>NC_083231.1:71193065-71804763 GCF_032191835.1 Heteronotia binoei
GAATGAAAGGAAATGGAGGAATGAAACAGCATCCCACAATGCTGTGACATCACTTCCAGCCATAAACCTAAACTACATGGGTGCTAGAGGGCTCGAGCACCCCCCGGAGTTTCCCACCCGGGGCTCAGCCCCCGCCAGCAATCAGTACAGGACTTCAGGGCTCAGCAACCAACCAACCAAATAGTGACAAAATCGTTTGATGTTTTTTCCTCTAGGCTGAAAACAAGAAAGTCAGTAGTGTGGTATGATTTCCTACACCTTCTTACAAATGCTAATGAGCTAGCAGAGCAGGAATAGAATAGATGAACATCCCTCCCCCCCCCTCACTATCTCTGAAGACAGGAAAAATAAGGGCTGGGGACTGGGAAAAGGAAAGGTCTTTTGCTACTCGATCCATGGAGGAGGAACAGATCTGGACGGCCTAGGGGGTTTGAAGGAGAACACTTGAAAGGTAATTCTGATCTGCAATTTTTTTACCTTTGGACTCTCTAAATCAATTACTAAGGCTTTGATATCCCGAACATATCAGGTGGGGTAGCAGCAGAACAAAGTTGGAGTCCGTGGCACCTTTAAGATCAACCAAGTTTAATTCTAGGTATAAGCTTTCATGTGCATGCACACTGTTTTATTTAGATCCAGGTGGGTAGCTTTGTTGTTCTGAAGCAATAAAGTTTGACCAGTGGCACCTTTAAGACCAACAAAGTTTCATTCTAGCCTAGGTATAAGCTTTTGTGTACAAGCACACTTCATCAGATACAGGTGAAACAGAATTTAGAGTCAAAGTGCATAAGTACAGGAGTTGTCCTTGAAAGGGCAGCTTCAGGGAGAGCTCTCTCAGCCCCACCCACCTCACAGGGTGTCTGTTGTAGGGAAAGAAGATAAAGGAGATTGTAAGCATCTCTGAGATTCTGATTCAGAGAGAGGGGCGGGTTATAAATCTAAGGTCTTCTTCCTCCTCCTCTTCTTCCTCCTTTTCTTCCTCTTCTTCCTTCTCATCTCAATTTATACCCCATCCAAGCAAAATTTTGCTATACCCCCTAGCAGAAAAAAAAAAATCTATGCCTCATGTCAGTGAAATATTTGTGTCTGTGTGTAACCAGCCTCGTAGCCAGAAATTTTTGGGTGAGGGGGCCCAGGGCATAAACTTTTGGGTGGGGAGGCTTTCTTGGCCCTAGCTCTCTCTCTCTCTCATGCTCTTGGGGGTGGGAAGAAGAGCCCGGGGAGAATGGCGGCAGCAAAAACAGGGCTGCGGGGAGAGCTTGGGAGTCAAGGAAGAGCCTGGGAAGAGCAGCAGCAATGGAAACGGGGCTGTGGGGAGAGCTTGGGAGGCAAAGAAGAGCCCAAGGAAAGTGGTGGCGGCAAAAACGGGGCTGCAGGGAGAACTTAGGAGGCAGGGAAGAGCCCTGGCAGAGCTGCTGCAGTGAAAACGGGGCTGCGGGGAGAGCAGGGGAGGCAGGGAAGTGCCCAGGGAGGGTGGCAGTGGCAAAAATAGGGCTGCAGGGAGAGCGGGGGAGGTAGGGAAGAGCTTGGGGAGAGTGGCGACAGCAAAAACAGGGCTGTGGGGAGAGCGGGGGAGGCAGGGAAGAGCTTGGGGGGAGCGGCAGCAGCAAAAATGGGGCTGTGGGGAGAGCGGGGCAAGCAGGGAAGAGCTTGGGGAGAGCTGCAGCGGTGAAAATGGGGCTGCAGGGAGAGCGGGGGAGACAGAGAAGAGCCTGAGAAGAGTGGCAGCAGCATAAATGGTGCTGCGAGGAGAACAGGGGAGGCAGGGAAGAGCTTGGGGAGAGCAGTGGCAGCAAAAATGGTGCTGCAGGGGGAGCAGGGAAGGCAGGAACAAGGTGGAAAGAGCCCAGGGAGAGTGGTGACGGCAGCAAAAACGGGGCCGTGGGGGAGAGCAGAGGGGAAAGGAGGGACCACACATGTGGAAGTGGGGGTTGGGTGGAGGGGCCGGCCCCACCCCAAGGCCCCACTGTGACTACGGGCCTGCGTGTAGCCCCAGAAACTCTAGTGTCTGAAACAATATCAAAGGGTAAGAAGACACTGTGAAGGGGCTATAGATACCACTTTGTTGGTGTTAAAGGTGCTTTGGTTGCTCAGTCGCACAGTTGAGTCTGACTCCTTGTGACCCCATGGAGAAAGTCATGCCAGGCCCTCCTGTCTTCCACCATCCTCTGAAGTCTGCTCAAATTTGTGTTTGTTATGTCAGTAACACTGTCCAGCCATCTCATCTTTTGCCGTCCCCATCTTCTTTTGCCTTCTGTCTTTCCTACCATCTGGATGTTCTCCAGGGAGTGCTCCCTTCTCATTTGGTGGCCAAAGTATTTCAGCTTCAGCTTCAGCATCTGACCTTGCAGTGAACAGTCTGGGTTGATTTCCCTTAGGACTGACTGATTTCATCTTCTTGCAGTCCAATGCACTCTTGCAGTCCAATGCACTCTCCAGCACCACATCACAAAAGCATCTATTCTCCTGCGCTTGTCCTTCCTTATGATCCAGCTCTCACAGCCATACATTACTACTGGGAATACCATCACTTTAACTATATGGACTTTTGTTGGCAGGATGATGTCTCTGCTATTTATTATACTGCCCAGGTTCATCATAGCTGTCCTCCCAAGGAGTAAACTCTTTTAATTTCATGGCTACAGTCACCATCTGAAGTGATCTTGGATCCCAGAAATGTGAAGTCTGTCACTACTTCCATGTCTTCCCCTTCTATTTGCCAAGGTGTGATGGGGCCAGATGCCATGATCTTAGTTTCTTTTGATGTTGAGTTTCAAGCCTACTTTTGTGCTCTCCTCTTTCACCCTCAACAAGAGGTTCTTTAGGTCCTCCTCACTTTCCGCCATTAGAGTAGTGTCATGTGCATATCTGAGGTTGTTGATGTTTTTCCCGGCAATCTTAATTCCGGTTTGTGCTTCATCCAGGCCAGCATTCCGCATGATGTACTCTGCATATAAATTAAATAAACAGGGTGACAATATACATCCTTGTCAAACTCCTTTTCCTATTCTAAACCAATCAGTTGTTCCATATCCTCTTCTGACCGTTGCTTCTTGACCCTTATACAGGTTTCTCAGGAGGCATGTGAGGTGGTCTGGTATTCCCATTTCTTTAAGGACTTGCCACAGTTTGTTGTGATCCACACAATCAAAGGCTTTAGCATAGTCAATGAAGCAGAATCAGGTGCCTGCAGCCTGCTGCGCAGTGGCTGGGCTGCAAAGGCACGAGTTTGCCTCCCCGGATGGGGAGAGACAGAGGGCGCCCGTTCTGGCGCGCAGGCTGGGAAGCGAGGTATGGCTGATTGACAGCCAGACCTGCGCTCCTCTCAGTCTGCGTCGGGCGCATCTTTGGCGTGGACATCTTTTGAAGGGCTTCGTGGTCGGCTGTCTGTCTTCGTCATTTTTGCCGTCGTTGGCTGTGCTAGAGTCCTGGCTGAGTCCTTCTTGCTTGGAGCGGGGTGGTCAGGTGCGGGCCTCGGGAGTGCTGAGGGTGGTTTTTAGTTAAAGCAGGCGAATCGTGTGGGCAGTGTTGGAGTCAGGCGCGGGCCCCTTGAGCAGCCCTGTGGTGCAGAGTGTTTAAGCTGCGTTACTGCAGTCATAAGCTCTGTTCACGTCCTTATATTCCATCAGAAGCTGAGTTTTGGGGTGTAAAGGGGGCTGGATTGGGGCCTTTGAAACAGCTCCTTTGAGGTTTGGGATCTGGCTGGGGTTCCTGTGGGGTATTTCCCTTGGTGCCTGGATCGTGTCTGCTGCTCACAGCAGGGGCCAGTTGCTTTGGCTTCGGTGTGTGTCCTGGTCTTCCTTATTAAGGAAAGGCTGGTTTGGGGTGCTGGTTTGTGGCCCTTGAGGCAGCCCCTTCAGGGTGTGGCCTGGTGGTGCTGCTAGAGCCTGGTGGGTGGACATTGTGGGCTAATTTTTCTGCCCGGTAACAGGGTTGTTGGCCATCTTGGGTCCATTCAATAGAGGGGGCAGCGGTGGCCATTTTAGGCACTGTTTTGCCTGGCAACAGGACTATCAGCCATCTTGGGCTTATTCGGTGGCCATTTTAGGCTTCATTTTTGCCCGGTAACAAGGCTGTAGGCCATTTTGGGCTCATTCAACAGAGGGGGTGGTGTCGGCCATTTTAGGCTCCAATTTTGCCCGGTAACAAAGCTGCCGGCCATCTTGGGGCTCATCCAGCATTAGCGGTGTCTGAAGCCAATTTTTGAGTCTTGGGGTTTGTGTAGAGTTCTTTAAGAGTTTTTGCATTGCCATCATGGCTGGTGGTAAGGGGTCTGGGAAGTCTAAGGGCAAGAAGCCAGCGCCCAAGACTCCTAGGGCACCGCCTAAGAGACCTCCACCTCCTGCATCTGCGTCTGATGAGGATGGTGATGGGGTGGTGGAGACTAGTATTATGAGCAGACTGAAGGCGCTGGAGCAAGCGTCAGGTCTGCCTTGTCATGGGGGGCTAGACGGTCCTGGGACATCCAGAAGGGGTCGCCAAGCCAACATTTTAACTAGGCTTTCTCTCCTTGAGGGCAGGTCTGCTGGTGCATCTATGGATGCTGGGTTCAGTGGGGCGGATGCGGCAGTGGCTTCTGGAGCGTTTGGTCTGGGGACGGCGGTTGTTCCTTCTGGATGGGCTGGTAAGTTGGCTGGAAATTTACAGGTGGGTAATGATCAGGCTTGGCCATGGGGTCCTTGCGGCCCCACCTTATTGGCTGGACAAGGTTGCCCCTCGCCTAGTTCAGGCTTGTCTTTTGCATCTGGGTTTGGGTCCCCTGTTACCTGGCCTAGATTTAGTGAACAAGGAGGGCCTTGCGAGGCTTATTCGAGTGCAGGTCATTTGGGTATGGCTAGCCCCTTCATCGGGGCACCTTCCCCTTATGGGAAGGTGCCTATAGCAGCGCCCGCCTCACGGCCTCACTCTATCTCTATATTTTCGTCTCTTCGGGGTATTTTACTTGTTCTGTTGATGGGACCACAGCAGCTTTGTTTATTCTTCCCACAAAATATATAGGCTCACGAGAACTTTAACTTAAACCACAGATTTATTGTAACAAAAAGTCTTAAACTGGGGATATGGGAGATATTTACACAGGCTAGTACTTTGTTCTTTTGTTTCAGGCTTTACAATCACTTTTACTTTCTTGAGTCTTTCACAGTTACACGGTTCACAGTTTCCCTTCAACTCACTCTCCACCTCTAGCCAAGGTCTGGCCTCTTGGGATTGATGTGTCTAGTCTCACCCCTCGACTGAAGTCTCTCCTCTCAGCCCTTCTTGGTGTCTCAGACCCACATCCACTCCCTCAACCTCCTCACTAGATCTTCAGAGTGGTTCCTAGGTGTTTGTGACCGTTCAGGTCTTAACTGACTCACACACACACACATCCCTCTTGGCTGGTGTTGTCCAGCTGGCAGTCTCTGGAAGACTTCCCCGTCTCCGTCTCCAGCTTCTTCACAGGATCAGCTGCCCTCTCAGCCTTTCTGGCAGGCTCGAACTGACCCTCTCAGTCTCTGTCAGGTCCCCACTGACAGACTTCTCTGACAGGCCTCCACTCTGTCAGACTCCGACTGACTGAACTCCTGCCTCAGCAGTTTCTCTCCTTCAACTAACTTTTCCCTCCCTGAGAGCTCTCAGCACTTTGCCCCCACCCTCAGGTCACCTGACGCAGCCCTGTGCGTCTTCAGATTATGGTTAACCCATTGCTTTCCGTCACAGTGCCCCTCTACCATTGGGTGACCAGCTGCTCCCCGCAACGTGTGAGAAAATTTTAAAAGGGGAATATGTAGATATATTTCCCTTACTCTTTAGGGAATTGGAGAAAAATGATAAGGAGGATTTAGATGAAAAAGAGAAGGAAAAGTTGAAGAAGCGTAAGGTGGACAGAACCTGGGCCAATTGGCTTCCAGGGTTCTGTATATATGCAGGGGTGATCGTCCGGGCCCAGCCTTGGAGGGCTGCAGCCCTTTTTCAGTACTTAAATATGATAGATAGATAGATAGATAGATAGATAGATAGATAGATAGATAGATAGATAGATAGATAGATAGATAGATAGATAGATAGATAGATAGATAGATAAATTTATTGTCATTGTTCTCAAAAAAGGAAAATGAGAGCAACGAAATGAGGTGCTCTTCCACAAACATACCAACACATCAACACTAAAGAAAAGACATATACATAAACCATTTAAATACATCTAAAAAAAATAACCATTCATAACCCTACATTTAGCCTACATCTAAAACAAATAACCATTCATAGCCCTGCATTTAGCCTAACCACAGCACTTGGATAGAAGCTGCCCTTAAATCTATTTGTCTTAGCCTTCAACACTCTATATCGTCTATATATATGGGCTATACGGCTGTTAGTGGCCCAGCGTGGCTGCAGTATGACGAAGAGTTTCGGATGAGGGCTGCCCTTTATCTGTCTCTTCTGTAGGACAGGATCTACCTTCAGCTTTGGCTGCAGGTTATGTCCCCTGCCAGGCCTAATCTGGGTGACCACTCCGACAGCGGCCATTTGGTAAATAGGTTCTCCTCCGCTGTGTCGGCTTCGTCAGGCTCTCCCCGCGGCACTGCGGGGTAGGCGGTTCATCCCTGCTTGCTCTGCTGGGAGTTCGGTTCCCTCGGGGTTTGCAACAGGAAAGTGTGCTAGTTTAGGCATGAATGCCCCTTGTGCGGGGGCTCACATTCCTTTGACAGCTGCACCAGAGCCAGAGGACATAAGAACCCGAAAAAGCCTGGGGGAGGTGGAGGAGCCTTTCCAGCTAAAAAAGGGCCCCAGCCCGATAAGGGTGGGGCCTCTTGAATGGTGGCTGGCAGAACATCCCAGAAGGGCTGATAGTTTGTATTTGTTGGATGGTTTTAGGTTTGGTGTTAGGATCCCGTTTCATGGGCCTAAAGTTCCGTTTCTTTCAGGTTACCTTAAATCTGTGCTGGGTTTAGAGCACGTGGTTAGAGATAAAATTGCTAAGGAGCTAGGTGAAGGAAGGGTGTTGGACCCCTTTTCATGTCCTCCAGTGAGTACTCTTAGAGTCTCTCCTTTGGGGGTGGTACCCAAGAAGACGCCTGGTGAATTTCGTTTGATTCACCTCTTGTCTTTTCTGATAGGAGCGCCTGTGAATGATGGGATCCCTGAGCGCTTATGCTTGGTTAGGTATAATAGCTTTGACCAGGCAATAGCTGTGGTGTGGGGTTGGGGCTGAAATGGTGCAATGCGACATTAAGTCAGCCTTTTGCCTTTTGCCTGTTCACCCTGCTGATTTTGAGCTCTTGGGGTTTTGTTTTGAAGGGCAATTTTACATGGACAGAGCATGGCCAATGGGCTGCTCTGTATCATGTTTGGCTTTTGAACGTTTCAGCACATTTTTAGAATGGGCTGTGCGGACGAAAGTGGGTTTGCAGAATGTCGTTCTTTATCTGGACGTCTATCTTTTTGTGGGTCCTTTAAGATTGGGGCGTTGTGCTCAGCTGCTGTCTGGCTTTGTTGAGCTGGCTGAGGAGCTGGGGGTTCTGTGAGATGCTATGGCAGAATTACGCTTGCCTCAGCATAGAACTAGGGTCACACGCAGCATGAGGGATGATCTGGAGGTTTGGCAGGAATGTTGGAGTCCTTTAATGGAGTCTCTTTTTGGAGGGACGATTTGAGGCTTGAAGCTGAGGTCCAGGTCATGTCTGATGCTGTGGGATCGTTAGGTTTTGGGGTCTACTTTAGTGGACATTGGTGCGTGGATAGTTGGCCTGACTTCTGGGCGCTGATAGGTGTGAACCGAGATCTTACGTTTCTTGAGTTCTTTCCCATTTTAGTCGCGGTTTGGCTGTGGGGGAAGGATATAGCCAATCACACGGTGCATTTTTGGTGTGATAATATGGTGGTAGTCCATGTCATTAATTCCCTTTCATCCAAATCCCAGCAGGTTATGAGGTTGGTGAGGGCCTTTACTCTGCGCTGTTTGTGGCTTAACATTTTGTTTTTAGCCAAGCATATTCCTGGGGCGAGTAACGGGGTGGCTCTATCTCATAAACAGATGGAGAGGTTTCATCAGCTGGCCCCAGATGCCGACAGAGAGATGGTGCCAATGCCCCAGGAGCTATGGCTGATAGGAGAGCCGAGGCCTGCAGAGCGATAGGTCTAGCCATTGTGCCCAGCCACAGGAAGTCTTACAAACGGGCTGTGCAGCAGTTTGAAGACTTTAGGGCTGAGGTAGGGTGTTGCAGGGTTTGGCCCCTCCCGGTGGAGCATTTGCTCCATTACTGTGTTTCGCTGCGAGGTAAGGGATTGGCCGTGCGATCCATTAGGAGTCGACTGTCTGCATTGGCTTTTGTCAGTAAGGCGCTGGGTTATAGGGAAGAAACAGCTGACTTCCGTATTCGAAAGATGCTGGAGGGGTGGGCCAGAGAGGCCGATCCCAGGGTTGATACGCGGAATCCTGTGTCTCCTTTGATTCTGCGGGGTTTGAAGAGGGTTTGGGACGTGGTATGTGCTTCGTCATTTGAAGCATGTTTCACGCTGCGTCTTTGTTAGCTTTTGGGGGGCTCTTGGAGTAAGTGACCTGGTGGCACAGTCTAGAAACGATGTTTCTGGTAAGGCTCTGTTGTTAAGGAATCTGCAGCTATTTGCGGGTAAGGCAGTCATCACTGTCTGTCTAAGACAGATCAGTTGCAGAAGGGTACGGTGCTTGAGTTGGGTAGTTGTTCAGAGCTTGAGCTGTGTCCAGTTACTGCGTTGGCTGCTTATTTGGCAGTTAGGGGGCCCATGGAGGGGGTTTTGTTTATACATTCGAATGGTAGCCCGTTGACGAAGCATCAGTTTTGGGCAGTAATGTCACGGGCTTTGGGTGAGTTGGGGTTGTCTGGGGTGCGGTTTGGGACCCACTCCTTTAGAATTGGGGCAGCCTCAACAGCAGCTGTCATGGGGTATCCTTCCACTTCCATTCAGAGATTGGGCAGGTGGCGTTCCTCAGCCTATAAGGCTTACGTACGACCTTTTATTAGCCCGTGAGTGACTTGGTGTCTGTTTATTGTTGGTTCTATTCTTGTTTAACTGTTTTTTCTCTTTAGATGCTGTTGTTCCTGGCCAGAAAAGCCGAGCTCATATGCGGCCATAGCCACATGTTTTGGGCTGTTCATCAGGCTCGGAGAACTGTGGTTAGCTCTCAGCTGGGACTCAGCCAGCATGTGTGTATCAAATGGCGGGGGCGCCAGGGCCTTCAGTGGCCGGGCCTGCTGCCTTTGTTGTTTAAAGATTGTGTGGGTCCTCCTCCTCAGGTTTTAATTGTTCACCTAGGAGGTAACGATCTGGGACTCTTAAAGGGCAAGGCCTTAGTTTGGCAGGCCCGGGATGATTTCCAGCACATTCGGGAGCGATGGTCTGGGACCACCATAATTTGGTCAGCCATGCTGCCCTGCCTGGTGTGGCATTGTGCTTGGGACCCTGCAGCTATAGAAAGGGCCTGGTATAAGGCTAATAAGGAGATCAGGAAGGTGCTGGAAAAGGGGTTGGGCCACTATTTGCCCTATCCAGACATTTTGTTGAAATTTCCTGACCTCTACAGAGGGGATGGGGTCCATCTCTCGGAAAAGGGTAATATGCTTTTCCTGAGAGATTTGCAGCAAGGCTTGCAGGTGGCTTTGGGCCTCCCGATGGGCGCTAAGCCCTAAGTAGAGACTTGGCCTTAGTAGTGGCAGGTTTTTGGGGCTTAGGGCACTATATGGCTTGGGGAGGACTGTGAAGCATCCCCCTTTTGGGGAATTTGGGGTCTGGCATGATCAGCCTTCGGGTTTGAAGACCCAGGTTTGGAGAATGCAGACTGTCCGGGAGGCTCGACTAGAGGGTGCCTTTCTGGCAAGATGTGCATTTGGGTTTGAGCCCTCTAGTGTGTGCCTCCCTGCTGGGCCTGCCTGGAAGGAGCTGAGTAACACTCAGCTCCGGCCGGGGGGCTTGGTCTCTTGCCTGTTAATGGCAGGGGAGCGGTCACGGTGACCCCTAGCCCTGGCCAGGCTGCTGGTGGGGTACCCTTGCTGTTTATTAGAATATTGAATAAAGTTGCCCAATTTTATACCAATACTCTGTGTCTGACTCTTTATTCCGTCCTTGGGGAGCAAAATACTACCCATTTGAAATTGAAAGTAAATTACTGTCCATCATATGGGTGCTCTGTCTGAAATAAAATGGCCATTGTGGGTGGGAAAAAAGTTCAACTTTTGAAGATGTTACTTGTGAGAACAAGGTAATTCTGAGTTCAATACTTCAGTAAGTTCTGAGCATGTGCCAACATGCTGAATTCCAGCATGTTGCAAGACAATAATTCAAAGCCTCGTATGATGCCAACAACTGGGGACAAGAACATTAAGGATTTGCAGAGAGTGGTGCATACACTAGGTAATGTTAACTTGTAGGTTTGTACGGAAAATAAACCCTCAGGATGCATAAGACGTGGATTCCAATGTCTCTACACTAATGCAGAGAATATAGGAAACAAATAGGAGTAACTGGAAGTCCTAGTACAGGAAGGGGACTATGACATAATAGGCCTTACTGAAACTTGGTGGGATGACACTCACAACTGGAATATTAGGATTATTTAAAAGGAAAGAAAAGGTCCTCTGTGCAAGCACCAGTCGCTTCCGACTCTGGGGTGACGTTGCTTTCACGTTTTCACAGCAGACTTTTTACAGGGTGGCTTGCCATTGCCTTCCCCAGTCATCTACGCTTTCCCCACAGCAAGCTGGGTACTCATTTTACCGACCTCGGAAGGATGGAAGGCTGAGTCAACCTGAGCCAGCTACCTGAAAACCCAGCTTCCACTGGGAATCAAACTCAGGTCGTGAGCAAAGCTTAGGACTGCAGTACTGCAGCTTTAACACTCTGTGCCATGGGGCTCTATGTACTTATTTAAAAGGGACAGGCAAATGAGAAAGAGTGGAGGTGTAGCAGTATATGTGAAGGAGTATATATTTGTGAGGAAATATGTGAATCTGAGCATGCCAACTCAGTTGAGAGTCTCTGGTTAAAAATAAAAGGAGTAAGAAAAAACAGTGATATTATTGTGCGGGTCTGCTATAGACCACCAAGCCAGGCAGAGGACTTGGATGAGATACTCCTACCACAGATTGCAAAGTTCTCCAAGAGAAGGGATACAGTGATCATGGGAGATTTCAATTACCTGGACATCTGTTGGAAGACCAACTCTGCTAAAAATGAAAGGTCAGATAGATTCCTGACTTGTCTTGCTGACAACTTTTCCAGAAAGTGAAGAAGGAAACGGGGGGATCTGCTATCTTGGATTTGATTCTCACCAACAAGGAAGAATTGATTGAAGAAGTGGAAATAGTGGGCACGCTGGGCAGTAGTAACCATGTGATTTTGGAATTTACAGTCTTAGGGAAGGGAATGCGGCTCCCAACTGGAGGCAGACTGCACAGCCTTGTCTACGGGGACAGTTTTGCCCCTTCATAAGGAGGAGGAGCAGGTAGGGCATTATGGGAGGTGAGAGCTGAGCAGGCACGCCTTAATGGCTGTCTCCGCTCCTGCCTCCCAGTCTTCGCCTTGTGCTTGGGGAGTGGAGAGCTTCAGCGAGCTTTCGGTATCAGCTCAGCGTTGCTGCAGCTGCCTTTGATCGAGCTGTGGTGGTGCTCTTTCTTTTGCCAGAGCCTTTTTGAGTCAGCTTCCTGGAGGCCATGGCTGCTTTTAAGCGAGCAGTGGCACTCTGGAGCAGCAAGGGACAGAGTGGGAGCACCTTTTGGTGCAGTGATTTGCTGCTGGCTGGGCTTTTAGCGCAGCTAGTGTTTTGGTTTACATATTTCCCCTCTCTCCCTGGGGAATAGCGGGGGCGGGCCTGCCGTCAGATGTCAGCACTGGTCTTGGCGGTCCACCAGTTTTTGCAGTGCCTTTTTTGCTTTAAGGCAAACCTGGGTTCTGCAACCCCTCACTCCCCACCAATATTCTATTTTGTTGTGTTGCTGCACTGGCCGTTGGGGGGGGGGGATCTAGCTTTGGGTTCTCTTCATTCCCCCCATCTGTTTTGGGTGGCCATTTTAAAGGAGGCTTTTTGCCTCCCCCCCCTTGTTGCTGGGGTGGGGCGTAGGCCATTTTATGGCTGTCTTTGGGTGGCCATTTTAAGGACTGTTTCTCTGCTTATTACTTCCCTGTTGCTGGGAAGGGCGGCGACCATTTTCTCTGCTTATTATTCCCCTGTTGCTGGGCAGGGCGGTGGCCATTTTTTCTCTACTCATTACTCCCCTATTGCTGGACAGGGCAGCGGCCATCTTTCTCTGCTTATTACTCCCCTGTTGCTGGGTGGGGTGGTGGCCCTTTTTTAGTAGTCTCTGCAGAAAGCCCCCCTCCCCCCCCATTTTACAGCTAGATATTAGACTCACTAGCCATGCCTAAGGGGCAAGGAAAATCAAAGGGCAAGTGCCCTGCGCCAAAATCCCAGCCTTGCTAGCCAGTTTCTTGTAAGCGCCCGGCGCTTCAGCCTATGTCGTCTGATGATGAAGATGACTTCTTTGAGCAGTCTGTATTAGCTAGGTTGGCTGCTTTGGAGGGTTCTAGTGGCAAGCCCCTTATTGCAGATATTGAGGGTAAAAAGGGTGTTTCATCCCAAGCTGACAAGGCTGCTGCTAGAAAACAGTTGCAAAAAGAGATCCTTAACCACTTGTCTTCTCTTGAGAGCAGGTTCAGCCCTGGTGAGATGGATGGAGTGTCACCTTTTCTGGTGGAAGTTCCTGATGTGGATGCCCTGCAAGGTGTGCAGTTTGGTAGGGGCAAGTCTGTACAATGCACTAATACAGCTTGGCTCTGGGGGCCGTGGGGCAGTCAGATACATTTGGACCTGTGGCCAATAACCAGTCTGCAGCGTGAATTTAGGGAGAGGTGTTTGTGAGTTTCCTGCATTGTGCAGGGGGTTGGACTAGATGACTCTGGAGGTCCCTTCCAACTCTATGATTCTATTATTCTGTACATTCTGTCAGCCCTCACTTTTATTGTGAAGCAGTAGCTGTTGCCACATTTAATATCCAAGCAATCTCTAAGCACCAATATTTTCTTACTAAACTTTAAGTACCAAAAATGTCTTTTATAGGTAAGTTACATTCTATAATATAGCCAGTATTGGTGATGGTAGGCTTTGGTATCATTGCACTGACTCTTGGAAAAAATAAGATTTTAATGTTTTATTTGCTACTTTTAATTTTGATAGTAACCTCCAGAGCCATGTTAATATTGTTGAATTATTTTGCTAAAATGGCACAAAGAGTATAAGATTAGAAATTCAAGAGATCAGAAATCCATAAACTGCTACCACTATGTGCTTAATTTGTTTTTCTATCAAATTCTCCTTTTTCCATTATACAGGGAAACATTAGACTGAAAACATCAATGAACTCATTAGAATGTAACATGCTGTTTTATATCACGTGTCTTTTTAAAAAAAGAAGATAACCCATCTTTCACAAGCAGCAAACGGAGCACCAGGATATAAATCCTGGGAAAACTGGCAAGCCTTTGGCTTCAAAGTGGGTCTGCAAATTGGACTGCCCAGGCTTTGACTTTGAAGAAAGCACAGAAAGATTTCTCAGGTTTTCTTTTTTTGCTATTGTAAAGTTCCTCTGTGTGCTTTTAATCTGTATCTATAGATGGGGATCTATAGGCATTCCAAAGCAGTTTGTGCTTTGTACTTCCAACATGACAAACAGTTACGTTCTTTGCACCAGATCTAGACAATGCTGCCAATCACCTTCTAATAATCTTCAACGCCGTGTTTTAGGCTTCAGGAAATCTCAGTCACAGACAATTACCTTGCAGATATTTGAAGACCTCAGACAGTAGACCAGAATGTTCAAATCTCTGTAGTTCCTGTTGATGTTAGTGGAATTACTTGGAGCTCATTGCTTTTGATAATTGAGCCATTGAGGCTGGCAAACTGATCTCCAACTTTTCTGATGCTTCTCTAGTTGAAAAGGAATAGCGATGCTTGAAGAAAGTTTTTATAAAACTAATCCTAACAATGGTATTTGATTTTTTTTAAAAGACAAAATAATCAAATTAGTGGGGAAAGTTCTGGATGGCAGTGTGTTACAGTTACCAAAAAGTTTCATTTTTTTTTCCAGAACAAAGCATGCCCATTAATACCTACAGCAGATCATCACCAAATTTCAAAATCCAGTGATTAATGTATGATTTCCTTTCTTTCAGAGATCATCAAGACCATGACTGAGGTTCATTTGTATTATTAGGAAGGTGATAAACAAACTAGCTGCCAATGCCATCCCTCCCCCCCCCCAAAAAAAGAAGCCTAGCATCCTAGAGTGCCTGAAGATTCCAAAATGTCCACCTGCTCAGCTTTCACCCAAATGTGGAGAAATGGGGAATGAAGTAAGTGGTAATGGATAGGGAAAGTAAGGTCAAAATTATAATCTTTGAGCAAAGGCATGACTGCAGAGTTGAGACCAATTCATACTTTACACTCCCTGAGAGAAACTGGCCCTCCACCAGAAATTGACTTATAAGGATAGACATGCATCTAACTCCCAAACTGTCTCTCTAATCTTACAGTGATGCTTTCTTATCAACTGATCTCCCTCTCTTTGCCCCAAGATATATCATATTCTGGTTCTGTAACTAAAGGTAAAGGTAGTCCCCTGTGTAAGCACCAGTCGTTTTTGACTCTGGGGTGATGTTGCTTTCCCAATGTTTTCACGGCAGACTTTTTACGGGGTGGTTTGCCATTGCCTTTCCCAGTCATCTACACTTCCCCCCCCCCCCCCTAGCAAGCTGGGTACTCATTTTACCGACCTCAGAAGGATGGAAGGCTGAGTCAACCTCGAGCCAGCTACCTGAAACTATCTTCCGCTGGGATCAAACTCAGGTCGTGAGCAGAAGGTTCCTACTGCAGCTTTACCATTCTGCACCATGGGTTCTGTAACTACAACATATCAATTCCAGTTTTGAACCAAATGTTTAGCCACTTAACTGGGACTAGTCACTACTCAGAGAAAGGCAATGGCAAACCACATCTACTCATCTCTTGTCTTGAAAAGCCCATGATCTGGTTGCCATAAATCAGTTATGACTAGATGGCTCACTTTTCCTTATTTATCTGTGAAGTAAGTGGAACATTGTTTATGAAGAACAGAACATTATTCATATCCTAGGTAGAGATGGCCAAGTTATCGGAGCCCATTACCATCCTAAATTACTGTTTATTTGCACTACAATATGATGCAAGAAGAAATATGTTTTCCAACTGTCATTCCCATTGCAGGTTATTTCAGAAGGTTCCTTCCAACCACATGAAATACTGATCATGTATCTAATTGTATCTTTCCTAAGTTTTACATCATCTGTGCCTCTCTCATCAAAACTCTCAGAAGTTTATACCCTGGAAATCTTAATTAAGCCTGTGATTCCTGCAAAACTGCCCCAAGGAAGAAGAGGATTCTGAGCTGATTTTGGCTGTTTTCTTCACAGCTTGACATTGGAAAGGCATATTGAAGTGAATGCTTCCCAGCCAATCTAACAGTGTAAGAAAGCATCAATGTCATTCCCTTTCCAGTGACGTGGATCTAACAAAATTCTTGCCAGGCTTGGTTCTTGTTTCAGCATTCTTGACAGTTTCCATAAGAGTACAGTTTATCTCCATCTTGCAAAGGTGACTGTTGTCTAAAGGGAAAGGTATGGAGGATTAGAGCTACAGTGACGTGAAAAGTGAACAACATAAAGACCTACCAAATGGGTCATATCCACTCTGAAAGAAATACAAACAACGTGTGTTGTATTGATAAATGAGACTTTCTAGGGGTTATAGCCTTTACTAAGTTTTAAATGCTGAGTTGATCTAGTGTTTTTTTTTGTGTGTGTGTGTGTGTGTGTGTGTGTGTGTGCGGAAATATTGCCTCAAACAATAAGACATAATTCAATAGCATTCATTAGAGCTGTTAAATAAAAAAAACATATAGAATATAACTGTCTGATTAGAATGCAGAAAGTAGAGCTCTGCAAATGGAAAATTCAGAAACAATAAAATAAATGTTCTTCTAATTCCATAGATATAGATTTGAGTATTTCATTGCAGAATGTGAGGTCAAAGAACAATTTTTTGTACAAAGACTAGCTAATACTTGGGTGAATGGGAGAAAATGAAACATTCAAATAATCCTGTCATAGGGATAACATTTCAGAAGAATTATGAGTAATTTGTATTCTCCAGCTACACAGCTCCAAGGTGGGCAGGGCAATAGAAATCAATCTGGTTTTACATCTGCATATGTGCCACAACACAGATCACATAGTAAGCAAATCAGTCTATGGAAAGAGTCCACAATAAATAAATATAAAGGGAATTTAGGCCCATTCTAGGAGTTCTTCATTTACTTTCGGTCCTAAACATGAATCTATATTAACACATTGCATGTAAACTTCTTTCTATGGACTGTGATCCCACATTTTCACTTAGTGGTTGTAATGAATCAGATTTTATTGGCCATAATAGATTATATATTCTGTCACCATTTAAACCCTCTCACCAGCAAGGAGATGAAGTGGCAATGAAAAAAAAACACCTATCCCTTATTAGAAAAGAAGGTCTGTGCCACATTAAGGTCCAGCCCCTTCCCAGCCGAGCCGGCTTGCCGGCGCTTAGGCTGGGGGCCGTCTTTGCCTCCCTGGAAGGAGGGAGGGGCGACATCACCCGACATACGGGTGTTTGTCTTGGGCGTGGAGCCGGGGCTTTATAAGCCCCGGCCCCCGCCCCCTCAGCATGCAGTTCCTTTTGGCTCTCTGCCCACCCACCCTTCCCTTTTGGCAGTACAGGCGTATGCCGGTCGCCTTATTAGGGGCCAGGTAGGAATTTTTTCACTTCCACACAATTGGCACATGTGGGGGTGTTTTTTGCCTACCTTGTACTGCCTAGTAGGTTAGGATTTGTTAGTGGTATTTGTTATGGTCGCAGGCTGGAGGAGGTTTGGCCACAGGGTTTTCCTGGGAAGCACCTATGGCCTAGCACCGTTGGTGCGGTGGTCTGTATGAACCGTAGATGAGCTACACGGCTCAGTGCGGGGAATGCAGATCACAGGGAGCCTCACCTGGGTGGATCTTTCCATGGGGATTGATGCCAGCCCAGGTGGTGATGGCTGGAGGCTTGGCCGCTCAGCTACAACCCGAATACGGCGGGCTTGTGCTGGGGGCAGGGTGGCTCGCCTTTGGACAAAGTGGGGTCCGGGGTTGACCCCAGGGCTTGTCTGGTTCAGGTTCTTTCACTTCCTGCCAGTTACAGTTGTTAATTGTTAATAAAGCGGCCCGGTTTAAAACCCAACACTTGTGTCTGCCTCTTCATTCCGACTGGGGGGGCAATGGTTGTTAATGAATAGTTTTATAATGTAATATTTGGTTGCTGCAAATTATGTATACTGGAGATTAGAGTCAGGATGATAAAAGTTTAACATAGAGTACACAGATATCCCTAGGGGATGGTCTGCAGGCAGGAGTGGGGGTGGGGGTGCGGGACCAGGGAGTCTCTGAGGTTGTCTTATTGAACTCTGAAATGATTTTCAGTTCCCAGACAATAATCAGATAGAGGTATCACCAGTTTCTGTATTGCTCTCCCTTTCCCATAGCTTTCACTTCCTTGACTTTTAAAGTTTATGCTGAGAAAAAAAAAAAGCTTTTCCAGAGCCACAGGGAAACAATGGTTTTCATCCCCAACTATTTCTCCACCAACCTCCAAAAGGACTGTATGGTGATTCATGCTTACTGGTTATATCAATTTGTGAGAGGCTTCATTTCTAACAGATCTCTCAATGGCTTGAAATGGTCCCTTCATTACTTCATTTAAAGGCATGGAAATTGACATATACTTGTGGCAGCTTCTGTTCATGACTTCATAGTTCCGAGATGTTTGAATCTTTCGGCTTTTCAGTACTAAGCTGTGTTCAGGGTCCAAGCATAATATCTTGGGGTCCAGTATAGGTCAGGAATATCACACTTAGCCACCTAAAATCTACTCTCTCCCACAAAAATTTCATGACCCCTATGAATGGTAAAATTCTGAAATGCTATAAATAGATTCCTAGTACAATCCTTTGCAGAGTTGTTACAATCTAAGTCCTAAACTGGATGGGGTTAAGCTTTCTTTGGAAAAACAGCTTAAAGTCTTAGGAGCGCTTTTGAATCCAACAGGCCAGTGCTTTTCCTTAGTTTTTTTTTTTTCTCATTCAGTTCAGATTTAGATTCTGCACACCTAGCCATACTGATCCATGCTACTGTAACCTCCAAATTGGACTACTGTAACATGCTTTAAGTGAGGCTGCCTTTGAAGAGGGCTCAGAAGTTTCAGCAGGAAAAAAAATGGTGTGAGACTCCTGTCAAAACCAGTCACTCATCACATATCACTCTGGTGTTGTGTTTCCTGGCCCAAATCAAGTTGCCTTCCAAGATATTTATGGGCTGTGGCCCTCAGACTTATCAAACCATTCATCAGTTGCTTCTTGTGGTGTTTTTTTATAAGGATTGTCCATACAACAACAGCTGTATGTGAGCCTTCTCTGTGCCGGGTCCAGGTCCTCTGGAATGGGCACAGAGTGGATACAGAAGGCGTATTCAATGGTTACTTTTAGAAAAGTGCACAAGACATTCAGGGGGTGGAGTGGGAGAGGAAATCAGTCCTGCAAAGGGCCCTGGCCTCACCCCCAAAGGAGGGAGGGAGAGGCAGGCATTTACTAATTTAACCAATATCTTATCAACTTTGCCTATCTTAATGTAAATTGTTTAAATATGTCTTGTTTTTATGTGATTTTAATATTCTTTGTTTCTAATATGTGCATTTGCTTTGGGAATTTTTTAAAAAAGATAGGATAATGATACACACATCTTGTATTCAGAATAATTTTCAAATCAATTGTGAGTGTAAACCTGAAGAACAGCTGAGAAGGCCTGAAACAGTTAAGGAATGAATCATGAAGTGAGCACTTACAAATATTAGAGGCCATAGAGAGATGGCTTGCCACAAGGAGGCTATTTGTATAGCAACTGTACTAGGTGCTCCACCCCTCAGAATTGCTTTGGACATTCTGTGCAACTGAGGGCAAAAAGTACCACAAATGAATTGTGCTTCTGTTTTAGAGTGCCCAAAACTTTGGCTTATTTTCACTTGTAGAAATAGCATATATACCCCCTAATTCTTTTGGCTTTCTGTCCCTAGTTAGAATGAATGAAGACCTGAGCCCTATTCACAAATTATAGTCCTCTAAGGTCCTCTGACTAGAACAGATGTGAGAAACATGATGTGTTGCAGCTACAAGCTGTAACTCTTTCCTCTCAGCTCCCCCCCCCTTTAAATTCTAGCCAGAAGAAGGAAAAGGAAATGACACCCATATTGTGCCTCTTTCTCTCCCCCCCCCCCCCTTAAATCAACTGGGCAGTTCTTGAGCTGCTGGAAGATCTATGACAAAGTGACAGAATCTCTAACCAACTTAAAGAATAATATGAAGAAACAGAAATAGTTTCATTGAGGGAATAAAAATACATCCATATAGTAAAAGGTTTTTCCCCCCTCTCTCTCTCACACACACACATATACACTAGTGGCGAATACTAGTGTTACACCAGCAGGGGTCCAGGAGGGCCTTCTGCTGCCTGCCAACACTCTGGTAAGGGTCTGTCTGGGAGGGCCTAGAGCACCCACCAGACCCCTGTGTGTCTTACTTCTTAGCAAGTACATTTTCACTGTGACTGAAGAGATGTGAGAACCCAAGCAGTATAACAATAGCAAGTTTACTGTAAATGCTCAAAACAACTGGTTTGTAAAAACTTTTTAGTGCAACAGTGAATATGAAAACAGTAAAGGTTGGTACAAAGAAACAAAAGCTTTTTCTTTTTTAATTTTTTTTTACAAGTTTATTGAAAAAAAGCAAAACCATACATAGTACAGTATTGTGATTAGGTTACAGGAGTCAATGAAAACAATAACCAAAATTTTAACAGTCACATGTAGGATTAATGGCAAACATGATTTACAGACAGGAACTAAAACAGTGCCTCAGTAGGTTGCAGATTGAGCTAATACCATCATGAAGAGGTGGCAGTAAAATGAGGATTAAGCAGTTAAATAAGCATCAGAAAGATAATAATAAGTCATAACAGCAGTAATAAGGACCATGACCATGTTTATATTATAAGCTAACCACATGTAAAATAACCATTAAAAAAAAAGAAAAGCAAAAGATAACAAAAATAAACAGGAGGAAGGGAACTACATGTTCCCTTTCTCTAATTCCAGTTGACTCACTTAGCCTCCTTGGATGAGAGATCCCTCCTGCCACAACCTCTATCCAGTTTAGCATTCCCAGAGAGAACAACCTCTTTCTCCAGTTAGGCCTATCTATTCTTTCCTCCTACATCCCACCCTTTTGGGCTAGTTTTCCCTCTAAAACTGCTCCCCACCCAATCAGAGAGACGGAAGAGAAGAGTAAGATTATAAGACTAGAATATCTATAGGTGAAGAAAAGTTTAATAGAGAGGGGTTGTGAGAAATGTGTTCAATGAGAGGAAACCAAATGGAGATGAATAAGTCGTGGTTTAGGGTTGAAGCTGAGAGACATAGTGAAGAAATGATTTTTTCCATCAATAGAAAATCCCAGATTTTCTTGCGCCATGAAGAAAGAGATGCTGCGCAAAGAAAGGATACCGAAGTTCTGCGAGTGTCAGGGATAGCAGAATCTTGCCAAAGATTAAAAAGCAAACTTTCATAAGTAAAAAGGAAATTATGGTTGACTATCAGTTGAGTTTGAGTATGAACCAAATGCCAGAAGGGTTGTGATTTGGGACACAACCACCAAGAATGAAAGTAAGATCCAATAGAAGAGCATTGTTTCCAGCAGGCATCACTAGATGCCGGAGTGAACCGGTGAAGCTGAGCTGTGGTGTAGTACCACCGGGCAAGGAACTTAAAAGATTGGAACATAATGTTAAGGGTTTTGGATTTATGAACTGGGGAGGACCATATGTATTGCCATTGAGAGGAGGAAAATGGAGGTCCACCGTCCGCCTGCCAGGCAGACGTTTAAGAAGGTAGGGGTGGTTTGGAAGCGGCCAGAAGAATTTGATAGCGTTTAGAAATAATATATTTAAATGAGGGATTTCCTGATTTTAAAAGAAGTTTGAATGCTGTGAGAGGTCTGCGAAGTGCGGCTATGATGTTAGGCTGTTCCAGGAAATGTCAGAGTTGAGATATTGGTACCATGGAAGGATTAGTTTAGCTTTGGAGTCCAGATGGGGTTTATCACACATTTGCAAACCCTTGATGATACCCATAACTCTGGTTAGGCTAGCAGATTTCCATAGGCTAAAAGAGCTGGGAAATATGGCTGGGGGAAACCAGTCTTGTCTTAGAAAGATAGAGAGAGGCGAGAGAAAAGGAGCTAAACTCTTACTACATTTATCCCAAACAGTGAGAGAGGAGAGTAAGAAGACATTATTTTTGATAGGGGTGGGACGTCTGGATGGCATGGACCAGATTATTTCTGAAGGAGATAATGGAGACAAAGACAGGGCTTCTATCTCTGTCCATTCGAAGTGAGAAGGGTGGAGAAGAAGCTTGCAGATCTCAGATAGTCGTGTTGAGTCATAGTAAAGTTGAAGATCAGGTACATCAAGACCGCCCATTAAGCGAGGTTTGCGTAAAGTGGAAAAAGCAATTCTGTGCCTTTTATGACACCAAATAAAGGATAAAAGGGAGTGGTGCCAGGCTGCAAAATGATTCAAATGAAGTGCGATAGGTAAGGTTCTGAAGAGATAAATGAATTTAGGTAGAATAAAGGAACAAATGAGGTTGATATGTTCAGGCCGAGTTAAAAACTTAGAAACAAAAACTCTTGACTCTGTATGTTCCCTTCCTCTAATTCCAATTGACTCACTTGACTCACTCACTCTCCTTGGATGAGAGATCCCTCCCGCTGCAACCTCTATCCAGTTTAACATTCCCAGAGAGAACAACCTCTCTCTCCAGCTAGGCCTATCTATTATTTCCTCCCACATCCCACCCTTTTGGGCTAGTTTTCCCTCTAAAACTGCTGCCCACCCAATCGGAGAGACGGAAGAGATTCTGGGAAATGTAGGCCCTGTAGCTACTTCACTATAGGCTTCCCTGAAGCCTGTAGGTCTCACTAGGCCTAGATCATGACAACTATAATGTACAGAATGATATGCAACTTTTCCAAATGTCCATACTCTCTGCAGTGTTGTGTATTGGGAATTAAGGTTTCATTTACCAGTGTACCTGCCTGGCTTACTGAAGCAGTGAGGACTGAGCTTGGGGACTCAGAAACAGTGGGCAGTAGGATCCAAATCCCTGCTGCCTTGGTCCAATCCAAGGCCCCCTGCTGGTTCAAATATCCCAATGGCATTCTAGTGCAGGAACCCAGAACTGTATATAGTTGGCCCCATTGGCCCAGTCCAGCAGTCTTCTAGTTCAGTGGTCACCGTGCTGTAACTTAAAGAGAGCTATGATCACTGCAACCGTGTCTCCTCTATGCATCGAGCCCACTATATTATACCCTTAAAGAAATGAGGGTCAGGGGAGCAGAGAGAAACTGGAAAGGGGAAAGCAGTAACTGATTGTTACTGATCCATACTGGTTCATATTCCTCTGAGGTTGTCCTAATTTACAGATAGAATAAACCTGACTGTACCCAAATCTTGCCCCCTCCACTAGTTTTCACCTTTTGTGCTGCAAGTGGCCTAAACTCACACTTTATAGACCTCATGGAGGCCTCTTGAGCACTGCACTGGAGGGGCAACAGA
The DNA here is from genome assembly GCF_032191835.1 of Heteronotia binoei. NCBI lineage: Eukaryota > Metazoa > Chordata > Lepidosauria > Squamata > Gekkonidae > Heteronotia > Heteronotia binoei. The sequence goes on from NC_083231.1 coordinate 71,215,851, forward strand.
AAGAGCTGATGAAATTGAGGTTTACCTTGGAGACAAGGCTATTTTTGAGCAGGAACATACAGGAACAGTTCTGGCTGGCTTGGCTTCAGGAGGTGTGGCCTAATATGCAAAGGAGTTCCTGCTGGGCCTTTTCTATATAAAATAGCTCTGCTTGGCGATAAAACCATCCTTCAATAGCTAATGACCCCAATCTTTCCAGCTGCTTATTTGGCCCAAATTACACATTCCAGTCATTGAATTCAGACATTGTTGTTTGAACCTTTATTATGACCAAGGCCTTTTTTTGTAGAAAAAGCCCAGCAGGAACTCATTTTCATACATCACCATTGTTTAGCATAGGACATTTTTGTAGAAGCACCCCAGCAGAAGCTCATTTGCATATTAGGCCACACCCTCTGATGCCAAGACGGCCGGAACTGCATTCCTGTCCGTTCCTGCTTTAAAAAAAGCCCTGATTATGACTTACGTGGAAGGCTGGCCTGTGGATCATTGCTCCGCTACTGTAGACGTTTCCAGTTCAGTCTCCCAGCTCCAGTGACAAGAGTTTTGGTGTTACAAAAGACCTTGGCCTGCCTGAGATTCTAGAGATCTACTATGTAATAGTAAATGGCACAGAGCTAGGTGGATCGTTCCACTTTTTGATTCAATTGTACCCAGTGGCTATATAATACTTTTTAATGCATTTACTAGTTTCCTTTCAGGATAGTTAGGAAAAAGGAATTGGCTTGTCTTCAAAATCCAGTTTAAAATAATTACAAAATCTTCCACAACTGTGGACTTTCAAATCAGCATGTGAAGTGGTTTGCTGCATAATGATTTTCTTACATGAATTTATTTCACAACATGGCTTCTATTCCATAAGTGGCATTTTAGTGCTTAAACTTTTTCTTCTTTTTTTTAACTGATGAAAATGGTTGTCATCTCAGTGTTCAGAGGTTGAAAGTCATATTTTTCTGTACTCTCATTTGGCAGCATTTTGTAAAAGCACCTCTAGATTGTAACAAGAAAAAAAACGGCAAGACTTCACACTTTTGGGTCTGCTACTGTGTAGCTGGTAGCCAGTTTGAAAAACATGCTGTGTTTCTATTGCTCTTCCCATGTCTTTTGCCATTAGTGTCTTAGAAAAATTTCTCCAGTACAAGAAGCTGTAATTGCAGCTACTTGGTAACCCCTGAGAAAATTACCTTTACTATTAAAAGTGAATGGATGAAAAAGGTTCCGCTCATCCTGCCTCTACAAAAACATATATCAAGCAGAGACAGAGCATTAAGGTGAACAGGGCATTTAGATATCTTTGTGATTGTCAAGTTTTTTTCTGGAGAGAAAAAGATCTTCCTTTAGAAATTATAGAATTTAATCTGGTTGAAACATATAGATTTTTTTTCAACAGAAAAAGGGAAATGTTATTGACGGAAGAGGGGGGGATTAACCATTAGTTATGTATCTGTGTCTGAAATATTCACTAGCCCATGCTGTTGCAAAACTATTTGAGAACCTGTCTCTCTGTGACTCCACACCGTTCTGAACATGGCATCTTTTCTCTTTTCACATGACCCAGAATACCAGTCAAACTATTAGTTGTATAGTTCATGACCCATAAAGGGCAACATGCTTTGGACTATAGAAGTTTTCAACTGTGTCAGGAAAAGGTGCCTGGCTACAGTTTTCTTCACAAGTTACAGTGAATTCATGTGCAATGTGTGTACAGTGTATACTTGATTCCCCCCACATTATATGTGTGCTGAGCAATTCTCATGTTGCATTGAATGCATGTATAACTGAGCATGTAGTTGAAACCCCACATTTATCCAGGTACAGGTCCCTAGATTCATTTGCAAAATGACTGCACTGTGGCTTTTTAACAAACAGATGTACTCTCATATGTACAGGATGCACATGTATTTACTGTAACTTGTGAACAGAGCTCAAGTGGAGGCAGTGTGGCATATGGGTGATTGGCAGCAGCTGAGGAAAAAAAACACAGCCTGCATTGCACTTGTACTGTTTAAAAATGTTTGAACACAGCTGGAGAAGCCTTTTATTGAACAAAACCTAGACCATATCCATGTACGGTGGACAGCACTGCTACTGCTGAATTATTGCAATAACTCCAGCTAGATTTTCTTTTGTGAGCAAGACAAACTGTTGGAAATGACTGCTATAGTGCAACAATAGTGCCATATCCAACAACAGGTATGTGCAGCCATAATCATCCGCTATTTGTTGCAAATCAAACTGCTGTTAAAGAAACAGATATTTGAACTGGCATAAAGGCTGACAACCTAACATGTGAATCCTGCAATATGGAAAATATAAAATGTAATTGTTTTGGTTCCCAGCTATAGTCGGAATGTGTGTGGTAACTCCTCAAACCTTTTACTTTTCATTATCATATCAACTTTTGGAATCACTTTGTAGGAAGTCTAGCATTTCCTGCCTGGATATGCAAGATGATCCTGTTGCCACACAATGACAGTGCTGACAAACCCCACACAGATGACTGGGAAAGGGACATCTTATGCTTTATGCAGGCCACTAGTAAGGAGAAAATCATTTTAGACTTTATAAACCTTGAGCAATTAATCTCAATAGCAGCAAACCTGTATAACCTCTGATGTGAAATCCTTTCTCACAAAGTGGTAATTTTTTCTGTGAAAATGCACTTATTAGCAAATATTATGTTTACTATCCCTGCATTGAAATCTGTGACAAATGGTATGTGTTAGTGCGTATACCAAGAGTTTACTACAAAATTCTGAAATCTCTAGGAGCAGAGCAATGGAATATTCATAATGAATCAGCTTCCTTTCTAAAACCAAGCCCAATAACATAGCTCTAGATTAGGAAGAATTTTGGTGAGAATTTTAGAAACACCCCTGTCCAGTCCTAGAAGGCAAGTAGTTTAATAATGGTTCTATAAGAATATGTGATTCTTTTAATCTGCTAAAAACATTTCCATGACTCTACATACCAACTCACTGCCCACTTTCTCTATATTTAGGACTGCTTGCCATTCCATTTTTGTCTGATGAAGTCTGCTTAGAACATACGAAAGCTTACATTCTGAACAAAACTTAGTTGGTCTTAAAGGTGCACTTGTCTAATGCTTGGTTCTATAAGAAGTATGCCAATTCTTTTATTTTGTAAAATCAGTGACACTGGTCAATGTTATGTCACCTCAAAACAGATGAACACAGTCATTTGTTTTACTTATGGCTATCATTCTACAGACTGAAATTCTTGGGTTGAAACGGGAGTACTTTGAGGTCAGTTTGGAATTTTCTTATTCATTTTTTTCCACAAAAAGATGCAATTATTCAACAATTGACCCAGTTTACTCAAAAGGAGATATAACAATCAATTGGGAAAACTCTAAATGACCATTAAATAATCAGCTACATTTTTTATATAGCCAGTCGTAAATTTTTGAGAAAAGTACTTACAGATGGAAGAATTTGGGATCAACAGCCATGTGAGCATTGCCCCTCTGTAGAAATTCTGTTAGACAAAGAAACTGTTTGTACTAAGGAGTTGCAAAATGTAGCTATAGAATAATCTTCATCTGGCCTGTCAGTGTTTATCAGTTACATCTCCAAAATACTCTAATCTTTCCTGAATATCTCACATATCCTTCTCAAATTGTATCCACCTTCCAGTTTCATCATATTTTATCTCATGGAAGTGAAATGTTACTTCATTATACGATTATTGTTTGTTTTATGCCAGAACGATTAATCAAATTCTATCTTGAGGTTCAACCTGGAACGAGTGCACCATTAGGCAGATGTACTCATTTCTATGACATATGAAGGGAAAACAATTTATGAGAAAATATCTTGAGAACAAACACAGGAAATGCAAAAATACACAATGAGCACAGCACTGTACTTTGCAAATTGTTTTTGTAGATTTCTTAATTTGAAGCTCGCAACATCTCGCTTACTTCTGGAGGGTTTTACCAGAGAGAAATGAAGGAGAAACATAATGGTGCCCCTCATTAACTTTTATACATTTTTTGTAGAATGTTGTTTCCACAAAGAGATTCTGGAACTCTGTTCCATTGGTTTTTCCCAGAAAAAAAAAAAAAAAACCCTGGTTCTCACAGTAGATCAGGTCTTCACAATGTGTGGTCTACCAAACTAAATGAAACCCAACTGTGACATTTCCCCCTTATAAAATTGGCACCTACCTTTTTATTGTTATTATTATTATTTCCAAACTGACAGCAAAACAAAACTATGGTCGTGGTCAAATAGGCTGCTTATCCTGCTGTTGCCATGTTTCTAATTTGCTTTTGATCTTTTTGTTCCATTGTGATTCAATCAGACATCTCCTGTTACCTGCTTCATAGCATGCTTACTCCATGGTTAGCTTCCCCAACCCAGAGTCACACAATCTCCAGACCAAGCAGTGCCATTCTTTTCCCAACTAGAATCCTTCTGCTTATACTCATGTTTGGTGGTTAGAGAAACATTTGATTTATATCATGGAAAAAATGTATTTGTTTATTATCCAACCTGATAAAGGTTGTATATTATTTTTAATAATTTCATTGGTCATGATAAAAGGTACTCCATTGTTGACCATCCAGTCCTTCTCTGCATGGCAACCATAGGATGTGCAGTCAACATTTTAAAAAAATAAATACATGCTTCTGCAGGGCTGGCTCGCTCACTAGGCAAACTAGGCGTTTGTCTAGAGTGCCAGCAGGGTGGGGGTGATGAATTCAGTTTTCCACCCCCCCTCCCCATGCCCTAGACAAATGGCTAGTTTGCTTCTTCCTCTGCCCACCCCTTCCCCTCCTCCATAGCTTGCCCATTCCATCTCCTCCCCTTTGCTTCTCTTCGCCCGTCCATCCATCCTCGTCTCCATCTCTTCTCTTCCCCCACCAGGCCTCACCTCCTCCCTGTCAGTTCTCTTCCCCCATCTGCTCATCCCACCTCATCCCCATCCCTTCTTTTCCCCCATCCGCCCATCCTGCCTTCTCTTTGTTGCTTCTCTTTCCTGTCTGCCAGTCCCACCTCATTCCCATTGCTTCTCTTCCCCAGCCCAGCCATGCCTCTCCATTGCTTCTCTTCACCTGTGCTCCCATCCCGCCTCCTCCCCAATGCTTCTCTTCACCATGCAGGTGGTGGGGTGTGGTGCTGCAGGTTGTTGCTGCAGAGGGGGACAGCGGGTGCCTGGGGTGCCCTGTGCTTCTGTATTCACATAGGTGTTTATATGAATCCTGTGAGTTTATTTTGTTTGCGCATGCCCAGAAATACTCAAAGCACTACTTCCTGTTGATGGCATGGGGATCCCTACACCAAGCACATTGGTTTGTATACCAATCACCATCCCATCAGAAATTACTCTGTTTATGGCAGCACAGCTCAACCATATGAATAATAATAAAGAAAGAGGAGGCTTTGCCCTGCCTGACTGGCAAATTTATCATAAAGCTTGTACTTTAACATGGGTCAAGGACTGGTTACTTCTAAAAAATAAGAGACTCTTAACAATGGAAGGAGCGGATTTGACCAAAGGATGGCATGCCTTTATTTGGTATGATCACCCAACAAAAGGAAGCAAATTTTTGAGACATGAAATAAGGAAATCCTTATATAAAAACTGGTTAGAGATTAAAAACTTAATATACAAATATACTCCTAAATGGCTTTCCCCGGTGGAGGCATCCACTCAACCCCACCTTTTCAACTGGGAAGAGGACTATACATATGGAAGTTTGTTAAATGTTAGACAGGAACTGAATGTAGAAACAATTTCGGAAATGGATTGGTGGTTGAGAACACAAGTGAAATCTAGGTATAAGTCAGATAAGGGGTTAGGCTTTTCAAAAAATTTAAATAAATTTGATGATATCATATTTGAATCTGATAGAAAAATGATCTCGAGATGTTATACATGGCTGTTAGAAATTAAGATGCAAGAGGAAAGTGTGAAGGAAAGCTGGATTAAATGGCTACAAGAATTTGGTTATACTCTTGATTTAGATAATTGGGAAAAAATATGGAGAGAAAATAATAAGCTGTTTAAATCCTCTCTATTAAAAGAAAACTTGTACAAAATGGTCTACCGTTGGTACTATACCCCCGAAAGACTCTCCAAAGCGTTTCCAAATAGTTCAGATAAATGCTGGAAATGCGCAAAAGTTAAGGGCTCGTTGTATCATTTGTGGTGGAAATGTGATTACGCTAAAAAATATTGGTTACAAATATCTATCTGGACGCAAAAGATGTTAAAAATAAGAATCCCTCATGTACCTGAATTATACTTATTGAACATTTGTCAAACTTCACTACCCAAAAAAGCCAAAAGATTGTTACTGCATATTATAACAATATCGAGAATATTGTATGCGAAATACTGGAAGAAGCCGCAAACTCCAAATAAGAATGAATTTCTGTCTAAATTAATGGAAGCAGCTGAAATGGATACACTAACTTGTAGACTGAAAGGAGGAAATATGGAAGAATGTAAGGAGACATGGAGCCCGATGTATGAATGGGCTAAGACGCTAGGATTTGAAATGATAGGGAAATATTGAAATTGTAAATCTTTTACTGACTCATCGCTCCTCTAAGTGTTGTTGGGGGTTGTCTGTCATGTGTTGTTTGGTAGGGTTTGTTAGGTGTGTTTGTTAGGTAGTAAGTATATGTTGGTATTGTATGTGTGAATATATGTATGACTATTTTTGACTATATATGTGAAATAAAATTATTCAAATTCAAAAAAAAAATTTCAAATTCAAATTATTCAAATTCAAAAAAAAAAAAAGAAATTACTCTGTTTATGGCAGCACAGCTCAACCATATGAATAATAATAATAATAATAATAATAATAATAATAATAATAATAATAATAATAATAATAATAATAATAATAATAATAATAATAATAATAATAATAAACTTTTATTTATACCCCGCCCTCCCTGCCTAGGCAGGCTCAGGGCGGCTAACAGGACATGGTAGAAACCATGATACAAAGAAACAATAGGTAATACAGTTAATAATTTAAAGAATATGGAGGGGGAATTCCACATACATCTCCCTAAGGGATGGCACTGGGAGTTTTGCCACCCCAAGCCATCACTCCACCCATACCCCTGTCCTTGCCCCCATGGGGGGTCTTTAAATGGGGGGAGGTGGGGCTGTTTCTGCCACCTCCCCACTAGGTAGAGAAGCAGCAGAAGCAGCTGATCAGCCTCCCCACCCTATTTAAAGACCTCCACTGATCAGCTGATCAGTGGGGGTATTTCAATGGTGGGGAGGGGTTCACCATGGCATTGCCTCTTTCATCCATCTGTCCCTGGCAGGCAAAAGCGGCAGCACAGTGCCCCTGCCTCACTCTGAAACTGCCTTTCCTAGCAGGGGAGGCAGCCTTGGAGTGAGGCCACACTACCTCTTTCGTCTGCCTGGGCTTGGGCAGGCTGAAGGGGTGGCACAGCACCTAGAGGCATGTGGGGAGGGGGCACCTAGCAGCCCTGTAAGCCAGGCAGCACCCTAGGCAGGCACCTACATGGCTACTCCCATGTGCCAGCCATGATCTCCCCACTGTAGAACTCACAGGAAGATGTGTTGCAAATGTAACTCTGCTCAGGATTTCACGATACTGTTGGTTTTGTTCTAACATGATATTGTTGGTTTTGCTTTTCCTTTCTGAAATTAGTTTGCTGGATCCCCCCCCCCCAATACACCCCTTTGAAGCTAGTTTGTTACATTAAACTACTCAGCAGTGTCTCTTCTTCCTTTCACACATAGTGGTTCCTTTGCTTTCAATTGTAAAACACCAAACTTACCACATGGAAGTATTCAAGTCAAGGGTCTTTGTGTATAGATGAGTGTATCCCCAACAGAGTGTCAACAGAATAGGAGACAGTGAAGTATCATTGGCATAGTACTTTTGAAACAAAACACTGAAGGAGGAGAAAACAGGTAACTGCTATAAAACACAGATTATGAAAAAAAAGTTTTCAAATAAACAGAAGTTTACCCTAATGGAACAGAATTAAAAATGTTTCACTCTTAATGTGCATAGCAGACAGGATGAGGTCCTCAGCTGCAGTAAATTAGCATAAAGGCACGGTCATTTATACCAGCTGCCCATTATAAAATTGCCCTGTCAAATAATTTACCAATAAGATAACAAAACAACAACCTAGGTCCCTGACTCCCTCCTATTACAGGTGCATTTCATTGGGTCATCTGAGGATTCTGTCATTTTATGTTGGCGATAGTAAGCCATGCTGCTAAACACAGTCTCTTGGCAGCTGATCCATAAAAAGTCTTTTCCCTTTGATGTCAATGGAAAGACTTCGACATACACCACTGATTTTGCCAAGTAATGTTTCAGTAACATTTGCAAGAGGGTGTGGCTGTGGGAAGTGCTCAGAGCTATTAGTAGCTGCTGGTGCTTATCCAAAAAAATTTCCCAAGCAATAAGATCACATTTACCACCCGCAGCTTTTCAACCTCTGTGCCAGCACCCAACTAACTCATGATAAATGAAGTCTAATTCCTTCCATTCATAATACTAATATCTTTACTGTAGAGCCCTTACATTATAATAGGTCTCCTGAGAGTCTGTGTTTTTTTTCTTGTTTCTTTTTTAAGATTATGAGGCTGCAGGCGGGGATTTGTTCATTTTATTTGTGAATGGTGCCTAATATATTTGAGTTCCTTCAATAAATAAACAGATAATTAAAGATTCATCTGGCAAATGACACTTGTAGGTATAACCTAACAATGGCCAGTAGTTGTTTCATGCAACTAATATTACTAGGACTAGTGAATATTTGTCTAGTTCCAGTTCTAGGTGCAAGCTGTCCATCCTGTGTTGATGGTTTACACTGCAGAGGTGTTGAACTCATTTGTTGCAAGGTCCAGATAAATCATAAATGTCACTTTGTTGGGTTGGGTCATGCATGCCATAAAATGTAATGTGGTACCAGAGATATAAAATTTATACAGATGATTTCAGATGCTGAATGGCAATAGCATCCTAATTAAAGTAGCAACACCGTATATAAGAGCAGAAAAATAACCAACAGTGTGCACAAAACACTCAACAAAAAAATCAATATAAAGTCTCTCATTGTCACCCCAGCAAGTGCAAAGATGACACCAAATACACTGCACACAAAAAATCACATAGGAACAGGACCCACCAGGAACTGAAAATGCAAAGTCCTCAGCACCCAGTTCTCGCTTGTATGGACTTTCAGCAAATTTGTGGGGAGTTTCCATCCATGTTCAACAGGACCCTAGGAACTTATATGGGTCCCCCAGCAGTGTTGCTACTAAGCCACAATGTGCAGCCCATACGGTTGAAGGCCTGGTGTGTTGCTTTTGCTCTTAAACCTAACATAGTTGAGGAGTTACACCACCTCGTAGAGCAAGGGGTCCTAGAGCCGGTCGCCAACGCGTGCTGGGAGTCGCCCATCATCACCCCAGGTCACCTCAGTTAAGCCTAGTGGGCACGTCTGCATCTGTGTGGACAACAAATGTACCATAAACAGGGCGCTGCAGGACCATGCATACCCAGTTCTGGTGGTCAGCCACGTATTAGCATCATTGGCAGGACTAAAATCCTTGGCAAATTGGACTTGGCCCAGGCCTACCAGCAGCTCCCGGTAGACTTTGCTACAGCCGAGGCACAAACAATAATGACACACAGAGGCACTTTTAAAATCAAGCGCCTCCAGTTGGGGATAAGCGTGGCCCCGGGGATTTTCCAGAACTTAATGGATTCTCTTTTAGAAGGTATCCCCAGGATCCAGCCATTATTCGACAATGTGCTGATCACCACTGCCACAGAGAAGTTCGCCTTCCGCTTCTGCACTGTGCTCCAGTGTTTTGACTCAGCGGGTCTGAAGACAAAAAGGAAAAGTGCTTCCTGGGGGTCCCAAATATAGACTTCCTGGGCTGCTCGATGGATGCCAGTGGAATCCACCCCTCACAAGAGGTCAGACTCAGGGCCATCTGTGACACACCAGCCCCGCCAATAAGATGGAGCTACAGGCCTTCCTCGGCTTATTGAACATCTTTCTTCCCCACAAGGTGGCAGTGGCAGAGTCTCTCCACAGGCTACTGGACATGAGGGCTCCATGAGTTTGGGGCCATCAGCAAGCAGTAAATGGATCCAGGTGGTAAAGGACCTCCTCATCTCCAACAGTTTGCTGGCCCATTTTGACGAGTGGATGCCCATCATTTTGGCCTGCAATACATCTCCATATGGGGTGGGGGCGATCCTAGCACACGTGCTGCTGGACGGCTGTGAGGTCCTGGTGGCTTACTATTCCAGGACCCTACAGAAACCAGAGCACAACTATGCGCAGATCAAAAAGGAGGGTCTGACCATTGTAATGGGAGTCAAGAAATTTCATTACTACCTTTATGGCTGGTCCTTCACCATTCTCACAGACCATAAACCCCTGCCGGACCTTTTTGTCCCTGACCACCAAACGCCCCAAATGCTATTGCCAAGGGTTTTGAGGTGGTCCATCTTCCTGGTGGGGTATCAATATGCCCTCCAATATCGCCCAAGGAAGGCAATTGACCACACAGATGCCTTGAACCGCCTGCAACTGCCATCTGGGGATCTGGATTCGGCCTCAACGCACCAGATTCTGCTCACTGAGTCCCTCCCAGACCACCCTGTTCATGCCAAGGACATTGCTCGGTCTTCTGCCTGGGACAAGACTCTCACCCAAGTTTTGGACCAGCTGGATGGGCCCGGATTTTATAGCATATGCATCTCCTCAGGATGAACTCTTGGTGCACAAGGGGTGTTAGTTGTGGGGGAGTAGGGTGGTGGTGCTCCCGGCCCTGCAGCAGCGAGTCCTCACCATGCTGCACGAAACCCACTCAGGGATCATGCACATGAAGGCTCTGGCCCACAGCTATGTTTGGTGGCCCAGGATTGATAATGCTACTGAGTCCTGGGTCACCTGATGCCAACCATGCCAGGAGACCCGTCCAGCACCGCCCTGAGCACCAGCACAACAGTGGGAGTCCACATGCAACCACTGGTCTCACCTGCATCTGGACTTTGCGAGGCCCTTCCTGAAGCACTCTTTCTCCCTCATTGTGAACTCCTACTTGAAGTGGTTCAAGGTAACACATGTAGCATCCACCTCCTGGAAAAATGCAACCCAAAGGAGAAAGAAAATCAAGAGATGTTCTGAGCCTCTGCTGCTCAGAAATAGGTTCCAGGATCTGCTGTCTGCCAGGTGCACACATGAGCATGTGACAGAAAGGACTGGAAGACTTATCAAGCCCATGAATTACTATCCTTTCTTGCTGATCCATGTAGGAACAAACGATACTGCTTGTCATAGCCCTCAACGTAACAAAAGACTATGTGGCTCTGGGTCAGAAGGTGAAGGAGCTGGATGCACAGGTTGTGGTCTCATCAGTTCTTCCTATTGAAGGCCATGGCTTAGGATGAGAAAGAAGAATACTTCAAACAAATGACTGGCTACGTCGATGGTGTCGTCAGGAAAGATTTGGATTTCTGGACCATGGCTTATGCTTTCAAGATAGTGGTCTTCTATCGGGAGATGGTTTGCACCTTACAGCGGTAGGGAAAAGGGTGTTTGGTGACAGCTTTGCTAACCTAATAAGGAGGGCTTTAAACTAAATTGTATGGGGGAGTGAGACAATAATTCAAAGCCTCGTATGATGCCAGAAACTGGGGATAAGAACATTAAAGATTTGCAGAGAGTGGTGCATATGCTAGGTAATGTGAACTTGCAGGTTTGTATGGAAACTAAACCCTCGGGATGCATAAAACGTGGATTATCTCTTCACTAATGCACAGAATATGGGAAACAAATAGAAGGAACTGGAAGTCCTAATACGGGAAGGAGACTATGACATAATAAGCCTTACTGAAACTTGGTAGGATGACACTCACAACTGGAATATTAGGATTCAGGGGTATAACTTATTTTAAAAGGACAGGCAAATGAGAAAGGGCGGAGATGTAGCAGTATATGTGAAGGAGGTATATACCTGTGAGGAAATATGTGGATCTGAGCATAGCTCCATTGAGAGTCTCTGGGTAAAAATAAAAGGAGTAAGAAAAAACAGTGATATTATTGTGCGAGTCTGCTATAGACCACCAAGCCAGGCAGAGGACTTGGATGATATACTCCTACAACAGATTGCAAAGTTCTGCAAGAGAAGGGATACAGTGATCATGGGAGATTTCAATTACCCGGACATCTGTTGAAAGTCCAACTCTGCTAAAAATGAAAAGTCAAATAGATTCCTGACTTGTCTTGCTGACAACTTCCTTTTCCAAAAAGTGAGGAAGGAAACAAGGGGATCTCCTATCTTGGATTTGATTCTCACCAACAAGGAAGAATTGATTGAATAAGTAGAAATAGTGGGCACGCTGGGCAATAGTGACCATGTGATTTTGGAATTTACAGTCTTAGGGAAGGGAAAAGGTATATATAGTCAGACTTATAGGTTGGACTTCAGAAAGACAAACTCCAATAAACTTAGAACTATGCTGGGTAAAATCCCATGATCAGATATACTTAGGAAGAAGGGGGTTCAGGAGGGGTGGGAGTTTTTTTAAAAATGAAATACTGAAAGCGCAATCACAGACAATTCCTATGAGAAGAAAAAATGGAAAAAGCCTAAAGAAGCCGAATTGGCTCCATAAACAGCTCTCTAAAGACTTGAGAAATACAAAAGACTCCTTTAGGAATTGGAAGGAGGGCCTTATAACCAAGGATGAATATAAACAAATCACCAGTGCTTGTAGAGAAAAAGTTAGGAAAGCTAAAGCGCAGTATGAGCTTAATAGTAATACTTTTTTTTTTTTTTTAGGCTTTCCAAAGATGCTAAAAACAACAGGGTGGAACTGCACAATTCCTACTTTTCCTCAGTCTTCTCTTCTGAGGGAAACGGTGCTCAACATGGCAAAAACAGAATATATAAGGAGGGTATGAAGTTCTAACCTAGGATCAGTGTAGGGATAGTACATAAACATCTAGTTTCTTTAAATGAAACTAAGTCCTCAGGGCCAGGTGAATTGCATCCAAAGGTTCTAAAAGAGCTTGCGGATGTAATTTTTGAGCCTCTGGCTATTATTTTTGAGAATTCTTGGAGAACAGCAGAGGTGCCGGAAGATTGGAGGTGGGCGAATGTCCCTATCTTCAAGAAGGGGAAAAAAGAGGATCTGGGTAACTACCAACCCATCAGCTTGACGTCTATACCTGGAAAAGTTTTAGAACAAATCATCAAACAGTCAGGCCTGGAACATTTAGAAAGAATGGATGCCATTACTAAGAGTCAGCATGGGTTTCTCAAGAACAAGTCATGTCAAACTAACTTGATCTCTCTTTTTTGAGAAAGTGACTACCTTGCTGGATCAGGGGAATGCTGTAGACATCATTTATCTTGATTTCAGTAAGGCTTTTGATAAGATTCCACATACTATCCTTGTTGACAAGTTGGTAAAATGTGGTTTGGATCCTGTTACCATTAGGTGGACCTGTAACTGGTTGACAGATCGCACCCAAAGAGTGCTTGTGAATGGTTCCTCATCCTCTTGGAGACGAGTGACAAGTGGAGTGACTCTAGGATCTGTCCTGGGACCTGTTTTGTTCAACATCTTTATAAATGATTTTGATGAAGGAATAGAGGGAATGCTTATTAAATTTGCTGATGATACTAAATTGGGAGGGGTTGCAAATACAGTAGAAGATAGAAGCAGGATACAGGATGACCTTGACAGGCTGGAAAACTGGGCTAAAACCAATAACATGAATTTTAACAGGGATAAATGTAAAGTTCTGCATTTTGGTAGGAAAAATCCCATGCATAGTTATAGGATGGGAGAGACTTGTCTTAGCAGTAGTATGTGTGAAAAGGATCTAGGGGTGTTAGTGGATAATACACTGAACATGAGTCAACAGTGTAATGTGGTGGCTAAAAAAGGCAAATGCAATTTTGGGCTGTATCAATAGAAGTATAGTGTCCAGATCACGTGATGTGATAGTATTGCTTTACTTTGCTCTGGTAAGATCTCACTTGGAGTATTGTGTTCAGTTTTGGGCACCACATTTTAAGAAGGATATAGACAAGCTGGAATGGGTCCAGAGGAGGGCAACAAAGATGGTGAGGGGTCTGGAGACCAAGACCTATGAGGAAAGGTTGAAGGAGCTGCGGATGTTTAGCTTGGAGAGGAGGCGGCTGATAGGTGATATGATTACTATCAAGTACTTGAAGGGCTGTCATATAGAGGATGGTGTTGAATTGTTTTCTGTGGCCCCAGATGGTAGGACCAGAACCAATGTTTTGAAATTAAATCAAAAGAGTTTCCAGCTCAACATTAGGAAGAACTTCTTTACCGTTAGAGTGATTCCTCAGTGGAACAGGCTTCCTCAGGAGGTGGTGGGCTCTCCTTCCTTGGAGGTTTTTAAACAGAGGCTGGATGGCCATCTGACAGCAATGAAGATCCTGTTAATTTGGGGTAGGTATTTGTGGGTTTCCTGCATTGTGCAGGGGGTTGGACTAGATGACCGTGGAGGTCCCTTCTAACTCTATGATTCTATGATTCCTCCCGGGCCACCAGTAAGGCTCTCCACATGGTCTTTGCGACTCACAGCTTACCCGACATCCTCGTCTCCAACAATGGGATGGCATTCACATTGAGTGAGTTTAATGACTTTTGCACCTGAACCTTGATTAGGTCATTAGGTCAGCCCCCTTCCACCTTGCCACCAATAGTCAAGCCAAAAGGATGCTGCGGTCAACTAAGGAGTCACTCCGCCACATCATCCAAAGGAACTGGGAGGCCTGCCTTGCAGAGTGCCTACTGATCCAACATACCATTCCCTGTATGGCCACCAGCCACAGTTCAGCCAAGCTCTTAATGGGTCGGCAGCTGTCAACACTCCTGAACTGGATGCACCCGGACCGAGCACTACATTTGCAGGAGATGCCAGAAGCAATCCGGGCACCCTGAGGGTTCGATACAGGGGACTTAATGTATACCAAGAACTTTGGGGGTCCAGCCTGGATCGCAGCCCAGATTACACAAGTGTTGGGGTCAGTTATGTATGAGGTCACCACTGGATGGGTCCACCATTAGGTGGCACATCAGCCAGTTACAGTCACGTGAAGCCCCAGGGGTTGAGATTGAGGTTTACAGTCTCAATGACCACCAGCCATTCTCACTTCCCCATCGACTGAACCGGCTGAGGCAGAGGCCCAGGTGCCAACCCTTCCATCAGAGCCAGAAGCCTCTGGGGACTCTGAAACATTAGCTAAGGCTAAAGCATCATTGGCTGCTCTGCTTGCCGCTCCAGATGCAGTGACTGTTCCTCCGCCCCCTCCAGCACTCAGGCAGTCTATGCAGGAGCACCACTAGCCCGCCTACCTGAGAGATTATGCCTGTTGAGGCTTGCGAACCAGGGGGGAAGGGATGTTGTGCATGTGGACCTTAGTGAAGACTTATTGGGTATTTCTGCAAGGCTCATTGGAGCCATAAGGGCTGAGCTTGGGGACTCATGAACAATCGGCAGCAGGATTCAAATCCCTGCTGCCCTGCTACAATTGCAGCCCCCCTACTGGATTGAATGATTCAATAACCTGCTTGCACGGGAACCCTGACTTGTATATAGTTGGCCCTGTGGGCCCAGTTTGGCAGTCTTTGAGTGCAGCCCTATACTATGCTGTACCTAATAAAGAGCTGATGATCACTACCACCTCGTCTCTTCATTGCATTGAACCCACTATATTATACCTCCCATCTGTTAAAACTGGCAAGGGGGATCTCTCCAAGTGCCATGGGACTCTCCCCCCTCCCTCCCTCTCTCTCTTTGAAGAAGTGTGCAGCCACACAAGAAAAAGACATTGGATTTATATCCCGCCCTCCACTCCGAAAAGTCTCAGAGCGGCTCACAATCTCCTTTACCTTCCTCCCCCACAACAGACACCCTGTGAGGTGGGTGCGGCTGGAGAGGGCTCTCACAGCAGCTGCCCTTTCAAGGACAACCTCTGCCAGAGCTATGGCTGACCCAAGGCCATGCTAGCACGTGCAAGTGGAGGAGTGGGGAATCAAACCTGGTTCTCCCAGATAAAAGTCCGCACACTTAACCACTACACCAAACTGGCTCACCAAAAGACTATGCCTGGAATAAAACAATGTTGGTCTTCTTAAAAGTGCTCTCTCTCTCTCTGACTTCTTCCTTCTCCCTCCCTTCTCAGAGAATCAAAGGAAGGGAGGCTTGGCTTTCTTTCTCTCCTCTGTGAAGCAGGAAATAGGAGACATGGGCAAAAACCATCACCAAGGCAGGAAACAGGAAGGAGAAACAGGAAGTAAGAAGCAGCAGACTGCCAGTTGCTCACAGGTCAGATGGGAGCCCTCCAAGGCCAGATACATCCTGCAGGCTGCATGTTTGACACCCCTGCTTTACAGTGTATACTAGATGAAGAAATCTCATCTGGGATAAATTTTTGGGGATTAACAATGAGGATGGAGTAGGAAAGGGCAAGAGGGGAAGTTTCAGGTGAAAAGTGTTATCAATAAAGTTTCATTGACAAGGAATTTAAAGGAAGAAGCCATGCCTTGAAGAAAGAGTTCCAAGTATGGGGAACGTCTTTGTAGAAAGGATTATCTCTTAAACCCATAATCCATTTGGGCTGACTTTTCTGTCTATGTGGTACTTGTTACCCTTATTCTAAAAATTAAAATAGGATAGAACACAGCCAGTTACTTTTAAATGGGAACAGAAACAGTCTACCAGTATATTTTAGATAGTCCAAACCAAATATTTATAAATCATGATGGGTAGTCCTGTTAGTCTGTTGATAGTGGTAGAAAAGGGCAAGAGTCCAATAGCACCTTAAAGACTAACAAAATTTGTGTCAGGGTATGAGTTTTCATGAGTCACTGCTTGGAAGGAGAGCAGTTTAAACTTCTTCCCCTTGGCTTCCCTAGGACTTAGAGCCCTGCAGTCATGGGGTACCTGAGGAAGCCAAGCCTTGAGTGAAGGAGTGAACCATCCCCAAGCCTCCCAAAGCTTCACAGATACACTGTGACATAAAGCATTTTCATGTTACATACACACACACAAAAATAAAGTTTTTCAATGAGGAGGTTTGGGGAGGGTTTGGGGAGGAAAGTGAGAGGCACTTTCTCCTGAACTGGTTTGAAACAAACCATGAACTGGCCTGGTTTGTGCTCGAACCATGATTCATTTTTGCTTCATGCCCATCCCTATGGGAAACTTATAAAACCATTGTTCCCTCTCTAATAAATTTTATCTAGCCCTTCCTCTCTGTTTGTATCTTCTTCTTTGTGATGCCTTCATCCTTTTGATATGGAAGCCCAGTTGGCTAGTGTAGGTTAGGAAGGGATAAGTAATGTATCTCCTCCAGCCAAATCTGGGTAATACTGCACTTGAAAAAAAATGGAATTTTAGTATGATGACTCTCTCATCAGACAGACTTTGCATTTCATTAGCAAATCTGTTTTTGCTTCAAATACCAGTATCTTTGTCTTCCCACGTCTTTGTTCAGAGCCACTTTGTTTCAGGAGAGCTGTTTAAATTGGTCTACCAACTCCTTTGTTAATAAAAATGAACTGTTGTGGAAATATCTAATATTGTCATGAATAGTTTGTGGCATTGTTAACAGAGCTTGGAGATGGTATAAAAAGTGATCCTTATATTCAAGGTCTGATTCACACTTCAATCAGCAAAGAAAGAACATGCAACATTGTGACTAACAATTGGGAAAGGGCCTTCACAGATCCACTGTGACACAAGCATTTTCACATTACACACACACAATAAAGGTTTTTTTTTTCTAATGAGGCAGACCTCACATGTAGTTGCCAGTCACCAGATAAGTCATAATCAAACAAAGAGATTTGACTTGCATGAACCAATGCATGAACAACAGAATGTTGTTATGGTTATTTCTGTATTAAGATAAATAGTAAGGATATACAGGACAATTCTACACAGAGCACACAGCCAAAATATCATACTGTGACAGGGTGGGGCAGCCAGAGTTCTTCAGCAAAGGAAAATAATACATTACTAGGCTGGTTCAGTCAGTAAAGGAATAGGAAAAAAAGAGTTAAAATGTTGCCTCTGAGGGAAGGAAGTGGATGGGGCCGTCATACCAGTCTGTCTTCAAATGTTAATTGGACCTTTATGTAGCTATTCAGTTGTTCAACATCCTTGCATTCTTATCACATATTATTGTACTATAAATTGAGCTTATTTATCATTTTCTGTGTGTTTCTTCATAATGTATTCATACTCTCCAAACATTATCTCTGAGAATTTTTTTTCAGATGATTTGTTAACTTTGTTTATCCAAATGGCATTGGTAATCACAAAGACTTTTAAAATAGTGAGAACTCCATCTGTTCCACTGGGTTATGTATAATAAAAATGCATCTCTACCACACATTTTGCTTTAGCCATTTAAATACATAGGTCATTTTAAAAAATGTGCTAAACATTAGACCAATTAACACTGCCACTGAAACATTTTCTGGTTTTCTGTTCTTACACCCACAGATTTATGAGCAGAGAAAACTACAGTGTATAAATTGCATGTATACATAATAGTTCCAAATTCTGCTACCTCATCAAATATTATCAGATTACTCAAGCAAAGTTCAGCCAATAAATTCCTAATTTAAGTCCAGGGAGGCTTTGTATTGTAACCTGTTATTACTTATTTGTCTCCACAGAATTATGTTGTATAACTGGTAATGAAATTACCTTAAATCATTCCTTTACAGAGTGTGACATTTCCATATGAATGTAAATATTTCAGTCAGCATTCCACCTATACAATGAAGTCATTTCTAGATGTCCGTTGACGAAATACTCAACAGATGGCATAAAGATGGTATCTCTATATCATGAGTGGAATAGCATAGTGCACTGGCTGGGATTCATCATATTTCGGCACGCATTGAACATTTATATTCTGACAGAATCCATAGTGACTGAAAAGGGATAAAGGACAAGAAGTAAATATTTTTTAAAAAATAAACTCAATGTACTGAAGATGAAATCATATATGTGCTGTTTTTTCTGGTCTATGCAGATGTAATGGGATCCAGTGGACAAAGGAATACTTCTTTTGGCAAGCCAACAATGAGAAAGACACAATTTTATGTGAAGTGATGCCACCACTGGATCTCAGCCAGATTGCTAAAAAGCATATAGGATTCGAAGGGCAGTTAATTCAGAGTTGGCACTACAAATATCTTGACTGCATGAAAAGGGAAACTCAAGGCTGTTTAACAGATTGTACATTCAGGACATTCATACTGATTCATTTCTCCAATGGAATTTGCAGGTGTCCTTGAGCCATATCCTTTAATCTTTTCAGATTTGAGACCCATTTTTAATCCTAATCTGAAACACAAGACCCAATTCTCATTTACTTTTGGGGGCTTTTTGCTTCTCTCTCTGGGCGTTTTCGCACTGACCTTCAAGTGGCGCAACCACCCTCTTCACACCGGAGGATCTGCGCGGATTTCGCACAAGAAGCGCCGGAGCACCCAAAAGAGCCGGCGACTTCCGTTGCAAAAGCCGCTCAAACGTTTTCCTGCTTCTTGGCAGTTTCCGTTTGAGCGGGTTTCGCGACAGAAGTCGCCGGCTCTTTTGGGTGCTCCAGCGCTTCTTGTGCGAAATCCACGCAGATCCTCCGGTGTGAAGAGGGTGGTCGCGCCACTTGAAGGTCAGTGCGAAAACGCCCTCTGACTTTCTAGTGCTTTTTACAGCACAGACATGCTATGTTGTGAGAAAACAGCAATGCACAATGTCACTTCCACCTTGGTTCCTGGAAGTGACATTTCTGTGTTGTGCAATGCTTTAGAAGAATTTGGGAGGAGGGAACTCTGGAAACTGTAGTTTGAACGTAAGTATCTGTAACAGAGTATTATTAGCACTTTTGTAAACTGTAACTGTCACAATCTCTGTTGTTGTTGTTGGGGATGGGAACCTTGACAAACTGTTGTAGACCTTATATATATTGTATAGTATAGACAAGGAGAATAAGGGAATTCCACTGGGTTCACTTGGGCTTATTTCCTTTTGTGTTTCTTTAAATACACTTGAACAGTATATGGGTAGTCAGAGGGAAGCTTTGCTGGGGCAGGACATGATTGGTCCTGTTGGCACTCCAGGTGGGACCTGAAGTTCTTCCAGAATTACAAGAGTTCCTCACACTACAGAAATCAGTTGCCTTTGAGGAAGTGGAAGTTTTGGAGGGAGGATTCTATGGGATCACATTCCTGTTTCCTCCCTCTCCTCCCCAAATTCTGCCATTCCTGGCCCACAAATTTCTCAAACTGGAGTTGGCAAGACTACTTGGCAGCCTTGTCTGGAATACACACCTGCTGCGTGGACACTTTCTGAATCTTCTGGTTTCCTTGTGCTTCTTTGCTATCCTAGTCATTTTGAGATACATTTCCTTCTCACAGCCAAACTAGATGTGAAGGTGTTCTTCTGTACAGCATGGGGAGGCGGGGTGTCACAACACTTTTAAAGTTTAACATGAGCAATTTAAAAATGATGCAAGGGCTTGATCCTGATCAGGCCTGCAGCATGGCAGGATAAGGCTCTTTTATTTCTCCCACATGCCTTTCCAAATGCCAAAGTGATACCTTCCCCCATGGACATTTCAGCACTTGAAAAGGCACAGGGGAGGGGGA
The DNA here is from genome assembly GCF_032191835.1 of Heteronotia binoei. Classification (NCBI taxonomy): domain Eukaryota; kingdom Metazoa; phylum Chordata; class Lepidosauria; order Squamata; family Gekkonidae; genus Heteronotia; species Heteronotia binoei. Next base: position 71,236,564 of record NC_083231.1, read on the forward strand.
AAATGAGACAGCCCCATTCCACAGTGCTGCAAGCCTGATAAGAATTGGGCTCTTTTCTTAAGTTGCCCCTTTTAGATTTTATAATAGCAGTGAATCCATGTGTTGGACACAAGGATGCTGTCACATGTAGTGTGACCCTTAGAGGGCTCTGGTTAGTGATATGCTGGACTTAGGGCCATGGAAGAAGTTTCATATAATCAGTGGGACGCCCCTGATTTCTTCAGTCTTTTATGGAGCAAAATTTTGCTATCCTTTTGATCAATGTGTTGATTTATTTTCTAGTCCTGCTACATCCACACTTCCATTTTGTCTATGGCCTTTAGTCCACTTTCCTTTTTGTATTATTCAATGCTCCTTTTCTCCCTTTTCTTCTTTCCTACTATAGCTAACTGCTTATTTTTCTATCTAATAGACTTCTTATGTTTCTTCTAGTCAATAGGTTAGATATGAGTGGATAATATGGGCCAACCCTAAGGATGGTTTCCAGTAAGGCTTATAAGAATGTTCATTCAATAATGGGAAATAGCGATGGGCATGGAGTGAGAAATGAATCGCAGTTCGATCATGAACTGAGCTGGTTTGTGGTTCATTTTGGTTGTGTCATTTCAAAACAAACAAAAATAATCCTGCATTTTTTTTTCATGGTGGTTTGTTTGGTTCATTTTTGTCATTCATTTTCCAGAGAGCCTGACACTGATTCTAGGTACTGCTGGGGGTGGACTCGTGGAGAGCCCTAGAAACATGCAAAGCAGTTGTCCAAAGCTTGATTGGCAGCTCTGGGAGCCAACCACAGGGTTCCCATTCTACTCTATGGGAGCAGATTATACACTAGTATAATACCACACCCTGACTCAGCTGCTTTCACTTTGCAGCACAAAGATAAAAGAATTAGTTCTGTTGTTGTTTACTACATGGCTGATTTAGGGGAGGTTTTTAGGGAACTCCTTTCTTCCTCACAGTGGGACAATTTTTTAAACACATCTCCCAGCTGGGAAGGTGTTCTTTGCTGTAGTTTCAGGGACTGAACCTGAAGCTAGAACTGAGCTTTCCTGTGGGTAGCTGCTTTGGGGAGCTATAGCTTGGACACCCCCAATCCAATCTTCTCCAAACTGGTGAAGAAAAGTCTGCTGAAGACTTTCTGTGAGTTTGGCACCTTTAATTCACAAGGGGGCTGTTCTATCATCTCTCAAACAAACTTATGAACCATGAACTGGTTCAGGAAATCAAACAAAACATGAACCAACACAAACCACCCATTTGGGCAATCAAATGAACAATGCACCAACGTGAACCATCATTTTCCCAGTTCGTGCCTATTCCTAATGGAATATAATGATGTTGTGCATTAATTTGTACCACAAATATAATGCCCTTTCAGTGTACATTTTTAAATCCAGCTATCTTCAAGCCATCTCCTACCCCAGTTAATGCTAACTAATATTCCTGAACACAAATATATGTTTTCTATGAATTCCACTCTTTGTAAGCATGACAACCCAAAAGCGCAGAAGGGTTTATTTTCCAAACCCAATTCTCATTCCTCAAGGGCTTTCTAGGTGCCCTAGGCTCATTTTCTTTATTCTTCAACAAAAAGGATAATCACAACTTCCTTTTCAATCTACTACCTATTCTTACCTCCTGGGAACACAAGGTATGCCACTTCGAGTTCCATGCTGGAAGTAGGCAGTATATCACTGTAATTAAGAAGCAATCTTTTATCATCTAACATGCTATGCTTTGATTACAATTGACAGCACTCTCTTCCATTTTATCCATTTAATTGGACCCGAAAATATGACCTACTGACTAACAATGAGGAACTTCAATACAGACAGATGTTTTTCTTCTGCTTGGTAGATTAGCAATTTATGTGTTAAGCTTAGTATTCCTTTGAGAACTTCTCTAAGAACTTTGTCATTGCTTAATTTTTAGTGTAATTGTTTAATGAAGTTTGACTTTGAGTAGTTCAGTTGTTTGCAATAAATTTTTGAATGGGTCATTAAGAGAATTAAGACAGTGGTTTAAGCAAGTTACAGCGTTGAAGCCAGATAGGCAATATGATTCCTATTGTCAGTTTCTGCTATCAACATTCTGAGTTCATTGCCATATCTAAACTTTGCTTTACCCCTGCTATGAATACCAAAGATGCAAATAATATCTCAAGAGTGGAAAATTATCATGTTGAAACCAACAGATCACCAATTGTTAACTGTCATTAAAAAAAACCTAATTTCATGAGTTGTATTGCAATATGCTGAGGGTATTGTGCCTTTCATCCAGGCCTCGGATTCAGCAGGAGCTAACAGGAACACAGCTCCTGAACCTTTCTGATGGGTTCCCCCTCCTCCCCACCTACCTTGTTCATTGAATAGTAGGTGCAGCTGTATAACAATCCCTGGATTAGGAGAGTGTGCAGCCAGCCAGCCACCAGGGCCTTAGCCATACCCCCAGCAGCCCTCATTAGCCCTTGGAGAAGCCTGCACCACCCTTTCTCCACTTCTTATGTGATTTTGGGCAGCGGATGGCTTGCTGGCCATTTGACTGGGGGGGGGGGTAGCCTAGGAAAGCCCCAGGCAAATGAGGCCTGCTTGGCTGGCTGGATCGCTAGTCAGCCCAAGCAGGCATCGCTTGCCTAGGGCTCTCCTTTCTTGCATTGGGTTGCTTTATGTTGGGGGGGGGGAGGACATATACTAATGAGTTATGCTAATGAGTTCCACCACCTATTTTTCTACAAAACGATCCCTGCTTTCATCCTATATGAGCAGCTTGCCTAGTCATCTAAACTGGAAGTAATTTCATGAATTGTTTCATGAAACAGTGCCATCTCCATTAGACATGCTGAACATGTTGCAAAATGAATGGTTCTGTTTGTTCTGTTGTTGTTTATGGGTAACGATGTCAGTTGATGGTTGGCAACTGGCAGGAAACTGGAAAGCAGACATGGGAGGGCAGTGATGACATGATGTCATTCCCAGGCTGAACCAATTCAGTGGAAATTCTGTGGTTTTACCATATAGTTTCGACTGAATTTCAGTGTGGTGTGACTTCACTTTTGGGGTTGGTTGGAAATGATGTCATGCTATCTCTGCAATGATGATTTCATTATTATTTTTTTTTACTGTCACTGGCCTACCAAGTAGCTGTAAGAGACAGATGCTTGCAGAAAGGAGGTGTATTGAAGGGAGACCAGGCAAGCCAGCACATGGTTATCTTGCTACACTCAATCTTCTATATCAAGTAAGTCATTTAGAAGAAAGTGAAGAAGACATTGGATTTATATTCCACCCTCCACTCTGAATCAGAGTCTTACAGTGGCTCAAAATCTTCTTTATCTTCCTTCCCCACAACAAACACCCTGTGAGGTAGGTGGAGCTGAGAGGGCTCTCACAGCAGCTGCCCTTTCAATGACAGCTCCTACAAGAGCTATGGCTGACCCAAGGCTATTCCAGCAGCTGCAAGTGGACGAGTGGGGAATTAAATTCGGTTCTCCCAAGTAAGAGTCCATGCACTTAACCACTACACCAAACTGGCCGTGCCAGTTGACAAAATATTTTCTCAGTTTTTAACATAGCATGTTTCTAATATCATTTTGAATTTTGTAGCCTTACTATCTTGAACCCTAAATCCCTATTTTGGTTTCCCTTCTTCCTTACACCTGAGTCTGTGATTCTCCCCCTTTACTACATTTTCCATTTCCTGACTTATGAAATCACACATAAATACTGTACAAGAAAAAAGGAAAGGAAAGGAAAGGTCCCTTGTGCAAGCACCAGTCGTTTCCGACTGTGGGGTGACGTTGCTTTCACAACTTTTTCACAGCAGACTTTTTATGGTGTGGTTTGCCATTGCCTTCCCCAGTCATCTTCGCTTTCCCCCCAGCAAGCTGGGTACTCATTTTACTGACCTTGGAAGGATGGAAGACTGAGTCAACCTTGAGCCGGCTACCTGAAAAAACCCAGCTTCCACCGGAGATCAAACTCAGGTCGTGAGCAGAGCTTAGGACTGCAATACTGCAGCTTTAACACTCTGCGCCACAGAGCTCTTTTACAAGAAAAACAACAACAACAACAGCAAACATGAACAATCAGTCTCATTGGGAAATTGTTTTAATTTTACCAGTTTCACCACTTCTAAGCAACCTTTTTATTTAGAAAGGGTAAGGGAACTGGTGGCACAGAAGATTTGCTAATCAAAGGACAGCTCTACAAGGACCTATTAAAATGACCTCCTGACAACTAATCATCTGTAGCTTTTCTATCCTCTGGCCCTTGAGAGGCGTGGTAAAAAAAGCAACGTTGGGGCTGGTAGGAAAAGTATAGTCACATTTCTATAAGACCTGAGCTAAAATTCATAGAGTTTGGACTTACCCATGCTGGGAAGTGGTCTGCTGACCCTGTGGCATTTGTATTCCAACCTCTTCACTTCAAATTCAACCCATTACAGTATAGTAGTATAACAAAGGTTTTACAATAAATAAATTTAAAGAAAGCATAATATACCTATTCGCACATAGCATATAACACATCCTCTGGGACTCACTACCACTTTTATTAGCGATGGGTAAACATTTTCCTGGGGAAATTATAATATGACTACCAATTATGTGTGACATTGTTGGATGTTATTTTTTTAAAGTCCAGTGTTCAAAATTATTCTAACTTGCCCTGCAAGTACTTTGTGTGTGCGTGTTGTTCTTGCATTGCCACTTGGTAACTGTGGCTCATGTCTGAGGAAGATGCCAGTACAGAAAAAATCTGTTACTGCTCTTTGTCTTCCACTTACCAAGCCTAGGAGACATGTGGTTTCCTTGCATAATCCACCTTCTATTGCAAAGGAGACTAACTCACAAAACATGTGCTTCACTCCTGTTGTTGTAGTTGGTTCACCTCTTTCTTTTTCTCCCCTGATCCTAATACAGCTGCAGAACAAACCTGCATGGCACAGCTCTCTAGGATCGGTAGATTTTAAATTTTATCTTGTTAGATTTTTTTTTTAGTTGCTGCTCATGCAAAAGGTTTTGTGGTGATCTGCAACATTAAAACCATTAATTAAAATCATTAAAATAAGGTTAAAACAAAAGTAAACCAAATAACACATATAAAATATTAACATTAGCATATTAAATTATTAAAATATGTGGATAGCCCCATACAACTAATGAAAACAATCCAAACATGTGGAATACCCTTCAAAGGCCTACCTAAACAATTCAGCCACACATGTCCTGCCGAAACTAAACAAGTCCAGCAAGGTAAGGGGTATCATCTAAGAGTGAATTCCAGAGGTTAGGGGCCACAAATGAAAAGATTCTTTCCCTGGTAACAGCTAGCTGAGCTGTCTAAGGCCAGAAAAAAAACCTTTAGGTTACTAGGCAGAAAGCTGTAAGTGAGGACCTCAAAAGTAGCAGTCACAGTACTGACCTGGATAGCACAATCTAGTCAGATCTCAGAAACTAAGCAGGGTGGACTCTGACAAGTACTTGGATGGCAGACTTCCCTGGAATACCAGCAGTAAGGAAGCAGAGGCAGACTTTGGCCATTTTCCCACTTACCTTACCCCGGAGCGACGTCCCTCTTCACCGCGCTGCGTCTGCGCGGATTTCGCACAAACTGCTGCGCAGCACCAGGAAGAGCCGCGTAGTCCCGGGGCTTTTGCGTCGCAAATGTAAACTGCTTTTTGGTAGCAGTGGTATTTATTTAGCTACCTTCCTGAATACCTTCCAGGCCCTAGTAGGTGTCTGTCACCAGAGGTTCCCATGACTTTCAGATGAACACACACACTCACACATGCACAATAATAATAATAATAAGAAGAAGAAGAAGAAGAACCCATCAGTCAGTCAATTTGGAGTCAGGTTTTGTTCCTACCCCCCAATATGATGCTTTTCAGACTAGACTAGACCTTTATAAGATCACTAGGACCAATTAAAAACTTAAAAAAAAAAATCGTAATGAAACTAACGCTACTCCATCTGAAGTCCCATTCAAGACTAGATCTACTTTCATCCCAGCTCACTTTGATTCTTCTATTTCAGTTTTTGTAAAGTTGGTTACTCATGAGATCGAACGGCTAGAAAGACATTCTAGATCCAGATGGTGTAACTTTTCAAATTCTGACAAACAAGTCTTACAGACCCTCATTGAAAATGACACTATTACCATCAAGCCTGCTGATAAAGGTGGCAGTCTGGTAATACTTGATACTTCTGATTACCTTAAAGAGGTACATCGTTAATTGAGTGATGACACATTACAAATCTATTGACTTTGACCCAACTGACAAAGTTAAGAGGTTGATCCAAATTGTGGTGGTTGAAGCTAATAATATGGGGTATATTTCTGACCAACTTAAACAATGGCTTTGCAACCAATATCCACGCACCCCGTTTTTTTATATACTCCCTAAAATCCACAAAGCTGGCCATTCTCCCCCTAGTAGACCCATTGTTTCTGCTTCCTTTTCTCTTTTAGCACCACATCAGTATGTGGACTTTTTCCTGAAACCCTTTGTACCTTCGTCACCTACTTATATTAAGGAGACCACTGATTTTATTGCTAAAATTGAAGGTTTTCCAGTACCAGAAAATGCAATGTTAGTGTCTCTTGATGTCAATGCTTTGTATACCAATATTTCTCACGATGAGGTGAGATTGGTCCTGCAAAATATTCTGGACTCTAGAAATGAATGTTTTTCCTCCTACCCATTTTCTTTTGGAACTAATAGACATCATCTTTGAACATAATTGTTTTTGGTTTGAGGATTCCTTTTATGTACAAGTTAAAGGGGTTTCCATGGGAAGCCCCTTTTCTCCTAGTGTTGCCTGTTTGTTTTATGGACTACTTGGAAAAGGAATTCTATTGCAATGCGTCAGTCAATCCATTTTTCCCTTCTGTAATATGGTTTCGGTGATACATTGATGATATCATGGCCATTTTTTCTGATGAAGCTGAAGTAGGTCCTTGGATAGAATGGACGAATGGCATTCATCCATCTATCCAATTTAGCTATAAGATCGACAATCAATCTATATCCTTTTTAGACACTCTAGTTTTTAAGTCTGAGGATAATATTCTAGCTGTACGACCTTTTCATAAATGTATTGATAAATCTCTTCCATTAAAATTTGATAGTTGCCATCCTACTCATGTGAAAAAGAGTCTGCCCATTTCACAGCTTATCAGGGCCAAGCGTAATTCCACTAATAGGGGAGACTATGAGGTGGAGAAAACCTGCATTTATACTCAATTTGTTTCACATGGATACCCCAGACATGTACTGGATTCAGCATGTAGTAAGGTTGATAACGTGTCCAGAAAAATCATGCTATCCAAACAATTGGGTAATCCTAACAAGGTTGGGGTGGATAACAGGCTTACATGTGCCTTCCAATTTTCCCCTTTATCCTACTCCATCCAGAAGGTCCTAAAAAAATTCTGGGTTTTAGTAAGGGACTTATCTGGCTGTGGTGCGTTTCCTAAAATAGGCTATAGAAGAACAAGGAATCTATCAGACTTTTTGATTCGTTCAGATTTCAACAAAACATCAGTAGTCCATGGGACTGGAAGGCATCATAAATGCAGGGCTTGCTCCCCCTGCCCCTTATCTCTTGATCTGAAGGTTCTTAAACATCCTACTACAGGATTTCAGCTGACTTTGCATGACACTACCACCTGTTCTACTAAAGCTTGCATTTATATCATTTTGTGTCCTTGTTTGAAAATTTACTGTGGCAGTACAAGACGTGCTGTGAGAACACATGTCTTGGAACATAAGTCTCGTGTTAAAAATTTTTTTTTCTGAGGCTCTTCTCACTGTGCATTTTTACCAACTTGCTCATGACTCTAATGACTTGAGGTTTTTTGTTCTGGAAAAATTTCCTTTACGACTTCAAGGTAAAGTAGACCCCCAAAAATGGCTACTCAGGCAGGAAATGAGGTGGATCTTTAAATTGAACTCTTTGACACCTAATGGTTTGAATAATGACTGGGATCTCTCTTATGATCCTTCATTTTTGTATGTCTAAGTGGTAATAACTGTACTGTGGATACCTGTGGTTTTTTGTCAGTACTTTTAAAGAACTTAACATGTACTGTAACTTTAAGAATGTAAGTAATATTTGACACCTGTTCGTTCATATATAATGTCTGAGGTGTGGCCATGTGTCAGCCTCTTTCTTCTGCAGAAAATGTATTCAGCTATTGCTTGTTATGAACTTTAAGGATTTGTGAAAGTTTGTATATATTTTTACCAGTTGTGTAATAAGTTTGTGAGTTTCATCTTGTTGTTGACACCTTTCAAATAACATTTTTTTTTGTCTATGCAGCTTGTTAAAGCCTCTGGTGAAACAGGGTTATAAGCGCCTCCCTGTCACTCAAATGCACTCTGCTGCTGTTGCGAAACAGCAATTTATCGCTTTCCGTTTAATATCTGTCGCTTCAAAAACTACGCTGTGTCACCTTAGTGGAATAACGTCATACATCCATTCCGGTGGAAAAGATCGTTCCTGGAATCCCTGCTCACGGCTTTTTGGGAAAGTCTTCCCCGGACATTCACTTTATTTATGAACTTTGCACTTATAGGTTAAGACTGTGTCTTGGGAAATGTTTTTTGTAACTTTGCAATTATTATATGTGCTTTTGTATTGAATATGTTATTGCACTAGTTTTCCAGAGTGGCTGGTCATTCGTGGATGCTTTTGTGCTTTACCCCTGCTCCACCTGGAGGTTGGCAAATGAGGAAAAAACACAGTGAAGTTAAGAGCCTGGAGATAACCGTCCTAAAAGTTGCTGATTACTATTGCAATTTCTGCACACAATACTATTGTGCCAAGCAACAAAGCTTAATAGATTGCAACTTGCTTAATATTTATAATAGAACATTAAGATTACAAGTTTACATAGTAACACAAATAATTATTTACAAGTCCATTACTAGTATATTCAAGTCCATTACTAGTATAAATGCCAGGAAATCCAGTAATTTTGTCAGACAAAGGACGCTACGGAAACACACCCACAATACCTAGGAAGCGTGTCACTTTCCTGTTCAAGAGAAATGCCAGCACCTTCGGAGTACTTGTGGTACCGAAGAAAATTGCCTTTTTCATCTTGTTAATGGACTCTATGAATGTATACTAGTAATGGACTTGTAAATGACTTTATGTGTTACTATGTAAACTTGTAATCTTATGTTCTATTTTAAATATTAAGCAAGTTCCAATCTATTAAGCTTTGCTGCTTTTTGACTTAGACCTTTGGCACAATAGTATTGTGTGCATAAATTGCAATAATAATCAGCAACTTTTGGTATGGTTATTTCCAGATTCTCCACCTGGAGGTTGGCTACATTAGGCCTGGCTGGGAAGGAGAGAAGATTGCCAACTCCAAGTTGGAAATTCCTGGAGATTTGTGGAGGTGGAGTCTGGATGGGGGGTGGTGGTTAAAGATGGTTGGGACCTCAGACTGGTACAATGCCTCCAAACTAGTCATTTCCTCTTGGGGAACCATTGTTGCTGGTCTCTAGGTGACAGCTGGAGATCTCTCAGAATTGCAGCTGCACTCCAGATGGCAGTGATCAGTTCTCCTGGAGAGAACAGCTGCTTTGCAGGGTGGACTCTGTCATTATACCCTTCTGAAGTCAATGTTTTCCTACTTTAGTCCACATTGTGGAGAAAAAAGCTGGGTAAAAGCTATGGGGGGGGGGGGGAGAGATGGAAGCTGAAGTCAGATCAGTTCCCCTACAGAAAATGCCACTTTGAGGCACATGCTGTATAGTATACCATAAGATAATCATGCCAGACAAAAAAAGAGAGAGAGAGAGAGAAAGAGAGAGAGAGAGAGAAAGATCATGCCACAAGCTCACACTGATGCTGAATGCTGCAAGGCTGAATATTGACAGAAAAAGGCAGCAAAAATGCACTGCATACAAAAGAAATGCTGAGCTTCAGCATCTGTGTGACTGTCTTCATGCCCCCTGTGCCTCCCATAATTATTCTTCCTTAACTCCATTCTAGGTCTCTTTCAGGGATTTGAGTCACCACAAACATGGGGGAAACACACAGAGACACTGGAACAGGAGAGGAGGGCAGGGTTAACAGAAGAGATGAGATTCCAGCCTGTTTCTGAAATGACGTAGCAGTAAAACAGTTGCTCAGCTTTGTGAATCTTGATTTCAGATTTGTGCCCATTCATCTTTTGGTATACCCAGGCCACAGTGGTATTTCTTTTTGCTGGGCACATAGCACTGTTATGCTCCTTGCAAACAAGCATCCTCATCACAGTTGACTTTCCAGTGCAGAGATCCTCTAGTCTAGGAGAATCTGACTGCTACCTGTGTTTGCAAGTTTTTCCCATCATAGGAGACAATGGAAAAATGTGGGCAACCACTTGGGGTACCATAGAATGGGAACCCCTGGTCCAATCTTTTTGGAACTTGGGTGGTTCTATGGTGGAGAGGCTCCTGAAGCTGCCATGTAAATTTGGGCACTCTCCCTCAAACCCCGTCCCCCATAGCCCATATATTACCCTATGTTTTGCCATTGACTTCACTAGCCCTTGGGAAACAATGGTGGAATAGCAGCAGTCTCTTTGGGTGCCCCTAGAATTGGACTCCCTGGTCCAATTTAATGGCATATACAACATTACAAAATGATTATGTTAATAAGCTTGAGACGGTAAAGTTGATGTTGTTGGGTGTTGTTTGAGTGTATGTGGCAGCAAAGTTGGCAACTGGGTTTATTGCAATCTGTGGTATCACTGTCCATATTCAAATTATATGTTGCATTATTGTGGGTGAGAAGTTGTTTGAGATTGATGGGGGGCTATGTATGTGCAAGCTCCATAATTGTCAAAAAGAACTGTCATTATCCAGTAATAGTTGTAAGTTGCTGATAATGTATTGAACTATTTTGAGCTGAGAGCTGTATGTGATGGTTAGTGGTGTTCTGTTATTGTCTCTTTGAGGGTTTTCTTGCAACAGGTTTTCTCTAGGTGCCATTCTGGCTTTGTTAATCTATTTCCTGACTTCATTAAGTAGATACTTTAGGTTAAAAGATTTGTTCTAGACCCCCCGCCCCAGGCAAGAGCAGGGCTTTTTTCCCCTGGGGGAATGTGGTGAAATGGAGTTCTAGAACCACATTGTGAAAAGAAAATTATCAAAAAAAATGTTTAAAAGTTCATGAGCCACATATGTCTCCTTCATTTCCCTCTTGAAAGTTCCAGCACCTCTTTTTTTCAGAAAAAAAAAATCTTGGGCAAGAGAATATCTGTAGGATTGTAGCAGATGTGGGTATAGCATAGAGCTCAGCTTTATTCAATGAATAATTTGGTATGTTTAGGGTGGTTGCTGGAGTCATGTAAATATGTTTGTCCCATACAACAGTTAATTACATTTCATTGTATCTGAGGAAGTGAGCATGCACATGAACGTTCATAGATGCCACTGCACTCAAGCTTTGGTCAAACATGGAAAGAGTACTTTCCAGATTTTCAGAAATAGTTCCATGAAAACTAGAGAAATTTATCACCAAGAAGTGCTGAAATTCACTTTGTATGATGGCTATCTATGATATCCTCTGGAGCAGGGGCTGGATCTCCACCCAGATGTTTTCCCATTATCTACCCTCACCAATAAAAGGCAGACGCTAGGAGGACTCTTAAGACTGTGGTTTAGTGCAAGGTTTGAATAGCAAAGTCCAAGGTTTACCTGCCTAATTATAGCCTGGATTTCCATCTATACCTTATTGCTTCTCCTTGTCTCTGTCTGGGCTGTACAAGGATACCACCTTCCTTGTCCATTGTAAGGCTTGGTCCCTTCTATCTTCAAGGCTCCAGAATTGACCAACTGTGTGGCTTACTATCCACCAGCTTTCCCAGCCTTCCTTCTGCCACACTCACTTCCTGGTTTTCTTGACCTACACATAAATAAGTTTTTACTCCCAAGAAGGTTTATATTCCCAAGGCTTCTTTAACCCCTGAGGAGGCTACTAGCTGTCCTTGACCCTTTCCTTGAGATGCCCTGGGGGCCATGTCCTGGCTTTCCCTCCTCTTGGTAACTAAAATGCCTCTTCGGGGGCGGGGGGGGGGAGCTGTTCTTGAGTTCTCGCATTTCACATCTCAACCTGGGATACCATGGGTGTGACACTCTCCTAAACAAAATTATGGAACTGTGTCTTTAAATGAACTAATATTTCCCACTTTTGCCACTAGAAGGGAGGCTAGGATGCTCCATGCCTATTAAAATCACTTAGTTTCTTATTAATTCTCCAACCAATATTGTCATTTCTCTTTCAATCTGTTATGCAGGTTTAATTACATTCATTCACACCTTTTAATAAAAACAAAATCTTCTGAGCAATCCCTTGTTATCCAGGTTGGTAGAATACCAAATTAATGGAGGTTAATAAAAATAATCCCCTAATGCCTGCGTCAAACCTTCACAGCCTTGAAGATGAAGAATTAATTGAAGATTTGTTTGCTATAGATGAAGATAAACCTCATAAAAGACTCAGTTTCATTTTTCTGCCCCTGAATACATTATTGGAAAGAGAAGAAGTTGCATTAGGTATGATCAAGCTGAAGTTTAAACACTTTGATGCCCTATTGAGTTTAACGGAAAAAAAGTGAGGTATGGGCCTAGATCTCATGCACTGAAATAAATGAGACTTAAGTGTTAACTGGATTGTAAAAATAAAGTCCTAATACATAGAAATGGACTCCTAAGTGGATGAGTGCAATCCCAAGCAGTCCATGGGCTTTTATTCACTTACCCTTCTAGGGTTGCCTGCCTCTGGGGGGGGGGGCAGGGGCTGGAGATCTCCCACTTTTACAACTGATTTCCAGCTGACAGAGATCAGTTGCCCTGGAGAAAATGGCTCCCCAAATTCTGCTGTCTCCCAGCGCCACCCCCAAAGTTTCCAGCAGGTATTTTCCAACACAGACTGGGCAACCTTTCCCTGCCCACAGTAACAAAGAATTAGCTGATCCTTGAAAGGCCCAGCAGGTATGTCCGGGGCTTCTATGACTGACTTGTTAGGGAACTCTTTTGTGTTTGTTTGTGTCTTGTTTCAGGGGGTGGAAAGAGATCCGAATTGGCTTGATCATAATTATGTTCTGGAATACTCTAGTTATGCCTGATTCAGATATTGGCATGCACTTAAGAAGCCCTAGCTTTCCTATATCAGAACATATAACTCATAGCCAAAGTACATCTCAAAAATATTTTAGGCTTTTTTTCTTCTGAGACTAAGTGTAGTACACAAATAAATTCTATTAGAAAACTTCTGCTTCAATTTTGAGTTTCTATTAAAGCATAGTTGTTGGTTTTTAATATGGATAAAGTCAACGAAACATTATACCATCCATCATGGTTACATAGATAGTTAAAGGAGAGCAATTACATGGGTCCATAAAAGTATCATGCCTCGAAAGTATGCAGGTCACAGGCAATGAGCCCTTTATGAAAGGAAGCTTTCAATCAATTCAATTTCCTAGAACAAAGTTAGAGTCCAGTGACACCTTTAAGACCAACAACGTTTTATTCAAGGTATGAGCTTTCGTGTGCATGCACACTTCCTTAGATACACTGAAATGGAAGTTAATAGTTCATATGAACTGCTGACTTCAGTTTCAGTGTATCTGAAGAAGTCTTCTACCCTCTACAACAGGGTTTCCCAACCCCCGGACCATGGACCATTACCAGTCCGTGGCCTATTAGCAACAGGGCCACACAGCCTCGCTGCCCTGCCCCCCCGTGGCATTGTGTAGTCTTGCCACTCTGCCCCCGCCCCTTGCAGCACCTTCTCCTCCCTTCGTTTGCACAAGTTTAAGGCCAGGGAAGGGGCAGTGAACCACATCCCCGGCTCTTTAAAGACTGACCCCCCCACCAATGAGCTGATTGACAGGGGAAACTGTGGTAGCAGCGTGAGCGACCCACTGAAAAATCCACACTGCCCTTGCCTCCTCCCCACTTCCTTTCCATGCCCAGGAAGGAAGTGGGGAGGAGGCAAGGGCGGTGCCACTTTTTCAGCAAGTCGCTTGTGCTGCTGCCATGGTTCCCCCTGCTGATTAGCTGATTGGCGGGGGGTGGTCAGTCTTTAAAGAGTCAGGGAGGCGCTTCACTGCTCCTTCCCTGGCCTTAAACTTGTGCAAACAGAGGGAGGAGGAGGAGGCACTATGGGGGGCAGAGAGGAGGCACCATGGGGGTGGGAGGAAGCCAAATTCAGTGCCCCCACCATGCTGGCCCCGGGGCCGTGGTGGGCAGGCTGGCCCTGGGGCCAGTCCCTGGGGCCAAAAAGTTTGGGAGCCACTGCTCTACAAGATCATATAAGTAAGTTACTATAGCGTAGCTTCTCATCCATCTCCAAGACTATTCTGTTTCAGGTCTCTAGACTTTCTTTTTTTCATAATTCACTGAGAAGCCAGACTAGCTCTGTTTCTGTGCACAGTTATATGTTCTATTTTTTTTGTCAAGTTCAGCAACTGTTCCCCTATATTTCTGGCTATTTCCATAACAACTAGTTTGGCAATAATAGATAGGCTGCTCATTGTAGACCCCAGTGAATTGACAAGTTCCTTGAGCTTAGATGGAGGGTCATTCTAGAAGAGCCCATCATGCATCTCCATGGCAGGGTGATTTTCAGCAGCACCAACCAAACAGTTGGCACACTGGATGAGGGTGATGAAGCCTGGAATGTGCAGGTTAGAATAAATGAAACCACCCATATACAAATTTGAATAAATGAAACCAGCCATGAATGATTACGTTTGTGACCATATTGAAAGGGCCACCTAGTGCAACCAGCCCTAAAAGCAGAATAGCTATGACATGAATCAACCAATTAATCTAAACAAGTCAGGTAAACCTGAAGTATGGTCATCCTATGTTTTTATTTGTGAAGTGCTACACAGACAAACCTTTTGTGCAGCACTCCACAAATGTTGTGCTTTATTGAGTCATAGCTTGATATGGATATGTACTTGTACAACTTTACACTATGTTGAATGTTTAATAAAAATTAAGTTATTAAAAAAGCAAAGATAAAAATTTTCATGAAGGCATCATTCTGATCCTGACTCAAAAAATGAAAAGGTGAATAGCTTTGTTTTAGTACAAATATATCCCAGTACCAAATCTTGTGGTGCTTTATTTAATTCCTTGAAATATCAGTGGTTTTCAGGATCAGATTTTCTTACCCATCTCTGCCAGATTTGCATACAAACTATGATGAAACCACTGCTACTGCCTTCAGGCAAAGTCTTTGAATGTTGTGTTTCCAGCTGATGGTGGATTGTTTTGGTGGGCATTTGTTGCCTTAATTGCAGTTCTCCAGTTTTCCAACTGAGTACAGATTTCTAGTGGAGATGCCCATGCCTTGAGGTTTGGAAGAAAAACTGAGAAAAATACAATACAAATGAAAGGCAGCTCATATTCAATGAACATGTCTTTCTGGAAAGTCTATGCATGTTACAGCTCTGAATCACTGAGCAAGGATAGGGAAAAAGAAACAGAACAATATCGAGCTGGGTTTAGCATGGCTTGGGAAACAGCAATTTAAGATGTCTTGTGCACTTCCATGTACAGAGGAAAAGTGGGGTCAGTCTTTATACATACAGTTTCCTTTGGCCAGCACTGGATTAAATCTTGTGGAGGCCTGTAGGCAATCAAAATTTCAGGGGCCCCCTTGCAAATTATCTCAGAGTTAGAGTGCCCACTCCACTGCCCCCACTACAGCCTGCAGGCACCATCTCAAAAGCCCCTTTGACAAAGCTGTGAGGGAGAGGCAGAGAGAGGCAAACTTGGTGACAACACCAGCAGCAGATACACCAGTCAGCTGCTAGCTGCGTGTGCAGGCTGGGAGGGCTGCAAGCAGGGGGGAAACTCGGGGAGGAGCCAGCCTTGGGCCCCTAAAGATGTGGGGGTGCAGTGTTTACTTGGCCTAATTGTTAATCCGGCCCTGCCTTTGGCAAAAGATTACTAGAGATTTTGTCATTTCTTTGCCCTAATCTGCGTATGCTAATGTACATACTGCTGAAACAGGAAACTACAAAACAAGTAGATCAAAATATTGTATCTAGGACTTAATTTTCCTCGCAACACAACAATAACAGAATTCTGTTCCTGCCGCATATGATGAGTTTGGCATTCATATGTGAATACCCCTATACAAAATTCACTTTTATGGCAGCGTAGTAAATCTAAGCTGCTGAGAACAAATCACCCACTCTGTATTAACAGCTGTCATGTGGAGTGATTTGAAATGATTTCCATAACACGTAAGGTTGAATATATCTATTTAAGAAGTAAAGGATGGATTTCAGAACAGCAGATCTCTAGGATGTGAGCATGTGGAAATAAAATACTTTAAGTAGCCTGGATATGGGAAATGAGCTCTTATAGATAAGATAACTGGCGGTGTTTTCTGAGATTGTAAGTAGTTTGATGATGGGATGCTTGAGGGATGAGGCAGGGCTGAGAGAGCCTTTGAAAAGTGGCATTACAAAGAGTCTTTGGACAAATGGCTTGGGGAAACAATACCCTTGGTTAATTTGTTTCATAGATACCCTACAGTATTCGTTATTTCACTTCAGCAGAAAAATGCTTATGTTTTAACTGCTGAAGGAGAAGTTTATGTGAGACAAATAAGCAGAGCTTCCAGCTTTCTACCACATGTTCTTAACATTCCTCTGTGTCATAGAATCATAGAATTGGAAAGGCTCAGTGCAGGATCATCCTGGAGCAGGGGTGGCCAAACTTGCTTAATGAAAGAGTCACATAGAATAAACATCTGAGAGCTACAAGACAGGGAAGATGGAAAGAAAGCAAAGAGATTGGAGGTGGGTCAGGATGAGGGAAGTAGAGGTGGAAAGAAAGCAACTTTAAATGCATTATCCAAGTTGCCGGTTGGCTTGGCTTGGAGAAGTGATTTTAAAGAGAGAAATGCCTTTTCCAAGCTGGCCAATAGGGTGGTGAGGGCTTTGAGAGTCACATAATGTGAAAGAGCCACATGTTGCTCCCAAGCCACAGTATGATCACCCCTGGCCTAGAGCATCCCTGACAAGTATTTGTCCAATCACTGCATAGAATTATAAAATCACAGAATTGGAAGGGGGGAAGTCCTATATTTTACTTTTGCTAAAGCAACATGGTGCATGGCAAGCAAGACAAGACAAAATTCTTAAGGTATAGTGCAGTCTATGTATCACCAGAGTCCCAATTTTAACTTCACATTTACTCCATCCAACAGTGGTCTGTCTCTGCACTGTTACAAAGCTAGACACTTCTCCCAAGCATTGGCAACAGCAGTGGTGGTAGCTGTAACCATTTCAATTTTGTTTGTGAGATTAGTTCCGACTTCAGTCCTTGCACGGGAGGGGTGTTACTGAGAGCCCCTCACTTGAGCCTATGCTCTACTGCTTTTGATGTGCAGTATAATTTATTTCCTAATTTATCTGACAAGTCTTAATGTCAAGAACCAACCAACCAATCAACGACTCCTATAATAAAGATTCCTTCATCACACATGTGACTTTATAATAACATTTGGTAGAGACAGCTAAATTTATTTATTTTTCTTTTTTATTTCCTTTGTTCATACATGAAAAAACAGATGTGAATCTTTGCCTGCCACTTGCCTTCTTTCTTGATTCTTCATTATTTACTGATCCTCCCCAAACTACTCATTTATTTTTTTCTCTCTCTTTCTAATTCCCTATGTCAACTTTCTTCTTATTCCATAGTTCTTGCCCCTTTAGACATTGTCATTAACCTCAGATATGGAACTTTGTCAAAAACATTTTCCAGACTGGAAACAACTTTGTCATTTCATTAAAAAATGTGATAGTGTGCTCTGAAACATTTCTTAGTTTAATTTTCAAGGTTATTGTATTGTTCTTCTGTGATTGCTTGGAACTTCAATGATATTTTTTCATTATCCATAATTTCTTTACTCTGTTGCAGAGAATTGACTTTAGCCAGAGCGAACCAGGATACTCAGCAAAACTTGTGCAAGGCTTTGTAACTCTGTTTGTCAAGGATGGTCTTCAGTGGTTATCTAAGTGGATGTCAGGGACACAGAATCTTCTCCACACAGCTTTGTTGTGCCAGGCTTTGCTCCCCCACAGCTTGCTGTGACAGGCCTGAAGGTGTGATGGCAACTCACCATTTCATTATCAGAACAACATAGGCAGGGGCACTTCCAGTTACAGCGAGACGAGGCGGTCGCGTTTCAAGCCATCAGGGCAAGAACGGATCGAACCGTGCGGGTTGGGGGGTCGTAGGACCCAGCAAGCTCCCGTCGGAGGAGCATTGCTAGCAGAAGGGGTCTTGGGGAGAGGCACGGAGGAACTTTTAGGTTCCTGGCTTTTCTACCCTCCCTTTGCCCCAACCGCATCGCGCGCCATTAGGTGAGAGAGTCTCAGCTACTGGAGACAGAGGTGAAGGTGGAGGGCGTTTGGTGAAAGTAAATGAAACTAACCCAAAAACGGAAGACTAAGAGGAGACGAAAAGGGAAAAAAAGGACAGTATATACCTGAAGTAAGGCGCTTTTTGTTATGGCTGCAAATTGGGCTTGCCTCGGTCGCGTATGTGGGTGTGGCTGAGAGAACTACTTTGAGACAACTACTTTGTGGCTGGCAAGAGGAGCAGAGGAACAAAGTCGGAGGAAGAGGAAAGGAGGTGGGCGGTGGCAGCAGCAGCGGATTTGGCACCGAAGGAACAAACTGATTTTTTCTTTCCCTGTCTCACCTCCTCTCCGTGGCTAGCAAACACCATAATTGGTATTTTTCTTTCTTTTTGAAGTATTCTACTTTTTTCTTGTTAAAGAACACTGAAATGTGATTTAAAACACTGTATCTCTAGCTGAAGGGCGTGGAAAAGAGAGGAGGTGGAAAGTGACAACCCTGTGCTACAAGAGTGGAAAGAGCTCGAGTTAGAAAGTAAATTTCTTGAAACTTGCCTAAAACTAAAGACTAATTTAAAACATTGTGTGTAAAGATTGCTACGTGTTGTGGAGATCAGATGGGAGAAAATATATAATGTTATAGAAGATCTGATTTATATTAAGGATTAGGTGGACTATTTTTTTGGACTAAGAGCTGTAGAAAAGTGAATAGTTCATTAAAAGACTGAGTTTGATCAATATAATATAAGTAACTTGGAAGAAGAAATTTAAAGACTAGAAAAACCAGAAAGACAATAAGGGGGAAAAACGGACAAAGAAGAAGAGGAAGAAAGGGGAAACAGAAGGACTGAAGGAAGAAAGAAGAAAGAGAGGGAAAGCAAGGAATTGAATGCTGTTAGTCTATCACTGTATCATTTACAAAAGTGTGTGAATGTGTGTGGGTCTAAGTAAAAGCGTATGGTTAATGAGAAAGGATTAGGATGGAGAATGAATGAAGAAGTGAGTGTATGTAGTCTGCAAGAGGTAGTGAGTGGAGTGTTTGAAAGGGTTAAGTGGTGCAAGAGGAAGGCAAATAATGAATAATTATTGAAATTAGTTGAACATGAAGCATTATTGCTTGGGGAAGAAATTGATTTAGACTAGTTGGTAAAGGGATACTAAATCTCTGTATTGGTGTCTTCATTCTATATTATTATATGATAATTTGAATTTCTCCTGCTTAACTCAATGATAGAGGGAATCATGTTGTTGCAGGATGCTCTCAAAGTATTTCAGTCATCTTTTGAAGATTCTTTAATGGGGGCATTAAATCAGATGCAGAACAATTTAATGGAACAGATAGGGAGATTAAAATTTAAGCTTGATGGATTAGAAAATGGATTGAAGGACATAAAAACGGATATGACAAAGTTGACGCAAACCAAAAATTCTATTGATACAAAACAAATACTAAAGGCGCAAGATACAGGCGACTTGGAAATTAAACAGGAAGAATCAGAGACCAGGATTACTAGATCAGACATGTATAAGGTAAAATATACTCCAAAATTTTTAAGCATATCAGAAGAAATAAATGAGGATTTATTTTGTTCAGTAGTGGAAACATTGACCCCCATGCTGGAAAAAGAACAAAAAAAAAACCCGAGAGGGAAATTGAATATATATATATAGGTTAAACTCTCTAAAGCTAAAAAAGAATGGTTCACTTAGAGAAATGCATTCAAGAGACATAAGGAAACAGATCAAAGATGTAGTTTGGAGAAGGGAAAGAGAGCAACTTATTAGATCTAGAGGTCAGAAAAATAAAAAAATGAAAGAGATATTATGGATAATTAGGCATTTAACTCCAAAACAAAGAGAGGTTTTAAATAACCAAGAGAGAAATTGGCGTAAACGGAAGAAATACCAAAAATGGAGGACTCATTAGGAAAGAAATACCAAAAATTGAGGATTCATAATTGGATGGTGCTGCTGAATAGAATGCCAAAGCAAATAGTTAGATTAGTGGGGCACGTCATACAGACGGTTAAAGGTGTATGGAAGTAAAGTATTATGTAAGGTGTCAAGCGTCATCGATAAAATATCTTTAATGAGTTTTCCTTGAGCGCAAGTGAAAAGGATAAATGGGTTTAATTTGTAACGTAATAGTGAAGGTGAAAGCAGTAAATGGTGAATAGAGATAATGGAATTTGAATGTATATATAATTAGTGAAAACACTGCCTTCGACTTCTGTTTTAATAATTTTTTTCTTTTGTATGGTAACAGGCGTGTACACAATATATTAATTTAATAAACTATAAAAATATTGAAGAAAAAAAAAAGAACAACATAGGCAGCTTTGTTTACTTTTTTCCTTTGCTTTTTTTTTAGTCTGGAAATTTTAAGTATACAGACATTCTGTGTACCTCCAGTCCCTCATGTTACTTTGTTTTCTGTTACTGAGGCCAAGAACACATAACTGGTACAATGTAAGAAAATCTATCTCCATCTCCTTTTCCCATTTACATCCATGAGTGCGGACACACACACAAACACACAAAACAACTCTACAAGAATTATGGTACCCACATTGCAACAGTGACTCATACATGAGGTTAGTGACAGATTAACATATTTTCACTATGTGTGACCAAGAATACATACATACACTATATATGTAAATATGACCCACTTTCCAATCTGCACCCAAATCTGCACTGAAATATCCTGAGCATAAAGAAGAAAACAGTCCTTCCAGTACCTTTTTCATTCCTGTGCTAAAGGGTCCACTAGCTTGGGTCTATACCCAAGTTCTAGAAATGCCTTCAAATAACTCACAAAGTAGCTGTAGATTCTGGTACTCTGCCAAAGAGTAATCTTGTAAGTTTATTCATTCTTGCATCCAGAGAGAGAGAGGTTATCTGATATTGTACCAATTACATGTTCTTGTAAACAGAAAGTAAAGTGAGGGATTGGGATAGGTGGAGTTTAGCCGTAGAAGCTGGTACTTTGGCAATACAGTGTTGCATGATTCACTGCTGATAGCTTCTTAACTAATGTAACATTAGTAAACAAAAATTATTTATTTATTTATTTATTTATTTATTTATTTATTTATTTATTTATTTATTTCTGTCAATTTGTAGTCCGCCCTTTCCCATGGTGGGCTCAGGGTGGATTCCAACATAGTAAACCATTAAAACTAACAATAAGCGAGACTTCCGGAGTTGGAACATGGCGAGTTGAGATGCTTCTCACAAAGAGTGAGAGCCTCTGTTCTGGGTAGAGAAGGTGACCTCAATGCCTGCTGCCTACTTTTTTTCAGAGAGAGAAAAGGCTAAGACGTGCTCAGGAAAATTCTGAGGGGGTTTACTTTGGCTTATGAGGAGTCCCAGTGGGGTTCCTTTTGGGCTTTGAAGGGTCCCCAGCGAAGAATTGCACTCCAGCGTCTACAGAGAATATCCGTGGTCATTAATTTGACTTAAATTCATCATGTTTCAAGCTTTCTTTAGACTATTCTAATATCTAAACATTTATCACTGACAAGAATGGTGTTAACAAGGATATATTGGGCTGCAAGGTAAGAAAATCTTTATCTATCATTCCAGGACTAAAATCAATTTTATCTAAGATAAAGATTAAGATTTGGACTCAACTATATTACTCTAAAGTTGTAAAGAAGAGAAGGGGGTAATTTCGGGACTTTTGGCATTTAAGAAGCAAAGTTAAAAAACGAAAAACAACTATTGTTTGGAATACTTGCGGTTTCTGCAAAAAAAACCCCATCGTCACTGGGTTGCTGAGCTGGAAGATGTTACAGGAAGTGGCATCATACAAGTATCACGAGATCTCTCAACCATTGAAACGTGACTTCGTGGCAAGAAAAGCAGGAAGGAGCCATTAAAAGAAGGGAACTTTTTTAACCTCCTGGCCTACACTAGGACTTGAAAACCACAGAGAAATTGCAGTGGCCATTAACAGAAGGTAAAAAAAAATTAAATATTCAAGAAAAGAGATTAAGACTTTAAAAATTAGTGGAGCCGGCAGAGAACAACATCATAAAGTGAAAAATATTGCATTATATTATTGGAACTGATTTTGGTGGCTTTTTGGTGAAAAAGAAAAAAATCTTCCAAAAGGGCTTGAAAAATCACAGATGCCATTTTGTGTATTTTTAAAACTTTAAAAAATCATATCTTGAGTCAGGAAGCCCTGAGAATGGCAATTTTGGGCTCATTGAAAAGGGCATCTCCTAATCTATAAGACCATATGGTTTAATTTGACTTGGTGAGATCAACTTAGAACCTATTTTGGTAGTGGGACATAGTAACGTCAGATCATAAGCCGGCACCAAAACAGACACACACAAGGGCTGCTTCACTTGAGGAAGGTATAATGCCTAAAATACAAGATCAACTGGATGCTATGGAGGCAAGATTAGTCAAAATGATGAAAGAACTAATAATGGACACTAAGAAGCAATTAATTACAGAATTAAAAAAGATATTGAAGCAAGTGCTGAGGTGGTGAAGACAAAAATTAAAAAAAGAAATTCAGGATCTCAGAAAGGACTCATAAGCAACACTAAATAAAGTACATGTGGTGGAAAATAAGGTAAAGGATCAAGGTTCCATGATTGATAAATTGCAGGAGAAAGTAGCTCTGCAAGACTGTCTCTCTCTCGGCTTGGCTTCGCGAACGAAGATTTAAGAAGGGTGCAATAGTCCACGACTGTAAGTTAATGGAAAACCAGATACGCCTGAGAGGTGTACCTGAGAATGAAGGAGAGAAAGACATATATAATAAGCACTATTGCTGAGTTTTTGGAAATAGAACCTGATGAATCTAGTTATCTTTATGATTACATATACAGGGTCAACTCAATGATTGCCAAGAAAAACAAACTACCAAGAGATGTGGTAGTAAAATTTATTTCAAGAGACATGGTGGGAAAGATCTTAAGGAAACAATTTGAAAAAAAAACATTGGAAATTGATGGAAGCAGAGTAAGAATTTTGAAAGAGCTGCCAAGAAAGGTCATAAACGACAAAAGACTGTACAAAAAATTAA
Organism: Heteronotia binoei; assembly: GCF_032191835.1. Taxonomy (NCBI): domain Eukaryota; kingdom Metazoa; phylum Chordata; class Lepidosauria; order Squamata; family Gekkonidae; genus Heteronotia; species Heteronotia binoei. The sequence continues at coordinate 71,260,011 of NC_083231.1, forward strand.
CTGACAAGTTGCAAGAGAATGAAATGTGATACAGATGGATACTGCCTGAAGGTCTAAGTTTCAAATATGGAGAAAAGAGGATTACAATTACTAATGTACAGGAAATGAGGAGATTTTTTGACAAGAATGAGGGATTTGGGGATACAGAATAAATGAAGAATCGTTATGGATTACAAATTAATATCTTGGAACGTAAATAGACTAAATTCACTGCAAAAAAGAAAGGCTACATTTCATTGGATTAAGAAACAAAAGTGTAATATAATTTGCTTACAAGAAGTACATATTAAACAATTGGATTACAAATTTTTATGGAATAAACAATTAGGTAAGAAATTTTTTTCCTTGGCTAAGGAGAAAAAAAGGGAAGTGATTTTTTATGTTAAACAGGAATTGGATCCAAAATTGGTTTTTAAGGACAATGAAAAAAGATTTTTAGCTGTGGAAGTGACAATATGAAGTAGTTAAATCTCAAATGATAAAATGGGCAATCAATTTTAACTTTAATAAAGAAATACAAATGGGAGTGTTTATGGAAGAACTCTATGAAGATATCGACATGTTATAACAGTAAAGAAAACTGTTTTAAAATGTTGTACAGATGGTACATGACACTTAAGAAACTGGCAAAAATGAACAATCAGGAGTCAGATAGATGTTGGAAATGTAAAAAACAGAAGGATCTTTCTACCATATGTGGTGGACCTGTGAAATGGCAAAGCAATTTTGGCAAATGATTCAAAAAGAAATCTCAAAACTTTTGGGTTATGACATTATGAGGTCTCCAGACTATTTTTTGTTGGGATTACAAATGGAAAGTTTTCCGAAACAAGATAGAACGTTGGTGTGGTATCTGCTTTCAGCTGCAAGGACTTTGTATGAGCAGTTGTGGAAGCAAGATAAAATACCAGAAAAATGGGATTGGATTTTAAAAGTTATGTCATGGAGTGAAATGGACAAACTTGTAAGAATCTTAAAAGACTATGATTTGGAGAAGTTTAGGAAGGAATGGGACAAATTTCAAAATTATGTTGAAAAACAATGGAAAGTAAGGGGACACTTAGTGATTTTTTTTATAAAAGCTGAAGGAGGTGGAATAATGGACTAGAGTTTGTTTTAAAACAGTTTTCTTTAATGTTATAACATGTCGATATCTTCATAGAGTTCTTCCATAAATACTCCCAAGATTCATCCATCCATCCATCCATCCATCTATCTATCTATCTATCTATCTATCTATCTATCTATCTATCTATCTATCTATCTATCTATCTATCTATCTATCATCTATCCATCCATCCATCCATCCATCCATCCATCCATCCATCTATCCATCTATCTATCTATCTATCTATCTATCTATCTATCTATCTATCTATCTATCTATCTATCTATCTATCATCTATCCATCTATCCATCTATCTATCTATCTATCTATCTATCTATCTATCTATCTATCTATCTATCCATCTATCCATCTATCTATCCATCTATCTATCCATCTATCCATCTATCATCTATCTATCATCTATCTATCATCTATCTATCATCTATCTATCATCTATCCATCTATCCATCTATCTATCTATCTATCTATCTATCTATCTATCTATCTATCTATCTATCTATCTATCTATCTATCATCTATCTATTTTTTTACCCTGTTTTTCCTCCAAGAAGCTCAGGGTAGTATACATGGGGGGGGGGGGTAGGGTATCCCCCAGGTTGGAGGCCCTCAGGAGAAATGTTTGCTGGGCACACCATTATTCCCTATGAAGATTGATTCCTATAGGGCAGGGGTGGTCAACGGTAGCTCTCCAGATGTTTTTTGCCTACAACTCCCATCAGCCTCAGCCAGCATGGTCAATGGTTGGGGCTGATGGGAGTTGTAGGCAAAAAACATCTGGAGAGCTACTGTTGGCCAACCCTGCTATAGGGTATAATGGAGAATTGATCTGCAGGTATCTGGGGTCTGGAGAGGCTGGTTTTTTTGAGATAGAGGCACCAAATCTGCAGCATAGAATCCCGTGCCTCTCACCAAAATACCCACCAAGTTTTAAAATGATTGAATCAGGGGGTCCAATTATATAAGCCCCAAAAGAAGGTGCCCCAATCCTTCATTATTTCCAATGGATGGAAGGCATTTAAAAGGTGTGCGGTCCCTTGAAATGTGATGGCCAGAACTCCCTTCGGTGTTCAATTGTGCTTGTCACAACCTTGCTCCTGGCTCCACCCCAGTGTCTCCTGGCTTCACCCCCAAAGTCCCCAGATGTTTATTGAATTGGACTTGGCAACCCTAATCATATGCATTAAACTCCTCTGAACCCTCTTCAAAATATTTCCTTATACTCTTTCAGTATTCCTTTAAGACTACATTTCATATGAGATCTCTTGTGCTGGACTGTTAAATTAAAAAGTATAGTTTGCTTCATCTCTTAAATAAGCTTATTTGTATTTTTGAAGAAGAAACTAATGAATGCCTTAGGAAAATAAATAATTTAAAGAGAAGCAAGAACACAAAAGAACATATATGGAGAGAAGCATATTAAATTTAACAAAAGCTTTAAATTATGATGAAACTGTACATACTATTGAACAAAGAAAGTCAAATTTCTTCTCAATTTGTATTTATTTTTTCAAAATTGTTTTTAATTGAATTTAGGGCAGGCCTAATTTGTTAAACAATCTGACAGTTGGGGACAGAATAATTTTGGCAATAAATAGCTAGACATGCATAGTTAAAACTACTAAGATAAACTTGCAGCATACCTATGTATAGAAACATTTTAAAAAACATGTCTATAAATGTGTGTTTTTTGATGTTCCAGCCCCAAATCCTTTCCCAGAGGTTTACTTTCTCTTCACACTTCACTTCCTCCCTCTTTCAATCCTTTGGGACCCTTACATCCATCCACTGCCTTACTGACACTATATACAAAAATCTTCCCTTGCTCCAAGGAGTTTAGGCCATTATACATGTTTTTCCCCTCCTTTAGGTATTTTTTTTTTTAAATCCACATCAAGACAACCTAGCATGGTAAGTTAATGTGAGAGATATTGTTTGGACCAGGGTCATGCTCATAGTGGAATGGAAAGGAAATTTGAAAATGAATTTCACACATCCTAGTCTGACACTCTAATCACTGCACATCATTGGTTTTTAGTGCTGATGTGTTTAGCTGTGGCCATGTTAACAAGGTGTCCAGCTTTTTCTTCTGAATATGTCCTGCTTTCCCAAGTCCTATACTACTATCACATGGCTGTGTTTCCAGGTGACTGTTGTTGTTACCCACTTTTTACAGGACTATTCTTTTTAAAAAAGTCTTTACTGGATACTAAGATCAGATTTTCCTAATATTTTAGAGGAGAATAGCAGCTGAGTTAGGGCCTAGTTTTGATTGCTCCTTTATAGACGGAAGAGAAGGTAAACAGTACCATCATAAGCAGAGTTAAACCCTTCTAAGTGCGATGAGCTTTACTTAGGATGGTACTGTTAACTATTCTATTCCATTTTACACACACACATACCCCCTAACCCTTAAAAGAAACGAACACAGTGTGCATAAAATAATGTCATTGAAATAGTGAAGACAATGAAATCAAATGCAAAATGAGATGGCATTTTAAAAGAGGAGAAAAGAGGAAAGTAGGGCTGCCAAACCCCCAGTCCTTGCAGGGGTTCCCCCACCTGAGAGGTTCCCAACCCACTGACCCATATTGGGCCGGTGGGAGGAACCTCCCCCTATGTCACCAGCACAATAATGTCACCCCCCCTACATTGTGGGCACAATGATGTCACCTGGAAGTGATGTCATCACGTTAGCAACATCACACAGTGGACACTCTAGGCGTTTCTGGGAAAACTCTATAGTTTTCCCGGATGCTCTAGCCATTTGGGAGAGAAAAACTCTGGGAGAATTTTCCTGGAAACACCTAAACCAAACACATGCAACAGCACAAGTGCAATGACATCACTTCCAAGTGTGTGCTTTGCATGCGCGCGTGCGAAAGTTCCCTGCTCCAGAACGCAGGGGACTTGGCAACCCTAGAGGAGAGGGTGGTGTTTAAGGACAGGAGAGACTTCAGAATGGTGTAATGCTTCAAAGCAGAGGAAAGTGAAATGGTAGCCATTTAACCCTTCCCAGGAGATCCCCCCCTTTCTCCCAGCCGCAGCTTGCCGCAGCTGGGAGAAAGGGGGGACAGAACTTAATTGGACAAGCTTGATTCAGGTGGGGGCCTTTGGGCTCAGTTAGATTGGGGTTTGATTCAGGGTCAATCCTGAACCATTTTTTTTTTAGATTCATGCCCATTCCTAATAACCATTTGGACAAATTATTTGAGAGCTACTGTTGGCCAACCCTGCTATAGGGTATAATGGAGAATTGATCTGCAGGTATCTGGGGTCTGGAGAGGCTGTTTTTTGAGATAGAGGCATCAAATCTGCAGCATAGCATCCAGTGGATGTGAAATTCTAATTTTGTTTCTTTTTCCCCTCCATGAGATTTACTTCTGAGTAATTTTCAATATGGATTAGAATGACTGGTGAATATAGATCGCAATGTGGTAAATAGGCCTTCCTTGGCAGCTTTCAGTATTTTAGCAGTGCATCTTAAAACAGCATTACACCCTTCTTAGTCCATTAAAGTCAAAGGGTTTAGAAAAATGTGATTAGGATTACATTGACAGTGACATAATTTTAGTACTGCTGCTCACCTGTAAAATGAATTTAGGTTTAGCAGTTCCAAAGAAAGCTCAGTTCCTTCCTAATACTTGCTAATAATTAAGTGTAGATAAATATTGAAACTGGATGAACAAATCAAGTTACATTTAGAGGAACTTACATTTTATTCTATTTTTTTAGATTAAAGGGATAGTTTATCTTAAGTAAGTTTTTTTTTGGGGGGGGGGGCGGAATTATGGTTTATTAGAATAAATCCAGAAATGGCAGTCATTTTGAGCATGATTACTGTGCTTCATAAACTCATTGTTAAAGTTCTCTTCTGAAGTTGGTTGACTTTTTTAAGGCATTGATGTAAATTAAGTCTTACTACATTCTTAATGTCTCTAGAAATTAAGAAACCTCTTTACTTAATACGAGTTGAAACCCATTTGACTTGCCAATTATCACATGATTGGGCAGGACAATCTCAGCCTAGCCTAAGAACCTCAGTTTTGTTCCACTTGATTCTCTATCCAGACAGCTCTCCAAAATGATTGATCGATTGCATTAAAGAGACTATCAGTATTTCTGGGTGAGAGCGAAATAGAAGAGTATTATCTGCATACAAAAACAGTTCATATTCATGCTCACACATGGTAATTCCCTGAATGTCCAAGTAATGTCTGATAACACAAACTAAGGAAGAATTCAGTCACCCGAATAAATAATAAAGAGAGTAAATGTAAATCTTGCTAAGTACACTGCTCTAAGCTGAAGGTATTTCAGCAGTCCTTCTGAGAATATAATGGTGTAATGTCAGCTGTAAGCTTGTGAGAATTGTGACCTTTGTAAGTATTGCAGTGCTTCAAGTCCTTTGTAGTAATGTTATAATGTACACTGCCTAGATCAGAGGTGTCAAACATGTGACCCAGGGCCTGAATAAGGCCCTCGGAGGGCTCCTATTAGGCCCCTGAGCAACTGGCTGCCATCTGCTTCCTTCTCCCTCTCTCTTGCTTCCTTCTTAATCACAGCTTGCTTTGCAAGGCTTGCTCAGCAGCACAGGAGCTACAGAGCAAAGTCTTTATTTTCTCCATTGGTTGAGGAGTCTCCTTTGGGGAGAAGGGGGGAGGGAGAGCTTGCTTTGCCAGGCTCTCTCAATCACACATCAGAGCTACTGAGCCAAGCCTCTCTTCCTTCTATTGGCTGAGGCTCCCCCCCCTCCTGGTTCCCTAGGGAAGGAAGGAAAGAGCCAGAGCTTCCTTTGCCTAGTTCCCTGGGTCCCATGGGAAAGATACAAAGAAAGCACCTTTAAGACAAACAAGTGCTAATGTTTTAAGTTTATTTTTTAAAAAAATTAATTGTGTTTGTCTGTGTCCTTTTAAAAGTGTGTATCTCTGCTACCCGGGGATGGAATTCTAGCATGAGCTCCTTTGCATATTAGGCCACACACCCCTGATGTAGCCAATCCTCCAAGAGCTTACAAAAAAAGAGCCTTGTAAGTTCTTAGAGGATTGGCTACATCAGGGGTGTGTGGCCTAATATGCAAAGGAGCTCCTGCTAGAATTTCACCCTTGCAGCTACCTCATCTTAAATAGGTACACACATGGCCCGGCCTGACATGGCCCAGACCAACAAGTTCTCATTTATGTCAGATAAAGCCCTCATAAACAAAGGGGTTTGACACCCCTGGCCTAGATTCTGGCAGTAATGGAAGAATAAAGCATGTCTGTAAAACCTCACCAAAAAAGAAGAGAAGGCGGTGAGGAGCTCTACAGTGGAGGGGAGCGAGTTGGTCCTTGGGATGGCAAACTCTTCATTGCATAGTGTGAATATACACAGGCAAGTCAAGTGAGAAGCCATAAGGACATGCAGGAGACATCTAATTCCCCTGAACCCCTTTCCCCTGCCTCCTCTGCTTCCCACCCAACAGCAAACCTACCTCTATTTGCCCCCTTTTCTTCCACTTTCCCTCTCCTGCCCAACAGACTTAGGAAAACTATGATCCAGTTGTATGGTGCTGACTACTGACCCAGAACCAATTTCATGGTAGAGAACCCTTAAGTATTCTGAAGCTACACCATACTGGCTTCTGTGGGATTGCTGCTGTTGACCAGAAGCAAGCAGTCAGGTCTATGTGAGTCATGTAAGGTGGGCAGTATCAAGTCATCCAGTAGTTGCTGCCAGATCTGGCCTCAAAGCCCAAAATAGCCCTAAAAAGTACCCTTTCCCCTGTCCCACCTTGTACTCAAAGAAACCAAAACAAGAATTCTGTGGTTTCCTAGTAACAACCACTGAGGGACTTGGTTTCTTAAAGCTATAAACACTTATTTTATCATTTGCAATTTTTTTAACCCCAAAGCAATTTTTAATCTGATTTTTATGCAAACATGGGGTGTTTTTTCAAGTTTGTAGAAAGAATTCTCTTGCCAGTCACTGGATTTAAGTTTCATCAGATCTGGCCAACTTGACATTTGGAATATACATATAAGAACCTGCAAGAACTTGTGGGAGATATCTTCTCTTTCCCTTTCTTGAGAGCTCCTATAGCCTCTCCCCTTTTCTGTGTCGTTCTCTCTTTCTAGAGTGGCCAATCTGGAGATCTCTTGGAATCGCAAAGGCTGTCCCAACTACAGAGATCAGTTCCCCTTGGAAACTTCCTGGAGATTTGGGGGTAGACCCTTGGGAAGTTAAAGTTTGGGGAGGCAAGAGACTTCAGCAGTGTATCATGCTATAGAATATACCCTCCAAGCTGCCATTTTCTCCAGGGGAACTCATCTCTGTCATTTGGATCACAGTTGCAATTCCTGGCTTCTTGCCAAACCAAGCCTGGAACGGAGTAATTCCTGTTACTTTTGAAGGTATTCTATTGTGGATATACACTGCTATATTTACAGCTTCAGCCCACAGGCCTGACACGTGTAGAGTAGTGACCTGGGACTCTAACACAGAACCTGGGACTCTAACCCAGAAGGAACTGTCCCCCTGACAGTAAAATACTCACACGGTTGGGTCTAGCAAGGATTGTTTATTGAAAACGTGATTTGCAAAGCACGGAGAGTCAGGAGCAGAGAAAATCCACCCACCGACTCTGCCTTTGTGACGCAGTACAGCTGCTAATATACCTTTCGCCTGAAACCTAAAACCCTGTGAGACCACCCATTTGGGCAGGCCTCCTCACAATCTTTTCTAACAGTACTGCGCATGCCCCAAGCCATGAGTACATTTCCCCCCTCCCAATTTCCCTCTTTATCTTATTTTCCTGCATACCAACACTTCACCCCCTTTCCAGCGCCTGGTACAAGGCCCCTAGCACAGACATCCTCCTGCTCTAACACATTCCTTTCTTCAGACTAGAGAGAAACAAGAGGCCTCTCTCTCAGGCCTTTAGGTAATCCAGAATGCATGAGGATTGCTCTGGTCATCTCCTGTAGCACACGATTTAGTCTTTCTGCACTCCCATTCTGCTGTGGAGTGTATGGGACAGTCACTTTGTGTTCAATCGCTTCTGCTTTCAGAAACTTCTTAAACTCAGTATTGCAATATTTGCCACCTCCATCTGTCAGAAAGCTTTGAGGTGCACACCCAAATCTGTTTTTATCCATGACAACATATCCTTTAAATTTATCAAGAGTCTCATCTTTTGATTTGAGCATATAGGCAGTGCTATATTTTGTCTTTGCCTCTGTAAATACTGAGAAAAATTTATTTCTCCCGATTGAAGCTTTTATAGGCCCAACAACATCACTGAATGTTGTTTCCAAAAACCTTTCATTATGCACACTGCTTTTTCCACTGAAGCAAGGTGCAGTTCCTTCTGCTCTCAGACAAACATCACATCTTTCCTTGGATTTATCACAATGCACAACATCCAGTCCACAATCCTTTAGCAACTTCTCAACACTTTGCATGCTTCTGTGTGCTAACTTTACATGCCAAGCATAAACACATCTCCTATGGTCACACTTTCTGCCTTCAGTTTGGCAAACAGTCTTTTCCACAACATCAACAGCATCTGAATTTTCACTTAAGTCCATAATATAATGAGCTCCATTTCTTTCATCCAGTTTAAAACTAATTCCAGAAATCTTCTGAATAATTTCACCATCATTTCCTTTATCAAGATATACAGCATAATTATTTCTTATAAGTACTTGGCTTGAAAGTAAATTCTCAATTGATTCAGGTGCATAAACTACATTTTTCAGTCTTACTGGCATTAAATCTCCATCAGTGGTAAGCAATTTCATTTTGATCTCACCCACACCACAAACTTGTAAGGGTTTCTGGTTGGCACCTATCATTTCAGGTCTCTGACTTTCATCCAACTCTGAAAACATTCCCTTATATCAACAAATATGCACTATCAATCAAAAATCTTCCTCTTTCGCCAATAAAATTCACATTATTAACATGCATGGTACTTTCTCTGTTCTTTTCTTTGTTCCCACCTGGGCCATGTAGCTTGGAAAATTTCTGGTTTAAAAATTTCTTGCTGCTATTATTTCTATGGCCACAAGATGGCGCCCCTGTTTTCTCATGTGAAACATGTGCTAACATCCCTTTGTTCAGTGACCTTGTCCCCAGATCTGGAAACTGCTTCCTCCTCGATAGCATTTAACAGGCCTTCCAGACTCAAATATTTTTGCAGTCTCAAAATCATCTTAATTGGCCTGTAAGTACTGGGTAGAGCTTTCAATATAGTTGTGATTAAGTTTTAAAGAGGACTGTATATATATATATATATATATATATATATATATATATATATATATATATATATATATATTGAAGGTAGAATGCCAGCAGGGGGGTGGGGGCTTTCCAGTGTTTTGCACTGAGTGTCACATGTATGGCTATCTGCCCACAGGACAGAAGTCTTGGGTGTGTGCTCAACGCAAGGAGCTCCTGGTCCTCAGGGAACGAGTTCGTACCCTTGAGGCCGAGGTGACTGCCCTGGAGAAGCAGAGACGGTCAGTTAGACAATTGGGGAAGACTCTCGGGGGCGTATTTGATGAGCCCCGCTCTGAACGTAGCAGCCCCGTTGCTGCCAGAGAGCGTGAGGTCGAGAGAGAACAGGGAACTGTGCTGAGGATAAGGGGAATGCGCCCTCAGAAGGAACCTCTTCTTCGGTTGGTGAGCTGGTATCCTTTCGTGCCAAGGAACCATCCCTGGGCAGGGGGAGAGGGGGGGTCTTGGTAGTTGGTGATTCAATCCTTAGGCAAGTAGACAGCTGGGTGGCAAAACCACGTACTGACCGTATGGTGACTTGCCTGCCTGGTGCGAAGGTAGCGGACATTACGCGTGTAGTAGATAGGCTGATAAACAGTGCTGGGGAGGAGCCGGTGGTGGTGGTGCATGTTGGCACCAATGATGTGGGGAAATGCAGTCGTGAGGTGCTGGAGGAAAAATTTAGGATGCTAGGTGGGAGTCTTAAGGCCAGGACCTCCAAGGTGGCCTTCTCGGAAGTGCTACCTGTTCCACATGCAGGGCAGGAGAGACAGGCCAAATTAGAAGTCTCAATGTGTGGATGAGACGATGGTGTAAGGAGGAAGGGTTTAAGTTTGTTAGGCACTGGGATGCTTTCTGGAACAAGCGGGAGCTGTACAAAAGAGACGGTCTCCACTTGTGTCCAGATGGAACCAGGCTGCTGGCGCTTAAAATAAAAAAGGTGGCAGAGCAGTTTTTAAAATAAATATTGGGGGAAAGCCGACACGAGATGAAATGTCTCTGGTTCGGGAGGACTCGTCCCAAAGAGATGAAGGGTTGGCTGCTATTTTTCTACTGGGTAACGGATCTGAGTTGTCCACTGTGATGGTGACAAACAGTATGGACTGTCTGCCAGATTCTCAAGGCGGCAAGAGGGAGGTGGCGGGCCTAGCTTGCCTGGGAAAATATAGATGTTTGTATGCAAATGCTAGAAGTGTCTGAAGTAAAATTGGTGAATTGGAATGTTTAGTGTTGGAAGAAAACATAGACATTGTGGGAATTTCAGAAACTTGGTGGAATGAGGAGAATCAGTGGGACACGGTGATTCCTGGATATAAGTTATATCGGAAGGATAGGGAGGGAAGGGTTGGAAGTGGGGTGGCTCTGTATGTCCGAGAGGATATACGGTCCAGTAAGACTGAGGTCAGAGAATTAGATTCCCTTTTAGAAATGCTTTGGGTTGAAATAGAGGGCCCAAAAGAAATTTAACTATGGGAGTTTGTTATCGCCCACCAAATCAAAAGAGAAAGGACGATTATAATATGATGGAAGGATTAAAGATAGCGGCTAAATGTAAAAACTGTGTCGAAATAGGTGATTTTAACTACCCGCAGATTGATTGGGTCAATATGTGTTCTGGTCGAGAGAAAGAGATTGAGTTTCTTGATGCTCTCAATGACTGTGCTATGGAGCAGATGGTCTCAGAACCTACCAGGGGTGGAGCGATCCTGGATTTGGTCCTAAGTAATGCCCAAGACTTGGTGAGAGATGTAAAAGTGATTGCGCCGCTTGGGAGCAGTCACCATAATGTTATTGATTCCACCGTTTGTATAAATAGGGAGTTGCCCAAAAAGACCGCCACAACCACGTTTAACTTTAAAAGGGGTAAATTCTCTGAGATGAGGAGGCATGTGAAGAGGAAACTGAAAGGAAAGGTAAATACGGTCAAAACCCTTGGGGAAGCTTGGAGACTATTTAAAACTATAATCCTAGAAGCTCAGATAAAATACATACCACAAGTTAGGAAAGGCACAAACAGGTATAAGAAGAGGCCAGCATGGTTAACAAAACAAAGTAATGGAAGTTGTAAAAGGTAAGAAGGACTCCTTTAAGCGGTGGAAAACCAGTCCAAGTGAGATTAATAAAAGGGAACACAGGCTGTGGCAAATCAAATGCAAGACTCTGATCAGGCAGGCAAAAAGGGACTATGAGGAGCATATTGCAAAAAACATAAAGACCAACAATAAAAATTTCTTCAAATATATTAGAAGTAGGAAACCAGCCAGGGAAGCAGTGAGGCTCTTGGATGACCATGGGGTAAAAGGATTACTGAAGGAGGATAGGGAAATGGCTGAGAAGCTGAATGCATTTTTTGCCTTCGTCTTCACCGTGGAAGATGAGAAGTGTTTGCCCGCCCCAGAACCACTAATGTTGGAAGGGGTGTTGAAAGACCTGAGTCAGATTGAGGTGACAAAAGAGGAGGTCCGACAACTAATAGACGAATTAAAAACTAATAAGTCACCGGGTCCGGATGGTATACATCCAAGAGTTCTGAAAGAACTCAAAGTTGAACTTGTGGATTTTCTAACAAAAATCTGTAATCTTTCATTGAAATCTGCCTCCGTTCCTGAGGACTGGAAGGTAGCAAATGTCACCACCATCTTTAAAAAGGGTTCCAGAGGAGATCCGGGAAATTACAGGCCAGTCAGTCTGACTTCAATACCGGGAAAGTTGGTAGAAACCATTATCAAGGACAGAATGAGTAGGCGCATTGATGAACACGGGTTATTGAGGAAGACTCAGCATGGGTTCTGTAGGGGAAGATCTTGCCTCACTAACCTGCTACATTTCTTTAAGGGGGTGAACAAACATGTGGACAAAGGAGACCCGATAGATGTTGTTTACCTTGACTTCCAGAAAGCTTTTGATAAAGTTCCTCATCAAAGGCTCCTTAGAAAGCTTGAGAGTCATGGAGTAATAGGACAGGTCCTCTTGTGGATCAAAAACTGGCTGAGTAATAGGAAGCAGAGAGGGAGTATAAATGGGCAGTCTTCGCAGTGGAGGACGGTAAGCAGTGGGGTGCCGCAGGGCTCGGTACTGGGTCCCATGCTCTTTAACTTGTTCATAAATGATTTAGAGTTGGGAGTGAGCAGTGAAGTGGCCAAATTTGCGGATGACACTAAATTGTTCAGGGTGGTAAGAACCAGAGAGGATTGTGAGGAACTCCAAAGGGATCTTTTAAGGCTGGGTGCGTGGGCATCAACGTGGCAGATGCAGTTCGATGTGGCCAAGTGCAAAGTAATGCACATTGGGGCCAAGAATCCCAACTACAAATACAAGTTGATGGGGTGTGAACTAACAGAGACTGACCAAGAGAGAGATCTTGGGGTCCTGGTAGATAACTCACTGAAAATGTCAAGACAGTGTGCGTTTGCAATAAAAAAGGCCACGCCATGCTGGGAATTATTAGGAAGGGAATTGAAAACAAATCAGCCAGTATCATAATGCCCCTGTATAAATCGATGGTGCGGTCTCATTTGGAGTACTGTGTGCAGTTCTGGTCGCCGCACTTCAAAAAGGATATTATAGCATTGGAGAAAGTCCAGAAAAGGGCAACTAGAATGATTAAAGGGCTGGAACACTTTCCCTATGAAGAAAGGTTGAAACGCTTAGGACTCTTTGGCTTGGAGAAACGTCGACTGCGGGGTGACATGATAGAGGTTTACAAGATAATGCATGGGATGGAGAAAGTAAAGAAAGAAGTACTTTTCTCCCTTTCTCACAATACAAGAACTCTTGGGCATTTGATGAAATTGCTGAGCAGACAGGTTAAAACAGATAAAAGGAAGTACTTCTTCACCCAAAGGGTGATTAACATGTGGAATTCACTGCCACAGGAGGTGGTGGCGGCCACAAGCATAGCCACCTTCAAGAGGGGTTTAGATAAAAATATGGAGCAGAGGTCCATCAGTGGCTATTAGCCACAGTGTGTGTGTGTGTGTGTGTGTGTATGTATATATATATATATATATATATATATATATATATATATATATATATATTTGGCCGCTGTGTGACACAGAATGTTGGCCTGGATGGGCCATTGGCCTGATCTAACATGGCTTCTCTTATGTTCTTAAGTCTCTTTCTGCAATCGCCTCACCAAGCTCCTGTAGTCTGAATTGCATGCACATAAGTTCCTTCAGACGATTAGTCACATTCTCCCCTTCTTGTACTTGAAAACCAAATATTTTGCCCTTTAAATCATGAATAGTGCTTATGGGAGTTTTGTTATATTTATCTTTAAGGCATTCAAGCATTTCTTATGCAGTTTTAAGAGTGTGCAATTCAGGAATTTCATATGCCTCAATAGACTCTAAAATGAGAGCTTTTGGAAAACCATCTAGCTGTTTAAAATTTCATTTTTCCTGCTCATTCTCAGGGGGATTTTCAGACAAAACTCTTTCAGCTCCATAAATCTCAAGTCTTTGCATTAGGAGAAAGAGCCAGAAAGAGAAATTATTCTTAGTTAACTTCAGGGTACTAAATCTTATAACTGGTAGGTTACTCACAGTACCAAAACCAAGATTTGCAGTGGCTGTTCCTGAAGACGTGGAGACAGAAGGTTCAATGGCTCCTCTCTCTGGGTTCAACATTTTTCACAGCAATCAGGCAGAACAGGGTTAAAGATTCTTCCTTCCTCACTGGAGAGAAAAGGCGGCTGAAAGTGTGCGCATGGTTGCAGCAGGGCTCTTCCAAGGTCTCCGACATAATCCACAGAAAAAGGGTTAAAAAGCTCCAAAAATTCTCTTTCTAGCACATCTGAGGCTGTTAGACAAAAGTAGCAGCATTTCCAGATTGAGACAATCTGAATTCAAAGCTCATTTAAGTCAGAATGCTCTCAGTAATGGCAAGAGAAAAAAAGGACGTTGTTTTAAAATTGAGGGTTGACTGCACAGCATTGCAGCTTGCTTTCTATTGCTTTCTAAATGCTCTCAAAGGTGATCCAGATTAAGAAAATCATTTAGAGTTCAAAAAACAGTCCATGCTATAAGCTACCAGCTTGATAGGGAAAAACCATGCTTCCTGCTACCAATTTTGTTAGGGAATTCTGTTTGAAATTCTATTTCTTTATCTCAAACAGTGTGATGGATCACTGGATCAAATAATTGAGAGGCATTTAACATGAAAAAGCAAAAACATTTATTTTTTCAGGGAAAGAGTATGGGAGATGAAACAACAAACACTATAGAACTACATGCTTACACTAGAAGATCATGTGCTTAAATGAAGCTACTTCCTCCTTCTTCTTGACCTCTTTGCCTGAACAAAGAAAGTCACCTGACTAACTGACCAAACAAATAAAACAGGTTTTCCCGCTTCTAGACCTTGATTGGCAGCAGTCAGTATCTTCTTCCTAGGTCATGCAGACAATAGGGAATCAGGCACAGTGTTACCTCTATAATGACTGGAACTTTAATTGCAAAGGACATACAAAACAGATACATATTTCCAACATTAAGCACTTACTTACCCCATATACTAGATCCAGGTGGACAGCCATGTTGGACTGAAACAGTAGAACAAATTTAGAATCCACCTTTAAGGCCAACACAGTTTTATTCAAAGTATGAACTTTCAGATATACTGAAATTAAAGTTAACAGTTCATATATATATGAACCATAGAATTTTACCCAATTGCTAGAGCATCCTGTGTATGGCATACATGGCATGATGATGTCACTTCTGGGTGATGTCATCACATTTTCATGTATGAGAGGCTTCCCCCACTGGCAACCAGGTAAGACCAGGCAACCCTAACTCTGCCTCCCAAAGCATTAATACATCATTAATTGGTAGCCAGGTTCCAAGAAACTAAGAAAGAAAAAAAAATGAAATGTGTGGTAAGAGATACTTGGTGAAATTTAACAAAATGCTGATGGCATTTTGGAAATAAATAAAGCACTTTGGCTTTGCTGTTACTTTATTTGTATAGACCTGTAGCTCAGTTGAAAAAAGAAACTAAAGAGCACTGCTGTTGATAATCTCCCCAAACCTGAAAAGGAGGAGTTCTCCCTGAGCTATTTCAACTGGATTTGTTATTTTGTTTAGACAAGTTGAAATTGCATATTTTTGCATCTTTTTAACAAAGCAAAAAGCAAATGCAATTGCTTCTCTTGTCTATTCTAGCTTTAGATCTAGATCCCAAAAATATATCCCTGCTCTGTTTATTTCTTTTTCCCAATACAATGGCATAGGTCAACATCACTAAAAGGAATCTATGGTGCTGTTCAAAAGAGTGTAGGCAATTACTCCAGTTGTGATTTTAAAAAAAATAATGTAGGAAAATGTGCAGTTTGTATACTACGACCCTCTTACGCCTGATTAAATGGTACTTTTACTACCTGTTCGTGATTTCACATGCAGAGTTCATTATATTACTTAAACTCATTGCCCCTGTCCCATGACTCCTTGCTTATTTAGGTAGCATCTAAGATTACCAGAGTTCATGAATTCTAGGTAGTGTTTTTAGCACTTTTCTAGCTAACCTACATTTCATGGAGAATCATCATTATATCTCCCCACCATGTATTAACATTAAAACTCACTTAAAGAGTTTTGTGTGAATCAGTGGTCATGATTGAATCAGGACCATAGTACTGAGGGAGGATTTTTTTCCCAAGGCATTTGCCTGATAATAAACATCTCCTGTTTTTTTATATTTGTGTGTGTGTGGGCAGGAGACAGAAGTTTAATACTATAGTAACTGCACATAGCAAGATCCCAGCCAGCATGCTTGGGCCTGCTTCCCATCTACACGCATTGACTTATACATACATATTTAATCCATATTTGGCAAGATCAATGGCTCTTAGAACTCTTGGAAGTGGCAATTGTTGAAGATCTTGCAGGGAACACCACTAGAGGGAATCGTGAAGTGTATTTTACCCCTGTCTTTTTGCTATTGCTGCTGGTGGTTTGGTAGATAAATGATGGCCTCATATGTAAATATGAGTAAACAGGTTATCAGACTTGAGTAACAAGATTATATTCCATTTATGCCTTTCCCATAATAGAGTTTTTACTTTGGTCCAATTAAGCGTCTTCCCTTCAAAAATATTATCAGGCTGGTACAACAACAACAACAACAACAACAATAATAATAATAATAATAAATTTTATTTGTATCCCGCCCTCCCTGCCTAGGCGGCTCAGGGCGGCTAACAACCATTTTATTTTTTTCTGACTGACCTCAGTGCCCTCTGGGGTTTATATGGGGAGAGTCGGTCCCTCAGGTAGGCTGTTCTTTGGCCATACAAGGTTTTAAAGGTAATAACCAACACTTTGTACTGGACTCGGTATGTAATTGGCAGCCAGTGCAGTTTGCGCAGCCCCGGTCGTATGTGCTCCCATTTCGGGAGCCCTAACAGTAGCCTGGCCGCTGCATTCTGCACTAGCTGCAGCTTCCGGGTCCGGCACAAAGGTAGCCCCAAGTAGAGGGCATTACAGTAGTCCAATCTTGAGGTGACTGTTGCATGGATCACTGTTGTGAGGTTGCGACGCTCCAGGAAAGGGGCCAACTGCCTTGCCCGCTTCAGATGGAAGAATGCTGACTTGGCAGTGGCTGCTATCTGGGCCTCCATTGATAATGAAGGCTCCAGTAAAACACCCAGACTCTTTACCTGGCGCGCTGGTTTCAATGGCGTGCCGTCGAAGGCTGGGAGAGCTATTTCCCCTCCTAGAGCGCCACAACCCACACAAAGGACCTCTGTCTTCGCTGGGTTCAGCTTCAGCCCACTCAATCTGAGCCACGTCGCAACAGCCTGTAAAGCTCGATCCAGGTTCCCTGGGGTGGAGCCGGGTCGGCCATCCATTAGTAGATAGAGCTGGGTGTCATCTGCATATTGATGGCAACCCAGCCCAAACCTCCGGGCAATCTGGGCAAGGGGGCACATATAAATGTTAAACAACATTGGGGAGAGAACTGCTCCTGAGGCATGCCACAATCTAGTGTGTGTCTTTGGGATCGCTCCCCCCCAATAGCCACCCTTTGTCCCCGACTTGAGAGGAAGGAGGAGAGCCATTGCAAGGCCAACCCCCTAACCCCTTAGCAACTGATGGTCGACTGTGTCAAATGCCGCCGACAGGTCTAATAGCATCAGTACCGCAACACCGCCACGATCCAGTTGCCACTGGAGGTCATCCACCAAGGCGACCAGCAGTCGGAAACCAGACTGGCATGGGTCAAGGACGGAAGCGTCATCTAGGAACCTCTGTAGCTGCAACGCCACTGCCCTCTCAATAATTTTACCTAAAAATGGTAAATTAGACACCGGTCCATAATTCGCCAATTTGGCCGGGTCTGCTGTATATTTTTTTAAGAGAGGGCATTGGGAAGTGCCCCTCTGCGAGGGATCTATTTATGATGTCCTGTAAAGGACATCTAAGCTCCCTCTGGCAAGATTTAATCAGCCAAGAGGGGCAAGGGTCTAAATCTCATGTTGTTGGGCGAGCAGTGGAGAGGATCCCATCGACAAGATAAAGGATCATCATCAACACAGCATGAACATAGCATGAACAGAGGATATGTAGAAGATGGGACAGCAACACATCTATCTGTGTTGTATGCCTGGCCAAGAAAGTCATGTAAATAAGGCTTAGGGCAAGTAGCCAAGGAATGCTGCATGGTTTAGTGTAGGAGTAAGTTGGCTGGTTGCCATAGCCTTTTAATTTAGTGTGTTCGTCTGTATGCACTGGTATATTTTTATGTTTGTTTCATATTCCTTTTAGGTTTCCCTTTTTTGTAAATAAAACTTTATATATATATTTCTATAATTTGGTTTTGTATTTTGTAGACCTGTGAACAGGGATTCCACTAGACCACAAGAACCCATAAGAAAATTATTTTATAATTTATGAAGTTATTTTTAGTTATTTTTCTTCTCTCCTCTTGGCAGGTCTGAAGGGGGGTAGCATAAACCCCCTGGACCTGGGTGTGTGTATTTTGACAGTCCTTTAAAATTGATAGATGCAATCCATTACATCATTCACACATGAAACTCCTCTCTTCCCCACCATACCCTAAACATTGTCTTAACAATGACAGAATAATACAATATTTATTAAACCACACAAATCTGGACATTACAGCTCTGGTTGCCAAGTTCTTGGCAGAAGCAGTTAAAGACAGGCATAATTTCTTTGTATGATCTGCCTTATTTTGCTGTCTCTGTAAGCCTTCTTGCTCTTGTTTTATCTTATCATGTATTTTATTGATATCCTATTAAGGTTATTTGAATTTGAATATTCCATTTATGCAGGGCTGGCCCTAGACTGCCTGGCACCCTAGGCAAAGCTAACCTCTGATACTCCACCCCCTCCCCAGCACTGATAATGTCACTGAGTCACATGGGGAGCACCCAATTCTGTGCCCCCAGAAGGCCGGCACCCTAGGCAATCACCTAGTTTGCCTAGTGGCAGGGCCAGCCCACATTTATGACTGAATAGAATTGAGGGAGAAGAGTATAATACATTTCTACTACACATTTGTATCAGCTAACGTTTGAGGGCTTCACATCCTGCTTATAGACTGCTACTCAGATGGGGAAGGTTTATCTTAGAATCAGAGTCTTGTCCTCCATATAAATATGGAAAAGACTTTCACCTATGTGCCCCATTTAAGGCTGGGTTTGAGGAGACTTAGAACAGAAACTTTTAAAAAAATCATTTCAGAAGGTAGCAGTATTGGTCTGCAGCAGAATGGATAGATGTGAATCCAGTGCTAGGAATGGCAGCTAACAGCTGGGACCTGGGGATCCCCTGGAATTACAGCTCATCTCCAGACTATGGAGATCAGTTCCCCTGGAGAAAATGACTGCTTTGGAGGATAGTCTCTATGACATTCTACCTCATAGAGATTCCCCAGGCTCTATCCCCAAATCTTCAGGAATTTTTCAATCTTGATCTGGCAACCCTACACCACATCCCTCGCCAGTTGTGGGAAGGGGGGCTGGCAACCCAGTCCAGTCTAAGGTGCTGCTGAACTCAAATCTTTTTTTAAAAAATATTGTAATAAATAGTAAAAAAAAAAATGAACTGTAATTAAAAAGAGAGGAGTGGGAAAGGGAGAGGCTTAACATCATTTGAAAGACATCTCTGTCTTTAATAGCTTCATTTCAACCATTCCATACCGCACCCCTGGCTCCTGTAAAATAGCTAAATATGTTTAGAGATTGCTGTACCATTGCCAAAGTATTTGGCAACCATTAGAATTCTAAATGATATATTTGATGTGCCTTGGCAGTTGATAAGCTACAGTAATGGCTGTCTCGGATCCGTTAGGGCTTTAGAATACAGATAATTGATTTGTTTTTATAAAAATAAAAACAGGACTTTTTAAAACTTCTTGAGTGCTCCAGATATCCAATTAAGTCACTTATACTACCTTGTGGATGTGTACTCTATGACCTAATGATTCACTGAGGAATAGGGAATTTATACTGTTTACAAAGGAGCAGACACTCTGTCTGCAGCTTTGTACGAGCAAGAAGAGTAGAGCCGAGAATTAAGGGACAATCTGGGAATTTATCTCTCTGGTGCCGTATAGTGCATCTATACCCTCCAGAAGGCAGGAAAATTATGGCATTAGCCGTTCACAACTCTCTTTGCTTTGTCCCATTGATTCATGAATGCTTTTAAGTTACCATGCATACTTAGAATTGAAAAAATATATTATTGGTTTAGCATAAAATAAAAGTAAGTCTTGGAAACCCCCCCTCCCCTTTTAGCTGTCAATATATTAAAATAACATCTCAGTTCTGATAAATCATAGCCAACTTGTTGATTAAAATAGCTGGCAAAGAATTTATGTAGTCAAGAGACTACAAACTGTTCCTTCTCTGAATTAAAAAAGCACAAAACTTGCACAGAAGCATTGTTCATTACAAGTGCTTTCAGGTTGCCAGTATTTAAAGATGCTGTGTTTGAGAATGGAGGTGAGTGCTTCATGGGACTGAGGTGGTTGAGGACTTGGAGAGATCTGAGGGATCAGTTGGAGAATGACATCTGGTGCAACAGTAGGTTCTGGGGCAGATGCTTCAGGGTCCAAGACCATTTCAACAGAAGAAGAAAGGGGGCGTGGCTTCGGCGCGAATGGCGACTGACGTGTGAGGCTCAAGCTCCTGACCTGATCCCCTCACCCTCCCTCATCGACGTAGGTTTCCGCACTCTGCCTTTTATCGGATTATGGGAAAATCGTCCCATAAAAAGAATAAGCCAATTTTAGCTAGTGCTCGGCTCCTCAAATCATTCCTAGATTCTAGCTCGCAAGCAGATCGCTCCCTGACAAGGCCTCACGAAACAACAAAAATGGCAGATGGCGCTGTCAGCTCACCTCCCTCAACGGACTTGCTTACAACGAAAGAGTTTCACAATACTCTGAGTTCATTCCAGTCAGAAATGCTTGATAACATGGCAGCTATACTGAAACCGATCACAGATCAGATCAGCACTTTACAAATCACTCTGAAAGAAGCTACAGCCACAGCTAATTCAGCGCTAGAAATGGGCCTAGCGAATCAGGATGACATCTGCCATCTTCAAAGGCAAGAACGCTGGGCCACAGACAAAATCTTGACACTCGACAATAAAGCGCGGGAGCGGCACGTTAAACTGAGAGGTTTTGAGGAACATGAGGAAGGTACCTCAGATCTTGCTAGTTTCTTAGCATCCTGGCTATCTACAGCTCTTCAGTTGGAAGACGGCATTGCCCCACATATCGTTCGTGCTTATAGGCTAGGCTCAGCTTTCTCCCCACGTTACCGTGGCTCCCGGGATGTCATCATAGAACTAGCTGATATCCGTGTCAAAAAGAAGATTTTAGACACTGCCAGAAACCTGAATGGTCTAGCTTTTAAAGACAAGAAAATTCTTGCCTTCCCAGACTTGTCTGCAGAGACTCTACAGAACAGACATTTCCTCAAGCCGATAGCCCAAAAACTGGCTGCAGCAAACATCCGCTATAGATGGTCGCTGTCAGGCAGGCTCGTTGTTCACCATCAAGGGAAAAATTGGACGGTTGAAGACCCTGAGGCTGGCTTATATTTACTTCAGTCACTCAACCTAGATGTACCAATGGAGCTGGATTGCAAGTCACAAAAGCGAAAATGGACTTTCGCATCACCACCTAAAGACCGCAAGATCTCAGTTCGTTCTCCTGAGCCAACTCATGCTTCAGATCCTATGCAATCTCTACAATCCGTAAACTCTCTATAAACCTGTGTCACCTTATTATCTTTCTTTGAAGAAATGAATAATATGTTTCATGTTATCTGAGGGTGGGTGGGTGGGAAAGGGTAGTGTGGGTTTTGACTCTCCAGCTCCCCCAAAAATGGTGGGGATGTGTAGTGGAAGGGTACGAGGTCCCCTGTCTCGGGTGGTTCCCTGGGACCCGCAGGTTTTCCCCATATGTTTATTTCTGGTGGTATTGTTCACCTTACTTGCTAAGGGATCTGTCCTCCTGCACATGCCTTTCCATCTCGCATACAAACATAACTTGTTTGCAGGAGGAACAGAGAAAGGGGAAGGGGGGGGGGAGGGAACATGGTGCATTCATTGTTGTTACCTTCACTATAGTGTTAACTATGCTAGCTACTGTTCAACTTGTTACTTTGGTATGCCATTTGCTGTTCAAGTAATGTCATTACATGGCTGTCTGTATGCTCTCTCTAAACTCCTTTTTCTTTTTAGCTCTTGTTTGTTTGACATGGCACTAATGCACTTTGATCGCTTTAGAGGTGGTATGTGTATGCTTTCATGCCCCATAGCTTTGTCTTTTGGATCATGGGTCCTCCCACCCTTGGGTTCACCGCATTTCTTTTTTAAAAGCCAGTCAAATGGACATAAGTCACCGCAACACTTTGGCCCACTCCTCGTGATTTATATATTTCTAGCACCCTGTCACGTAACCATCGCAGTCTTATTTCTGGGCATCGTTTTACTTATATTTGCATACTCATCATTTTACTGTGCTGCTATGGGGTCCTATACAGCACTTTCTTGCCATAGACCTCATGCTCCACTCCTACATTACCTTTGTCTTGTCTCTTATCCTCAATGGGAGATTTCTCCCACCATCTACTTACTTTGGTCTAAATGGCTCCAGATCTAAAGGTTCTTTCACCGAACTGTCGAGGGCTTAATAGCAAAATTAAATCTAGACGCATCCTCTCAGGCCTGAAGAAGCGGGCTCTAGATATTATTCTTTTGCAAGAGACGCACCTAAGAAATGACACTAATCTCTTATTTCACTCCGCTCACTTTCCCCTGACCTTTACCGCTCCTGGCTCCTCACATGCTAGAGGAGTCGCAATTCTATTCTCACGCTCAGTTCAATTCTCTTGTCTGGCCACTGAAAAGGATGATCGTGGTAGATTTCTATTTGTTAAAGGTAGGTTTAACGAAGAAGTCATAACCCTGGCTGCTGTTTACGCACCTAATTCAGGACAGCTGGACTTCATTCGCGAGGCTATGTCCAAACTAAGAGCTTTCCAGGAAGGCCCTCTAATTATCGGGGCTGACTTTAATTTCCTTATGGACACCCGGCTAGATAAAAAACCAATCGCCTGCCTCCTCATCTCCTCCCCAGCCAGTGCCCCTCGCCCTCAGGTCTGCAAAAAATAATGTTGGATATGGGACTTACGGATTCCTGGAGGTTTCTTCATCAAAATGTGTCGTAATGCAGAAGCTGGGACCAAGTGCGTAGATCCAGCCCACGCACTGGTGATAAGAGAAAGATTTACACCAAAAGAAAAACACACACACATGCACACAAGGAGGCGCCTGGAAAAATTATCTAGTGTTGTGCAAATCAGTCAGAAGCTTCTTCATAACTCAAAAACTCTTTATTATCTTCTTGGTACATTCTTAGTTCCTACAGGACCAAAAAAGAGACCCCTCCCAATACCGAGGGCTGCCTTTTATATCTTTCATGACTTAATAACATGCCACCTGTACCAGCCAATTAATTACCCTGTGTATTCTGCCCAGAGACAGTAGCTCACACATGCGTACAATAAAAACAACAGCAAGTTTCTTTGAGACATAAATCAAACTAGGCTGCAAAACATCCCGTCCAAGTTCTTATCTCTTTCTGTTCTCAAGCCTGCATTCCAACACGCTTCTCTGTATTAAACTGAATGAATCCCCACATCTCCTCTGTTTTTATTTATTTTATCAACTATTAAGGCTAAAGGAAAACATTAACTACATAACCTAAATACATTGATTAATGCAGGAATACATTGAATATAAAAACAAGTTATTAGTAATATGAATATCATAATCACTGCCATTACAAAATTTCCCAACTACTCCCAATTTTGAAACCAGGATCATATTTTACCCATGGCTCCCTCTATAACCCTTGATTCACTTATAAAAACAACAAGATTGATTTAAAAAAGATATAAAACCTCATTCTATAAAAATAAGAAATCTAAACCAAGACAATTCTAAAAAACAGTATTCGTTACAAAATTCATTTCAATCAGCAAAGCAGCAATAGCTATTTTTAAAGCATTAGAAAATAATTCTATATCTTTAGAAATGGTTAACAATATCAAATCATTACTAACAAAAATCATAGTAAGAATAAAAACTTATAATATCCAATAATACTATCTGTAACTTATTCAGTGCTTGCTTATACATATATATGTGTGTGAGTGAGGATTATATGATACCATAATATCAGAATGCTTAACAGTATAAATGTCATAAGGACTAAGAGCAATTAGAGTACATTTGCTTCTCTAATAAGAAAACAAAACCTTATAAGCACTATGTTTACAAACAAAATATACCATCTTTCAAACCATAACTATAATTTTCAGTTGTTTCCACGTTTGTCTTTGATTTCAGAATTACATTTCCATCTCCAACTGTTACTCTTAACATTGAGATTATAAAAACAATCCAAATTCTTTACGCCATGGTTTGACACATCGAGCAGGGATCCATAGAGGTCCTTTCTCTAATACTACTGCAATATATTATCTTCCCCGGGTGATCAGGAGGACAGGACCTTTCCATTCAGGATAAGGAAACTTCTGATAGGTGACAAGTGGTCTAGACAGATGTTCTTCTGACCTAAAATAAAGCTCAACAGGAATATGAGACCCTGTTATGGGGAATAAACACAAATTTAATGCATAAAGCACTTTAGCCATGACTGTGGGAACAGCTGCTGTTGGAATCTCTTTTCCCTCCGTCTGGCAATACAATAGCGATATAAAGATCAAATGAGCTCTCTCCACAATAGCTTGACCTGTTGAATTGAAAGGAATACCATGAGTTAATTTTATGCCCCACAATTGACAAAAATCTGCAAATGCTATAGAAATATAGCCAGGTGCATTGTCCATTTTTAAACATCCTGGCCTCCATAACTGCAAAAGCTCAAATGCAATGTTGAATAACATGACATGATGTTTCTTCTTTCATGGGCATAGTCCAGATAAAACCCAAAGATGTGTTTATGGTGAGATGCAACTTGTTGAGAGGAGCTAATGTTGACACAGGAGTCACATCCAATTGCCAAACCTGGTTGGCCTGAGCTTCTCGAAAATTCACTGCATCAAAAGAAAGGCTAATAGAAGTCTTACAATAAGAAAAACACACAGATACAATGTCTCTTGCTTGTAACATCGAGGTGAAAAACATTCTGTGCAAGGTCTTTGCAGACTGATGGAATGCAGCATGTGACTGAATAGGATTGTCAAATAAGGAAAAAACATTATTCTGAAGAGATGCATCTGCATGTGCATTTCCTTTCACCAACATCCCTGGTAGACCAGAGCAGAAACGAATGTGACAAAACTGAAAGCTCTTCTCTCCTGTAATAAAAACTGCAACTGACAAAACATTTCATACAACTCTTTGTCAATAGATGAAACCAAATAAAACAAAGGTAAATGCATCATTAATCTGAACACATATTAAGTATCTACTACAAGAGTAAAATCATTATTTTTAAACAACTGAAATGCTAAAATTATAGCAGCCAATTTTGACCACTGGGCTGATGACTGTGAATTGGTAAATTTCACTTCCCACACCCTGGAGATCCATCTGTAAAAAGAGTTAACACATCTTGCAAAGGGTGTGAAAAAAAGCAAGTTATTAGTTTGTAAAACATTTGGAAAAAACAACAACAAACATTTATCTTGGGGGGGTGTTACAAAGAATTGTTCCTAGAAAACCCTCAAAAGCTATTTGGAACTCTGGAGTAGTCTGCAACAACCTGTGAAAAGGGAAAATAAACAACATTAATATCTTTTTCTGTTAACTGGATTGGATTACTTCTGGATTTAAAAAACAAGTCAGAGATTGCTATAATCTTTGAGTACAAATTCTTTGAAAAAGTATGTGGTAGATGAATCCATTCCACGACAGCAATTTCTTAACTGGTAGACTTCAATCTATTCTGCAGGAGATGAATGTCCAGCAAGTGCTAAAAATAAAGGTGACAGTTCCATGGTTGTAAACGCTAGGAAGGCCTAGCCCAATTAATGTTTCCCAATGTACTTTGTAATTGTATCAATGTCAATGTCTTTTGGAAGCTGTACTTGTAAAAAAAACTGGAATTAATGAAGTTGTGGAAAATTTGTGCCCTAAATACATATAAGGACTTTGACGTAGAATCTTTTCTGGTGCAATCATAAGGCCATATTCTTGAAACACTTGTTACTAAAAAAAAATCCATATGATGACTTAATGTCCACTTTCAGCCAGCAGAATGTCATCCATATTTCCAGTGTATAGGCAGGGCACGTAATGACACTACTGGATTTAATGATCCTTGAGCAGCTTGAATTGTAGCCGCCAAGAGGCAGGCAGCATAGGATTGAGACCCCACATTTTGGCACACTCTGAGCATAGATTGAATATCAGTGGTGGGATTGCTGTAGATAGGTGTCAAAGCTGCCTTGCAATCCTCATTAGCATTTTCAAAAGACAATTGCTTTCCAGCCCCAGCACTGTCAATCTGCCTCTGCACTGCCCTCATAAGTCCATTAACAGATTCAGCATAGGGTTCTGTGGCACCTTGGCTTGTGCCAGCAAAACTAGCCAAGGAACTCTCATTAGCCTCTGGGATTTCTTTATAGGCCTTTGTGACAAGTGAGGACAATTGAGAGAGTGCTCCATCCGTCAGCACTGCCTGCTGTACGGCTGCGATACAAGGTACTGATTCCTGTAGCTCATTCAGAGTCTGGAATGTGTCAAATCTGCCACAAACAGCTAGCTGTCCTCCCACACTTGAGCCTTCTGGAAAAACAACTTCACTTTGGCCTTGATGTTCTGTATCTGGGCTTCCTCGGATATTTTCACCCCCCTCCTCCAGCACAGCAGCTTGGAGATCTGTAGTTAATTGTGCTGGCCTCTGCATTTTTGGAACAAGAGCAATGCTGTTGAGTAGCTGCTCATTCGATTCTGAGCCATCTGGTGATTTAGGGGGTAGATGAATTTCATCACAGCCAGAAGATGTAACACAAAACTCTGAAGGCAATGATAACAGAATCTGAGGTAAGACTCCAGAAAGCATTGCTTCAGCCTCTGTCTGCTGATTAAATAGAATGTTGGTGGGCTTAAGTCCTTCTAAGCAAGCTTTCACTTTGCTCCAGGTGCACAGAACTTTGGCTGTGATTTTTGGATGATCCTGAAAGGCATTCCCTATTTTATGCCAGTCTTGTATTGTTAAATTTCTACTCTCAGGAACCCACAGACAAATATCTGTAATAGCTTTCACCAAATCAAAAACATCAGACTTTTTGACAACAAGTCCTTCTTTGGAAAGAAGACAATGTAAATATTTTCTGAGGCTGGCTTGGCCAGCTGATAAGGAACAACCCATTTTTTCAGGGTCTGTGTGCTCTTTACTTGACAAATCACTCTCACTGGCGGGATCCTTGTCCGGATGAATAAAATGTCTTTGAAACCCTTCCTCGGGCGGAGTGGAGTGATTTTCAAGCAATAAATCAGCCTGGGCAGCACATAACGTAGACCCCATCTTCACTACAGTGTGTGTGTGGTCTAACTTGACAAGCCAACTCACCCCGTTGGGACCTTGACCAGGTGAAGTTCGACGTCGTTGGCCCTCGCCGGGCGCAGGGTGTGAGTGATGATCAATAAATCAGGTTTTCTTGTCATGCTATCTCTTCTGAGCCTCCCTGAGGGGCACCAAATGTCGTAATGCAGAAGCTGGGACCAAGTGCGTAGATCCAGCCCACGCACTGGTGATAAGAGAAAGATTTACACCAAAAGAAAAACACACACACATGCACACAAGGAGGTGCCTGGAAAAATTATCTAGTGTTGCGCAAATCAGTCAGAAGCTTCTTCATAACTCAAAAACTCTTTATTATCTTCTTAGTACATTCTTAGTTCCTACAGGACCAAAAAAGAGACCCCTCCCAATACCGAGGGCTGCCTTTTATATCTTTCATGACTTAATAACATGCCACCTGTACCAGCCAATTAATTACCCTGTGTATTCTGCCCAGAGACAGTAGCTCACACATGCGTACAATAAAAACAACAGCAAGTTTCTTTGAGACATAAATCAAACTAGGCTGCAAAACATCCCGTCCAAGTTCTTATCTCTTTCTGTTCTCAAGCCTGCATTCCAACACGCTTCTCTGTATTAAACTGAATGAATCCCCACAAAAATGAACGAGGCTTTACTTATTTCTCATCACAGCATCAAACCCACATGCGCATCGATTATATCTTTATTTCCAACTCTCTTTGCAACACTCTTGTAGACGCTTCCATTGAATCAAAACTTTGGTCTGACCATGCGCCAGTTCTCTGCACTATAAGGGCAACTGAGCAATATGACCGTAGCTTCTCATGGAGACTTGACAATTATTTATTATTAGATAAGGAACTTTCCAACCAAATTGAACGCGAAATTAACGAATTTTTCAGTCATAACCTTTCTGGTGACACCCCCGCCCAAACAGTCTGGGATGCTTGCAAAGCTGTCCTAAGAGGTAAGATTATTGCATTGACCGTGGCCCAGAGAAAGAAAAAGCGACATCTTATTACTGCCCTGACCGCGAAAATCAGAGATCTTGAATTTCAACACAAACATACATGCAACAAAAAAGTTTATCAACACTTGCAAGAGGAAAGAAAGAGATTAGAAGCCTTAGAAACGCAAAAAATAAAACGCAATTTGCTATTTACTAAACAGGCATATTGCTATCGAAGCCCTAAATTTCACAGGCTCCTGGCATGGAAAGCCAAACAACAAGCTGCCAACCTGAATGTAAAAGGTCTCAGAGACTGCAAAGGTACTTTATGCACTTCTTCTAAATCTATTTTAGCTGCCTTTAGCCAATTTTACTCCTCTTTATACCAATCCAAAAACCCATCACCGGACCTAATCTCTAATTTCTTTCAATCTATCACTTCTCTTCCCACTTTGTCAGAAACTCACAGAAAGTACCTCGACCACCCCATTGATGAGCTGGAACTTGCTGCAGCCATCAAGTCATTGCGCACTAACAAATCTCCGGGTCTTGATGGCTTCACCTCTGAATTCTACAAAGCTTATAGTTCCTCACTATCCTCGTATTTATTAACTCTTTTTAATCATATTCTTGACTCTGGCTCTATCCCCCAGTCCTGGAGTCTTGCCAAGATTATTGTTTTGCATAAGAAAGAAAGAGATGAACTAGACCCCAAATCCTATCGACCGATATCACTCTTAAACACTGACTACAAGCTCTTTGCCAGCATTCTAACTAAGCGATTAAATAGTTTTATAGAAAAGTATATTGCCCCAGATCAGGCAGGTTTCATCCCTGGTCGTGATCTAACTGATGTCACTCAAAAAACATTGAACCTGATCTATCACTGTACATCCAAGGCCGTTCGAGATGCCTGTATTCTATCCATAGACATAGAGAAAGCCTTTGACTCGGTCGAACCTCTTTATTTGCACTCTTTGCTCGAAAGAATGGATTTTGGTCCTAAATTTCGCAATCTTATAGATTCCTTTTATTTCTCCCCTTCAGCGCTACTTCGGATTAACAACTTAAACTCAGCTATCTTCAACTTGTCTAGAGGCACTCGACAAGGGTGCCCTCTCTCACCCCTTTTATTTGCTCTTGCAATTGAGCCTCTTGCCATCAAAATCAGGAATGATACTCGCATTCAGGGTGTCCCTGTGGAGTCCGAAGTTTTTAAGGTAAGTCTCTTCGCGGATGACATAACTTTGTATCTTACTAATCCCTCCTCGTCACTTCCAGCAATTCATTCTCACCTCTCTGAATTTGCCAATGCTTCAGGCCTTACCATAAACTTTGATAAATCTCTCTTGCATTCTATTACTCTATCCCCAGCCTCCATCTCCTTTATCAGAAAGCACTATCGCTATAAGTGGGTTAACAAATCTTGGAAACACCTTGGCGTTCACGTCCCACTTGACTTTAATACTCTCCCAGCTGTCAATCAGGCGGAAATCTCCAAATCTATCAAGTCAATCCTAACCTACTCTGGAAAACAACAATTTTTCACCCTTTTGGAACGCATTTACTTAATTAAATCTTTGATCCTTCCCAAGATAGTGTTCTACTTACGCGCTGTCCCTCTGTGTGTCCCGGCCTCCTTGCTACATAAGTGGCAATCCCAAATAAATGAATTCATTTGGCAACATCGGAAACCAAGGCTCAACTTTGCATCGAGCAGACGGTCTATTTCAATGGGTGGACTGGGGATCCCAGATATTTTTAGATACCATGACGCTATTATTCTTTCTAACTTGGTGAAATATTATAGGTCCTCTTATGTGGCGGACTGGAAGTTGATCGAAAATTCTTATCTTAAGGCCCCTTCTTTTCAAGAAGAGCTCTGGAATGTTCCCAAACGAGTTAAATCTTCTCTTTCTCCAAATCCCTTTTTAGCTTCCTTATTGCAGGTTTGGCGTAAACATCATATTAAGATAGCTCCTCCAACCTCTCCCTTAACCACGTTTGTTGGTCAGCACTGGTTTGCTCCGGGTCTGTGTAAAAACTCATTTGTGAAATGGAGACGATTGGGGCTGACTCGCTTTGTCGATGTCCTTCTTAATGGGGTAGTAAAAGACAAAGGGACTCTGGAGGCTGACTCCGACCTTCGGCTCCCCTGGTTTGAGTATCTTCAACTTCGGCATTTACTTGACTCGCATCTCTTTACCCCTTCTTTACGCATTCAACTTACTGATTTTGAAAAGATTTTATTTTGTGACTCAATCCCGATCAAAGGATTGATATCAAAGATTTATAAAATACTACTCCGCCCCCTTAACGCAGTGCCACATTCTTACCAAGGTGCCTGGGTCCGAGACCTGCACATGGAGCTGACTGAGGAGCAGTGGCAGGCTATTTGGTGTTCTTCCATATACAAAACAAAAGCAATGAACGTTCAACTTCAAGCCTTAAAAGTCCTTACGCGATGGTACAAAACTCCAGTGCAGTTAGCACACTCATCCTCTATCTCGCCTCTCTGTTTTAAGAATTGTGGCCAGAAGGGCACATTTTTTCACTCTTGGTGGCTATGCCCAGTCATAAATAGCTTTTGGAGGCAAATCTACCAAGAAGTACTAGCTCTCACTTCACACTCTCCACCATTTACGCCTGAATACGCTCTTTTGAATCTTATAGGCACCTCAAACACTTCCGAACCTGTAGAGGAACTGATCTCACATATGTTTGTGGCTGCTAAATTTGCAATAGCCCTAGTCTGGAAGCAGCAATCTCCGCCCTCACGACGGACTTGGTGGTTGAAATTGTGGGATTATTTTGTTTTGGATAAGCTTACTTATGATTTAGACCCCCATCATTCTCAACAAATTGCTTCCCTGAGTTTTATAGAAAAATGGCGTCCCTTTATAGACAAAGTGTTAGCTGATAACAATATTCCTAGTAACTCATACCATGCTATACTGATGTCATGTCAATTGTTGTTGTAATTTTGCTCTAAGATGGCCTATGGTGTACGCACCTACTTCCCTGTTCTGTATTGGTACTTGGTGCACACTTACTGATTTGTTGATGTATTTGTACCATGTTTCTCAATTCAATAAAGCATTTTAAAGATCTAAAAAAAAAAAGAAGAAGAAGAAATCCAAGTCAGCATTCTTAAATAATAAAAGCATGCAAAAGTGTCCATATAAAATTTTGCCTCCCCAGGAGTAGATTCAAATGTTTCATCCCTTACTGTATTTTTTTCAGAATCCTGGCTTTTGGCTATTCCTCTCCCCTTTCAGATCTTAACTCACAGTTTGCGAATGAGGAATTTCCATATTCAAATTTATTTTCCTACCATGCTGCCATTTTGTGTTGTCAGTGATGAGTGTTCACTCTGCCTTTTGCCCTCCTTCCAGGTTGACCCAGAGACAGCCACCATTTTTTTTTAAAAAAACATAACATTGATTGTTTTATAACACAATTTTGTCCATTACCAAACAGCAACACTGTGACCAAAAAGGCAGTATGGACATGACTGCTCCAGAGGCTGGATGGGGGTGGGGGGAAGTTGGGCTGAGCTGGTGGTGGCCGGAGCTCACTGCAAGTGTGCATGCAGGCAAGGGGAGGCTATGGTGAGTGTGCTTTATAAAGCCTCCCTAGCAGCCAGGCTTTCTCCCTTGTCTCTGTCTCACATGGTCTGTGAATGGCAGAGGAACCGGGTGAACTGGGGATGCCTCTCTCTCTCTCTCTCTCTCTCTCCCCCCCGCCCCCCAGCAACTTGATCATGTTTGTTTTGCTTCCCACTTAGTGACATGGGACAAAATGCTACCTACATATTCATGGGTAATAAATTGGTTGGAAGCATAAACATGCCTATTCCTGGATGAAACTTCTCTCAGCTTCCACCAGCTCCGCTCTGTTTTGCTCCTCAGTAGGAAATGGACCTCTATCCCACCTCCTTTGCCTTGCCCTCTTCTCATGCACTTGCTTGGCTAGATCCTACTGGACTGGGAGATCTCCAAGCAGCCAGTGCTGGAACTTTCAAGCTTTCTCTCTTCCCCTCCCTTAATACAGCCAGTGTCCCACATTTCAGGTCTTTTTGGGGTGGTGGCTGAACCTCCAGCCTTCCATGTTCTCCACCCTTTAACAAGCGCACTTTCCCATAAATTACTGGGTAGTTAAGAGACTATAAAACCCCTGAAGTTCAGATGTGGCACATTATTTATGTGTGAAAGCTCATTTACATTAGGTATATTGATTCCAGGTTTGATAGCACTGTTTGCCAGAGATTAAGGTTGGTTAGCCAGCCCCAGCTCAAGCTGCCTCTCTCTGTCTCTCTTTTTGGGGGAATGGGGGTGGGTTGGGGAGAGGAGCTGAGCTAATTGTAATAGCAGGAGAACATCAAATGACACCTGGATATTGACTAACCAATGTTGTCCATAACAGATAGGATACAAATTTTCTTTAAATATACATTCTTTAAACATACTTTGTAGAGACTGAGTTATAACAATTTTTATCCATTATAAAACAGCAACAGGCAGTCCAGTTCCCCGTAACCTTCTGTGTATGACTGTCCATCCATTAAGTTCTTGTCAAATGTTTTCCATCCATAGTTTAATTTGTGCTGTGTTGTGGGTGGATTATGCCACACTGCAGTTGTGTTGTCTTTGCCCCTCCCCATTCTTTCTCTCCCCCCTTAGCTCTCTGTGATGTTTTGGATGATGACTATGTAATTATATAGTTACATCACTGTGTGTAATTTTTTTTTAAAATGAAAGCTCCATTCATGACAAAGTGCATGACAGGAGGTGACATGGCCCCCTTTCAAAATAAACAGCAGAATGCATCCAATCCTGGATCAAAATCAAGTCTGAATCTGAAGGCAAAGCAGTTTTGCAAGTGAAATTGTTGATTCAGACTCTTGGGACTGCTCCTCCATATCAGAGAGGGCTTCTGAAGGTTTCCTAATTGCCTCCTTCTGTGGTGGTTAGGTGCCCCACACCTTTGAGTCTTTGGCCTCTTCATCTGACAAGGGGTGTGTGTCTGTATAATGATCCACTATACAGCCCCTCCCAGTTTTTTCTCTCTCTCCTGGACCTGCAGCTAGCCAACGAGTAGGCTCCAGGGATGCAACTCTATCCAGATGTGAGAGGGAATTTATTTGTCAAAGGAAACCCAGCCTTACATTGTTGGGTAAAGTGTGCATGCACATGAAAGCTTACATTCTGAATAAAACTTTGTTGGTTTTAAAGGAGCTACTGAACTCCAACTTTCTCCTAAAAGACTTCAGATATGTTTTTCTTCTGGAAGCTCTACCACCTTCTGTGTCATCAAATGAAGCTACATGAGAGTGCATGGTTAGGAATCAGTACAGCCTTTTCATTTCTATAATTTATTTTAATTTATTTACTTTATATCACACCTTTCTCCCCAATGGGGACCTAAAGCAGCTAACATAATTTTCTTCCCCTTCATTTTCTTCCATTGTCAGGTAAGTTAAACTGAGAGTAGGTAACTGGACCAAGGTCACTCAATAAGCAAAATGGGAGTCAAACCTGGGTTTCCAAAATCGTAAGCAAACAAAAGATTTAGTTCAACAATTCTTGAACACATACAGGCTACAAAATTAGTGTGAGACTCTAAGTCTGACATAAGAGTAGATAGATTGCTAACATAACTTCAAGTTATAATAACCACACATTCTATCCCAACACCTCTCCCACATCCCAGACTGGAGTAAATGTGTTTATTCACGGAGAATGCTCCCCAGCTGCCTCACACACACACAAAGAGAGAATAGATCCTCTTCACTTTCTCCTCCTCAGGTTTTTTTGAAGCTAGACCAAACTGGGCTATGTAATCCTAGTTCCCTGAGTCCTTCCTCCCTCCCTCCCTCCCTTTCTTTCTTTTTTTCTTTCTTGTCAGAATCTATTAACCAATGGGCTCATGCAGCCAACATCAGAGGAATTCATTATTTTCACCCCAGGTTGTGAAAACATATCGATCTGGGACCCGATGAGATCTTTCCAGCCTAGCTGTCTCCATCCCACTGGTTCATCACCATAAGTGTCAGCACTTCCTTAGAAGATACATTTATTTCCCTGCTCTCATGGAAAGTAAATAAATCCACAATAGGTAGGGGTATCGCTGATGCTAAAAGCTCAAGCAGAAATACTGAGGTTTTTTAAAACTGTTACATTTTTCACTTTTTTATACAAAATTGGGGGGGGGGACAAAACAAAATGTGTAGAATTGCCAACTCCCAGGTCCCAGTGGGGGAATCCCCTGGTTTTGTAAGCTCCACCCCATCACCAGCCAGCTGGCTGACAAGGAGAAGCCCCACTCCAACAGCCACTATGTGCCTTTAAACCTGTACAGACTTAAAAGAAGTCTGCAAATTGCCTGTGTTTTGGTCTGTGTGTGTGCCTTTAAATATGAGCAGGGGGAAGCTAAATGGGTGGGGTGAGTAGGCAGAGCCATCTGGGTCTTCTTGGTGAGTCTGTGAACCATGTAAAAAAGAAGAGAAGTGAGCACAGTTCCTCTCTTTGAGGAAATGTTCACCCCCTAGGCTGCTCTACTTGCATTTCCCTGTTAGTCTGAAGAAGTTGGTTGAAATACAGCAGATGGCTACATTCGGCAACTCCCATGAGTAAATTTCCCCAGTGAGATTACAATAGTGTATGTGTGCTAACTGTGTTTATTTTGGCAGCTTTGTGAGTGTGTGTGTACGCGAGCATTCAGTTTCATTTAGTGGAAGTGCAGCTACTGGGGGCTGAGGAAAGTAAGACTATATTCAGGGGAATTGCGCTGCTACAATTCCTTTACCTTCCCCCCCCACAACAGACACCTTGTGCAGTAGGTGGGGCTGAGATAGTTCTCCCAGAAGCTGGCTTTCAAAGACAGCTTTGTGAGAGCTATGGCTGACCCCAAGGCCATTCTAGCAGCTGCAAGTGGAGGAGTGGGAAATCAAACCCAGTTCTCCCAGATATGAATCCATACACTTAACTACTACACCAAACTGGCTATACCAAACAAGCTACACCAAACCACTACACCAAACTGTGAGGTATGGGTTTAATGCACAGTAATTGTTTGTAATTAACAAATCCTAGTTTAATTCATGCATTTTGTCTAGTGTTTTCATTTCAGAGTATGTGGACAATATCTTCTGTAGTTTTAATCTGAAATTAAATTAATATTTTAAAATTTTTAAAAGAGGATTTATTTAAATGTTTCTGTTTGGAAACAAGTTTGAAAATACAAACCAGTCATAATTTCTTTGTGCCAGCCAGCTGGTCACCGGTGGTCAGGAGCCTATGAAAGCAGGGGATCCTCCACCCCCACCTGGGAAAAGGAATGGGTTGCATGCTCAGATGCTGTTCTACAGCTGCACATTGGATCCTTATCCAATATGGCTAAGATGACTAGGGATGGGGAGGATAGCATACATAAGAGATTGGGAGGTAGGATATCCATCAAGGTGTCTTCATAAGCAGCGCTCTTAACCAATGGTCCCTCTAAGCTATAGAGTCTTGTGAGCAAAAATTCTTCTTTGTGAGCTACTGGCATTAAAGTTGAGCTATTGCATAAATTAGTTTGCTCCGGGGCCATTTTTTCCTGAGATAAGACAAAAATGTGCAAGCTGGAGGCTTAAAAACTGTGAGCTAACTCACACTAACTCATCTGAGAGGAAGCACTGCTCTTAACCTTAGGGACCGCCTCTCCCCATATGTTCCTCAGAGAGCACTGAGATCTAGTTCCCAAAACCTTTTAAAAGTCCCTGGACCAAGGGAGGTTAGATTGAAATCAACGAGGGAGCAAGCCTTCTCAACAATGGCTCCCCAATGGTGGAATCAACTTCCAGAAGAGGTGCAAGCCCTGCGGGACCTAAATCAGTTCCGTAGGGCCTGCAAAACTGCCCTCTTCGAGCTTGCGTTAAGATGAAACCCGGGAAATAACATCTAGCCTTCTTATATACAACTGAATTGTAACACTGAAACTGAAACTTAGAATTCGTAACGGTTTAACTGTTGATTTAATTTTAACTTAACTTATGAATGTAATTTATTTGTTTTAACTGTCTAATTGTTTGTAATAATATTGTATTTTACTGTAATCATGGTATATACCATGTCGTGTTAGCCGCCCTGAGCCTGCCTTTGGCGGGGGAGGGCGGGATATAAAAATAAATTTATTATTATTATTATTATTATTATTATTATTATTATTATTATTATTATTATTATTATTATTATTATTATTATTATTATTATTAACCAAGCCTATAGGAGCAGACAGATTAGAAGCTACTTTCTGATTCACATGTTGCTCTACAGAGCAAGAGACCTACAACTCTCAGTAGCAAATCACAAAGCCAAATGATGCCAATAGAAGCAAGAAAAGTGTAATAACATCAACTGGCACACCTACAAAATTTCAGGCAATATATTATGTCTGCATATCCACTAGCTGTAACAGAAATTCAGCCTGAATCTAATCAGTTAATGGATTATATGATTTGAATTCATGCTTGAGAATTACATGGTTTAATGGTTTATTATGCAAAGCACACAAACACCCCTACACACCCCTCTTTTTGCACCCAGGCAATGAAGTGTTTGAAGCACCATTCACAAGCTACAGTGAACATATATACAATCTACATATTGTGTATAATTGACCTTTCTTTATACATGTTCTGCATAATTCTCATGTTACATTCAGCACATGTACATTCTCACATGTACATTATGTGCATAATTCTCATGTTACATTCAACATGTGATAGAAATCTGTTGGCCCTGTATCCCCTCTCCCACCATTTATGAACTGTGTTCACTCTGGCCCAGTGTCAGGGACTTCCGGGGGAGGAAAATGTCAAGCTGAGCTGCTTCTCATAACAGGGAGCAGGCTGGAACTTCTGTTCAGGGTAGTGGAAGGCAATTTAATGCCTACTGCCTACTTTTCTCAGTCAGAGATTAGTCCAAGATATGCACAGGAAACTTTGAGGAGATTTACCTTGGCTAAAAGGGAGTCCCGGGGGGGCTCCTGTGAGGCTTTGAGGGGTCTCTGGGAAGAGTTGCATTTTCATCATCTGCAGAAGTTTTCAGAGTCATTTATTTGGCATAAGCTTGACAGGATCCTAACCTTCTTGGACATTGCTAAG
Source organism: Heteronotia binoei (assembly GCF_032191835.1). Lineage (NCBI taxonomy): Eukaryota > Metazoa > Chordata > Lepidosauria > Squamata > Gekkonidae > Heteronotia > Heteronotia binoei. The sequence goes on from NC_083231.1 coordinate 71,297,562, forward strand.
CATCTAAAGCTTTGCAAGACAAGTGGGAATTTGGATAATTGGAAGAGAAGATACAAATTACTATCTTTCATTCCGGAACTATTTACAGCTTAATGGAATAAATTTAAAAGGTAGGAAAGGAAAATCTAGAAAGTCTGGAAGAAGAAGGGAGGAAGAGTGTTAAAGTGCTAAAAAGTGGAAAGGAATGTATTGTTTAGTCTACTTGCGGTTACATCCACTGTAACTACAGTTTTTGTCTCTTATCTACTGATTCCTGTGTTTCCAATCCCTATTCTTCAACAGCAGCTTCAGAGAACTGTGCATAAATTCTCTTTCATTGGTTATGGGTCCAGTGGTGCTGTTCTGAAAAAAGAGGAGGCGGCACAGTGTTTTGGAGAAGACAAAGGCATACTGCCAAGTTGCCCAGGTGTCCAGAGATAAGTACAGATATGAAAGCGGCAAATGTGGTTTCGTTTTCTGGTCTCAGCATTATAAAGCTGAACGGGACGAACTATGCCATGTGGTCCCAGAAGGTCAGTCTGTTATTAAAGCACCAAGAGTTGTGGGAGGTTGTGAAAAATCCCATTGATGAGCTGCAGGAGGATGATAAAGCTCTAGACCTGTTGCATAAAATGGATGTTAAAGCTTTGTCTTTAATAGGGCTTTCTTTAGAGGACTCCCAGTTGGTGCATATTGCTGGTATGGAGACGGCTAATGGCTGTTGGAGGGCTTTGAAGCAAATTTACGTTCGGGGCACGGTCGGTTCGCAGATACATCTGATGAGGAAACTTCTGCATACCAGGTTGGCAGCTGGTGTTCATGTTTTATCTCATTTAGAATGTATGCGGAGGATGCTGTTGGAATTAAGAGAGCACAACCAAATGTTTACTAAGTCACAGGAGGTGTGCATAATTCTGAGTTCTTTAGACGCATCCTATGATGCCCTGATAACTAGCCTGGAAGGTTTGCCTGACACTGGGTTGACGATGAATGTTGTGACTTGCAGACTGCTGGAGGAGTACAGCAAGAGTACATTTGTCTCTACGGGCGGAGATAAAGCTTTCCTGGAAACTGGAGAAGGGCAGTGGCTTTACTGCTAAGGAGGAGCCTGAGTCTCTACAAACCGGTAATGTAATGGCTGTACGTAAGAAATGTTTCTGTTGTGGTTCTTATACACATCTGTTTAGAAACTGCAACACCCAGAAAGGGAAGGTGAGACAGTCTGATAAAAGTTCAGCTGCACGAAGGAGTGGAGATGTGCATCTTGTTGCAACTGGTGAGTCCACTCTCCTTGCTCAGTCTTTCCTAATTGATAGTGGTGTGTCTGAAAGTCTTTGCAGGGTGTAGAGCATGTTTAATACCTATACCCCTGTAACTAACCAGTCTGTTATTCTAGCTGATGGAGTGAAAGCAGCTGTTGTCGGTCAAGGAAAAGTGTTCCTGCCGAGTTTAAAGAAGGAGCTGCATATGGGTTACGTCCCATTGCTCAAGCTGAATTTGCTGTCTGTGTTGGCTCTGTGCAGAGAGGGTTTCAAACTGCAATTTGACTCCTCGTGCTGTGAACTGATGAGCAGAGAAGGTGTGAGAGTGAAAGCCATGCTGAAAAATGATTTATACGTTTTACATGCTAAGGTACAAATATGTAACAATGTCTATGATATTAAACCAAGACATGATGATTGTTGTCACCTTTTACACAGAAAATTAGGTCACGTGGGTTTTCCTGCTTTGAAGAACAGGCAGAAGGCATTAGGCTTAAGTCATGTAAAGAATTTCTGGATTGTGAAATATGTAAGTTGGTTAAGTCAAAGAGTGCTGCTTCGTGTTCCAAGTAAGTTTACTAGCACTAAACCCCTTGATCTGGTGTTTATGGATCTTATTGGGCCATTTAAGAAATCCCTTGGAGGTGCAAAGTATGTGCTAAGTATTGAAGATCACTATTCCTGGTATGGTTTTGTTTATCTGTTGAAAGCAAAGTCTGAAACCTTTCAAAACGTGCAAAATTGGCTAAGGTTTGTAAGGAGGAAAACTGGGAATGTGCTTGTTTGTGTGATTACAGATAGAGGCACAGAATTTATGAATAATCAATTCCAAAGTTTCTTTACAGAGCTTGGGATAGAGCACAGATTGACTGCTCCATATAGACCAACACACAATGCTTTTTGTGAGAAGCGAGGTCAGACACTGCAGATATGCCCTGGAGATTTTGGGCAGAGGCAATGTGCTGTGCAAATTACAGCCTTAACAGAATTTGGTGTTCATCCACTGGAAAGATACAAGCCAGCCTATGGCACAGCAAGGTACCTGATTTGGCAAATTTACATGTGTTTGGTGTAACAGCATTTGTTCATATCCCCCAACAGCTCAGACGTAAAGGCCAGGTGAAGGCTAGACATATGAGATTCCTTGGATATGAGAAAAACGGGAGCTGCTACTGGTTTGGTATGCTCGATAGCCGTGAGGTTGTAACCAGCACCTCAACAACATTCCTGGAGAAGTCAGAGGGCTGGGAATGCTGCACGCAATCTCCAGCTTTTTCATTGACAGAGGCTGAACAAGGAATCCGGTTACACATCAACCCGTTGCCTTGTGACCCAGAGGAGGAAAAAGTGGTTGAGTTAACTCCTGATGTGCCTGATGAGGAGGAAATGGAAGTGAAGCCTACCAGTGATGAATCATCCCAGAGGAGTGTGGAAGCTATTGTTCTTGCATTGAGGAGATCCACACGTGAGAGGAGAGCTCCTGAACGCTACAGTTCTGTAATGTTTGCTGTGACAGAACCAGAGAAATACACTGACATTTTCTCTCTCTCTACAGAAGAGCAGTTTAACTGGAAAGCTGCTATGGACGATGAGCTTTGTTCCTTAAAACGTTTACATGTAAATGTAGAGAATGATTCTGTTCCTGAAGGTGTAAAACCCATAGGCACAAGATGGGTATATAAGGTGAAAACAGACCAGTCTGGTGGAAAGAAGTATAAGGCAAGGCTAGTGGCACAAGGATGCAGACAAAGCTATGAAACATACGATGAAATTTTTGCTCCAACATTAAAGAGTAGTTCACTGTTAACAGCCTTGACTGTTGCAGCTAGAGAGAATCTATATTTTACTCATTTAGATGTCTGTGTAGCATATTTAAATGCAGATCTGGAGCACCAGATCTATCTGACAAAGCCAGAAGGTATTCCCAATACTGGAAAGGGATACTGGTTGCTTAAGAAAAGCTTGTATGGGCTACGTCAGAGTGGACATCAATGATTTAGAAGATATGTAGAAAAAGAGTGGAAAATAAAAGGACACTGGACAATCTTTGATAATAATTAAGTTTTAAAAAGAAGAATATAAATTTTTGTTTTAATAGTTAAGGGTACCTTTAAATATTTGCATTTTAAGTAAATAACACCGACGAGGGTCAAGTAACAGGGGGAGGGGTGGGTAGAAAGTAATATATGGGGTAGATAAAAGAAGTTTTTTAAAAAGATGTAAGATAGACATTTATTACCATATGTTACCAATAAAATTGTTTTAAACCTAAACTCTGTCCCAGTGTCAGACAAAAAGTTAATTATCATAGATCTATAGGATGGACTTATATTTATGGAAGCACAAGGCATACTGCCTCAATGGGCATTCAGTTGTTAAACACATTGCACTGAGAACTAATTAAATACTGACATTTTACCCAGGGTGATCCCAAACAGCAAGCCATCCAGCCAGGCTACAAGAAGTTCTTTGCCTGGCCCCGCTATAGACTTCATTCATTGCACTTCTCCTGTAACAAAGAACTTCAGATCACACTTCTATCAAGAGCTGCACAGCCTCACAGATCGTAACTGTGTTTCTGTCAAGGCAGTGCCACAGAGCAGTCTCCCCAGAAGCCATGTTCCTGTGAAGTCCTAAAACAACAACTCTAAGTCCTGCTCAGCAGCCATGAGGGTAAAGCAAGACCATCACATATCCTGGACATGTCATGGAGATGCAAACGGAGCAGCCAACATTAAACAATAGGCTTGCTGTCACATCTTCATACCTGGACAAAAGACTTCTCTTGCCAGATGATTAAAGCAGTTGCTTATACAATACAACCCCAGCCTGAAGGATTGTTTTGCAGAGACTGATTCCATTCATGGAGATCATTCCCATTGTGTTTAGCCTGTGTCACATTGTGTCACAATAGATAGTGATTTGGCCCCATGTCATCGCATCATGTTTCTTTGTTTTAGCACAGTTTACAATAGATAAACCCATCAAGGCCCACTAATCCCTTTTCAAACCTTCTGGGAGCCTCCCTCTCAGTGATGTCAGGGGTCACATGCTGCAGTGTCATGGGTCACCTGACAGCAATGTCATGGGTCACCTGGTATCATCGCCTGGGGACACAAATTTGGCTATATCAAGGCCAGGTCTTGGCCCTTCAGGTGTGTCTCTTGTGGTACCCCCCACCTAGCTGCTTGAGCTACCCCCATATACCTGATCAGTATTGGGCTCTTATATTGGTGAGATACGCTGGACATTTCTTGCTCCCCCTACCCCTATCGTCTTTGCTTTTGGGTTGCTGTTCCTGAATTCTTCAAGACTGGTAAAGTATTTGTCCTGTCTGTGTTTTGACCCTATGTGTTTCTCTATCCAACTTTCTTGCTATTTTTCCTAGGACTGTATGTTTGTTAGTGTGATTTTTTTCTTTATGCTTGATCTCTTTTCTTAATAAAAACCCTTATAGTTTACCATTCATCTCCTCATTACTCCAGGGTTTCCTAGGTAAACTGCCTCCTGTATACATAGATTATTGATCCCGCACATTTGCCATCTTTGCCCACCTAAAATTAATTCCCCATACCTCGTCCTGAGGGCAGTTTGGCTAACAACCCCCCCCCCCCCAATATCCAGGTACTGATCCTCACTTTCATTTGTAAAATAAATGTCCTTTGTCACTTTCTTACAAACAAGTACATGCATGTACATGCCAGCTGTACATTCATTTACTGAAATGTGTGAACTAGGCTAGAGATAAGGGTTCCAGACCTCACTATTTTATGTGTGAGCATAGTTTGTATGGGGAGAAGCACACAATCTCTACTTGTACTCCAACGTTTTTGCCACATTATCTGGAATACTACTACTCCAAGATCTCGAGTAAAACCAAACATGTACATTTCATCAAGTGTGAAAGGTACAATTAGCACATGTCCTTTTAAAATACCTGAAATTTGGAGTCTCATTCATTATTAGTTTCTACTTTTGAGATATTAAAAGGACATGTCCAGGATATTACATGTCCATATGAATCAGAACTGGTCAAGATTATGTGTGCATTAAATTTTTAATTCAAATATTCCTGAGCATTAATGTAGCATTTGAAGTCACCCTTATTTATTTATTTATTTATTTATTTATTTAATTATTTAATTATTTATTTAATTCCATTTATATCCCGCCCTCCCCGCCAAAGCGGGCTCAGGGCAGCTTACATATAGAACATATAAAAGACATAAAAACCAAAAAAACAGTTTAAAAACATAGAAAAGTTAACATTTTGATGCTATGGTCTTAAATTCAGGTCTTAGATGGTCCTTTCCGCTGCTGCTACAGGGCAGCCTGCAAGAGGTGGTCCAGATGTTTCCTGAGGACTGTAGTGGCCAGCAATCTAGTTTGCAAATGCTTGGTGGAAGAGTGCTGTCTTACAGGCCCTACAGAACTGTATGAGCTCTTTCAGGGCCCTAACTTCTTCTGGCAACTCATTCCACCAGCATGGGGCCACTACAGAGAAGGCCCTGGATCTAGTTGTCATGAACCTGGCTTCCTTAGGGCCAGGGAATAAAAGCAGATTTTGTGATCCAGACCAAAGTGCTTTCTGGGGAACATGTGAGGAAAGGTGGTCTCTAAAGTATGCAGGTCCCTGGCCATATAGGGCCTTAAGCGTAAGAACCAGCACCTTGAAATGAACCTAGTATGCAATTTCAGCCCAGTATGCTTTCAGCCCAGGTTGAATGTGCTCCCGTAAGGAATGGTGAGGAATGAGGAATGGTGTATGCCACAATAAAAAACAAAAGAAATGGCAATAAACAATCTGTAATAACCTTTTATGGATGCCTTGGTTTTATTTTTGAAGATTCTAATGAACAAATGGAATCATTTTTTTTAAACATGCAATGAGGAGCTGATGCCACATTTGCAGGCTTATGCAATTTATAGAAAGAACCATCTAGTCAGCAAATGAAGAGCAAAATTGAAAATGTCAAGGTTCTGAAGCATAGTACAATAATTACTGAAGTACATCAGGTGTTATTAGAATTTTGATAGCTCCCTCTTTGACAACTGTGGTAATAAGAACAGAAAAAAGTACCAAATTATTTTATGATAAAAATAGCAATGAGATGAGATGATGGTATACAGTTCATATTCTTCAAGTTGTCATCTCCTGTTGGAGTTCTTTAGTAATTTTAATGATATAACTAAATAAGTAGTTGGGCCCCTGTGTTTCTAAGAACATGATCTATAACCCAGATAAGCTTACTGATCATTTTACCAGCTTAAGTCCTATGCATTTAAATGAGACCAAATTGAATAGGTACATTCTGTCAACTGGATTGTGGATTGTTTTATCAGTCATAGAAACAGAAGCTCAATGTGATCACGACCATGAAAAGTGGAATTTAATCCTGATTTTTAAAATGTCAATTGCAGTAGAAAGTAGTTATGCTGCTTTGTTTGCTTATTCATATTTCCATTCTGCTTTCCCCCAGCTCATAAAATGGTACCATATGTACGATATCCATAGAAGCAATAAAAACACAATTAAAATCCTGATAACAGTAACATACCACTTGATCCACAGTTTAAAAATGACTTTATGCCACTTTCAAAAGTTTGGCACTGAAAGAACCCTTCTTATTTGTAATTTGTTTCAACAGTCACCAGAAGTGGTGCTGCCACTGAAAAGGCACAGGTTCAGTATTTGTTCCCTGCTGGAACAAACAAGGAGTGGTTGCCCAGGACTTCTGACTGGTAACTTGCTGGAGGCAGGGCCATACTAGTTGGAGGTCTGAGGTAAAATGATTTTGTTTTCTGTGCACATGTAGAGATATCATTTTAGTCTAGCGAAGTTAGACTTTTTTTGTTTTAGTATTGTCTTTATGTTGGCCTATTGCTTTGGCCACTAAATGAGAAGGGAGACTCACTGGAGAAGACCCTGATGCTGGGAAAGACAGAAGGAAAAAGAAGAATGAGACGGCAAAAGATGAGATGGCTGAACAGTGTTACTGATGTAACTAACTGATGAACAGTGGCTCAGTGGTAGAGCATCTGCTTGGGAAGCAGAAGGTCCCAGGTTCAATCCCTGGCATCTCCAAAAAAGGGTCCAGGCAAATAGATGTGAAAATCCTCAGCTTGAGACCCTGGCGAGCCGCTGCCAGTCTAAGAATACAATACTGACTTTGATGGACCAGGGGTCTGATTCAGTATAAGACAGCTTCATATGTTCATATATGTAACACAAATTTCAGCAGACTTTGGAGGATGGTAGAAGACAGAAGGGCCCGGCGTGACTTTGTCCATTGGGTTTCAAAGAGTTGGACTCAACTGTGCAACTGAACAACAACAAATTGTTTTTATATTTCTCTCTTTATGTTGGCCTATTGTACTTGTTTACCTTAGAATAAAATATAAAAAGATTTTTTAATATAAAAACTAACTTAGTCTAGTCATCCTCCCAGACTGAGGAAGAAAGCTACAGACAATAGTTAATTAGACAAACTTGACTGCCACAAAATAATGCCATTTATCCTTATAGCATATGTTCAGCTATTATTGTTAGACTCAAGTTATTGTCGTAGACTCAAGCCTTGCTAAGAAACTTGCAACTAAAAAAATGTTATCATTTCCTTTTCACTTGGTATCAACATTGAACTCACTGGAATATAATTTTCCAGATCTCCTCCAGAATCTGGAGGTTATATTAGCTACCTTCCAGTCCTCAATAATGGAGGCAGATTTTAATGATAGACTGCATATGTTTTGTCAGAACTCTTGGATGTATGCACATGGGAGTAGACCATGTAGGTGGCTGCCTAGGGTGCCACATGGCCTCCCCACATACTGCCTGGTGCCTTGCCAATGCTGCCCCTTCTGCCTGCCCAAGACCCAGGCAGATGAAAAAGGCGGCTTAGCCTCACTCCTGCCACCCCTGAGAGGAAAGGCAGCCTCAGAGCGAGGCAGAGGTGCTGCCCCACCTTTTTTACCTGCCCAAGACATAGGCAGATGAAAGAGGTGGCTCGGCCTCATTCTGAGGCTGCCTCCTCTGTGAGGAAAGGCAGCCTCAGAGCAAGGCAGAGGCGCTGCATGGCCTCTTTCACCAGCCAGAGACACGGATGGATGAAAGAGGCAACTTGGCCTCACTCCCAGGCTGTCTTCCCTGTGAGAAAAGGCAACCTTAGAGTGAGACAGAGGTGTCATACTACCTCTTTCACCTGCCCAGGATCAGGCAGATGAAAGAGATGGTGCTGCAGCGACCCCTTCCCCACCATTTAAATACCCCCTCAGTGCCACCCCTCGATGCATTCCATTTGGGCCTGGTGATCTGCCAGTTTTTAATTTGTGCATAATTCACAGGACCTCCTCTCTCATAACCTAAATCTGACTCAGGTCTTTTGACACCCCTTCCAAAATCAGTGGCTATGGAGTGGGCAAGCACCTCCTATCTTCCACAGTGACGACAAAGGGGAAAAAATGCATCCAGCTTCTCTGCTATTTCCCTATCATCCTTTAGTAATCCTTTTACCCCTTGTTCCTCCAGAAAACCAGCTGCCTCCCTGGCTGGTTTTCTGCCACTAATGTGTTTTGGGGGAAATTGTCTTTTTGGTTTTTTCAATATGTTCTTTGTAGTCACTTTTTGCCTGTTCATGGTTTAAGACCTTCAAATACCATTGAATGGGACTGCAGTCCCTTTAAATGGGGTTTGCAGAAAGCCCAAAAAAACAACTGATGGGGAGCTGCTTGTGCTATCCTGTGTAGTCCCTTTAAACTTTAAAGGGACTTCAGAAGGCAGCCTGAAAAGGTGCTCCCTGCTGCATCACTGCTTTGAGGTTTTCCAGATAATAATGTCTTGCTTCTTCCAGTTGTTCTACTGCATTCTAAGACTCCCTGCTTCTCAATTTTGAATGTAGAACTTAATGAATTTGTAGTTTAAGTGAGATTTGAGCCAGGATATTCAGTTAGGTACCATGTCAAAGCAGATCTAAAATGCACAGGAAATCTGCAGAACAGGTGAGAACATCATGCCTCTTGGTATTATGAGGATAACTTGTGAAGATATGGCACTGTGGTACAGTAGCTGTCGGTTTTTTACTTAGGAAAAAAGGACTATAGAGTTCATTTTCATACTTGAAAAAATAATCTAAATAAATACAACAGAAGTTGTGAGAATACATCAGAACTTTAATGAAAAACCATGTAGAGTTTCATCTTATCTATTAACTTTCCATTTTCCCTGCTGAAATGGTTTCTGTCAATATTTTATTATGACAGGGGATGAATGAGGGAAAGAAGTGAAGTCTAATCTAAGCAGATGTTGTCATAAACTGCACATAGCAATTGAGACTACTGAAAGAAATCAGGAAAGAGAATTTCCTCCTTATCCATATTTATGCTAGAAGTAGTAAAATAATTAATTAGAAATAAATAAAAACTATGAGATGCAAAACAGTTGGAATTAATAAGGAACTGAAAATACATTCTAGACATTGTTTAGGACAATAAATACTTTTGGAGCTTAAACAATCAATGCATTCATATCTAACAACAAACAATAGAAATCGGCATATTATTGTAGTTCGTGAATCGTTTGTCTTGTCTTCTGAGATATTACAAGGTTTATTCATTCTGACAGGAATAAAGGAATGTCTTTCAAGCTGTTTCTCAGTTACTGATACATCAAATAAGTTACAGCATGTTTCTTGTCAAAGTTTGGGATGAAAATGCTAAGCTGTTGTTGTAGCGTGTGAGGCTATATTTGACTTGGTAAGCAAAAAAAAAAATGCAACTCATTAGTTATCACTCTTCTTTGATTAAAGATCCAAAGCTAAGATGCAAAAATTTTGTATAAGTTCTTGCCAGCAATGTTTTGTATTCCAGTTTTATGAATGGACACATACTAAAAGGGTCCTGCCTTATTGTCCTGCAATTTGAATAGAAAGATTTTCAAGGCTTAATTGTGCAAAGAGTGTCAACTAAGTACGAAAAAGTTGACTTGTTCTTTTTGTCCAGTGGTATTGATAGGGTACAAACAAATAATAAAGTAGCCTTTTGTTAAATGTCACGAACATTAAGATCAGTTTATCAATGACAAATTATCCAATGCTGAATAATCTCCTTTTCCAAATCTTTTCAAGGAACAGTTGAGCAAGAACTTGTCAAAGTGCTATAAGTATCTTATACCTTGAAGATAGATTATAGACTCCATTAGCAGTGCAGTTCTTTACAGTTACACCTATCTAATCTGATTGACCTTAACAGATTTTAAAGGGTGTAACTCTGTTTAGAATTGCAGTAAATATCCCCCAACCAACTCTGATGACAACATGGAGATATCCTGGCATATTTTAATTTTTCATCAGTCATATCCTTATGAATACATGAAACTGCTCTATACTGAATTAGGCCCTTGGTCCATCAAACTCAGTACTGGCTACTCTAGGAATGGGTACAAACTAGCTGATGAACTAAAGTTTGTGATGAATTAGGACTGGTTTGTGACTCATGAACTGAAGTTCGTGGCAGGCCAACTGGCATGAACTTTCCATGAACTTCCAAGCAGTTTGTGGATGTTCATGCCAGTTCATGAATTTCCAGACAGACATTCTCCACTAAATGTTTACCAAGCCTCAAAGCAACAAGCAGGCAGAATTCTTGGAAACGCTGTTGTCAGTTTCAAACTAGTCATGTTAGTTTCAAGAGCCCCCCTCCCTTTGCCAAGGTTCTTTTGTGTTAGCTTCCCATTTTCTTACACAGAGCTTGCAAAGTCTCACTCTCCCACCCTTACTTAGATTTGTGATTTTGCTTTGAGATCAGTTCTCTTAAGCTTGCAATACCAGTGGTACTGGGTTCTTCTGGGTACTCTGTAATTGCATTGGTACTGCTGGGCACTCTATACTTTGCACTGGTTCTGATGGGCTTGCAAAAATGCCCTCTTGCTTGGATTGTGATTGAGCTGGCATTGTCACATTGGCACTGGGTTTGCTGGGCACTATTTTTTTTTTTTGTTCAGTCGCACAGTCGAGTCTGACTCTTTGTGACCCCATGGACAAAGTCATGCCAGGCACTCCTGTCTTCCACCATCCTTCAAAGTCTGCTCAAATTCGTGTTAGTTACATCAGTAACGCTGTCCAACCATCTCATCTTTTGCCATCCCCTTCTTCTTTTGCCTTCTGTCTTTCCCAGCATCAGGAACTTCTCTAGGGAGTGCTCCCTTCTCATTTGGTGGCCAAAGTATTTCAGCTCAGCTTCAGCATCTGACCTTCTAGGGAACAGTCAAGGTTGATTCCTTTAGGACTGACTGATCTGATCTTCTTGCAGTCCAAGGGACTCTTATGATTTTTCTCCAGCACCACAGCTTGAAAGCATCTATTCTTCTGTGCTTGACCTTCCTCATGGTCCAGCTCTCACAGCCATACATTACTTCTGGGAATACCATAGCTTTGAATATACAGAGTTTTGTTGGCAGGGTGATGTCTACTTTTTATTATATTGCCTAGGTTCACCATCGCTGTCCTCCCAGGAAACAAGTGTCTTTTAATTTCATGGCTACAGTCACCATCTGCAGTCATCTTGGATCCCGGAAATGTGAAGTCTGTCACTACTTCCATGTCTTTCCCCTCTATTTGCCAAGGTGTGATGGGGCCATGATCTTAGTTTTTTTGATGCTGAGTTTCAAGCCTACTTTTGCGCTCTCCTCTTTCTGCCATTAGAGTGGTTTCATCTGCATAACTGAGGTTGTTGATGTTTTTCCTGGCAATCTTAATTCCGGCTTCTGCTTCATCCAGGCCAGCATTCCGCATGATGTACTCTGCATATAAATTAAATAAACAGGGTAACAATATACATCCTTGTCGAACTCCTTTTCCTATTCTAAACCAATCAGTTGTTCCAAATCCCATTTTGACAATTGCTTCTTGACCCTTATACAGGTTTCTCAGGAGACATGTGAGGTGGGCTGGTATTCCCATCTCTTTAAGGACTTGCCACAGTTTGTTGTGAAGAAGAAGAAGAAGAAGAAGATATTGGATTTATATCCCGCCCTCCACTCCGAAGAGTCTCAGAGCGGCTCACAATCTCCTTTACCTTCCTCCCCCACAACAAACACCCTGTGAGGTGGGTGGGGCTGGAGAGGGCTCTCACAGCTGCTGCCCTTTCAAGGACAACCTCTGCCAGAGCTATGGCTGACCCAAGGCCATTCCAGCAGGTGCAAGTGGAGGAGTGGGGAATCAAACCCAGTTCTCCCAGATAAGAGTCTGCACACTTAACCACTACACCAAACTGGCTTTGATTGTTGTGATCCACACAATCAAAGGCTTTAGTGTAGTCAATGAAGCAGAAATAGACATTTTTCTGTACTCCTTTGTTTTCTCCATAATCCAGCGAATGTTGGCAATTTGATCTCCAGTTCCTCTACCTTTCCAAAACCCAGCTTGAACTTCTGGTAGTTCCCGATCTACATACTGCTGAAGCCTAGCTAGTAGGATCTTTAACATGACCTTGCTGACGTGTGAAATGAGTGCAATGGTGTGATAGTTTGAACATTCCTTGGCATTACCCTTTTTTGGGATTGGAATATAAACTGACCTTTTCCAAACCTGTGGCCACGGTTGCATTTTCCAAATTTGCTGACATAATATGTGCATCACTTTAACAGCATCATCTTTTAGGACTTTGAATAGCTCAATTGGGATACCATCATCTCCGCTTGCTTTGTCATTAATAATGCTTTCTAAGGCCCATTTGACTTCACACACACACCAGGATGTCTGGCTCAAGGCACATTAATACATTACACTAATTTTGCTTGATTTGCGAAAATGCCCCTCCCTTCAATTTCTACTGCCAATATTCTCTGATTTTACAGTTTTCCTATTGGGTTTGCACTGCTACAGTGGCACTGGTTCTGCTGGGCACATTGTACTGGTTCTGCTGGCTTTGCTAAATTGCTTGCACAGGAGACCTTTCCTTTCCTCAGTTTCCACTGCAGAGATTCTGTGGGACTTTGATTCTGTTCTGCTCGGCTTCTATGGTTTTCCCCTTTTCATTTGAAACAATGGAGGATGGGGGCACCTTCATGGGGGGGGGGGTAGCTTAAACCCCATAAATCCAATTCTCACCAAACTTTGAGGGCAGATAGAAACGAGTCAGCTGGAGATCTCCTAAGAAGTTTATGTCTAGCACAGGAAGCCCATTCTACCACATAACAAATCTCATGAACCAAATTGGTTAGTTTAGTTCTTAAGAGTTTGTGATGGTTCGTGGCTCATGAACTGGGCAAACCATGAACCATGAACTGAAATGAACCACATTATCCTGGTTCATGTTCATCCCTAGTCTACTTGGAATGGCAGCAGCTCACCAAGGTCTCAGGCAAAGGTCTTTCTAATAACTTCCTGCCTGGTCCTTTTTTCAACTGGAGATGAACATGCATGAAAAGCAGATGCTCTGCCACTGAGCCACATCCCCTCTCCATATGGTTCTGTGTGTCAGAAGAAGAAGCTGTTTCTATAAATATACTGGACAGGATTAGTTCTTCCACGTAGTTATATTTCTGGGGCTACTCAGAGTGGTGCAATTGACTAGCTTTTGAACCATCATAGATTTCACCATTCCAAACAAATATATTCCACATGAAGATAATTTACTTTAACGGAGATTCATTTTGAGACTGTGGTCAGATAATTGCCCTTTGAAGGGAATAAAAGAGAAAAAAGTGGAATCGTTTACTGGAATGAGGCTGTCTAGTGTAGATTGTAAAATGCATTACACTATAATAGAGGCTCCTGCAAACTGTAGAAAAAGGATTATATGAGAACATACTCAGATAGCTCAAACAAGCTATCTACATAAGGCTGTACTGGGGATCTCCATAACCACCACCCCATTTCTATCTTCAACAAGGTTGGTTGTTTATAGTTGGCTAAAGACAAAACAAAATCCTTCTTTGATCTGAAACATGGTAAATAATTTGACAATGGCCATAGAAGCAAAAGATATAATATTATTTTACATTTCAGATTCGTATTGTTAAATATTTAAGTTTTAAAACCAGAATCTTTTCCAATATCATTTAAATAGCTCTTAAACTAGCAGTTTGTTATCTCCCTTCACTGTTATCCTTCCCTACAATAAGGATTTTTTTTGTAAATTCACAGTGTGATATGATGACACCATTTTCTAGCCAATCCTTTTCTTGTTAAAAAAAAAAAATCTAATACGGGATAAAAATAGTTGTAGATTTTTGACTGCTTGACAGTTGTATCATTCATATGTTTGAACATAGCAACTATACACTCAGTGCCTATGTTTCATCAGCTATTTTGATCCATTATAAACTAATTTATACAAGGTTGAAAGAGATTACATGGGATACTGATTGTTTCAAGCAATTATGTTGATTGACAAAAGGAACTTAGACCATCCTGGTATAGTGTTACAAAGCTACAAATGCAGTGAGGGAAAAAAGTGAAACAATTTTAACCAAATAGATTGCACAGAAATGTGTTTTGCTGCAGGCTTTTAAATTCTTTTATTATTATGAGGTTTTCTGCATTAAAAATGGTTTCTACTCTTGTTCATGACTGGAATATCTTGAAAGTACTCCATGATTTTAAGGACTGAATACTTATTTAGATTCATTGCCCTCTTGTGGGAATGGAGACTCTAATGCCTGAGCCAGCAAAAGATTTTCTATTCTTTATAGAAGAACAATTCTGCCCATGCAAAAGAATGCAAACACAAACAACCATGCAAGACTCCACAGCTGAATCACAGCATACCTGAGGTGGTATAATAGATAATTGTGAGAGCTGGAAAGCCCTCATTTCAATTGTTACTATTACCCTGAACTCACAAACCATGACAGTATCTCTTAGCCTTGGTTCCTCCACTTGTGATTTGAGGATGGTCTGCCTTAAAGAACTACTGTGAGGGCTAGTGCATGTGACATAGCGCACATGAAGCACATTTAACACCAGTAACAACAGTTGTTATTGTTGTCATTTCAGGATTAATTAAATTAATGTGCTAATATAGTATAAATGTAACATAAACCTCAATGTAAAGAGCTTGGTCCATAATTCCCTAGAAATGTACCCTGAAGAAGATAGCTGTGATAAATGGGCATATATCTACCTTGGCATACATTTTTCATGAACATTGGTGATGATGCCAGATATTTTGCTAGTATTCTACAATATTCTCATTGAGCAAATGCTAGCTTTAAATGGGCAAATCAGGATTTTAACAGTTTTGATGACTGTATTTATATATCATAAGAGCTGAAGCATATGAAGATTTGTGACTTCCTAATTCCTTGGTTATTACACTGTTAAAACACAAGGCTTGACTAAAAGAAAAGTCAGAATTCCCCAGTCAATTACAGAATGGCACAGCCTTATGATTTGACACTGTATATATTTGCTGTCACTGCAGATATTTAAGTTCAGTGTGAAACTGCTGTAAAATTAATGACCCACAGTTGTGACACAATAAAACACACACAATTATTTTATAGCTGGCTGTGTACTTTGTTGCTTAATGGGAGTTAAGCTATGAACACGAGATTCATAATCAGTGTGCCTAGGAATAGTTCAATACTGTTATCATGATTTACTGGGATTTCTGAAGAATCTTTCTTTGTTCTTATCACAACTGGATTTCTCGCCTCATTTAACTTCTCCAAATAGCCATGGGCCCAGTCTGGATCAGGATTGCTATGCTGGGTGAAGGGGTGTAAATAAGGCCTTTTGTGTGTTATAGTATTCACCAATACTGAATGTTGGGACTTTTTTGGTAGGGGAATACTTTCCCAAGTTCTGAGGGGAGAATTGGTAAAAATCAGTGCAACCTTAAATTTAAGTACTGGGACTTTCCCTCCTGAAAAAGTATTTGGTGAAGTATGGTGAAATATGATCTTTTACTAGGCACAAGTAAAAAGGGAGATACCAGTAGTCCTAAGAGTCCCAAGAGTAGAGGGAGACAGAAGCAACACACAGCAAAGGAATCCAGAGGTGAAGCTTTTGAATAGTTAAGTCATAGAGTCTCTGGCATTAAACTGACATTAACTCCCTGTCCTTATCTTAATAAAAATCAGCTCTCTGACTGTACTATTTGTCCCAACAGGAAAATCATACATTTCCTGTAAGAAAGCAGTCGGAATCCTAACACAGTCAGGTCTCTTGGTTGATCTTGTTTGTCAGCATAATATTTTGTTGACAATGGAAGTTGACAATGCCAACATAAATTATAAGTAGGGTTGCCAAGTCCAATTCAAGAAATATCTGGGGACTTTGGGGGTGGAGCCAGGAGACTTTGGGGGTGGAGCCAGGAGACATTAGGGGTGGAGCCAAGATCAAGGCTGTGACAAGCATCATTGAACTCCAAAGGGAGTTCTGGCCATCACATTTAAAGGGACAGCACCTTTTCAATGCCTTCCTTCCATAGGAAATAATAGATAGGGGCATCTTCTTTGGGGGCTCATAGAATTGGACCCCCTGGTCCAATCTTTTTGAAACTTGGGGGGTACTTTGGGGAGAGGCACTAGATGCTATACTGAAAATTTGGTGCCTCTACCTAAAAAAACAGCCCCCCCCCAGAGCCCCAGATACCCCCAAGTCAATTCCCCATTATTTTCTATAGGAATAAATCTCCCTATGGAATAGCAGAGTTCCCAGCAGACATTTCCCTCCCCTCCCCCCGCTTTCTGATGACCCTGAAGCGCGGGGAGGGCCTCCAAACCGGGGGATCCCCTGCCCCCACCTGGGGATTGGCAACCCTATGGGGGAGACAGGCAGAAAGAAAGCAGCTTTAACTTTAAATGCATTCTCCGAGCCTCTGGAGACAAATGCCTTCTCCAAGCCAGCTGATGGGGCGGGGGGCTTTGAGAGCCACACGCTACGTGCGAAAGAGCCATGTGTGGCCACAATTTGGCCAGCCCTGGGCCAAAGCATTAACTCAGGCGGGGGGGGCAGGCAGGGGAGCGGCTCGGCTCCTGCTGGCCTGCCCGGTCTCGGGGAGTTTCCCAGGCTCTCCAGGGAGGGCCCAGAGGCGAAGGGGTTAACCAGGAGGTGGCTGTGCGGGAAAGGAAGGGCTCACCTGGGCCAAAGGACTCACCTGCCGCGCGCGCGCTCACCTGGCGGAGAAGGAGACGCGCGGCGCCGGGGAAAGTTTGCTCTGAGTTGGGCGCCCCTTCGGGCCGGAACCTGTGCCCCGCCGTCTGCCTGCTCGGGCAGCCCCCGTCGGTAAGTGGTGCTCGGGAGCAGGAGGCGCATGTTTTGCACCCCTGATTCCCGGGGAGACCTCCTCCGCTTGCCCTTCCTTGGTCGGGGCTGGGTGGGGAGGGTCTGCCCCCTCGAAGGGTCTGATGCTGGCTTCCCTCCTTGGCCCAGCCCTGCACTTCCGGAGGGCCCACGATCCTGCCCCCCAAACCACGCGCCGCGGCAGGGGCGGCAGCGGCTGTGCTGCTAGAGGCAGCTGACCACGCGGTCGGTGTAAAGGACGGGCTTGAGGGTGCGCGAGTGCTACGGGCGCAATGGGCGGGGCGTGGAGACCTTCTGCTACGGCTGGCTGCAGCGCTCGCGCACCCTCAAGCCCGTCCTTTACACCGACCGCGTGGTCAGCCGCCTCCAGCAGCACAGCAGCCGATGAGGAGCACATGGAGCGCGAGCGCAGGCGGCCCCCTCAACCCCCACTGGTGATGCTGTTCACCCCCAGCATCCTCCCCGGCAGCCCCCGACGCTGCCAGCAGCAGGAGGACGCCGCTTCTCACCCCGCTTCCGTTTTTGGGGGGAGCGGGGGAAGAGGCTCGGAAACCTGGGGTCCCCTGCTAGAGCGGGAGGGTTGGGACCCCTAATTATAAGGCATCATGGGATACCTTAATTGCTAAGAAATTACTTATTATATGAAATAAGTGTACTTATTATATGGAATAAGTGTTATGGTGTCCTGAGACTCTCTGTTATTTAGCTGCAGTACCCCTTGGAATTTGTCATTGCCACATGTTAGCCTAGAACTCACTGGTTCACTTGTCACCCATATTACCCAATAAAATGGGTAGAGCTGAGTTCTGATGATCAACTAAAATACAGAGAAATTTAAAACAATGAAATAGTATGAGCTCTTTTTCCATCTACATCTCAAGAGAGAAAATATTTTATTCAGTTTTCTTTCATAATCAGAAAAGCTCAGTATATGCTTAGTGATTTAAACTGATGTAGAGAAGGAACACATGTAGCTACAGAAACATCTGACAGATGGAAAATGCTTGGGGGAACTAAGGTCAGAGGATAACCTATTCTTCACACACAAGCAATGAAAGGAAATAAATAGCTGACACTTTATTCTCTAGCATACCCCTGGAATGAATTATATATGTCACTGAGTCTGGATACGTTTTAAATATTCAAACAATATTGTACAATAATTAAGAATGGGCTAGAACATTAACAGTATATTTCAACACAGCTTCCTTGCTTTAACAATGGAATATACACTAACTATGAAATGAAGCAAATGAAAAATGCAGGGCACATTATGTTGCTTTCAATACGTGATCAACATTAAAGGATCATGAAACTGCAACAAATACAAAAGGATTATATATATTTTTTAAAATAATAATGAATAACAACTTGAGCATTTAAATGCCAGTATAGCTGATTTGCAAAGTTAGTCAGACCTTAACTCAGATACCTTGGCTGTAGATCAACAGGTCATGAACATAATAACAGGAAAATGTAACAAAACAGTGAGCTACATTCATTTTTTTTTCTGTCAAAGGAACATCTTACATAATAATTCATTCTCAAAGATGGAGTGCATTACTAATGTAAAAGGATTACGGAAAGCTTCCTCTTCAGTTTTAGAGAGATTCATCACTAAACCTACCATGTAGAAAGTTTGCAATCTGAAAATCTTGCAAAAAATAATGAAAAATAACATCCTAAGATTTAGAACATTAAAACATTGGCATACATTCAACCATGCAGTTCCAAAGGCCTAGTAACACATTGCCGGGGCTCAGCCAATTCCTCCTCCTGGTGCTTTCTAGTTAACAGAAACAGGAGGGGACACAAGAACATTCTGATAATCTCCATTTTAAGTACTGAATCCAGCAGCCTGCCTACTGTCTATGATAGCAGGAGTTAGAGTCCATTTCCATCTTGAAGGCAATATTCCCTTAGGAGGGCCAGTTTCAGTTTATTGAGGGGCCTGGAGAGAGATTACCCAGGGAGCCTTGTCTGATACTGTGCTCTGTCATGGTGGTGGTCATGTGGGAGGATATGCCCCATTCACTCCCCCTCCCACCTGCTATGCAAAGATGTTGCTAGCACCCAAGCTCTGTCTTTTTCCTTGCAACAGTGGCATGGGGTGCCAGTAAGGGCTCTGTGCATGTGTGGGATATGTGTACTCTTAGTTCCCACTCCACTCTGACAGATTTCCTATTCAACCTACTCTAGCCAGGATGTAGACTATGCATCATAGAAAAGGCCATTAGTAAAGGTGAAACTCTTTGAAAAGAGTGAGCTTTTACAATAAAATATTTGTTTTATTTATTTTATTCAATTTCTACCCCACCAAGGCAGGCTCAGGGTGGGTCACAGCATAAAAATTCATACAACATACCACATATGAGTACAGTAAACTGTATCTAAAGATCTAAAATTACATCAATTAATACCACAGAATAAATTTAAAGTCCAGTGGCACCTTTAAGACCAATAATGTTTTATTCAAGGTAGGCATTTTCATGTGCACATACACTTCTTCAGATATAATGAAATGGAAGAAAATCATTCATAGTTATAGATAGGGCAGAAAAGGAAATCAACATCATGTAGACATCTTGAGACAAACCAGGAACAACAAGCCAAGTGTACAGCATCAACAGCTGTATGGGTCCAATTAAGGGGAAACAACATTTGAAGCAATAAATATGTCAAAATAGGATATGTGTGTCTAAGAGAATCTCTTCTAATTCTCAGTTAACTTTCCCACAATTACTTAGGGAAAAGTATACCACAACACTACAAGGCTATTGAAGAACTAAGAAAGGAAATATGTCACTAGGGTTAACTTGGCATCTACTCCTGGGATGAAAACCAGCCTACAAGAACAATTAAAATAAAAGCCGGTCAAAGCAGGTGCCAATCTATTCACCGTTGCCCTCTTCCCAATACAATAACGCCTGACAAGGTGCCCAAGCTTTTAATCCTTCCTGTTCTAGCTGAATGGATTTCTCTTTGCCCTGTTGTGATGTTGGGAATGCAATCCCAGCCACCCTTTTCTCCAGTAAATTTAAAGTGCACATCTCAAACATTTATGGACCTACTCAGGTATTCCACATAGCTATCCACCTTTCTCTTTCCTGGCAGTTGGGCTAATAGTAATTTAAGAAGTTCATAGCATCTCTCCCAGAGAAAGAATTTATTTATTTTAGCAATTTTTTATTCTGCCCATTCCCCGTAGGGCTCAGGGCGGAGTACAACATATAGTAAAACAATAAAATAGAATAAAAATATTTTAAAACAGACAACTCAACAGCACTCAGATTACCATGACATCACATATTGCCCAGCCTAGCCATCTCACATCATGATATCTCATAGGGATGGCAGTTTTTATTCCAGTTCCTAGCACAGATGACAGTGCTGGCTAGGGAGGCCAACCAGATCAAGAACAGACGCCCGCAGCCTCAGCTAAAAGCCTGGCCGAACAGCTCCGTTTTACAGGCCCTATGGAAGGCTAATAAGCCAGGTATGGCCTGGATCTCAATAGGGAGCTGATTCCACCAGGTTGGGGCCAGGACTGAAAAAGCCCTGACCTTAGTTGAGGCAAGGCGAACGTCTCTTGGGCCAGGGACAGCTAACAGATGTTGGGAGGCCGAACGTAATGACCTCCTGGGCATATATGAAAAGAGATGGTCCCGCAGGTATGTCGGTCCCAGGCTGCATAAGGCTTTAAATGTTAGCACTAGAACCTTGAAGTGGATCCGGTACTTGATGGGCAGCTAGTGCAGACTGCGGAGCAGTCCCCCGACCTCTGAGATTGGAGTCTCTGGGGTGTAGCTCAGGTAATCTTGCACTCCCCTGTTACAATATGCTCTCTCCTATTTGTGACTTTACCCATCCACAAGCCCCTTTTCCACCACCTGTTCTTAAGCCTCATCACTGACACAGTGGCAGACCTAGCCTATCTGACACATGGGGCAGATAATTTTTAACATTCTTCTTCTTCTGACTCTTATCTGGGAGAGCCAGGTTTGATTCCCCACTCCTCCACTTGCAGCTGCTGGAATGGCCTTGTGTCAGCTATAGTTATCACAGAGGTTGTCCTTGAAAGGGCAGCTGCTGTAGAGTCCTCTCAGCCCCACCCACCTCACAGGGTGTTTGTTGTGCAGGAGGAAGATAAAGGAGATTGTGAGCTGCTCTGAGACTCTTGAGTGGAGGGCGGAATATAAATTCAATTTCTTCTTCCTCCTCCCCCTCCTCCTTCTGTCATCAAATCAAAGCTGACATGATGACCCCACAGAGTTTTCAAAATGAGAGAAGTTCAGAGGTGGTTTGCCATTGCCTGCCTTCACATTGGCCTTACTCAGCTTCTGAGAGCTGTCGAGATTAGGCTAGGCTGTGGCTTTCCAGGTCAGGGCCCCTTCTCTATATGGCAAAATTATTTTCAATAATAATAATAAAATGAAACAAATAATAATAATGGCCAGAAAATAGATGCAGATGGGTAGCCATGTTGGTCTGAAGCAGCAGAATAAAGTTTGGTCTTAAAGGAGTCACTGGAGCCAAACTTTATTTCAATGGTCAGAAATGAAATGCAAACAGTGAAAAATGTATTTTATATAACTTTGTATATATAATCATGCCAGTAAAAAAACCAACAACATTCTATTGGACTATGATCTGGGAAATCTAGGTTTGAATCCCCATTTATGCCAGGGAAGCTTGCTGGGTGACCTTGGGCCAGTCAAATTACTCTTAGGCTAGCCTGACCTGGATAGCTCCAGGATGGCCTTATCTCATCAGACCTCAGTAGCAAAGCATCACATGTGGAGGTAGGCAATGGTAAACCACCTCCAAAATCCCTTGCCTTGAAAACTCTATGGGATCATCATAAATTAGCTGCAAATAGATGGCAAAAAGAAAAATTCCATCACATCGCTCATGTTCTGAGCAGGTTCTGTTCTCCATTTTGAAGCCCAGGAACTGACCATCCCAAACATCTACAAGGCATTTTTGAGGGTCTATCTTTATACTAACTTTTACTAACACTAGCCAAATCATCACATAATAATGATTCCAAGTTTCACTAGACTGCATGTTAAGAAATACGCTACCCCCCAAGAAGGTGCCCCCATCCTCCTTCATTTACAAAGGACTAATGTCAAATGAGAGTATCTCTGAAATAGAAACTGAAGGTGGGGGCATTTTTGCAAGCCCAGCAGAACCAGTGTCATTGTGGCAATGCCAGCCGAATGCTTTATTAGGATAAAATGTATCAATTGCCTTGAGAATTGCTTTATGGGTGACCAGGAGTCATTTGGGCCCATTGTGTTGCTGGGGTATAGCCAGTATTCCATCAGCAAAAGAGAAAGATTCCTGAAATCCAGCAGATTGAACATTAGAAAAATGTTTCTGTTTTTTTTTTTTTTTTTAAATCTATATGAGTCAGAGACTTAACACCTAGAATTTGGGTGAGTCCTTAGTCTGAGAGGCTAATATCAATGCATCTCATTTGCACTGCATTGTTACTCTTCTTTTGTACTTATGAAGAAATTACCAAAACAAGAGCAAAAAAATTAGTCAGGAAATAATAATGCTACAACCACTATCAGAGAAGAATATAAATTCAGGGGCTGTTTTGATGTGTTTGGGTGCCCTGTTTGGAGATATGGCCAATATTCACACTGACACATATAAGGGAGATGTGTAGTCTGTTTATACAGGATAACAGTCAATTATATTTCACTTAGCTAACAAGTGCCTACACAAAGGCAGTTCAGGTTGTGTTACAATGTTTATCTTCTTGCAGTATTTATGTCTCATCTTTCAGTTAATAATTTTAGGAAAAACGAATAATGAATAATTTTAGATGGAAAATAGGCAGTTAATCATTTTAGAGGGGGGGAACTGTTTAAAATAAATAAAAATTCAATTAATAAAGAGGAGGCTGTGATAAACCCAAGCACTTCTGCATTTTAACGGAGCTACTGACGCACTGGGGAGAAAAGGTTGACAATATCCTCACATTAGCCATCAGATTATCCTGCTGACATGTTTGCTATATCTTTGGGGTGGATATAACATTTTCCTTAAAACACAACAGTAAAGAACAGTAAATTGCCATCTCGACACAGTAGTTTCAACTCAATACCTGGTAGTTGCTTCCTTGCTAAATTTTGAAAGAAGGCTTTCAAAGATCAGTATGTATTGGGAGAAAAATACTCTAAATTCCAAGAACACAGAGTGGAAGAAGTTATAAGTAGCTCCACTAAAAATCAACTGTGAGAATGTATTTGTCTTTCACAGGGAGAGGAAAACAATTAGACGATGCATTCATGGAGTGGCTGATTAAAAGCTCTTCAAGTGCCTGAAGTGATGTAAAGTTTTAAATTCATTGATTAAATTTGCATCTCTTAATTTAGAAATGATCACCCATACAACGTGCAACTGAAACTGCAGAATCTCTTGCCACATTATGGATTGATTTTGAGTGTTTAAATGGGTGTTTTCCTATATTAGATTTGAAAAAGTATTGGATTTTAATATCCATAATTCTTAGTGAGGTGCTGTGAAGAATGCATTTTAGGGGTAGAGGTCTGACCTGAGTAAAACCTTTACCAGGAAGTTTTTAAAGTTTTCCTCTCTCGGCAGAGAACAGACAGGAAGGGAGAATTCAGTTCAATGGCTTTCCAGCTTCACCTCAACTACCTCTTAAGAAATACTAATAGGTCCTTCTAAAGACAATAGGATGGTCCAGTCTCTCCCACTCTTCTTATCAGGGAACAGAGATCTGGAAATATTAAAATCTAGAAGGACTTCAGGAAGAAACTTCTGGAGATTTCTGTAAAAGTTACCTGTTCAGTGGGTGGAGAAACAGATATGATAAAAACTCCTTGCAGCAAGGAGGAGGGATCTTTTGTGCTGAGTACATCAGAGCAGACAGAACTCTTAACTGAGGTCTGGAGAAGGCAACAATTGCCTTGTGTTGGCCTGGATAGCTGATGGAAGCTGCAAGGTAAGGAGCTCTGTAGAGATCTATAACATCCTAAGCTAAGGAGACTGTCCTATATTTGACAATACATAGGGCATGTATAAAGGAAGGAACAGAGTTTTACTCTTTTCTTTGAATCCCTTGCTCAGTCTGGTGCTGTGCTAAGAGTATGCTTAAACATTTTCTTTTTAATAAATACTTTATAACTTTTGACCCTGGTAGTGGTTCTCTTTACCACATAGACCTCCACTGTCTTGGACATGCTATTTTAAAAGGACAACAACAACAACAAAATTTTATTTGTATCCCGCCCTCCCCGCCAGAGCAGGCTCAGGGCGGCTAACAACACAATTCAAGTTTAACTATACAAATAGATAAAATTACATTTAAACAACATGAACATTTAATTAAAAATCTGCTTAAGTTTTAAAATTAAATTAGATTAAATTAATAAAAGTGCTAATGCTATGTTTGCTTTTATGATGGCGGTTTCCTTAGCAATTTCCATTTTCATCAGCGAAAGCCAGTCGAAAGAGGAAGGTCTTGCAGGCCCTGCAGAACTGTTCGAGGTCCCGCAGGGCCCGCATTTCCTCTGGAAGTTGGTTCCATAGGCTCGGAGCTATAGAGGAGAAGGCCCGGTTATGGGTACATTGCAGCTTCACCTCTCTCGGTCCGGGAATAGTCAACAAGTTTTTCCCGGCTGACCTCAGTGCTCTCTGGGGTTCATATGGGGAGAGACGGTCCCTAAGGTAGACAGGTCCTCGACCATATAGGGCTTTAAAGGTAATGACCAGCACTTTGTAACGAACCCGGTATATAACTGGCAGCCAGTGCAGTTCGCGCAGCCCAGGCTGTATGTGTTCCCATTTAGGAAGCCTTAACAATAGTCTGGCCACTGCATTCTGCACCAGTTGCAGCTTCCGGGTTCGGTACAGAGGCAGCCCCATGTAGAGGGCATTACAGTAATCCAGTCTCGAGGTGACCGTTGCATGAAGCACCATTGCCAGATCTTGGCGCTCTAGGAAGGGAGCCAACTGCTTTGCCCACCTTAGATGGAAAAAGGCTGACTTGGCAGTGGCTGCAATCTGGGCCTCCATTGATAGTGCAGGCTCCAGTAAAACTCCCAGGCTGCTAACCCGGTGCGCCACTTTTAGTGGTGCCCCGTCGAAGACAGGGAGAGGTATTTCCCCTCCCCGAGCGCCCCGACCTAGACAGAGGACTTCTGTCTTCGCTGGATTCAATTTCAGCCCACTCCTCCTCAACCAAGTTGCCAAATCCTGCAGGGCCCGGTCTAAATTCTCTGGGACGCAGTCAGGCTGGCCATCCATTAGCAGATAGAGTTGGGTGTCATCTGCATATTGATGGCACCCAAGTCCATGTCTCCTGGCGATCTGGGCAAGGGGGCGCATATAGATATCAAATAACATTGGTGAGAGAACTGCCCCCTGAGGCACTCCACAGTCCAGTGTGCGCCTCTGGAACTGCTCGCCCCCAATTGCCACCCTTTGTCCCTGATCCTCGAGGAAGGAGGAGAGCCATTGTAAGGCAGACCCCCTCACCCCTACGTCGGCGAGGTGGCGGGTCAGTAGCCGATGATCGACCGTGTCGAATGCAGCCGACAGGTCCAACAACATCAGCACCGCCACACCGCCCGATCCAGATGCCGTTGAAGATCATCTACCAGGGCAACCAGTACTGTCTCTGTCCCATAACCCGAGCGAAAGCCAGATTGGCAAGGGTCTAGGATGGAAGCGTCATCCAGAAAGCTCCGCAACTGTGACGCCACTGCCCTCTCTATGATTTTACCTAAAAACAGTAAATTAGAGACCGGCCGCTGGTTTGCCAATTTGGCCGGGTCTGCTGTACTTTTTTTCAAGAGGGGACGGACCAAAGCCTCTTTTAGAGATGATGGAAAACGTCCCTCCGAGAGGGATCTATTTATGATGTCCCGTAAAGGACATTCAAGCTCCCTCAGGCAGGATTTAATTAGCTAGGAGGGGCATGGGTCCAAATCACAAGTTGTAGGGCGTGCAGAGGAGAGGATTCCATCAACTTCCTCCAGGGAAGGAGCACCAGGAGGAAGGCAGTCAATTGGCAAGTGGCTACTCCTCCAGGGGTGAACAAGATAGTAAACTGTCCCCAAGGTGGTCTAAAATGTAATGGAAGTAAGGTTATTGTATTAAATTTATCTACATTAAAGTCCTACTATCACCACATAGACCCAATGGAAAAAGGTGAACAGACTGGGGACTAACTACACACTAAGACCCTGGTTTTCATTAAAATGAGAGAGGATGTATGACCTTGAAATTTTATATGGACTCATATTTGAATAAGCATATTTGAATAAGAAATTTGAACGACTAGAATATTTTCTTATAACTTCAAAATTAAATGCTGCCATGAGTTAGACAATATGGAATAATTGCAACTTTTAAATCAATACATGTTACAAAATTGCCTCAGATCCATCCAATGAGTTGCCTTGCAGATACTTCCAAAATATCTACATCTGAATTTTACATAGAATATTGGAGTTGGTAGTAACCAGGGCTTTTTTTTTTTAGCAGGAACGCACAGGAACACAGTTTCGACTGGTTTAGTGGCAGGGTGTGTGGCATAATATGTAAATGATTTCCTGCCAGATTGGCAAAATCATGGCTGAGAGAGGCATAGCCATAATATACATTGCTAAACCATGCCTCCCAGATGGCTGGGCCCTTGAGAATTACCCAGTGATCCTCATGTTCAATTTGAATCCATTGGGCCAAGATGAAATGATTCCTGGAATTAATGCTGAAAACTTCACTGCTGGATATAATCTGTAGCATTTAGTGGTAATATTTTAAAAATTAGAGGCTTTTGTTTTTTGGGTTATGGATGGGGAAGAAAGTGATAAGAATATAACTAACAATATATTTATGTAGGCTGTAATTCCATGCACACAAAGTTGCCCATATGAATGGGTTTCAATTGGATTTACCACCACAGGGAATATTGAATTGCTGCTGGAAGAGTACAATTGCTCTGAAATTGCATAAATATAAAACAACACTAGACAGTTACAATATGTATCCGTTATGATAATCTTTTTAAAAATTTGTTTGCTATTGACGAATTCTATCGGACAAAGGTACAGGATCAAGACACAAGTAACAATAGATTAGTGAATAAGAAATGCATTTTCTGGAAATTGTCATTAGTAATTTGCTGGGGGATAGGAAGGGTAAAAAGACCTTAGTGAAAATCAAATATTCCCTTTGCCTTTCAACCCATTTAGCAATATGAAGTACTGGTGGAAGAAACAGACTTTTTTTTTTCCCCAGGGAAGGAAAAAGTTCAAAAATCTCTGCCACACAATACAATTTGTAAAGAGATGAATTCTTTCATTTAAGAGATCTTACATTTCACATCTGAAAGCTGGGATAAAATACAATAACTGTCATGCCAGAGCATTGACATATTTAGTGATGTTATATTGGCATCATGATCCAACTCAGGATGTCAGCCTGACTCACTTGGCCATATTAATTCAATTTTGCTAGCAATTGTTCCTGTGCAAAAAAAGTAAATAAAAATATTGCCATGTAGTAAGTTACATTATTTGAGAAATGGGCAGAATGCACGTGCACCCAGACAGAAGTACCTAGACATATGTGGATGTAAATGCAGCTCACTTTCCATTTTGAGATCAGATTCACACTGGAGTAGCTCAAACACCAGGAAGATGTCCTTCCACCACCTCTCACTCCTACACTAACTAATCTACTTTAAGGTCCACACTTCACTTAAAGGAATGCCCCAAATCTGAGCACCGGATTCTACAATGGCTACAGAGGATATTTGACAAAACAAAAAGTCATCTCTTCAAGGTAGGAAGGGAAATTCTATTATAGCGATAATAAAGAACATAAGAGCATAAGAGAAGCCATGTTGGATCAGGCCAGCTGGATCAGGCCAGTCTGTCACACAGTGTCTATATATATATATATATATATATATATATATATATATATATATATACACACACACACACACACACACACACAGAAAATGAAATGATACAAAAAATTGAGCTGACTAATTTGTAATACACAATAGCAAAAAACCACATTAAATGTCTGTTACTCCAAATGTCCAAACTCCAAATTACTCCATTCAGTGTCAGATGGTAAAAGGCCAAAGAGGGAAAACTTAAAGCATTATTTCCATATGGTAGGTTGGCTTGCCTGAGGGTCAAATATGCATTATGTGTGACAAAATTGGGTTATGGATGCCCAACCCGACTCTCAGTCACATATTCTTTAATAGCCTTTAAAACCTTTAAATAGCATTTAAACCATAGCCTTTAAAAACCACTCCATACCTCCATGTGACTTCAAACACTGTGGGGTACAGGCTTCCCTCCTGTGCCAGTTTCACCAGTGGAAATGGCTGCCCAGGTGCCTGCTTGCTCCTTTCTCAAGTTTCACAGGTATGTGGAGCTCAAGGGAGGGGCAAACATGCCTGCCTGAAGCCATTTCTACTGGTGAAAATAGCACAGGAGGTAAACCTGAACCCTTCTTCCCCCTCACTTTGTTTGGAGTTTCACAAATGGATAGAGATTTTTAGAGGTACTAAATACTTTCTGAATTCACTTTTTCTTCTCACTACCACCCTTGCCCCAGATCTCCAACTAGTATTGCATTAGTTGTGCAGACTATTCAAGTACAGACTACTGAAGCTGCAGCATAAATGCCTGTGGAGCACAGCCACTAAGATTCTGAAACAAAGGATGTTTTTACACTGACAGTTTGTGACTCTTTATCACTGCATTGAAAACTCACCTTTTACATTACCTAACATTTTCATAACTGTTTTGCATCATTACTGCCCGGAGCATCTACATTTGTTTAGGTGAGATGAGTTCCAGTGCTGCTGCTGTAACGTTTTTCTCAAAACTAGTTTTGATCCGGTCATTTCTCTACAAGCGTTTCAAACTTGTATTGGAGGAGTTTTCATGCATTTTAGAAGACTCCTCCAAAAGCCACAAGGTGCAGTATTTTGCATGAGAACTGACAGTACTTGAAATTTTTACATATCATTGCTTGCCTCATCTTGCAATTTAAATTTGTATTTTTTTTTGCAATATTGACATGATTTCCAAGCAATCATATACATTTAACTAAGCACTGGTATTCCATCTGCTTTCTGATCAGAGACCCCCCTCTCCCCAAAAGAAACACATTGAAATGCTTTCAGCAGGAAATATAGAAGTTTGGCTACGCAAAATGAGCGCATCAAATCCACCAATTTAAAAGGAAAATAATTACAGCGGAACGATGGCAGGCGATTTGAAGATTAAAACTCTGGATCAAACTGAATGTAAAAACACCCAAAATCTCTGAAATGGGAGGGATAATAATGAAGAAAATTCTATAGCAAATAATGCAAGGGAACAAGATTTCCAAATAAGAAGATAGCACACATTTTCTATTAGTAGAAAGTTTGCATTAAATCCATATTCAAACTGTATAAAAGTATTTGGTTTTTAAAAATCTAACCTAAAGTATATAAGAAATTTAACCCCTGTGAGGTTGTATGCTTTCTTACATATCAAAATCCAGTTCAGTTAACTTCCACCTAAATAAATAAATTCTATTTGGTGGTTGTAAATCGATATAATTTGTTTTTTGAGATATTCACACTCTACTTTTCCTCCAACTGGAAACCCAAGAGAGCTTACAGTAGCATTCTCCCATCCTGCATTTCATCCTCACATCAACCCTGTGAGGTAGATTAGGCTGAGAGGGAGTGACTGGCCCAAGGTGATTAGAAAGCCTCCATCATAGAATAGAAACAGGTATGTATTTAACATTTTCCATATTGCAAAACAATATATCATTGAAGTACAAAAGGGACATAAGAAAGTGTTGATGAGAACTGTAATTTTAGAAGAATAAATTCCTAAATTACATGGAGGCAGGGCTTTTTTGGTAGAAAAAAGCCCAGCAGGAACTCATTTGCATATTAGGCCACACCCCTGATGTCACCGTTGTTGTGTGCAGGACTGTTTTTGTAAAAAGCCCAGCAGGAATGCATTTGCATATTGGTCCACACCCCCTGATGACAAACCAGCCAGAACTGCAGACCTGTGCATTCCTGTTTAAAAAAAAGCCCTGCATGGAAGGCTAGGTTAAGTGGAGCAGGAAACACCAGTGGTTTGTACCTAAGCAATTTCATGATAATAAGATTAACACAATACATTTAAAATGCAGCAGCTAGATGGTAGTCATATACAACACATTTTCAGATATATTGCTTTTTTATTTTTAAGTGGAAAAGAACACAAGCAACGGTTAAGAGAATAATATTTTGATTATCCACCATGGAATCATAGGATCATATACTGGTTTTCTCAAAGTGAGGATAAATAAAGCTTTTTATAGCAAAGATGTGTTAGATACAGCAATATTTTTAATTTTCTTTTCAAAACTGGCAAGGAAAGTCAGTGCTGTGTAGTAGTTATGAAATTCCAGTGCCATCCTAAGAGTGCCTTCCCCCCCTCTCCCACCTCCGAGAATAAGCTCTGTTGAATAAAATTGTGTAGGATTTTGAGTAAATCTGTTCAGGATTACTTTCTAGTAGGAACAGAGAGTTTCAAATGCCAGAAGCTCTCTAGATAGGGTTGCCAGGTCCAATTCAAGAAATATCACAGGGAGGGACGGTGGCTCAGTGGTAGAGCATCTGCTTGGGAAGCAGAAGGTCCCAGGTTCAATCCCTGGCATCTCCAAAAAAGGGTCCAGGCAAATAGGTGTGAAAAACCTCAGCTTGAGACTCTGGAGAGCCGCTGCCAGTCTGAGAAGACAATACTGACTTTGATGGACCAAAGGTCTGATTCAGTATAAGGCAGCTTCATATGTTCATATCTGGGGATTTTGGGGGTGGAGCCAGGAGCCAGGTTGTGACAAGCATAATTGAATGCCAAAGAGAGTTCTGGCCATCACATTCAAAGGAACCACACACCTTTTAAATGCCTTCCTTTCATTGGAAATAAGGAAGGATAGGGGCACCTTCTTTTGGGGCTCATAGAATTGGACCACCAGTCCAATCTTTTTGAAACTTGGAGGGTATTTTGAGGAGAAGCATTGGATGCTATGCTGCAAATTTAGTGCCTCTATCTCAAACAACAGCCCCCCTCCCCGAGCCCCAGATACCCATGGATCAATTCCCAATTATACCCTATGGGAATTGGCCATACATACACCTCTGTCATGTTCCAGCTTGCTTTCATCTACTGCCTACTAAAGTCATGACAGTGTATACTATGTGCAGATACATGAATATACCTTATGTCACTGCTTATTTCAATAAACTGATGATTCTGAAGGTGGACTATGCTAGGCATCTGCCTAGTCTGCCCTTAGACAGATCCACCTTGGCTCCAAATTTGACCAACACTTTCACTGGCCTTGCTTATCACCACCTGCACAGCTATATATGCAGAGAGGTGTTCAGCTTCATTCCTCTCCCCTGATGTAACGTAAGACTCTTATCAGGTTCAAAAGATGCCTCTCAGCGTCAACAGCACTCCTTCACAATGCAATCAGCAACAAGGCATGTGAAAACCTGCTTCAGACACCCCCTTCCATGCCAGATGTCTCAGGGTGCTTGCTGATTAACCCTATTATATATTGATTTATTAAACTTGATTTATAAGGTCACCTATTCCCTGCAAGCAGGGCTCAGGGTGGCGTACAGTAGTAAAGCAGCAATAATTTAGAATAAAATCTGCAATAAAATAATAACATAACCAGTAAAACAATGCTCTATCAAGATGGTGGAAAAAAACTTCATCTTTTGCAGGCCTCCTGACAGGTGGGGTTATGGAGAGTAGAGGGTATGAGAGTGCCAGGTATTGCATTGTCCCATAGCTGTCCTCAACCAAATGCCTGTGGAACATCTCTGTCTTACATGCCCTGTAGAAGGGTAGCAAATCCATATGGCACAGGTGTTCTCCAGATGAGTTGAGGTCAGTAGGATTTATCTCAGACTGGGGACCACCAGGAAGTTCTTATTCTCAGAATATAACACCCTTCGGGGGGGGGGGGCAACCTAAAATGGGCAACCCATCTTATTCCTGCCAACTCATTGTGGCCTAACCAATTTATACCCCGGCCTATTTAATAAGGAGAAAACCCCTGTTTACCTGAACAACAAGGAACAGGCAAAAAAAAAGAGAGGGGGAGGTACCTCTCTTGGCCAGTCATGCAAAAAACAAACAAACACCTTGTTCAAAGCTAAATATAGCAGCCAATTAATCCCACACAGCTCATAGGGAGGGTGAGTTGGTCAGCCACAGCAAAATTCTGATTGGACATGGCAAACTGGGCCTCATGCCACATTTGAAGTTAATTGGGCCAGAAAAGTTGATTCACAGCATGACCTACTGTAAATAACCTTTCTCTCTTCCAAAAAGAGATATTTGGGCATCTGGAAGAGAAGGGCACACGTGAAGTGCCTTGGATAGAAGCTCAGGGGCTTCATATACCGCCTGGCATTATCCCTAAAATTTACATAGAGGCAATTCACTCCTCCACATGCAGCTGCTGGGTGACCCTGGATCTGACACAGTTCTCTGAGAGCTGTTCACTCAAGAGCAGTTCTCTCAGAACCCTCTCAGCCCCAACTACCTCACAGGATGTCTGTTGTGGGAAGAGGAAGCAAAGGAGATTGTAAGCTGCTCTGAGACTTCAAGTGAAATGTCACTATGCTAGTTTTCTGCAATTGAAATGAGATGAATGGTCAAGGACAGGAAGTTAATCAAATTTGCCTTGTGAGGGATTCCAAAAAGGCAATGATTTTATGAAAAAGATTATTTCTTTCCTACCAGTTAAGCAAACAGCTAAGCCAATGTTTATGCATTCACAATTCCAGAAACAGGCATTTGAAACTTTGGCTTAGGCACAGAAAATGATTTCAGGAAGCACAGTAGGAGTTGAGTTACAGCCTTTGAGTCTCAAAGCCCATCCCTCTCTGAAGGTTGGAACAATCTGATAAACTGCTAAACATTTAGCAGCTTTCTCCCAAAGTGAACAAGCTGGAATTTTAATTTTTTTATAATTTTTTTAAAAAAATCTTTCTTTCTTTTTTTGAAGCAGATTTTCAAAGAAACAAGTAAATCCTGTGGGCACCTGGCAATTGATTTCTTTCTCTTTCTCTTTTAAAAATGTTTTGTTGTTTTAAGATCGAGAGTTATTTTCAAATAGAGTTGTTAGCAACACAAAATGCTGCCTGTGAACAAGAAAGAGAAGGGGATCAGTTCCTGACAGCTTTGTAATGCTTGAAATAAGACAAGAAAATAAGCCCTCCCAGGTTGCACAGATAAACCTGTATCCTTTAATTATATTTTTACCCGTTGCCTCTATGAATATGTGTTTTCAAAGTAATAATAAATATTTCCAAGATCTTCTTCCAGAACTTTTATCTTTAATAACACCCATACAACATTGTGTCAGATTGCTATTTCAAAGGTACTCAAAAATAAGGGGGGGGGGGGAGTAGACTGATTTAACATAGTCCTAGCAGCAATCTCAGAGAGGGAAAATAGTTGGTATTCCCTTTCTGTGGGGAATTCCAAGCAGGAAACTCTGGTTTTCTTGATGCAAATGCATTGAATTCTCTTAAGTTGCATCTATTTTGAGTAGGCAGACAGAACATTTTGTATAGGCTAAGCAGATTTCTCATTAACAATTCAATCCAGGTTCCGGCAACTTCAGCATACTGCTGTCTTTGCTAAAATGAGATTCATCATATCTGCAAGTTCAAAGATAAGCATAGCAGAAAGGTGCTACCATCAGCCCACTTTGGTAGGGGGAAAGATTAAAATCATTTTCAACCTGTTATGCCCTGCTTCTATTTAGTCTGAGAACAAAGTTGTCATAATTCTGAACATGCTTACATCCAAATGTAGTTCAGAGTGCAATCCGATGCATATTTACTTGTGAATAAATCCCACTGAAATCACTGAGCATTACTTCTGAGTGAGTGCTAGTGGATATGTTCCATGGTGGGTTATAAAACCTGGGGTGGGGGTGGGAATCTTGTTCTGCAGCAGGAGAGAGAAAGATGTTGTTTTGGAAATGCAAATATCAAGTCTGGAAAATTAGTTGCACATTTCTCTGGATTGTAGCCATACTTTGGGCCAAGAAAAGCTAAAAAGAAATGGTTGTTGAGAATGTTCACAAAAGAACTGTTCCCTGTTATTTTCTCCCTCCACCCTTCTATTCATAGATGAAGGATTAGTGGCAGCTTCTAAAGGTCATCACGAAACATTCATTTGCTGCATCCAAACAGGAAGGGTCATATGCATGAATCTTGAATAAGCTTTTTATAACAAAGGATTATCAGGCTTCTCTTATGAAAGGAAACAAACAAAAACAAGCCTTTGCACAATTGTGCCAGATTGCTACATTCATAAATATTGAAATCTCATCGGTCACAGGGAAGCAGTGCTTCTTTCGAGAAACAAGTTGTGTCACTCCCTTGATGATGCACAGCAGACTGCCCACAAAGAGGCACTCCTGGATCTAAAGATCCTTCCCCCATTTTACATTCCTGCTTCAATTCTGACAAAGACACACATTTGAATGGCAAACTGCGGAGCATACGGGCAGCTGTAAGTTACAAAATGTTGGGGTCTCACAAGTAAATATATGGATAGCCGCTGCCTGAATTTTAAAAGCTCTGGAGTCAAAGTGTGCCTCAGCTACTGCCATCCTATTTCTGAATCAACTGAACATGAATAATGCAAATAAGAAAAATGTTGCACAGCTATGTTGGTTCAGGGAAGCTATATGCTCATTAGCTAATGCATATTATAACTGAACTCCTGGAGAAGTCCATGTGACAGCCCCATGAATGCCAAATGAATGTGTGATGATTAATAGTGTTTCTATGAATATCAAATGATTTTTTAATGACTGAACACTTAACATTTTACTGTTGATTCTTATGGAATGCAGAAGCTCTTGAAAGGTGGATCAGAAATGACAATAAGAATAGCTGCTTGAATTTAGATGTGGACAGGACATCCTTATTTGGAGAAGAGTTATGGAACCAATGAGACTTTCGAATTTCATTTTGTAATGATAGTGTATAGCTAGAACTAAAGAGGGATCTCACAGCATTTCAATGGCTATGTTCCAATTACACAGTAATGTTATGAACATTTCAATAAAATTTCAATCAGTTTTAAGTCTATTGTTTTAATACTGCAATTTCTGTTGATTTAAAAGCCCCGTGGCGTAGAGTGTTAAAACTGCAATACCGCAGTCCTAAGCTCTGCTCATGACCTGAGTTTGATTCCCGGTGGAAGCTGGGTTTTCAGGCAGCCAGCTTGAGGTTGACTCAGCCTTCCATCCTTCCGAGGTTGGCAAAATGAGTACCTAGCTTGCTGTGGGGAAAGCGTAGCTGATTGGGCAAGGCAATGGCAAACCACCCCATAAAAAGTCTGCCGTGAAAATGTTGTGAAAGCAACGACACCCCAGAGTCAGAAATGACTGTGCTTGCGCAGGGACCTTTCCTTTCCTTTCCTTCTGTTGATTGTTAGCTGCCCTGCATCCATTCGCAGAGAAGGTGGGATATAAATCCAAAGTAAAT
The DNA here is from genome assembly GCF_032191835.1 of Heteronotia binoei. Lineage (NCBI taxonomy): Eukaryota > Metazoa > Chordata > Lepidosauria > Squamata > Gekkonidae > Heteronotia > Heteronotia binoei. The sequence continues at coordinate 71,333,651 of NC_083231.1, forward strand.
AAATAAATAAATTCCTTCGTGATTCTTTTTAGTACACCATTGTGCTCTATGTGATGTGTACTCAGTGTACTCATTTCTCACATATATGAGAAATATAATATTTTATATGGCCTTACAATACTCAGTTTACCTGATTTGGTGACCTAGCTCAAGTACTCTCTTAATTATTTCTTTTACTTTATTTAATATACTGTATATAAAGACAGAGACCAATTCCTCACTAGCTGTTGCTCTGCCCCTGAGCTTCTATTCAAGTGGCTCAAGTGATCAATTTCTCACTGGTTGCTGTGTGGGCATATTTTGATCCATGGCTCCCTCCAATTTTTATTGCAGCTTCCAGCTCTTGTTTGTTGAAAATCTGTAAGCTGAGGGAAATTGAAGGGGGCTGTGGATCAAAATGTACCTGCACAGCAATTGGTGAGGAACTGATAGCATGAACCAGAGAAAGCAGAAGCCCAGGGTGGGACACCTGCTAGTGAAGAATCAGACCCAGACTATAACAATGAATTAGTAATTTGTTTCCAGTATCATAGAAAAGACGATTCACATTCTGATGCAACTTTCCTTATCCGCCCTTTGCAGCCAATCAACCGATAAGGCTGGGAAACGTCTTTTGCCTCCCCTGGATGGAGGGGAGGCAGTGGTCTTTACTCAGCCATCCAGGTGCTCAGGGGGCAGGAACACGCTAAACGAGCCAGCCCCGCCTGCTGTGGTGCAGTTTTTTGCCACTTTCGGCTGAAGAGGATGGTTTGTCGCCCAAAGACAATCAGATTTTCCTAGAAGATTTATGGCAAGGGCTTAGAGGGGTGTTGGCATGTCCGATGGGCACAAGGGCCTAAAGAGAGGTTTGGCCCTAGTGGTGGCATGGGTATTGGTGAGCACCTTGGGCACTGTACCTTGTGGTAGTGGCCTATCTGGATTGGCCATTAAGCTTTACGGCTTGGGGCCCGAATCCAGATGGACTGGGGATCCCCTCACAATGGGAGTAATCCACATACCAGGCTGTACAGTTTGGGGAGGGTGGAGCTCCATTAGGGAGGGATCAGTTTGGCCCTGCCAGCCAGGTGGAAGCCATTAGATTGGCTCATACCTGGAGTTGGGCGCTCACTCATAACTGTCCCTTGGCTTGACCTAACCCATTAGTTGGCCATTGCTGTTTATGTTAAATTAATAAAGTGGCCCTTTAACTCCAAACCTGTCTCTGCCTCATCATTCCGACTGGGGGGGGGGGATTCGGCCCCCTCCCAGCCAATCAGCCGATCGGTGCTCGCCCATAACAGGTCAAGGAGGTGGACAATAGACTGTCCCCTGGCTTGACCTGACCCATTAGTTGGCCCTTGTTGTTTATGTTAAATTAATAAAGTGGCCCTTTAACTCCAAACCTGTCTCTGCCTCATCATTCCAACTGGAGGGCAGGGGGGAAATGCTTCTCTGTGTAGTACAAGCATGCTTGGGATCACAATCCTCAAGAAGAATTCTACTAAAATTTGTGGAAATTTTATACCGCTTGCCCTGGAATTATTTTAGAACCAATTCACAGATGATATGATTACTAGATAATGAATTGCCTTTATGTAAATTTTAGGGATAATGCCAGGCAATATATGAAGCCATAACTAGTATGGCTGTAGCCTTTCACTTGTTCCCTTCCCTTCCCCTCCCCTTCCCCTGCTCTCGTCTCCTCTCCTAACTACAGGCCAGGGAATGTAGCAGCCCCAGTTACCAAGAAAAGCGGACCACAACCCTGGTTCTATGAATGATGTCTACCTCTTGATGTCCCAGTTATCAGACATTGACTAAGAATGCATGAACTAACACGAAAGTGAGTAATTCTTATCATCAGGGCTTCCCCACCTCCCCCAAAAAGAAGTACTAGAACTCTCAGGGCATTTTTTAAGCAGGAACACAGTTCCAGCTGGCTTGGTGTCAGGGTGTGTGGCCTAATATTCAAATGAGTTTCTGCTGGGATTTTTGTACAAAAAGCCCTGTGTGAAACAATGGCGATGTCAGGGGGTGTGGCCTAATATGCAAATGAGCCCTGAGAACTCTCAAGTGGGAAATGAAGGAGAAACACATGGGTGCCCCTCATGAACTTTTAAAACTTTTTAAAAAGAATATTGCTTCCACAACAAGGTTCTGGAACTTCTTTCCACTGTGTTCCCACAGAAAAAAGCCCTGCTTATCAGGAACAGTACAAAGCAAAGTGTGGGTACTATGAGGTTCAACTGAGGTCATTATATATGATCAGGAGTCTGGAAAACAAGTCCTATGGGAAGAGATTAATGAAGTAAATATGTTTACTCTGGCAAAAAGAAAACTAAGAGCCCAACTAGATGTGACAGTATCCTTCTGGCTGCCACAAGGATGATGAAGCTATTGGAAAGTGATTTAAAAATGCCACAAGGGCCTCAGCATCCTGCCTGCAATTCAGCACTCTTGTTTTTCTCCATGCTTTTCACATACCAAAACAGCTGCAGTGGGAAATGCCATTCCAGCACTTGATAAGGCATTAGGGGTAAAAGCTCTTCAGCCCCACCATGCTGTGGGCCTGGTCAGGAGTGGGTCCTCATGGCGTTTTTAAAATGGTGGTAGCCTCCGTAAGGTTTGGCTTTCAGGGCAATTGGTTTGGCTTTCAGGGGGACATAATCACTCAGTTTAAATGCTGTTGTTGGTCAGTTGCACAGTCGAGTCTGACTCTTTGCAACCCTGTGAACAAAGTCACGTCAGGCCCTCTTGTCTTCCACCATCCTCTGAAGTCTGCTCAAATTCATATTTGTTACATCAGTAACACTGCCAGCGATCTCATCTTTTGCCATCCCCTTCTTCTTCTGCCTTCTGTTTTTTCTAGCATCAGGATCTCCAGAGAGTGCTCCCTTCTCCTTTGGTGGCCAAAGTATTTGAGCTTCAGCTTCAGCATCTGACCTTCCAGGGAACAGTCTGGGTTGATTTCCCTTAGGACTGACTGATTTGATCTTCTTGCAGTTCAAGGGACTCTTATGATTTTTCTCCAGCACCACAGCTTGAAAGCATCTATTCTTCTGTGCTTGGCCTTCCTTATGGTCCAGCTCTCACAGCCATACATTACTACTGGGAATACCATCACTTTGACTATAAAGACTTTTGCTGGCAGGGTGATGTCTCTGCTTTTTATTATACTGCCCAGGTTCGCCATAGCTGTCCTCCCAAGGAACATATGTCTTTTCATTTCATGGCTACAGTCATCATCTGCAGTGATCTTGGATCCCAGAAAAGTGAAGTCTGTCACTACTTCCATGTCTTCCCCTTCTATTTGCCAAGGTGTGATGGGCCGGATGCCATGATCTAAGTTGTTTTTTTTAAGTTGAGTTTCAAACCTACTTTTGTGCTCTCCTCTTTTATCCTCAACAAGAGGTTCTTTAGGTCCTCCTCATTTTCTGCCATTAGAGTGGTGTCATCTGCATATCTGAGGTTGTTGATATTTTCCTAGCAATCTTAATTTCGGTTTATGCTTCATCATTCAGGAAGGCCTCCTTATCTCTCCTTATTGTTCTCTGGAAATCTGCATTCAGTTTAAATACCTGAAGGCAAAACTAAATCTTCTTGCTGTTCCACTAGACAAGAATAGGCCTGATCTGTTTATGTTACAGGAAGGCAGACCTTAAAAATACAGGACTAGATCTGTGGTTCTGCATGGTTCAATATGTGACAACCTGATAAAGCCCCAAAGATGTGCAAACCTTACCAGGTTGTCAGTCAGGCACCATGGAAACAACAACAACAACAACAACCTTAAACAGAAAAAGAATCAAACTTTTTTATTTTTAAACAATTGCAAATCAAACATATAGGCAAATCAAACATACATCACTAAGGGACTGTCGTCAAGATGAGACTCTAACTCTTCTCCCTATTAAAATAAAAAGGCTAGATTTCCCACTCAGTAATTCAGGCTTCACAGGCTAAGTGGTGATTTGGTAGAGGAATTAGGGTTGCCAATTCCCAGTTGGGGGTGGGGGAATCCCTGGTTCGAAACCCCTGCTCCTGCTTCAGAGCTATCAGAAAGCAGGGGGAGATGGCCATGGGGGATTACCCTCCCCAACAAGCAAGAATCAGGAAATAAATGCAACATGCCTACATAACCAGGAAGTGACATAGGCATGTCTGTGATGTCAGGGGTGGCACTCTGGTTTTTGGGCAGAACTCTATGGTAGAATTAGTTTCAAACCACAGAGTTTTGTCCAAGACCAGAGCATCACTTCCCCCCATGTCACTTCCTGTTGACATAAGTACATTACGTTTATTTCCTGCTTCTCCCTCCTTGCTCTCAGAAAGGTAAGCCCCACCCCCACCCACTGATAAATCTGACCTGGCAACCCTAAGAGGACCACACAGACACATACCTTCTAGCTTTTTCCTAGGCTATCTTTGCTCCTTTTCCTTCCTTTCTTTGATGGTGAATTCTGCTTTCCCTCAGGCTTACATTCATCCAGCTCTTAGAAGGCTTTGACTAGTAAATTTCTTTACTTCTTCTTTCCCAAGATTTTCTGCCTTACCACCTTCTCTGATGCTATTCCCTTTTGCCTCTCCCAACTGCCCCTTATACCCTCTCAGGAAGGTTACATTCAACAAAATACTTTTGTTCAAGCCTTGTTCTGATTGGTTCTGGAATTCCAAATTTTAGGACCCCCCTCAACGCATGTCTCCTAACTGAAAGCCTATTCTGAGCTTTGAAAGCATCTTTTAACCTCTTAGCAAGGCACTTGCTTCACCACTTAAAAGTATAATTTAACATTCTGAAACCCTCCTGCTACCCTTTTCAAAACTTCTAATACATCCACCAAACAAAGATAATAAAGTGCATTCTGAGATTGCTGCAAATGATTCGTTTTCCTTGTTTCTCCACATACTATGTACCTCACATTCAGAAGGAGTGTCTGTTGATTCTGCTGATATGTTGTTCTCAGGTAGATTCTTCAAGAAAAAATATAGTATATTTCAAGCCTATAAAGAGGTATTAAATTGATATGGGGGCCTCTGTCATTTCCAAAACCCATAGCTATACATAATTCTAATATCAGTGGTGGTTTGGCATCATCCATATAATAGGATTTGAATAGTTACTATCATGAGATGCAGTTATAAATTTCAGATTTGCCATTATTAAAAGCCAATGAAATTGAAAAGTAATGATACAACTTATAATTGTATGTAAATATTTTTCAATGGCTAACTTTTTATAGCTCAAAAAAGATTAAGTACAAAAATGCATTGAATAGTTTAACCTTTATAATGAATTCTGAACATGGACACACAGTGGGAATTTAATACACACCCATGCATACATCCAGGTTTTCAGAAAAAATAGAATAATTTAAAAGAATCCATTTTTTTTTTTTAAAAAAAGACTTAAAAAAAAACCCTGATTTTTTTTTTAAAAAAAACCTCATACACCATTTGGGTAACTGACTAGCAGATCCAGTGTGTGGTGGCAGAAACAGCTGGGAAAGAGGAAGAGGGGCAGGAGGAAGAGAGAGAAAGAAAGTAACAACAGAAGATAGAAGAGGCAGTAGGTGATATTGAAGGGAAGACAGCAGAAAAGGGAGGGGAAGGACACAGCAATGGGAAGAAAGAAAGAGGTTACGGTGGGGTAGGCAAAGAGGAGATAGTGGCAGGGGAGTGAGTAGAAGGTCTGAAGATAGTGGGCTGAAATGGAGCAAGTCAGAGGATAGGATTTTCCCACTGCCATTAGTTATTTGTAGCTCCCCCTGCTTGCCTACTAAAACACCTTACACTTAGTAGTCTTATATGTTTTGTTGGTTTCCCCTCAAAGTCAATTCAGAAACTCTCACTGGTGCAGAATGCATTATTGGCCATTATTGGAAGCTAGACAGAGCATGTGTATTGCTCCATTCTGCAAACACTTCATTGGCTGCTTGTTTGTTACCAAGCTCAGTTTAAGACAGGGGTTATTTTGTAGAAAAATAGGTGGTGAAGCTCATCCAGGGATTGTTATGCAGCTGCACCTAATGACGCGGCCTCCAGTCAGGCGATGGGCCTAGTGTCTTCCATGGCAACACTGGGACTCTCCCAATTTGTTACAACTCTCACTCACCAGGCAGAGCACATGTTAGATCTGGTCTTTGCGGCTGGGGTTTTGGTGGACGGTATTACCGCTGAGGCGGTGCCATGGTCAGACCATTTTGCCCTCAAGGCTCATATGAATGCTCCATCCCAACCCTGTATGGGCAGAGAACGTATTTTGGCTCGCCCGCAGAGTCTGATGGACCCTGAGCGGTTCCAAGTGGCTTTGCGGGATTTCTGGCCCCCTGGCAATTCTCTTGATGACCTGGTTGAGGCTTGGCATGGCCAATTATCCAGGGCCATCAATGAGATTGCACCCCGACATCCTCTGCACCCTCGTGTTAAGCTGGCTCTGTGGTACACCCCAGAGCTATGACAGCTGAAGCAAGGGCTCAGACAGCTAGAGAGGCAGCGGCGGCATACTCATGACAAAGTGACGAGAACACCTTATAGAATGTTTATGAGGTCCTATGAGATGGCAGTCAAAGCCACAAAGAAGGATTACTTTGCGGCTAAGATTGCATCTGCAAATTCGTGCCTGGCACAATTATTTAGGATAATTGGGAACCTCACAACACTGCCTCAAGGCAGACCAAATGTTAGAGAATTAGAGATTGGCTGTGAGGCTTTTGCAAAAAAATTTGCAGGTAAAATCACGTCGTTCCTCCATGACCTTCCCGCCACATTGGATACAGTGCAAGAACTCGAGGCTCCATGCCTGTCTTCTGGTTCAGTTCTGGATCACTTTGACACACTTAGCTTGGGGGAAGTTGACGGAATCCTCTCTACTGTATGCCCAACAACTTGCGATTTGGACCCATGTCCCTCTTGGCTAATTAAATCTCGCCAGAGGGAACTTAGATGTCCTATACGGGACATTGTAAATAGATCCCTCTCAGAGGGGCATTTTCCAACACCTGCAAAGAGGCTATGGTCTGCCCTCTCTTGAAAAAGATTACAGCAGATCCGGCCAAATTTGCAAATTATTGACCAGTCTCAAATTTACCATTTTTGGGAAAAATTATTGAGGGCAGTAGTGTTACAGTTGCAGAGTTTTCTGGATGGCGCTTCCATCTTAGATCCTCACCAGTCCGGCTTCCGCCCGGGTCATGGGACGGAGACAGTGCTGGTCGCTTTGGTGCATGATCTCCAGTGGCATCTGGATTGAGGTGGCGTTGCGGTGCTGATGTTGTTAGATCTGTCAGCTGCGTTCGACATGATCGACCATCAGTTACTGACCCGCCAGCTCGCCGATGTAGGGATTAGGGGGTCAGCCTTACAGTGACTTTCCTCCTTCTTTGATAGATGGGGATAAAGGGTGGCAATTGGGGGAGAACTGTCCCAGAGGCACTCACTAGATTGTGGGGTGCCTCAAGGGGCAGTTCTTTCTCTGATGTTATTTAACATCTACATGTGCCCCCTTGCCCAGATTGCCCGGAGGTATGGGCTTGAGTGTCACCAATATGCAGATGACACCCAGCTCTATCTACTAATGGACAGTCAGCCTGACTGTGTCCCAAAAAATCTGGACCTAGCGTTGCAAGCCATGGCAGGTTGGCTCAGGCAGAGTAGGTTGAAGCTGAATCCTATGAAGATGGAGGTCTGTTGCTTGGGTCGTGGTGCTCTAGGAAGAGAAATCCCCCCCCCCCAGTTTTTGACAGGGTCAAAATCTTGAGAGTTCTACTGGAGCCTTCATTGTCAATGGAGGCCCAGATAGTGGCCACTGCCAAATCTGTATTTTTCCATCTTAGGCGAGGCAATTGGCCCCCTTCCTGGAGCATCATGACTTAGCAACCATGATCCATGCAATGGTCACCTCAAGACTGGATTACTGTAATGCCCCCTACATGAGGCTGCCTTTGTGCCAAACCCAAAAGCTGTAGCTGGTGCAGAATGTGGCGGTTAGGCTGTTAATAGGGCTCCTGAAGTGGAAGCACATACAGCCAGGGCTGCGTGAGCTGCACTGACTGCCAGTTGTATACCGGGTTTGTTATAAAGTCATTACCTTTAAAGCCCTATATGGTTGAGTGCCTGCCTACCTTAGGGACCGTCTCTCCCCATATGTGCCCCAGAGAGTACTGAGATCAGGGGGAAAGAACTGATTGAGAATTCCTGGGCCGAAGAAGGCCAAACTGAAGAGCACACAAGAACGGGCCTTTTCGATTGTAGCTCCACACTGGTGGAATCAACTACCGGATGAAGTGCAGGCCCTGCGGAGTCTTGATCGATTCCGGAGGGCCTGCAAGACTACTCTTTTTAAAATGGCCTTTGCATAAATACAGACCTGTAGACATAATCTACTATATCCAGCCACCAAACTCACTGAGGAAAATATCTGATATGTAGCACCGCAAATGTTAATTTTAATTGTAAATGATGGTTTAGTTATGATGGTTTGACTTAAATGAACTATGTATCAATTGTATTGATGTTTTATATTGCAAACTGTAATTTATATGTTGTGAGCCGCCCTGAGCCTGCTTCGGCGGGGAGGGCAGGATATAAATAAATAAATATATTATTATTATTATTCAATGGACAAGGTGGAAGGAGGAGGTGGAACTCTCAGAAAGGTTCAGGAGCTGTGCTCCTGTGAGCTCCAGCTGAATCTGACAGTATTCGTTGCTTTAAGGCTTCTAGATACTGGTTATTTGATTATGTAACTCCTGCTATACAGGTGCAAGTAGAAGCATGTGAGTAACATGTGCAACTCATTAGCCAAATGAGCAATGGGATTGGCTGGTGGGGGTATAACAGCAGTAGCCACACTACTACCTACTGTGGAGAAAGTTGGGGAGAGTTTGGAGAACTTGGAGGAGAGTGGCGTGTTATACTGTTAGATTGTTGAATGACTTGGATTGATGGACTGTTAACTGACTATTCTTCTGGACTGTGATTATTGTACCTCTGAACTGGCTGGACTGACTGTGAGTGACCTGACTATTGGACTGTACTTGACTTATGCTTATTGCCTGAACCCTAATATAACTGTTGAACTGGCTGTCTGTGAGTCTGTATTCATTAGAACTCTTGCTGAAGCTGGGCTGACCAGAGTGCCCTACGGGACGTATTCCAGCACACTCTGTCAGAATCTGAGGCCTGGTTTAAGGTATCAACTATCAAATACAAAGCCCTTCATGGCCTTTGTCCCTCTTACCTACAACAGGTTTGAGGATATATTCTGAATGACTAGATAGGATTGGATTATTTTTATTAGATAAAGGACAAACCTTTAATAACTTCAGCAATAAAGAAAGGTCAGGAGTAAGATGAGTATAAAAATTGTCCATTAACTTTAATATTCTTTAATGACTAATCTTAATAAAATCAATAGGGTCCAAGGGGTATTCCAAGCCTTTGGATATGTCCAATGAAAGAATTCACTTTCTCCCTTTGATTCATAGACCCTTCCCTCATACAATATCACAACCATCTTATGAAATACCATTCATACACTAACCAAGGGATGCTTTTAAGAACATAAGTATAGTCATCTTGTGAACAGGCTGATTTTATTGTGTAGATAGGTTCATGCCAATGTTTCTATAACTACATCTCATGAAAAGCTCAAAAGCAAAAATGTGGAAATTGTTATTTTATATTGAAATATCTTTTTCTTTAAAAAAAATTGTAGTTCAATGTCAAGACTATGTCAAGAGAAGCATTTCAAGGTTTTGTTAGAGACACTGAAGCCACAAAGGCAGAACAACAATAAGAAATGAACGTGGAATATGCTACAAAATGGATCACAATAATTTTATAATTTAGATTATAGTTAATCGTTTTTTAAGCTGTTTACTTGGGATCCCATAAAAATATTAGGTCAGATAGAAGCAGGTCTCATTTTGGGCAGGAGCTCACAGGGGTGGAACTCCCCAACCTCTAAATTTTATTGGGCCTTTTCTTTCTCTCTTTCCCCCCCCCCTCACAAAATACTTGCTTCTGGGGTCCATTGTTCTTTTTTTCCCATTAAATTTTTATTCACAAAGAGTGTAAAAAAATTACATTACAGACAATACAAACAGACCAAAACATATAATAACATGTAACTTAGCAAGAGTGAAGAGAACGGTGTTACCTCGCTGTGCACTCTCTTATATACAACCTCATATTCTGAGTATAAACAATAATATCAAAAATGCTACAGTATCATTCCAATAGCATGCTAATCATTTGCTCATTTTCTGGCGGTTTCATTTAACTTTTGTTGTCATTACCCTTTTGTCAACGAATCGTAAAATAAGTTCCAATTTTTATCCACGTATTTCATAGGTTTGGGTCACAACAAGTTGGAAAGCTTGTCCATCTCAGCTGTGTCTATTACCTTTACAATTAGCTCATCAATTGTTGGCAGATCGGTTCTTTTCCAGTGCTGAGCTATCAAAATCCTTGCAGCAGTATTAACATGAACTATCAAGCGTTTCTCCGCTTTACCCAGTTTATCCGGCATTTAATTCAAAAGGAAAAACTCTGGCTTAAAAGGAATAATAGTTTTCAACACTTTCTAAGGCATTTCATGAACCTTGGTCCAAATTTTTTTAACTCTGTTACAAGTCCACCAAACATGAAAATATGTTCCTATGTTGCTCTCATACTTCCGACATCTGTTAGATAAACCTGGAAACATTTTTGATAACTTTACTGGAGTCATGTGCCACCTGTATATCATTTTATAAATATTTTCTTTGAATGAAACTGATTTTGTAATCTTTATATTCATTTGCCAGATTTGTGACCATTGTTCCAGATGAATTGCATGTCCTATATTCTCAGCCCATTTTATCATTACATCCTTTACCTCCTCATCCTGTGTTTCCAACTGTAGGAGATAACTGTATAGTTTACTTATCTGTTTTACATCTATTTTCAAAAGAAGCTTATCAAATTCTAATTCTTTTGAATAGAAACCTTTCTCTTTATCCTTACTTATTATATCTGGACTTTAATTGGGCCATTTTCCACCAATCCAAATAAATGTTCTGCTCTGCCAGTTGTGGTATTTGTTTTTATAGTCCCATCTTTATTCAATAAACTTGCATATGTTAAAGGGGTCTCATGAGTTAATAAATGGGGTTGCTTTGAGGCCTCTAATAGAGCTACCCAACTTGGGGACTTATCATAAATTGATCTTCTAATTTTTTTCCTATGTTACAAGCAACGACGTTCTTATTAAATGATTTTTGAAATATCTGTGACCTTCTATATTAATGCGTACCAACCAAATAAATGTGTGCCAACCAATTCTTAAATCGTGTCCTTCAATCAACAGCAACTTCTTATTCTCTATTTTAACCCAGTCCTTCAACCAAACCAATACATTTGCCTTGTAATAAATTTCCCAGTTAGGTAAGGCTAGTCCCCTCCTCACCTTAGAATCCTGCATAAGTTTATGCTTTATTCCCGCCTTCTTTCCTTGCCATACCAAAGTACTAGTTAATTTGTTCAGAGACTGGAAAAAAAGACTTGTTTAATTGAATTGGGATGATCTGGAATAAATACATTACTTTGGGAAGTATACACATTTTCAAGGCTGCTATTCTGCCCATTAAAGATAGTTGAAGCTTTCCCCATTTACTTATTTCTTGTTCTATTTCTTTTAATAATTTTTCATAGTTATCCTCAAATATTGTACTGCATCTGTTGGTAAGATGTATCCCCAGATACTTCACTTTTTTTAACTATTTGAAATTTAGATTGTTGTTGCAGTTCTGTAGATTCCGGTTTTGTAATTTTTTTTACCAACATCTTCGTTTTTCCTAAATTGATTTTCAGGTTTGCCACCCTACCAAATTTCTCCAGTTCTTCTTTCAAAGTGGCAATAGAATAGAATGTCTTTCAAAATAAATACCTGGTCATCTGCAAAGGCTTGTAGCTTGTATTCCTCTCCGTTTATTCTTAATCCTTTAATATATTTATTGTTCTGGATTGCTATGTTTAATACTTCCAAATATAAAATAAACAAAGGGGATAAGAGACAGCCCTGTATAGTACCTTTCCAAAGGTCTATACCGTCTGTTAATGTACCATTTACTACTATCCTGGCTTTCTGATTGGGATATATTGCCTCCATCATTTTTCTGAATTTTATCCCAAAGTTCATCTTTTTCACTAGTTCTAAAAGAAATTGCCAGTCTACATTATCAAATACTTTTTCTGCATCGAGAAAGACTAGAGCCATCTTAGCTTCACTATGTTGTTCATAATATTCTAGTACATCTGGTTTCAGCACGACGTAGAACAGACGCATTTCAGCAGGGCTCTGCATGAACCCAGTCGGGGGTTTCTAAAGGCAAAGGGCTTCTTGGAGCGACAAATATTGTGACGGGGGATGCAAGCTTGCCTTTTCTTTGTCAATTTCTCCAAACCTGGGCTGGGTGGGCACCATGTTGGTGAGTTAGCCACGATTGCCAGAGTGGGGGTGGGGGTGGGGAAAGATAAGTAAATATAGCATTCTCTTTTCTTTTACCTCACTAAAAATCTTTTGCTTCTTCTTTCTCTTCCTCTACGCGCCTCTTAAGGAAATGCAGAGCAATATGCAGGCCTATTTTATGACAGCTCTTAACCAAGTTCAGAGTAACATAATTGGCCAGATAGGTGGGTTAAATCAAAAACTTGATGGATTACAGAAGCAGTTGACAGAAACTAAGGAAGATATTTCCATGCTGGCCCAATCAGTGAAGATGTTCGACTGTAAACTGGTTACAGTTAACAAAAGGCTAGAGACGATGGAGTCCACACAAAAACAAGTGCAAGACAGGATAATGAAACTAGAGTTAGAAAGTGTAGCCTTAGTTCTACGATTCCAGAATGTCCCTGAACAAAGATCTGAGGACCTGACATCAAAAATGTGTGAAGCACTTGTACCAATAATAGACATAGAACCCTCTGAGCTAGAAAAAGAAATAGACCACGTACAAAGAGTTAGCACAGCCTACTCAAAAAAGCATTCATTTCCCAGGGAAGTCCATGTAATGTTTAACAGAAGATGTTAAAGAGACAGTATGGATGACCTGTAAAGAACGGGACTTAAAAATTGAGGAACAAGATGTGAGAACTTTGCGAGAAATTCTGTGGCAGGTACAGAAAAAAAGACAGGATTATAGGCAATTAACAGAGTTCCTACAAGAGAAAGCAATACCTTATAAATGGCTTTTCCCAGAAGGACTACTATTTTCTTACCAAGAACATAGATATAAAATTGCTTCTATATTCAAACTTGAGGAATTTATGGATAGAAATAACATTAAAAAGAACAGAAATAAAGAGGGGGAAACTAGCAAGGACATTAAAACAAGACAGGAGAAAGGAGAGGATCAAGGCTCTACAGAAGAATCTTCAGAGGAAAAGAAAGACACTGAGGAAGAGAGGAGAGCAGGTAGATCCATAGAAACAAGATTGCAAAAGAAAAAGGAGCAGGATAAAAATGGTAGTAAAGAACATCAAACATAATGGAAAGTAGTCAGCTGAAACTTCTGCCGTTTATTATTAACGGACTTAATATACCACAGAAAAGAAGGAAAACATTTCTACAATTGTCCAAAATAAAAGCGGATGTTGTATGCCTTCAGGAAGTGAATATTAGAGAAAAGGATAAACATCTATTAAAAAAAAAGCTTGGGAAAATATATATGGCGTTGGACCCTAAAAAGAAAAAAAGAGGGGTGGTCATATACGTTAATGAAAAATTTAATTCAAAATGTGTTTATATAGCAGAGGATGCGAGATCTTTATTTGTTGAACTACAAAGAGCACAGCAAAAAATTTTGATAGTAAACGTCTATGCACCAAATGAAAATCAGGAAGCCTTCTACAGTAAACTGCAGCGAACTTTGCAGCTGTATGACTATGAAAATATTTGCATAATTGGGGATTTTAATGCAGTTTTTGATAACCAGGAGGATAGATAGCATAGCAGACAAGTAAAGACAAAAGGCCAATTACTGCCTAAAAGCTTTATGGGAATGGTGGAAGAATACAAGATGTTAGATGCCTGGAGAACTTGAAATCCGCTAGCAAAAGATTTTACATTTTATTCAGAAAGGCATGAATCTTGGTTCCAAATTGACATGGCTTGGCTTACTATAGGGATGATGAGAGATCTTTCAGATATCCAAATATTGGCAAGAACATTTGCAGACCACAATCCTCTGATACTGATGCGGAAAGGTGAACCAAGAAAGTCAAGGTGGAGGCTAAATACATAATTGTTGAAAAATGAACAATTTGTTTCTGAAGTGGAAAAAGAGATGAATTTCTTCTTTAAAATTAATACACTGGAAGAGACATCCCCAACTATAATCTGGGATACTAGAAAGCTTATTTCAGAGGCCTGGCAATTAAAATTAAGACTGTAAGTTTTCTTTCTTCTTACTACTGAATCCTGAGGCATTGTCTTTGACAAGCAGGAAAAATGGAGAACTGGGGCTGAAGTGGAATTCAGAGAAGGGGGGGGACTCTCTCTTCTTCTCTTTCAAGGCTTCTGAAAGTTTCTGCCTAACCCGGTAATGTTTATAATCCCTTCATGAGAAATATGAATCACACTAACTTCTAAACATAGAAGAGACTTGATGGCTGAATTTAACTAATTTGTTTTAAATTTCTTTTTTGGAGAAAGATTTGACTTTGGGAAAGTTGTTTGCAAGCATATATGGATGAGAAGGACAGCTGGCTTAAGAAGTAATTTGAAGTTTAGACTGAGTGCTCTGAACAAATTTATGTGAGCTCCAAATAGACTCTTGAATCCTGGTGGGCATTGTAAACTGGATTATAAAACATAACCTGACTGTTGGTTGAAGGAAGAATGCCTGTGCAAATTTTTAAAGTGGACTATAATTCTCTGATGGTGGATGTATGGATATGACCCTTTAATTTTGTTTTTATTTTTTTGTATATGGTCTGAATATCTTTGGCTTTTGATTCATTTTCCCATTTTTCCTCTTTTTTATTTACCATATTTTGAGTCTTTCTTATTTTTGTTACTTTTTTGGGGGGGAGTGTCTGGTCCAATTTGTGTTTTTCTTTTATATTAGGTTATTTGCTTAATTTTTGATATCACTTGTGAATTATAAATAGGGCATTCAGCCCTGGATTACAAATTTACACCTTGAAGCAGTCAGATTATCCTGTTGTGACTTGGATTTTAATTGATCTATCATTGGTAGAAGACTTGTTATAGTGAATTGTTTCTGTTTTAGTGAGTTGAACTGTTTTGCTAAGTGGTACTAAGGTTGTTGTACTAAAAAGATTCTGTTTACTACTAGTTTTATCATTGTTTTGGGTATGGCAAATTGTTGACAGAAGCTAGAAGGCTGTTTTTCTTTTAAAATCATTCTACAATATTGGCACTGCCTGGCAGAGATTAGTTTATCTACTATAAACAGGAATATTGAGTTCCAAAACAAACCCCAGAGAGGCAGCATATGGACCTTGTGGCTGTGAGTGCATTAACTTTAATAAGGATGGAAATAAAGCTGCAATTGGCTTTAAAGAAACAGTAATAAAAAAAGAAAACCAAGAAGGTAAACCACCAATACCCTCACCCAGCTCCTCATCTGGGCCAGGGAAATTTATGACCATGCAGGGAGATATGAAAGAGATGCAAAATACTCTATTAACTGCCATAGTACAGCTGACTAGTAAAGTAGATAATATAGGAGAGCAGGTGGCAGAGATCAAACAAGAGCTCTTGAAGAACAGCAAACAGACATCAGAGACCAATAAAGCCTTAAAGGCATTAGATGCCCAGGTGACAGATAATACACAAAAGGTGGAACAACTGGGCAAAGAACAGAACATATATGGTTCCAGACTCTTGCAATTGGAAATAGACAGAGCTGTCTATATGCTGAAGTTCCAAAACATACCAGAAGAGAAAACTGAAGATTTACAGAAAATATTAAGTGAAGCCTTGGCTGAAATTCTACAGGTGATCCCTTAAAGAATGGAAGAAGAGTTTGATCAAGTCAGACAAGTGCCATCAAGCTTTATGAGACGGAATAAACTGCCCAGTGAAGTTCACTTGAAGCTTACAAGAAACAGGACCAGAAATGATATTTTGAAGCAAGCAAGAGACAAACCTATGACGATAGCTGGAAATATGGTGAAAATGTTGAGAGAGATACTATGGCCAGTGAGACAAAAGAGGAGAGAATACCAAGCTTTAACAGGCTTCCTGAGAGAAAGAGAAATACCTTATGCATGGCTAATGCCAGAAGGCCTTTTTACTTATCAAGAGAATAGGTACAGAATAAACTCCATATTCAGAGCCCAGAACTTTCAGAATAGAGTAAAGGAAAAAGAGGGGAAGGAAAAGAAGGACTATGAAGAGGAAGAAGAAAGCTCTGGTGAAGAGAATCCAAATGGACCATGAAAATACCCAACAAGACAGCAGACTAAAAAAGATTAAAAAGATAGTGTTAAGAAAAATCAATAATAGTATCAATAATTTCTACTAATGTGAATGGACTCAATTCTCCTGTTAAGAGGAGGAAGACCTTCAGATATCTGACAAAATTGAAAATGAATATAATTTGTTTACAAGAAACCCATATTTTAACTAAAGACCAACACCTTTTGAAAAATAAGAAACTTGGTAGTTTATTTACAGCAACAGACATGAATAAAAAGAAAAGGAGAGTGGCAATATATATTAAGGATAAATTTAACCCACAATCACAGTACGTCTCTGAAGATAGAAGAACCCTATTAGTGGAAATTACAGTGGACAATAAAAAAATCCTACTGTTAAATATTTATGCCCCAAATGATTATCAAGAGAAATTCTTTCAAGATCTACATCTTAAATTATCAAATTTGGAATATGTGGAATACTGTATAATAGGAGATTTTAATGCAGTTTCTGAAAGACAACTGGACAAAAAAACACATAAGCAGACTAAAAGTCTTCAATTGCCAATAAGCTTTTGGAAGCTAGCAGAGCAATTGGATCTGGTTGATGCATGGAGAACAAGATACCCAAATTTGAAGACTTTACCTATTATTCCCCTGGTCATCAAACATAGTCAAGAATTGATATGTGTTGGCTCTCTACAAATTTGGTCAAAGATTTAGTTGAGACAGAAATTCAAACAAGAGTCATATCAGATCATAGTCCTGTAACGGTAAAGTTCAAAGGTATATGGATGAGAAGATCATGGAAGTTAAATACCTCAATTCTGAAAGATAAAAATTTTCTTAAAGAATCTAAGGTTTAAATGGATTCCTTTTTCAAACAGAACATAACACAAGATGTAAAGATGCAAGTAGTTTGGGATGCTGCTAAAGCATACTTCAGGGGCCTCGCAATTAGATATAGTGCCAAGAAAAGAAAAAAAGAAAGAACAGAAAATTTTCAAAAACTAATGCTGCAAGCTGGAGAAGCTGAAAAGAACTTAAAAGCGCAACCGACAAAACAGGAGTTCCAAAATAAAGTTAAAGAAACGCAACACCAATTGAACTTGTTACTCATAGAAGAGATGGAGATAAAATTGAGATATACCAGACAAAACTTTTTTGAGCATGCCAATAAGCCTGGAAGGTGGTTGGCCAATACCAGAATGAGGAAGGAGAATGCCAAAAGAATAATACCAGTCTTGAAAGATGAGATTAATAAAGAGAAAGTTCAAAAACAGGAGATATGTCAAATCGTGGAACAATTCTATAAAGTTATATGAAGATAAGTTCACAAGACCGATTTAGAAGATTATATCAACCAAAACAATCTTAACAAATTTACAAAAGAACAACAAACAAATTTAAATGAACCAATAACAATAAGGAAACTTGGAGATGTAATGGCATCTCAAAAGAATGGTAAAGCCCGGGGTCCAGATGGATTGCCTGTGGAATTCTACAAAGCTTATGAGGAGTCCTTACTGTTACAATTTAAACATCGCCTTGAAAAGATTCAAGACGAAGGCCAATACCAGCTTCATGGCAAGAAGCTACAATATCCTTAATCCCAAAAGAAGGTGCGGATTTGAAAGATATAAAAAAAACTATCTCTCTTTTAAATGTGGATTATAAAATCTTTGCTGCAATATTGGCACAATGTTTGAAGAAAGTTCTACAATCTACAATACATCAAGACAAGGCTGGATTCCTGCCTAGAAGATACTTGAAAGATAATGTTAGAACAGTTTGTAATATCTTGGAATACTATGAGACTCACCAAGAGAAACAACTGGCACTAATTTGCTTGGATGCTGAGAAGGCCTTCGATAATGTTTGTTGGCAATTTATGTTACAACAACTGAAAGATTTGGAATGTGGTGAAAATTTCTTGAGAGCAGTAGAACTCTTTCCAAAGAGCAAAGGTGATGGTGAATGGTGAACTAACAGAAGCAATTAATATTCAAAAGGGTACAAAACAAGGTTGCCCACTGTCACCAGTCCTTTTTATTTTATCTTTAGAGATATTGAATAAGCAGATAAGAGAAGATACAAGTGTCAAGGGAGTGGTGGTAAAAGGTGAACAATACAAATTGAGAGCTTTCGCAGATCTAGTTTTTATATTAGAGCAACCAATAGATTCAATAGACTGTCTTATAAACAAGATCACTCAATTTGGTTACTAGGCAGGACTGAAGATCAACTACCACAAAACAAAAATTTTGACAAAGAACATGACGATGGAACAAATTCAATCTTTTCAACAAAAATCAGGGAAGCCAAAATACCAGAAACATGGAAGGAAGCAAATATAGCTCTGATACCGAAAACAAATGTTGACCCCAAAGAAGTTAAAAACTGTTGTCCGATTTCACTGTTGAATGTTGATTATAAGATCTTCGTTACAATGCTATCTACGTGATTAAAGAAAGTTCTGGCCCAAATTATTCATCAAGATCAGGGAGGCTTTTTGCCAAAGAGACAGATTAGAAATAACATTAGGATGCTTCTGGGGTCCATTGTTCAAACATCCCGTTAGAATTTTGCTGAACACTAAGTTTTGACATACTTTCTAATATTTTTTCCCCACAAAAAATGGGAAAATAGCCAAAATGAGGAGGGCAGGGTATAAATTGAATTAAACATAAACATAAATATAAACATAAAACATATAAAGCAGACAGATGGAAATCACCATGCCACTGTGGCCACATAGAAATTTTAAAAGTGGGAGTAAGGTTTTATTGACAATTATAATTCAAACAGCATTTTAAGGTGAATGCTGAGCTGATATATTTTAGTATACCTTCTGGTGATGTCAGGGGTGTGTGGCATATGCTAATGAGCCCCAGCACCTCTTCTTCTACAACGTGACTCATGGATAGAAGATACTGTCAACAGTGTTCTAGCTTGCACAGGATCCATTCTATACACTCCTGAACCACTGCCTGTCAAAATGACTGTCATGTATTCTTTTTTTTTTCCTAATTGAAAACTAGAATGATGTTTACAATGTATAGAATGATGTTTATAATGTATGTTACATGTTAGAAAGTAAATTAGGTGGACAGAAACATCACTAGAAAAAACATGTCCTTTGTTTAACCCAGACTTGTAGCAATAGAGCAATTAACAGGCAGCTTTTATTACCTTTTATTGGTTTCCCAGGCAAATGCTATCCACAGCAAATGTTCTTCAATTTGTTAACTTCACTATTTTGCCATTGGATTCTAACTTTGTATCACTTTGCACTCTTAACCACTGCCCACCAGCTATATGTAGTTCTGCTCACTGTACTCCATTCCATTGTCTGAAGAAGTATGCGTGCATACGAAAGCTCACATTCTGAATAAAACTTTGTTGGTCTTAAAGGTACTATTGGACTCCTACTTTGTTTTACTGCTTCAGATCAACATAGCTGCCCACCTAGATCTGTCATTTTCCCAGAAAGCAATATTTTTGGGAGGCTGTAACTTGGATCCTATAAATCCAATTCTCATGAAAGTGTGAAGGCCACTAGAGGAGAGTCAGCTGGAGATTTCCTTCAATATTCCAGCATGAAGAGCATCTGTTCTATGCATTCCTGAACCTGTCAAAATGCCCGCCTTTTATTTCCCCAGAAAGCTCTTTCCTGGGGATATCTTGTTTGGTGGCATGTGTGACACAGACCCCATCTATCCAATTCTCACCAAACTTGGAGGGCAGGTAGAGGAGAGTCAGTTGGAAATCTCCTTTGAGTCTGATGTCTCTAGGATGCCAGGAGGGCATTCTAATGAGTCATGAACCTCATGAACTGAATTGGTTCAGTTAGCCCCTAAAAGTTCATGATGGTTTGTGGCTTGTGAACAGTGCATGCCATGAACTAAACCACATGTTCCCAGTTCATACCCATCCCTACTTAGATGTGGATAAGTCCAGAAAATGTCTAACAGTAATTACAGAATTTAAAAATGTGGAGTTTGCTGCAGCTTATCTTCCTTTCCTTTCCTTTCCATCTTTTTTCTCTCTGCAGCCTAGCACAGATGATTTCTCTACACATTTCACAGCATAGGTAGCATGAATGGACATGAGTATGCTGGCATCAGCCATACCTCTTCATGATTACCATGTCATCTGCACAGTGCAAACATGTGGAAGAAGTGGAATTGGAAAACGGTATCACTGTTCATGAGGAAGGAGGATGTGTGCATGTACTTCTTTCATGTGTTTGCACCATGCAGACAATTTGTTAAATCACACAGAGGCCAGTGGCAGAGTCAGCACATTTTTGCCTACTCACCTTCTCCATGCAGTGAGTCAACATACATGTGAGCTATCTGCAAAGGCCTTATATTATTAATGCACATTGCTGTCTGCATTGATTAAAAAAAAGGAAAGAAGTGTGAGTGTCATTTTCCATAGGACTGTCTCAGGATTCTCATTTATTTAGGTAACTTGATATGAACATTTACTTTTGATGCAATAATGAGTACAACTGTGTAAAGATGCCTTCCTGCCTGCCTGCCTGCTATCTTTTGTCAATGTCTATTTGAATTTTAGCACAAAATTTAGAAATAAAAAGAAAACAAAGCAATGGAGGATTTTAATAAATCAGTTCCAGTCCAAAAAGAAGACAAGGTAATTTGGAACTCCAAAATATGAGGAGCAATATAAATGCAAACAAAGTTAAGAACATCTGCAGTTTAATCTTAATCCAAAAAGCTGATGACATTAAATCTAAATCCAAAAAGCTGATGATATTTTGGTGTATTATTTGCTCAGAAGAACTGAATCATGCTATCTAAGAACAAACTGATATTTAATATGAGACTTAGTAAAGATAATGATAATAAATTGAATATTTATTTGTAGATATTTATAAATATTTGTAGATTACTGGAATTTATGATATGATCCAAATGTAAATGTAAACTAATATTTTAAGTCTGTCATGACATTTAGCACTGTATTCTTTCCCTTTCTTAACACAACAAAATGAAGTTCTGAATATGACAAAAGTCTTTCTTACATAGTTATGGTATATGTTAAATATCCAAATAGATGTTTCTTATTGAGATACCATAAAATAGAAGTTATTAATACATACTAATGAGAACCACCAAGTATCTGCTGCCTGTTCTACCCTCTTACCTAGAAGTGGTCTTGAATTTCCCAGTGTAATATTTGTTTTCACCAAGTACTGAATCTTGATAAACTCTTTCTACATGCAGCTGAGGTACATGCTTCTTCTTCAGCATGCTCATTTAAGGAATTCCCACTGAAGACCTCTTTATGAGTTAGTCATCACAGGAGCACAGCCTAAATTTATGAGACAATCAACTAAAGATGGATGTGTGACTGTCTAAGGTGTTTGCACTAGACTTTCAATTTAATCACTAGCAGTGTTCAGTCATCAGATCTAAATGTATAAACTATCTACAGCCCTTCCTTATACTGTAGCTTTACTTTTCCAACTTCCAAATGATTCCCAGGTGCAGTTAAAACCCATCTAGATTCTTAATTTCCCTAAAATAAAAGTGAAATGCCATCTTGTTTTATGACATTGCAGAGGCATAGAAACAAATTGCCATCACATCTGAAGCAACTGGTTCATTCTTGGTAGTTATTTACATAGTAATGGACAAAAATCCATGCCTGACCTGCAATAGTTGTGTTTCTAGGCATCTCCTAAAATCTGAAAATGCTTAGTGGCCATTTATGAAT
Organism: Heteronotia binoei; assembly: GCF_032191835.1. Classification (NCBI taxonomy): domain Eukaryota; kingdom Metazoa; phylum Chordata; class Lepidosauria; order Squamata; family Gekkonidae; genus Heteronotia; species Heteronotia binoei. Next base: position 71,355,803 of record NC_083231.1, read on the forward strand.
GCTTGATTGCACACTCACAAAATCCATGCATTCGTACATGAATACAAGTGCCCATTTCCTACTTGCCCTTTTCTGAGTCACTGACAAACCTTATCTTTGAGAAAGGGGAGAATAACCAACCCCAAGGAATAACTTCTTAATCAAAGGAAATTACTACTTCCAAACATCTCCAGTATAGTTTCCTTCTGGATTTGTTGTCTTTCTAGTTTTCTCAGTTTCCCAGAGTCAATCAGAAGACTAAGAACACTACAATTCTCATCAACTGCAGCAGGAACTCAAGTTGGGGAAATTAAGGAAGAGTAATTGCCCACACAGATGGAAGGAAGAGACGGAAACAAGAGTTTGAGTAACTAAGGGCCACTTTCTTTATTATTAAATTAACAAAAAGGGCTATAAACATAACAGGCAGCACAGTAGGGCCAGGGGACGAAATACCCCTCCCCTGCCACATGACAGGTGAGCCGCCCTGCCTCTAGGTATAGCCAAAATGCATAGCTCGTACCCAGCCGGCCAAGCAAAGGTTATGCCCTGGAGTTCCAGCCCCCATCCGCATGGCTGAAGGATGGATCAATCCATGCAAACCCGAGGCAGTCCACTTCATCACTCAACTAGTCTGCACGGACCAGGAATGATTTAGCTAGACCCTGTGCCCCCAAACTGGGGTGCTATTGGTGCTCACCGAGCTGCATAACGGAAGTAAGGCAAAAAACCCAGCCAACCTGAAAGTGACCAGCCCACTTAAACCAGCCACACACTAGCCAATTCCACAATCCCTTCTACAAGCAGTATGAGGTAGGCAAAAAACACCACTTCCAACAGCCAAACAGGAAGAGATGAAAAAATTCCTACCTGGTCCCCTATAAATTAAGAGCAACCAGCTATCACTCACACTGCCTCAAGGGTGGGAGGGTGGGCCAACCACAAGGCGAAGACTGGGAGGCAGAAGCGGAGACAGCCATTAAGACATGCCTGCTCTGCCCTCTCTTCCCATAATTCCCTGCCTGCTCCTTCTCCTTACAAAGAGGCAAAATGGCCCCTGGAGACAAGGCTGTGCAGCCTGCCTCCAGTTGGGAGCCGCATTGCCCCTACAGACGGAAGGAAGAGACGGACACAAGGGTTTGGGTAACTAAGGGCCACTTTTTTTATTATTAAATTAACAAGGGCTATAAACATAACAAGCAGCACGGCAGGGCCAGGGGACGAAATACCCCTCTCCTGCCACATGACGGGTGTGCCACCCTGCCCCTAGGTATAGCCAAAATGCATGGCTCAAACCCGGCCAGCCTAGCCGGCTATGCACTGGAGTTCCAGCCCTCATCCGCATGGCTGAAGGGCGGATAAATCCATGCAAACCCGAGGCAGTCCGCTTCATCACTCAACTAGTCTGCACGGGCTGGGAATGATTTAGCTAGACCCCATGCCCCAAAATTGGGGTGCTATTGGTGCTCACCCAGCTGCATAACGGAAGTTAGGCAAGAAACCCCAGCCACCACCAGGCCAAGCCTCTGCTTAGGCAGTTGCGCCCACTAAACTCCTAGCACTTCCTGATGCCCAAGTTTTAAGTCATCCAAAAAAGCGTCATTTCACTTATCGGAAAGATGGACACCATCAATCCTGTATAAATCCATGCAATCAGCACGGATTCCAGGATGAGGAAGAAAGTGGCCCAACCCCCCCTCAAGGGCTTTTTAAATGTTTTAATTGGCTTTGCAGTGAGCTGTCTCAATCACCCATGGATCCCATGCCCCATGCCATACCTGGTGCGGGATCATGGCCGACCACACAATCAAAACCTGAGGCCAAAGACTCCTAATGACTTGAAAGTCATCCTTGGCCTGCAGAACAAGGGCTTTACCCTTGAGCAAGCCTAGATCGTTTCCTCCCAAATGTATCACCACAACATGTGGTGGCAAAACAGGAACGTTTTCAAAAAGCAAGGGCAACAGGCCTGACCAATGGATAACCCGCCGTCCCCGCCATTCTATGGCAGCCCACTTGCTGAGCCCCAGCTGTGACCTGGCCGAAGTCCTCCTGGCCCTATGGGCAGCCCAGAACATGAAGCTGTGCCCACATATGAGGACGCATCGTCTCTTCCCACAGACAACAGCACCTGAGAAAAGAAGTAAACAGTGAATAACCACACCCTCAATAACCTGATGCCAGTTACTTCAGCGCAAGAGAGCGGACATAGCCTTTATAGGCCAAGGAACACCACCTACCAAGTTTCTGAATGGACAGTGGGGAATACCCCAGAACTGCCGCTGTACAAGCCACCCCTATGCGGAAAGAATGAGTGCCAAACTTAACTCCCAGCAGGCCAAGCCTGGCGAGAGCTTTGACAGTCAGAGACCAAAACTGATGCTTCATCAGGAGACTACCGTCCCCATGCCAAAACAACAGACCAGCCCCAGAACCACGGGCAGCTAGATAGCATGTTAAAGCTGCTACAGGACACAGTTCCCCCTCGGAACAGGCGCCCAAACTAATAATGTTGCCCCGCTGCAACTGGTCAGTCTTAGAATAACACACTGTGATATATGCAGCTCCATCAGCAATACAAATGTCTTGGGTCAATAAGGCCCTTCCAGAAACATCCCCTCTGGACTGAGCTACCAGCTCACTCACCTGAATAGCCAAAAAATGCCACCAGAAAGGCAGCATGAAAGAGAAGTGTTTCATACTCCGACCGACACACCTGGCCCCAGACTGACCATAATTCCTAAGAATTACGGGTGAAATCGGCTGCCTTGAATCCGACCTAACCCTGGCCTCTCTGGCCCACCCTTCAAGCATCTTCTGAATGTGGAAATCACTAGTTAGTTCCTGTAACCCCATGGCTTTACTGGCAAAAGCCAAAGCAGACAACCAGCCCCAAATGGATCGAACTGCCAGGCCTCTGCGCTGCAATGATACGCAATAGTGGAGTAAATGCTCCACTGGAAGAGGCCATTCCATGCTATAACCATGGAGCCCCTAAACTTCTCAAACTGGCTTACTGCCCTTGAGTATGATTTTCTAGTGCTAGAAGCAATAGCAATACTTATCACTCTGCTGGCCTCAACCTGCCAATCGTCCAGATTTTCAGGTGCATCCTTGTAGGAAGAAGATTTGCGTCTGGGGCAAGCTGACGAAACCTCTGCATCTGTTTGTGAGAGAGAGCATCAGCCACCTCATTATCCACTCCAGGCACATGCCTGGCAAAAAATAAACTATTCTGCCGCAGGCATTGCAGTGTGAAAGCCCAAACTAACCTTATAACCCTGGGTGATTTAGAAGTGAGGGAACTGATGACATGCACCACAGCTAAATTACCACATCAAAAGTGGACTGCATGGTCCGCCAACTCATTTCCCCACAACCAAATGGCCACCAAGATCAAGAAGAACTCTAAGAAGGTCAAGTCCCTGGTCCACCCGGCATCTACCCATTCCATAGGACAGTCCTCCGCGCACCAGTGTCCGCGAAAATAGATGGCAAATCCCAAGGACTAACCCTAACCCTGCAGCATCGGATGTAATTTGAAGCTCAGCTTCCAACCTCAGATCCTCCCTCCAAAAGGAGACACCATTAAATGAGGTCAAAAACTCCTGCCACAAGAAGAGGTCCTCCCGTATGCTTCCAGAAATCCTAATTCTGTGATGCGGCTGGCGTAGACCAGCCATTACATCACACAGCCTCCTCAAGAAAGGACGACCAGGAGCAACCACCTTACAAGCAAAGTTTAGGTGTCCTACTAACTGCTGCAACTCCTTCAAGGTTGCCTTCCACCACAACAAGAACTGGGCAACCAGCCCATGGAGCCTCAAAATTTTCCCCCCAGGAGGCGAGAGATTTGCTGCAAGGAATCTAGTTCAACACCTAAACATATCAATTGCTGGGTAGGGCCTTCTTTCTTCTCATGGGCTAGGGGAATGCCCAACTCCTCAGACTGCACTGTAAAGGCCGCCAGCAAGCAGGCACACTGGCCGGAGCCCAAGGGGCCAGCAAACAAAAAGTCATCAAGGTAATGCACCACATTGCTTAATCCAGCCCTACAGCACACACCCCATTCTAAAAAAGAACTCGAATGCAGCACAAGAAACAGAGCATCCCATGGGCAAGGCCCTATCCATGTAAACTGTCCATCAAATTGGAAACCCAGCAATTCAAAATCCAAAGGATGAACATGGAGAAGCCGAAAGGCAGACTTTATATTGCATTTTGCCAACTCAACACCCACCCCACAGCGCCTCACCATGTGAACCGCTGCATCAAATGATGTGTACCACACGGTACACAATATCTCAGGTATGTCATTGATCACCAACTCCCCACGAGGGTAAGATAAATGGTGGATCAATGTAAACTCCCCTGGGGTCTTTTTAGGCACAATGCCCAAAGGAGAGACCCACAGAGAACTCACAGGAGGTGAGGCTTCTGGGGTTGTATCATGGAGAATTGACCTGCTTCTTCTAGGAGGAGTGGACTGGAGCCTTAGTTTTGGGCATAAAAGGCAATTCCAATGCCTGCTGCCTACATTTTCCAGAGAGGGAAATGTCTAAGACATGCTTGGAGAATTTTGAGTGGATTTACTTTGGCTGACAAGGAATCCCAGTAGGGTTCCTTTTCAGCTTTGAATAATCTCCAGTGAAGAATTGCATTCCATCGTCTACAGAGGGTCTCCGGGGTCATTAAATTGACATAAATTCATCAAGATACCAACTTTCTTTGGATTATTAAAACATCTGAAGGTGAAGAGAATGGTGTAAAGAAAAATAGACTTTCTTTAAGGTAAAGATCTTTATCTACCAGTCCGGGACTAAAATAAGATTAAAAAAAAAAAAAAGGATTAAGATCTGGATTTAACTGTAAGAGTATAAAGTTAAGAAGAGAGAGGGGGTAAATTTGGAACTTTTGGAGTTTAAGATAAGCAGAAAAGTGCAGAAAAATAACTGATGTTTGTAATACCTGTGGCTTTGAACCCCCCCCCCCCCGACATAACAGAGTTGCTGATCTTCAAGGCGACACAGGAAGTGACGTTTTACAATTATTGTGAGAGCTATCAACCATTGAGAACGAGACTTCATGGCCAGAAGGTCAGGAAGTAATCACTGAAAGAGGGGAAATCTTTAAACCTCCTGACCTTCTCTAGAGCCACAAACTGTAGAAAAACATCAGCAGCCATTAAAGAAGGGTCAAAGGTTTTTAACTTTTAAAACAGAACGGGGCTACAAAAATTAGCAGAGTTGGCAGGAATCATTCTAAAAAGGTGAAACATTTTGGATCATATAATTGAAATCAAATTCTAAGGACTTTTGGAGAAGAAAAAACTTTAATAAAAAAGAGGGGCTTGGAAAAGTTGCGGACATCATTCTAGGTAAAATATAAATTTCAAAAATTAATATCTCGAGCTAGGAAGCTCACAAGATGGCGATTTTGGGCTTGTTGGGAAGGTCATGCCCTAATCTATTGAACTTCACTATTGAGTTGTGAATTGGTGAAGTCAACTTTAGAGCCCATTCTGTGCAATGGAAAGACAGTGATGTCTGATCAAAAGCTGGGACCAAGGCTTACACGTTTGAGGGCCAGTTCTTTGGGAGAAGGAAAAATGGCTAAAGTACAAGAACAATTGGAGGCTATGGAGGCAAGACTGGTGAAGGTGATGAAAGAACTTATAACTGAAAGTAAGAAGCAACTAACTAAAATAAATTCAAGTGCTGAAGAGGTCAAGAAAGAGTTTTTTAAAAGTCTCTATTTTTCCTTTATCATGTGGCTTTTAAACAATTTTGCATAATATTTATAAAATTCTCTTGTAATTCCTTCCTGATCCACAATTTCTTTATCTCCCGAAATTATTTTATTGATAATTTTATTTTCCCTTTTTTGTTTCATTTGCCAGGCCAAGTATTTTCTCGGTTTGTTAGCGCTCTCAAAAGATTTTTGTTGAAGCTTTTTTAAATTCCATTCTACTTTGTTTAATAAATGTCTTAGTTGTTCTTGTAGAATTGTAATTTCCTTTGAGATTTTCTTTTTTCCTGGCCTTTTTTTGAGTTTCCTCTCTCTCTTTCCAATTTTTTTTTGTAAATCCATCATTTGTTTTTCTTTAGCTTTTTTGTCCTTATTATTCAGTGTGATTAAAATGCCTCTAATTACTGCTTTGTATGCATCCCACACCGTTTGGTATTGGACATCATTATTTTCATTTACTTGGAAGAAAGCTTCTCCTTCTCCAGAGCCTCTACTACCTCTTTTTTCTGCAGTAAGTCTTCATTTATCCGCCATCTCAAAGTCTTTTTAGTATCGTTCGCAAACCACATTATTGGGTTGTGATCTGCACTTATTTTAGGAAGAATCTCTATTTTTTTGTTATCAACCCCAAATTTTTTGTAATCCATAACATATCAATCCTTGAGAAAGAGTTATGTCTTGCTGAAAAGAGCATATAGTCTCGCACTGTAGGGTTCATTTCTCTCCAAATATCCACACAGTTTTCTTGTTTAACTAGTTCAAAAACAGATTTTGGCAATTTCCCTTCTTTATTTTCCCCCAGATCTGTCCAAAATATTCTTAACTGTTCCATTAAAGTCACCCATTGTCATAATTTGTTCATATGTCACTTGGTCAAGTTGTTGCATAATGTCCTTAAAGAAATAGTCTTTAGCTCCATTAGGAGCATACAATCCAAATAACAGAAAATAAATGTAAAACCTTTAACTGAAAACACGAAGAAAACGTTAAATGACCTGATTGAAAAAGAAATAGAGGTGGCAATTAATTCAATGAAATTGGGGAAAGCTCCTGGTCCAGATGGATTTACAGCAAAGCATTATAAAGTTTTGAAGGAGACTCTACTTCCAAAGCTTCTGAAATTGATGAACATTATAAGAGTTGAGGGGAAGCTACCTAATACCTGGAAAGAAGCAGTAATCTCATTAATTCCGAAAGAAGACAGAGATGCCACAAATGTACAAAATTATAGACCAATTTCATTACTTAATAATGATTATAAAATATATGCTAGTATACTAGCAGAACGCCTGAAGCAGCATTTGAATAACTTTATTAAAGAAGAGCAAGCAGGATTTCTTCCCAGAAGGCAGATCAGAGACAATATTAGAACTGTAATTGATATGATTGAATACTATGATAAACATCCAGAAAAAGAAGTGGCTTTGTTTTTTGCAGATGCAGAGAAAGCTTTTGACAATGTACATTGGGAATTTATGTTTGCAGTAATGGAGAAATTGAGATTGGGTGAAGACTTTGAGCGAATGGTAAAAGCGATATATACTGACCAACAAGCAGGACTTTGTATTAATGCAGATTTGACAGAGAAAATAGTAACCAGTAAAGGAACAAGACAAAGATGCCCTCTATCCCCATTGATATTTATAATGACTTTAGAAGATAAGGAGATAGAGGGTCTGAAATTAAAAGGTTATTCTTACAAATATAGAGCCTTAGCAGATGATGTTATGTTTATAAACGAAAACCCGACTCAAGTTACATCGTTGCTGCTTCAAAAAATCAAAGAATATGGTGAACTGGCAGGCTTTTATATGAACAAAGAAAAGTCAAAAAAATTGTGTAAAAATATGTCAAAGAGTAAACAGGCAGAATTACAAAGTTTAACAAATTGTGAAGTGGTTTCTAAAGTAAAATATCTTGGAGTAGAAATCACAACAAAAAATATTGATTTATATAAGAATAATTATGAAAAGCTCCGGCAGAAAATTGGAGATTTATTAAAATGGAATAGGTTGAACCTGTCTATACTGGGTAGAATATCGGCAATTAAGATGAATGTATTACCAAGGATCATGTTCTTATTCCAGACAATTCCAATAGTGAAAGAAGATAAACAATTTAATAAATGGCAGAGGAAAGTTTCAGAATTCATATGGACTGGCAAGAAACCAAGAATTAAAATGAAGATCTTGACAGATGCAAAAGAAAGTGCTGGATTTAAAATTATATCATGACGCAGTTTGTTTGGTGTAGGTAAAGGACTGGATAATGTTATTAAATAAAAAATTATTAACATTAGAAGGCCATGGAAATACTTTTGGTTGGCTTGCATACTTATGCTTTGGGAAAAGTAAGATGGATGGTTTTTTCTCACATCATTATATAAGAAGTAATTTGTTAAAGACATGGTTGAAATACAAGAAGTATGGTGATGAGAGGAAACTGCTTTGGATTGTGCCAACAGAAGTAATAAAGTTATATTCTGATATTGAGGAAGGAAAACGGATAACATACAAACAATTGCTAAAAATACAAGGCGGCAAGGTGGAATTAAAATCAGTGGAAGAAGTGGATTATAAGTATAATTGGTTTCAATTGCAACAAATTAAAAGTCTGCTTGAACAGGATATTAAGAATGAAGGAATAAGACAAGATCAAACTGAACTGGAAAGAATGCTGTTTGGCGCTAATGAAAAAATATTTTCAAAGGTATATAAATTATTATTGAAATGGTCTACAGAGGATGAAGTGATTAAATCTCAAACGATAAAGTGGGGAATTAACATAAATAAAGATATTCAGATGGAACAATGGGAATATCTATGGAAGAACTCTATGAAAATATCGACATATAACAATATCAAAGAAAACTGTTGGTATATGACTCCTAAGAAACTTTCAAAAATAAACAACCAGATGTCTGATCGATGCTGGAAATGTAAAAAGCATGAAGGATCTTTCTATCACATGTGGTGGACTTGTGAAAAGGCTATACAATTTTGGCAAATGATTTAGCAAGAAATTTCAAAGATTTTGGGCTACAATATAAAGAAAGCACCTGAGATCTTTTTGTTGGGATTACAAATGGAAAGTTTTCTGAAACAAGACAGAACATTCCTTTGGTACATGCTTTCGGCTGCACAGACATTATATGTGCAGTTGTGGAAGCAAAATAAATTACCAGAAAAATGGGACTGGATTATGAAAGTTATGCATTGGAGCAAAATGGACAAACTTACTAGAATTTTAAAAGAACTTGATATAGATAACAGGAAATGGGAGAAATTTCAAAAGTATGTTGAAAAACAGTGGAAGGTGAAAGGACATTTGGTGATTTTTAATAATAGTTAACTTTTTTCTTTCTTTTTTTTAGGATAAAATGTCAACTACAGATAAAGTAAAATTATGGAAATATACAGTGTTTTTTGTATATGAGGATGGGGATTTATAGATAACAATTAAGATAGATAACACCAAAAATTAAGTATAGTAATATTATAAGACTATTAATTAAGATAGAAAATAATAGTAATAAGTAATTTTATTCTTATTCTTATTTGTATTTTATTATAGTTATAAGGTTTTAGCAGGTTCTTAATAGGTTAATATTACCTTTTTTTTTTGTATTTTAAGTGGAATATACCGAGGAAGTCATAAAAAGGGGGGAGGGAAATGGGAAATGTGATGCAATATGTTTGATGTTTATTTTTGGATGATTATTGATTAATGATGCTGAATAATAAGAATTGTTTTACAAAAAAAAAGAAAGAGATTAAAAAAGAGATTGAGGATCTCAGGAAAGAATCACAAGCAACAGCACAGAAGACGCAGGAGATAGAAGATAAAGTTAAAGACCAAGATGCTGCAATTAAGAAGATGCTGTCACGACTCGAGCCTCGGGTAGGCAACGGCTGCTGGCGTCCCGGCAGTCAGCCAGAACTCTTGCAGCTGGCTGAGGTTTTCAGGGAGCAGCACAGGCGTTATCTTAAACAGTCAAATTAGTCAAAACCATAAATCAGTCCGAGCCGAGGGATGAGACAGAGAGCGTAAACACAGGAATGCCGAGGGTCGGGTACTCAGAGCAAAGCCGAATGAAGTCAAATGACCAAAGCAAGTCCACAGAGCAGAGTCACAGTCCAGAGTTCCGAGGTCCAAGGTCCAAGCCGGGTCAGAAATATGCGGGTTCTCACAAGAGTCAAGAGGGTGCAGAGCGTGGTCACGTCCCAGGAGGATCGTTCGTTGCCAGCACAGTTTGCCAAAGGGCCAGGATTGCAGATATACTGTGCTGGCTTGTTAACCCATTAGTATGCTGGGCTTAGATCTCTTCTCCCCCGCATGCGTGCTTCACTCCTTCTGTTTCTAATCTCCTGCCATCTCCTTTCACGGAGCCGGCTAACAGGTGGTGGAGATTCAGGAGGGGATGAGCTGGGGCCCGGCGTGGCCTGATCAGTTCCAGGTGGCTCCTGCTGCCGGCTTGCCTCCTCAGGACCTACGTCCAGGGCTGTTAAAGGCGCCTGCTCTGAGCTAGCAGGTGCTGAGTCAGGGGCAGGCATGACAGATGCGGGAGAAAGCAATATTACAAGACTGTAAGCTAATGGAAAACATGATTCGTTTGAGAGGTGTGCCTGAAAAAAAACAAGATGATTTATAGAAGTATATCTCAAAAATTATTGCTGAATTCTTGGGAGATGACCCTGATGTGACTAGACATTTGTATGATTATGTTTACAGGGTTCATTCAGAATTTGTCAGAAAGCACAAGTTACCAAGAGATGTGGTAGATCTCTTGAGATAAATTTGCTACAAGAGATATGGTGGGAAGGACTCTAAGTCAACAGTTTGAGAAAGCAATGGTAGTGGATGAAAGCAGAGTAAGAATAATGAAGGATCTGCCAAGGAAAGTCATAAATGACAGAAGATTGTTCAAGAAATTAACGGACAAGCAAAGGGAGAAGGGAATAAGATATAGATAGATTCTACCTGAAGGTCTTAGCTTTGAATACAAAAGACTGAGGATGACAATAATAGATACTCAAGGCATGGAAAGGTTTTTTGCAGACAATAAAGAATTTGGGGATACAGAATAATTGAAGAAGCACTATGGGTTACAAATTAATTTCTTGGAATGTAAATAGATTATCAAGGACAGAATGAGTAGGCACATTGATGAACACGGGTTATTGAGGAAGACTCAGCATGGGTTCTGTAAGGGAAGTTCTTGCCTCACTAACCTGTTACATTTCTTTGAGGGGGTGAACAAACATGTGGACAAAGGAGTCCCGATAGATGTTGTTTACCTTGACTTCCAGAAAGCTTTTGATAAAGTTCCTCATCAAAGGCTCCTTAGAAAGCTTGAGAGTCATGGAGTAAAAGGACAGGTCTTCTTGTGGATCAAAACATGGCTGAGTAATAGGAAGCAGAGAGTGAGTATAAATGGGCAGTCTTCGCAGTGGAGGACAGTAGGCAGTGGGGTGCTGCAGGGCTCGGTACTAGGTCCCATGCTCTTTAACTTGTTCATAAATGATTTAGAGTTGGGAGTGAGCAGTGACGTGGCCAAGTTTGCGGATGACACTAAATTGTTCAGGGTGGTGAGAACCAGAGAGGATTGTGAGAAACTCCAAAGGGATCTGTTGAGGCTGGGTGAGTGGGCGTCAATGTGGCAGATGAGGTTCAATGTGGCCAAGTGCAAAGTAATGCACATTGGGGCCAAGAATCCCAGCTACAAATACAAGTTGATGGGGTGTGAACTGGCAGAGACTGACCAAGAGAGAGATCTTGGGGTCGTGGTAGATAACTCACTAAAAATGTCAAGAGAGTGTGCGTTTGCAATTAAAAAGGCCAACACCATGCTGGGAATTATTAGGAAGGGAATTGAAAACAAATCAGCCAGTATCATAATGCCCCTGTATAAATCGATGGTGCGGTCTCATTTGGAGTACTGTGTGCAGTTCTGGTCGCTGCACCTCAAAAAGGATATTATAGCATTGGAGAAAGTCCAGAAAAGGGCAACTAGAATGATTAAAGGGCTGGAACACTTTCCCAATGAAGAAAGGTTGAAACGCTTGGGACTCTTTAGCTTGGAGAAACGTCGACTGCAGGGTGACATGATAGAGGTTTACAAGATAATGCATGGTATGGAGAAAGTAGAGAAAGAAGTACTTTTCTCCCTTTCTCACAATACAAGAACTTGTGGGCATTCGATGAAATTGCTGAGCAGACAGGTTAAAACGGATAAAAGGAAGTACTTCTTCACCCAAAGGGTGATTAACATGTGGAATTCACTGTCAGAACTGGAACGAACTTCAGACGATTCCAATACTTGTTACAAAGTTAGGATCTTTATTGAAGAACTACAGTGCTGAAGCAACGAGATAACAGTAATGCCGATTCCTGGCATTTGGTTACATTTTATGCCATCAGTAAAGTACAATAAAGCTATCATTCACACGGGTTACAGACAAGTGTCTCTTTTCCCAGGCTTCGTTATCAGAAGGGAGGATGCCTCCCTGTGGTGAAGGCCAAACGGCCTGTCTTCAAAAGGGCACCTGTGGATGTTGAACAGAGACTATCTGTCGCCCGTCTCGGAGCCCTAAATATTTGGAATAGCTATGAGGGCAGGGTTAATTGCTCAGGCTATGGACTCTGTGTTAGTGTTAGGTTACAGCATGGAGTCGGTTTGGCCAAGGCAGGCAGAGAGAGAAAGTTACAAGTTCTGACATTCACTGCCACAGGAGGTGGTGGCGGCCACAAGCATAGCCACCTTCAAGAGGGGTTTAGATAAAAATATGGAGCAGAGGTCCATCAGTGGCTATTAGCCACAGTGTGTGTGTATATATAATTTTTTTTGCCACTCTGTGACACAGAGTGTTGGACTGGATGGGCCATTGGCCTGATCCAACATGGCTTCTCTTATGTTCTTATGTTCTTAGATTAAACTCACCGCAAAAAAGAAAAGCAACATTTCATTGGATTATAAAACAAAAAATGTAATATAGTCTGTCTATAAAAAATACATATTAAACAAATGGATTACAAATTTTTGTGGAACAAATCTTTGGGTGAGGAATTGTACTCATTGGCTAAAGAGAAAAAAGGGAGTGTTTTTTTATATTAAACAAGAGTTGGAGCCAAAGCTGATTTTTAAGGATAATGAGGGTAGATAAGTAGCAGTGGAGGTGTTGATGAAGAAGAAAAAAATGTTGCTATTGGGACTATATGCCCCAAATGGGGCAAAAGACTCTTTTTTAAAAGATATTATGCAACAATTAGACCAAGTGACATATAATCAAATAATGTTAATAGGGGATTTTAATGGAACTATTAAGAATTCCTTGGATAGATCCGGGAAAAAAAACAATGATGGCAAATTGCCAAAGTCATTTTTGGAAATAATAAAACAAGAAAGTTTAGAAGATGTATGGAGGAAGTTCAATCCTACTATGAGTGATTATACTTTCTTTTCAGCAAGGCATAACACCTTCTCAAGGATTGATATGTTATGGTCCACGAAAGATTTGGGACTTATTACAAACAGAATAGAGATTTTTCCGAAAGTAGGTGCAGATCATAATGCATTAATGTGGTTGGCAAAAGCCAGGAAAAAGATGAGGAGATGGAGGATAAATGAAGATCTACTGCAAAAAATGGAAGTAGTGGCTTCTCTTAAAAAAGAAACCAAAGCTTTCTTTCAAATAAATGAAAATCAGGACATTCAATTTCAAACAGTATGGAATGCATATAAAGCTGTAATGAGAGGAATCCTAATCACATTGAACAATAAAGATAAAAGAGACAAAGAGAAACAAATGTTGGATTTACAAAAAGAAATTGGAAAGAAAGAAAAGGAACTGAGGAAGAGACCGGGAAAAAAGAAAATTACAATATTACAGAGTCATTTGTGATATCTATTGAATAAGGAGGTGGGATGGAATTTAAAAAGACTACAGCAAAAATCCTTTGAAGGTGCTAATAAACCTGGGAAATATTTGGCATTGCAAATGAAGAAAAAAAGGGAATAATAAATTTATAATTAGAATTATATCGGAAGGTAAAGATATTGTGGATCAAGCAGGAATTAAAAGGGAATTTTATAAATATTATGCTAAGTTATTCAAAAGTCAAAGAGTGGATAAAGTGAAAATAGATGCATATGTACAGAGAATAAAAATAAAGCCCTTAACAGAAAGCACAGAAGAAATCCTAAATGAACCAATTGAAAAAAAGTAGAAATTGAAGCAGCAATTAGTTTAATAAAATTGGATAAAGCACTGGGTCCTGATTTTTCAGTAAAATTCTATAAAGTCCTGGTAGATATGTTAGCACTAAAACTTCAAAAATTGATGAATAATATAAGACAGAATGGGAAAGTGCCAAATACATGGAAGGAAGCAGTTATTTCATTGATACCAAAAGAAGATAGAGATACCATGGATGTTAAAATTTATAGACCAATTTCATTACTTAATAATGACTATAATATATTTGCTAGGATACTAGCAGAACGATTCAAACAGCATTTGAACAATTTTATCCAAGAGGAGCAAGCAGGCTTTCTCCCCAGAAGACAAATAAGAGATAATATTAGAACAGTAATAGACATTGTGGAATATTATGAAAAGCATCCTGAAAAAGAGGTAGCATTATTTTTTGCAGATGCAGAGAAGGCTTTTGACAATCTGAATTGGGACTTTATGTTTATGGTGATGGAGAAATTAAGATTGGGAGATGATTTTACAAGAATGGTCAAGGCAATATATACTGAACAACAAACAAAACTTTGCATAAATGAAGACTTGACGGAACAAATGACAATTAGTAAAGGAACAAGACAAGGTTGCCCTCTATCTCTGTTGCTATTTATAATGACTTTAGAGATTTTGCTGATGCAAATTCAGGAGGACAAAGAAATAGAGGGGCTGAAACGGAAAAGTTTTTTCTTACAAATATAGGGCATTTGCAGATGATGTGATGTTATAAATGAAAACCCGTTACAGGTGACACCTTTGTTGTTAAACAAAATTCAAGAGTGCCAGGTCGCCATGCTCCAGGAAGGGGGCCAACTGCCTCGCCCTCCTAAGATAGAAAAAGGCGGATTTTTTATAATCATTTTAAACACCAGCGGAGGTCATGAAATAGGGGAGCAGGAAATTTGTAGTGTATTGGTTAATATCTTTTTGGGGAAAAAATATGTCTGATGAATATTTCTCAATATATTGCAAAAATAATAAAATTGGTTTTCACACATAAAAATAGAACTCACAGGAGGTGCAGGAAATGGACCAATCACCCTGCTCTCAGCCAATTCTTTCCCTATTTTTTGTCAAACTATATGCTCCATACCTGTAACTGACTTCAGGTTATTGGCCATAAACGGCCTTCTGGTCCCTGACAAGGAATTCTGAAACCCACCTTAAAACCATTGAACGAGTAAACTCTATCCTCAGGCCTCAAGTACTGTCACCCTTATTGGGCTGGGGCCCTTTTCCAAAAGGCTTATTTGTCCCACCAGAGCCCTGCCTGTGCAGCCCCCTCCTGGGTTTACCCCGGGAACAATTCGTAAAGGAGTGAGACCCTCCGCACAGAGGGAACTCATGCATAAATGGGCAGTTTTTCCTTCCACACACACCCTGCAACCCAAACTCCCAGCAGAGCAAGCGGGGTTGAACCGCCTGCCTTGCATTACCATGGGAACCAGAAGCAGCGGCTGTGTGCTGCACAACATGGCCGCTGTCTGACCTATCTCCGAGATTAGGTCTCTCTGGAGACATAACCTGCAGCCACAACTGTGGCTGAATTTGATCCCATTGAAGGAATGGGTTCAAGGCAGCCCTCATCCTGAATTCCTCATCATACTAAAGCCAGGCAGGGCCACTAAAGCTGGTGTAGCTCTTGTATATGATATCAAAATACTGGAAAAGGGAAGTGGCCCTCCATGGATGAGACCTGAAAATTATTCCGGCGTAAATAATGAAATCGGGCACCCAATTTGCCCAGGTCCTATCAACTTTATGCCATTTGATTTTCTCCTTTTCCCTATCATCAAGGTCCTCTTTATCCTTTTTCTCCAGCTCCATGTGGAGCAGAGAAAAAAGGTCCACAAATTCACCCTTTAATATTTTATCCTTGGTGGTTGGCAACAAGTGATCCCCTAAGGAAAGAGCCAGATCACCAAAAGGTAAGGTCTTAGCAGGCACCGAAGAGTAAGACGGGCTCCAGGGATAAAGGAAATCCCAGCCACCACAAGGGGCCAAGGATAGTCCAGGAAACTGGCCAGGCAGGCCACCCCAAGATGCTAGAGGGTTAGCCGAATTAAAACCCCAAACCCAAGGCTGAGGATTAGTAAACACTGCAGATTGACTATTGGCCACAGGCCCAAATGTATATGACTGCCCCCACAGCCCCCACCAAGCTACATTAGTGCAGTGTACAGACTCGCCCCTACCAAACTGCACACCTAGCCGAGCATCCACATCAGGAACTTCCACCAAGAGAGGTGATGCTCCATCCGTTTCAACAGGGCCGGACCTGCTCTCAAAAGAAGACAAACAGTTAAGAAACTCTTCTTGCAACCATTTCCTATCAGCAGCCTTCACAGCTTTAGATGAAACGCCCTTCTTACCTCCAACCTCTGTGATATGGGGCTTGCCACTAGAACCCTCCAAAGCAGCCAACCTAACTAATACAGACTGCTCAAAGGAGTCATCCTCATCCTCAGACGACATAGGCTGAGGTGCCGGGCGCTTATAAGAAACTGGCCGGCAAGGCTGGGATTTTGGGGCAGAGCTCTTGCTCTTTGATTTTCCTTGCCCCTTAGGCATGGCTAACAAGCCCAATATCTAGCCTGCAAAAAATGGGGGGGGGGGGGGTGGCTCTAAGCAGAGACTAACAAAAAATGGCTGCTGCCCTGCCTAGCAACAGGGAAATAATAAGCAGAGAAAATGGCCACCACCCTGCCCAGCAACAGGGAAGTAATAAGCAGTGAAAATGGCCACCGCCCTGCCCAGCAACAGTGCAGACCACCCCAACAATAGGAGGGGGGGAATGAAGAGGGCCCCAAAATTATACTCCCTAAACGGCCCACCCAGCAACAGTGCAGACCACCCCAACAATCAGGACGGGGGGACTGAAGAGGGCCCCAAAGTGAGACCCGATATTCCCAGCTACAGAAGGGGAAAAAACCCCAGGAAAAGGCAGAGAAAAAACACTGGCTGAGCTAAAAAAACCCAGCCAACAGCAAAGCACCGTGACAAAAAGCACTCCCGCCACCTCCATGCAGCCGAAAACCGGGTGCTTTCCATCCCTCAACGCCCAAAATAGGCTGCGGCCACCTGGAAACCACCACCACTGAGCTACAGGTCCCTCCTCTGAAGCTCAGCCGAGGGATCGCCACCATGGCACGAAAACCAACGCGCCAAAAGGCCCCATGGCAGGCAGGACAGGAGGAGCTCATCCAAGCTTTCTGCTCCCCGAGCACAAGGCAAAGACTGAGAGGCAGAAGTGGAGACAGCCATTAAGGCATGCCTGCTTTGCCCTCACCTTTCATAATGCCCTGCCCACTCCTTTTCCTTACGAGGGGCAAAACGGCCCCCGGAGACAAGGATGTGCAGCGGTTGGGAGCTGCATTTTCAGGAGGGAGCACGCACTGGAGAGGATCCCGATGCTGGGAAAGACAGAAGGCAAAAGAAGAAGGGGACGGCAAAAGATGAGGTGGCTGGACAGCATTACTGATATAACTAACACAAATTTGAGCAGACTTCAGAGGATAGTGGAAAATGGGAGGGCCTTGCATGACTTTGTCCATGGAGTCACAAAGAGTCGGACTCGACTGTACAAATGAACAGCAAAAACATTTCAGGAGATATAGACTTGTTAGACATTGCAGGTCTCTTGGACCTTGTCACTTCCTCTCTTCAAAAAATCAAGGGATTTTGCAAGCCATTTAACAAATCTGAACATAGATTACTGCAAACTTGAAATCTATTATAATTACCATTTTCATTTCTAATTTTGTATGGTAGTAATACTGCTGAGTGAGAACGTACTTCAGCAAATAGATTGTGAAATATATAAACTATCACTAGCTGTTTTAGATGGGCAGTTAAATTGACAAGTCTCTCTTTTGTATTTCCTTGTAGTACAAGGAATATATATAAAAAGTAGAAGTCTCACTAACTCCTCACAAACTCCTCAGTGTATCCATGATTAATGACTACTTGCTTAGTATTATAATATAATTCAAAGTAATATGTTTCATGAGCCTCATAGCAACACCATCACAGTAGAATGATCATATTCATATGAGAATATGCATTGAGGAGCAAAATTTATAATTTATCAGAAATCTCTACTTTGACCCACCTCCATTTTTCTCTGCATATCAGTTCTGGAGCATATGGTAATCTTAGCCATGAAAAGCATAATAAGTTTCAATGTGGCATTTTTAATTACCTCCATTTTTTGTGCTCAGGTGCTAATTATGTATACCAACAACTATGCCAACCCACTGCATCTGAATAAAAATAGACTGATGTTCATATGAAATGTAATTATAGGGAGAGCTAGCTAGTTTGTGTTATGAACAAAACTAGAAGGCCAAGTGAAGAGTGGAGAAAAGACATGAAAAGACTGGATTGTAGGAAGGTACATTTGGTCTGGATTTCTATATGGATACCAAAGTTTTGCTCCTTCTAGCAACACTTTCCTAGCATACAAGTAGGGTTGCCAATCTTCAGTTGGGGGTAGAGGGATTCTCCAATTTGGAGTCCTTCCCTTCACTTCTGAGTTATCAGAAAGTTGGTGAGGAGGGAAATGTTTGTTGGGCACTCCATTATACCCTATGGAGATTGGTTCCCATAGAGTATAATAGAAAATTGATCAGTGGGTATCTGGGGCTCAGGGAGTGGAGGGTTTTTTTTGAGGTATCAGCACCAAATTTTCAGCATACCATCTGGTGTTTCTTCTCAAACTCCTCTGCCTCAAGTTTCAAAAAGATTGGACCAGGGACTCCAATTCTATGAACCCCTAAAGAAGGTGCCCCTACTAGAGTACAGGGGTGTCAGACATGCAGCCCAGGGGCCTAATCATGCCACAAGACGGCTTCTATCAAGTCCCAAAGTAACTGGCTGTTGTCTGCTTTTTTCTTCCTCTCTCTTGCTTCCTTCTGCATCACAGCTTGCCTTGCCAGGCTTGCTCAATAACACAGGAACTACAAAGTCTCTGTTTTCTCCATTGGCTGAGACACCTCCCTTGCTTTGCTAGGCTCTTCCAATTTGCACAGCAGGGCTACTATGCCAGGCCATTCTATTGGCCTGAGGCTCCCCCCTCTCCTGGTTCTCTGTGGAAGGAAGGAAAGAGCCACAGCTTCCTTTGCCCAGTTTGACACCTCTGCTTTAGCATTTCCAAATGGAGGGAAGTCATTTAAAAAGTGCACGGTCCCTTTAAATGCGATAGCCGGAACTCCCTTTGGAATTCAATCATGCTTGTCACAACCTTGCTCCTGGATCCACCCCAAAGTCCCCAGATATTTCTTGAGTTTGACCTGGCAATCCTAGTTTACAGATCAATATACATCTGCACAAAAGCACTTTAAGAAACAGACAATAAAGCAATATTTACAAAAAAATCTCAATAATCACAGTTTATCAATATATAAAAAGTATGTTTCTATGCACACACCAGAAATAAAAGTCGACACCAGTACAATAATCAATTGATTCAAGCAATGGAGAAAACATGTTAAAACCTAAATTATGTCCCCCAAGGGGCAGTTATAACCTGCTTGGGTATAAATTGCAGCTTCCTTATCTCATTGCCCTATTTGGGCAATCCACCCATTCTCTGAGACCCAGAGTGGTTACAAAAACTGCTCAATGTTCACTATAGTAATGGATGAAAAAAAAAAAGTTCACTATAGTAATGGTTACCTGTATTGAAGGAGGCTTTTCCAAGTCAAATCTTCTCCAGGCTTTGGGTGGGGGTGTCAGTGAGGCCACAGACTAGTATCTGTTCCAGCCATCCTGAGAAGCTGATCTGAGGGAACCATATTCACCCAATAAGTGATGATTTGGAGTTCTTTTCAAGGTAACTGAACCTTGTCTCCCCTTTAACGTGTATTGTCCTGTCCAGTTGCGAATAATTGAATACATTCAAATAGCTGATTAAACAACAGCATCCTGCAGTACAGAAAAGGTATAAAAGTCTTTGATCACAACCAGTTTGGGATTGGCTTGGTAGTGACTAGCACTGCAAAATGGAAGAAAGGATGATTGCATTAAAGTCCTCGTGAGGTTTTGACAGAGCCAGACACAGGCTTTTTATAAGCTAACCAAATGCCTGCTTCCAGAGGGTCAGCCATGATGAGTCTCTTTTGGTTGGTGACCAGAATGCTTCTGCTTCATTTCAGTGTGCTTGTTAACCTGCTCAGAGAACCTCAAGATGTTAGTGAGGCAGATCTTCCCTTTGCAGAAGCCATGCTGATTTTTCTTCAGCTGTTTTATTCCTTGATAGCTTAATAGCAGTTTGCCCTGCAGTTGGAATAAAGAGGCACACACAGGTTTTTTGGGTAACTAATCGGGCCACTTTTATTTAACACAATATAAATGGCAAGGGCATACTAAATTAGCAGGGCAAACCGAAGGGTCACCTAAGACCCTACTTTGTCCTGTAGGGGCGAGCCACCCTTCCCTCGGCATGACCCATGCAGAGTATGGCTAATACTGGGTCAGTCAGGCAAAGCGAGCCCCTCCTCTGCCCAGGCCTTGATCATCCTGAAAGAGCCATTGCAGGGGAGAGTCCCATGTGATCTACCCTTACATCAGGGAGTCATACATCTGTCTACTGATCTGGCAGAACACTTGCCCCCCAAACTGGGACTAAGCCAGGGGAGCTCACCAATACAAACCTAAAGCCCCTACCTCCCTCATGTCAAGTGATCAATCAAATTAAATGACCCCCCATTCCAATTGCCAAAATCCACTGACAAGCAGTACAAGGTATGCGAAAAAACACCCCCAATTCAGACCAACAGGTTTTGGGGTAGAAAAATTCCTACCTGGCCCCAGTAACAAGGTGACCAGCCTGTACTACTATAGGGTGGGTGAATGGGCTGAAAACCCAAACGAACTGCACTGTTTGAGGCGGGGCTGGGGCTAATATAGCCCCAGCACTCTGCCCCCTGCCAATCCCCATATGGGCAGGAAGGCATCCTTGCCTCCCTTTCCTTCCAGGGCAGCAAATGCAGCCCCCGTCCTTAGCCGCCATTAGTGGCTCGGCCGGGGAGGGGCTAAATTCTACTTATTTATTATATTACCTGCCCATATTCAACCAATGCTGGTTGGGGAGGGGAGAACTTATTTTGAAGTTTATTATAATGTCATTTATATATGTGGATGGAAAAAGTGTGTCTATTAGTGTGGACAGAGTACTTGTATTTTAACATGAGAGACTAGGATTCAAATGACTGATCAGTAGTTCAGTTTACTGACTGGACTTTGGTAAATTAACAGCTTAACTTCACCTGCATTGCATGTATTAGTATATATGTCCCTGTAAATCATTATTTTATTTTATTTCTGTTTTTAGATGAACTTTGTATTGCGATGCAAACAGCAAAGAATTGTCAAGAATTTTTCAGGTGACGTAGAAATTAGAGTTGTCATCTCATAAACTGACTGCTGGATATGAACCTTTACCAGGACTTTTTTGGTAGAAAAAGCCCAGCAGGAACTCATTTGCATATTAGGCCACACACCCCTGACATCACCATTGTTACACATAGGACTTTTTGCAGAAAAAGTCCAGCAGAATCTCATTTGCATATTAGGCCACACCCCCTGAGACCAAGCCAGCCGGAACTTCGTTCCTGTGCGTTCCTGCTCAAAAAAAAGCCCTGACCTTTACACGTTGAACTACATGAGATTTTGAGATTCTATACCTGGAACTCCAGACAGGAACTCCCAAAAAGGAACTGGATTGGGGCCATTGTACTCCCCAAGTCATTTTACTAATATGAAATGCCCTTGGTAAGGGGGTTAAAAAGTAGCCATATTTTTACTCTGTCTTCTCCCACCCTGCTTTCCCTAGAAAAAGCATCATGTCCATGGCCAAGTATCATGCCTAGAAAGTCAAACATGTAACTCCAATGCCATATTTGGTCATCAGTTTCTCAATGCAACAGAGGTCAAGGCAACCATGGCTTCTCCCATCCATTCCCTCCATAGTCCATCATCTGTCCCTCTCATGCGCTGAGTTCTGCTTAGTGTAGAGATTAGGGAAGTGATTGTTAGCAAAATTACTATTGCTATAGGGTTTAGCGTGTGAAATGAAGGTGGTGACTGACCCTAAACTTGTATATATAAAAAGTGTTTTGTAACCCAGAGAATTCATTACTTGAAATAAATATAAACTAATTACTTCCCACCATGCTTTATTGTTTTTCTGAACATAGATGACCCTAATGTCAAGAGAAATGTAGTCAACATGGTCATAAATGGAATATTCTATATTTTTTGTTGCCAAAGGATTTCTGTCCATTACCATTCAAAAAAGTTATGGACAAATCCTTTTAGCTCTGTTTAATCTAGGTTACTCATAAAACAGCATAGATGCACCCACTCCTTCTGTAAACAAAAGCAATGGGTATCAGCATCTTCTGAAACTGCTACTATGTCACTAGGATTTACCAACCGAGAACAGAAAAGACACGCCTGGTGCTTCTTGCAGAAATTATATACTTCCCTTTGACTGACAGGGCACAAAGCACAAAGAATGGTTTCTGATTGATTCATTGCTATATAAAACATGTGGATAAGAAGCAAAAGTATATTTCAGTAGTAACAACATGGTTGTAAAAGGACAGCTGCAGAACAAGGAAAATGGAGATGTTTCTATCCTGGGGATATGGTCATCTGTGGAATGCATAATACGAGGTAATTTAATTTAAAACACATTTTCAATTCTATGCTAATAAGAAGTGCTGCTATTTTCATGACTGAAATAAAAGAAAAATCAGTTAGGGTTGAGCAAATACTCTGCCATGAATTATTTATTGGACAACTTTTGCCTCTCTGCCTACTGGTTGGATATCCATAAGCAAATTGTAATTTCCTCAAATTTCCCTGTTGTTTAAAGTTATTCCATCAATTTCCCCTCATTTTAGTAAACTCTGTGTGGAGTGACTGTAATCTATTCCTCTCAGTGCCACTTACTTATTAATCAATATTCCAGCTGTGTGGGTGGCTGTGACAGTATGGCAATCACAATACTATAGCCAGAGAAGTCACATGATACCTTTTCCTTCTTTTCTGCAAGCAAACTTTCTTTCTTCTCTGTAAGCAAACAGCCAGATTAATCTCTCTGTCTGTTATAAAGGTTTGAAAACAGGAAGGGACTCAGAATATTCTGCTGAAGTTACTGGATGGTGTAGGCTAGCCCAATCTCATCAGATCTCAGAAGCAAAGCAGGTTCATATTTGGATGGAAGACTGCCAAGAAAGTCCAGTGTTGCTACACAGAAGTAGGCAATGACAGACTATTTTTGCTGGTTTCTTGCCTTAAAGAATTTATGTGGCTGCCATAAGTCAACGTTGACTTGATTACACTTTTCATGACCAGCATTACTGGACCAAAGGTACTGGATCCCATTCTACAACCATTCCATTCTACAAGCCATCATGTGTCCTACAGGAGAACATGCTTGATTAGAATGCCTATGATGCTGATATCCTCCAGTGGCACTTCGTCTTTTCTTGGGTGACAAAAATGACTTAGAGCTGGAAGGTACCTCCAGGGTCATCTAGTCCAATCCCTTGCACAATGCAAAAAAAAAAAAAAATCCTTTCCCCAACTCCCAGTGATCCATCCTCCATGCCCAAAAGGTTGCAAAAATATCCAAGATCCCTGGCCAAACCAGCCAAAGTGGTGACTGGCATTTCCCTGGACATATATGAAAGGGCCACAAGAATTAAGCACTGTTGCAACCCTTCCTGCCCATCTTCTCATGATCTGCCTAAGTTCACAGAATCAGCATTGATGTCAGATGGCCATTTAGCCTCCATTTAAAAACCTCCACGGAAGGAGAGCCCTCTACCTCCCGAAGAAGTCTGTTCCACTGAGGAACCACTCTGACTGTGAGGATGTTTTTCCTAATGTTTAGCCAGAAACTCTTTTGATTTAATGTCAACCTGTTGGTTCTGGTCTGATCTTCTGGGGAAACAGGAAAAAAAAAACAACCCTCTACATATGACAGTCCTTGAATATGGTTATTATTTCACATCTCAGCTGTCTCCTCTCCAAGCTAAACATACTGAGCTCCTTCAATCTTTCCTCATAAGACTTGGTCTCCAGACCCCTCATCATCTCTTTTCATTCTTTGTTCATTTGACTTGGGCTCCTGGAACTTTGTATCCCTAGTAATTTCCTCTCAGGAGTTCTCTATGCAACTGCAGCTTTTCCTGACTTGGAAAATATGAATGATGTGAAAGGAAGTGGCATCCTGGTGGTAACCTCCTCCACTTCTGATATCTGCACATTTATGTGAAGGTATGTACAGGTTGGGAGCATGCAAGCATCCCAGTGAATGATTTGGAATATTGAATAATTAAATTTATAATTGCAAAAAGAGATTTCTATACATGGACAGTCACACATGTAGGGCCTTTACCCACCTTCAAGTGAAATCTGTGTGTTGGAGAAGGAGTTTTCAACTAGAAGGTTGTTTTATATATCCCACTTCTCTGCCATAAGGAGTCTCAAAGCAGCTTACAATTACATTTCCATCTTCTTCCCACAACAGGCACTTATGAGGTAGTTGGGGCAGAGAGAGTTCTGAGAGAACTGTGACTAGTCCAAGGTCACCCAGCAGGCTTCAGGTGAAGGAGTCACCAAATTAGAATCTGCCACTCTGAACTACTACAACATGCTGACTCCTGCATTAAGTGCTACATGTTATTCCCATTCAAGAGCTCCCTTACTGATTATGTCTGGCCATTTCTAGATGGTGGAATGTGTGTGTGTGTGTGCTTGGACTCTCAGTTTCTTTGGTATATTTCAATACCCTAGACATTTTCTTTCTCTGTTAAATTGTGGTCAATGTTGGTGCTGCATAAAAAGGTGTCCTTTAATAATCATATATGACTGGGTTTTGTGCGAAATTGTCACCACATATAAAATGCCTTTTAGCATCTTGTTATGCTAATGGAGAAAAGGTTAAAAAGCCCTTGTTTATTCACAGAATGAATAAAAACAAGAAAAGGATAATATGTCTCATAAGGAAAACACAGTAGCATTGTTACCATTGGATATTTCATTTTCCCTGCAAGACTGAGAAAGTTTGACAAAAGCACAAAAAATAAAAAGTGGATGAAGTTCCTGACCTTTTGTGTCAAAAATCCTAATAGGAATTGGACCTATCCAATCTCAGAGAAAATGTGTAGCTCACAGATTAGAAATAGAAAAACTACTTGGTGCAAGTGACCCTCTGAGAGAATTCAATATCATTTATAATACTAAACTCAATGCCATATAAAACCATTACACACATTCTAAGATGCCTATTGTAAAGGAATTTGTCTTGAATTACCAATATTCACCTAAATTCCTTAAGTGGCACATTTATATATATAAAAATATAAATTTCTGTTCAATATATTCAGCTTTTATGTCATTCTGTATACTGGGCTTTACTGTTATTGGTCTTTGGCTTATTGCTTAAAGAACTATTTAGAGAAATAGCAATAAAATCAATAAACAGTTTACAATTTAAGATGGCATGCTCAAATAAAGGGGCAATATAAATTATGAAGTAGATATTATATCCAGATTTAAATATGGGATCTTTAGTGAAGGTCCATTAGTTTAAAACAGCTGAAAATCTCAGGTGTATATTGCTTTAAAATTATACTGGTCAAGAGACCAGGTTGTGTAATTTGAAGGCCTTTTATTTCAAAGTAAACCTCAGGATTGGCATCTTTAATCTTTCCCTCCAAAATCATCTAAACTCTCAGGGTGACTTATTCTCCCTTACTCTCCCTTGAACCAACATTAGGAAACTGTCCTCTGGGAGCCTTTTGGTCTTCATCAGACCAGTGTTTTGTTTGTTTGTTTGGAGGTGGTCATTTTATTGTAGTTAACTTGCATAAAATTTAAATGTCTTGTAGGCAGCCTGATTTTGTGACTTTCATCATCCACACAGGGGGCGACCAGTTTACTATTAAAACAGTGTTTATATAGTCAAATGAGCAGTACAGGAAAGCACTGGGGTAGAAATTTCACAGACACTAAAGGGAGCACATATCATATCACCAAATGAAAACACATGCATTGCTGCGCATGTATGGATGACTGTATAGGCAAAGTTTTGTGGTCTAGTAGAAATGGCAGAACCAATACAATCCAGCCTAAAATGTTCTACAAACAGAAGGCACGAACCAAAACTACAAGCAGGAAAAAAGCTCAAAGTGACAAAAAACAGTGAGACAATTCCAAAACATGCAATACATATAGGCTTCCACTATATTACATGTATACTTTTACAGGACATTAACCTAGGCTTGCCAATCCCCAGGTCCCAGTGGGGGTTCTTCCACTTTCCCAGGCTCCTTCCGACCCCCAGTCAGCTGGCCAGTGGGGGGAAGTCCCGCCCCCAGAGGACCATGTGCCTTTCCACCTCCGGAGGCTTCAGTCTCCGATTGAAAGACTTCCTCTTGGGATGGTGTGGCTGTGTTACTTTGAAGAAGTTGGCAGCAACTTGTGAGTAGGGAGGCCAATCCCTCACTTCAGAGTCACCAGAAATGAGGTGTGGGGGGGGGGGAGGGAAACGTCTGCTGAGCACTTCATTATTCCCTGTATGGAGATCGATTCTCATAGGGTATAATGGGGAATTGATCTGGAGGTTTCAGGGCTCTGAGGAAGCTGTTTTTTGAGGTAAAGGCACCAACTTTTCAGTATAGTATCTAGTACATCTCCCCAAAGTACCCCCCCCCCAAGTTTCAAATTGATTGGACCAGGGGGTCCAATTCTATGAGCCCCCAAAGAAGGTGCCCCTATCCTTCATTATTTCCTATGAAAGGAAGACATTTAAAAAGGTGTGCTGTCCCTTTAAATGTGATGGCCAGAACTCCCTTGGAGTTCAGTTATGTTTGTCACATCCTTGTTCCTGGCTCTACCCCCAAATTTTCCTGGCTCCACCCCCAAAGTCCCCAGATATTTCTTGAATTGGACTTGGCAACCCTACATTGACCCCATGTTTTACCTGAATTTCAGCAAATTTCCCATTTAATAAAATCAACCCACCAATGCCAAATGGGATTTTGTTTATAGGAGTCTTTGACTCCTTTATATCAAGTGCTCCTCATTTATCCAAGCAGTGGGAAGCATCAGAGGCAGAACTACCAACATTGGTTATTTTTTGTAGGACAGATTATTGAAATCTGATGTGTTTTTTATAATATATGCTTTATTTACATATACACAACTAGTGCATAGATAGTAGTAGTGCTACTCCAAATCAAACTTTAAGAAGAAATATCCATACATTTTCAGGATGCCTCAGCCAATATATTACAGTCTGCCTCTCCCAATTTATATTCAGAACTCAACCCCTGCTCTCATTCACACAACTGTTTCTCACTCTCAGCTGGGAGGAAGCACTTCTTCCAGGCTGTTTCCTCAAAAGGAATTTCCTAAAAAAGTTGTGGGGTAAGTTCTGGGTTTTGGCTTTAGCTGCTGTAGGTGTATAGAATCCATGCAAAATTAAAAAGAGAATTACGTGCAGCTGTTGCCTTAGAATTAGCTGGAGAAGGAAACATTTCCTAGATCAGGACTTTGGGGGGAAAAAAGTATGAAAATTGGAGGATATGAAATAAATTGGTGATATATTTTAATATATCTCAACAAACAAACCATGCCATAGTAGGCTGCCTCCTCTCCTCCCTATCAAACTGAAGTGGATTTTTCTTGCCCTAAATCTTCAAGAGGTAATCTTCAACACCGTGAACATTTTAAAGCATTTCAAAAACCCTTAATTTGCAAATTTTATTTTTAATGGTTGCTTAACCCAGCCAACACAGCTCTTGTTTGTACCATACTCCAAACTGTGTTTTGTTTTCTGCTTTCTTGGCTTGCTATATTAATTTGTCAAAGTCAGCTGGTGCTAAGGAGATGGGGTCACTTCCATAGATAACAGGCTAAGCATTCTGAGTTATCAGGCATAAGCTTTTCCTCCTAAGCTTTTCTTCTTAGTTTTCCCTTGTACTCACTCACCAGAGAGGAATACATAGTGAGAGAAGTGCAGTTTCAGAAGATGAACTTACTGTAGAAGACAATATAATGGCACAAGAGAGGACAACTCAGAAAACTTTGTTAATATTCCTAATGCAACTGGATCAGCCTTTGCCATTCCTTAAGGAAGCATCATAAGCTAGCATTTTCAGTCCTTTGTATGGTAAGCCCATTTTCAACTAACTTGCATTCATATAAGTTGTTGAATTTAATATTCTATTTGTGTTTTTCATTCAGCTTCTTCTATTACATGCACCTTCACCAGCATTACTACTAATGACTTTCTCTCCTTTTCATCAATAAAAAGATGTGCTCCACAGTGACAGTCAGATCATCTGCTAGAAACCAATTCAAGGTTGATAAGACAATACAAAAGAAAAAGGAAATTTATTCCAGACCAGTGCCTGCCACATCTGTTCACGGTGTAGGGGAATAAAGATTTCCTTCTGCCTCCCATTTTAGAAAGATAAAGTATCTTTTTCACTTGTTTGAACTAAGACAGCCATATTACCATAAGCCATAACTAGTTCATTCCTCTATAATAGCTATACCAAAATGCATGAAAAACTGAGACAGAGGATAATGCAAAGGGTTTGAAAGGCAGAATGAAATAGAGTCACTGATAAGTGAGCTTATCCTTCAACAATTGATTTCATGGCCACGCTTGTCCACTATGAATATCATTCTCCATCTCAACCACAGAACAAGACATTTATTTACAATAGAAGCATTTGATGTGAATAGCTTTGGCAAAATTCACACTGTACTGACATGCAGGATCACAGTAATAATGGCTCTTCTGTTTCTTGGGATACCCACGTGTGCCTGAATTGTCCTCTGAATATTCTTCACATGTATGAAATTTTACAAGCTCTTGAGTACTGATCAATGGCTCTTTGGCAAACAACAATAGGTTCATTTTTGAAAAATAAAACAGCATTATCTCCTAACTAAGACAATAACAGTGTAAGTATAAGAACACTTTATTCTAGGATTGCCAGCCACAAAGTGGGACAGAGTTCTCATGGAATTTCCACAGATCTCTAGACTACAGAAATCCATTTCCCTGGAGGAAATGGCAGATCCAGAATGTGAAATCTAATACCACTCCCCAAACTCTTCTTTTCCCAAGCACTGCTCCCAAATCTCCAGTCTGGAACTGTCAATTGTACTGTCTTAGGAATAAGCCTCATTAAATAGACCTAAACAGGATTGCCTCCCCAGTCGGAATAATGAGAGATAAAGAGGTGGATTAAAGGGCAACTTTATTAACTTAACGGCAAGGGCAAAAACCTGGGGACAGATCAAGCCAGGGGTCAAGCCAGACCACCTCCTTGACCTGAAAATGGGCGAGCCCCCGAAGCCCTGGGTATGAGCCAAACCAACAGCTCAGACCCAGCGGCCCCCCAGGGAGGCCATTCACCAAAAATGGTGCGGTGCTATGGGAGCTCACCAATCCTCAAAACATATTCCCAACAATAAACAGCCAGTGACCAACCTATTTAACAGCACTGCCAATCCAATTGCCAGCACCCCTTACCCGCAGTACAGGATAGGCAAAAACGCTCCCCAACCGGCCAATTTGTCAGGGGGCAAAAAATTCCTACCCAGCCCCTTGAAATAGGTGACCAGCCTTTGCCTGTACTACATGATGGGTGGGCCGAAAGCAAATTCTAAGCTGCGCAACTGGGGGCAGGGCTGGCCTTTTAAGGCCACGCCTCACCCCCCCCCCCCAGATATTGGGCGAGTCCACTGCCTCTGATCCTTCCAGGGAGGCAATGGACAGCCCCCAGCCTTAGTGGCGATCACCGTTCCGCTGGGAGGGGGCCTAATTGCCTCCTCAGTTGGAATAACGAGACAGACACAGAGGTGGATTAAAGGGCCACTTTGTTAACTTAACGGCAAGGGCAAAAACCTGGGGACAGATAAAGCTAGGGGTCAAGCCAGACCACCTCCTTGACCTGAAAGTGGGTGAGCCCCCAAAGCCCCAAGTATGAGCCAAACCAACAACTCAGACCCGGCCGGCCCAGCAAAATGTTCACCGCTCACCAAGGCTCCACCACCCCCGAAGCCCTACAGCCTGGAATGTGGACACTCACCATGTGACAGGATCCCCAGGCTCCCTGGAGCCGACCTTGGGCCGTACAGCTTAAAAGTCCCCCAGGGAGGCCATTCACCAAAAATGGTGCGATGCTACGGGAGCTCACCAATCCCCAAAACATATTCCCAACAATAAACAGCCACTGACAGTGCCAAGCCCCTGCTTAGGCCACTGTACCCAAACCAACCCCCAAGAACTGCATCAGCCCTTGATGCATGTCGGCCAAAAAGGCCTCATTGCCCTTTACTGAAAGATGAACCCCGTCCTCCCTATACAAGTCCGAAAGACTAGCCTGAATGGAAGGATGAGGCACATAAACTCCAAGTCCCCTACCTAGGGCTTTTCCAAAGACCCTATTGGCCTTAATCTGAGCATGCTCCAAACCTGCTGGGTCCCAAGCTGCCCGCCAAACCCAGCGCAGCAACATGGCCGACCACAGGATAAGGACGCCTGGCCATCTCCTGCCAATCAAGGCAATATCAGCCTTGGCCTGAATCGAAAGGGCCTTCCCCTTCATCAAGCCCAAGTCATTCTCTCCCAGATGTATCACCAAAATCTGTGGAGGAGGGCCCTTCACGCCCCAAAACAGCAGTGTCAGGAGCCCCGACCACCTCATGCCCCGGCGGCCCTGCCACTCAATAACGGCTCTGTCACTCAGGCCCAGCTGCGAACCAACCAGTGTCTGTCAGGCCTGATGTGCCGCCCCAAAAACAATACTGTGGCCACATATAAGGATCCTTTTCCTTCCAATGCCAGCCACAGCACCTAGAAGAAAAAAGCCATTAAAACTATTGAACAACAAAACTGAACATTAACCCAGCAGCTGAGCCGTAATGGCCGAATATAAGATCAATAGGCCCCAGACCTCCAACATCCCACACAATGAATGTCCTCACCCCCGTAACCCAGCGCTGTGGCCGTGGATGTGGCTCCAATCCTAAAGGAATGGGTACCAAATTTTACCCCCCCCCCAAGCCCTAGCTGTGCCAAGGCTCAGCTAGTGATGGTCCAAAATTGATACCTAGTTAAAGGTGACATGTCTACATGGCGAAAAAGAGGACAATCCGACCCACCTTGTAATTCCATGTAGTGTCTCAGCGCAGCAACTCGGCATAACTCCTTCTCCGAACAAGGCCCAAGAGTGACCGTGCAGCCATGCTGCTTCTGGTCAGTCTTTGACTGGCAAACGTGTAAGGCCACCTGTTCACTAGATAACTTTAAGTCCCCAAACTGCAGGGCCCTTGCAGAAGCATCATTACGGGAGAGAAGAAGAAGAAGAAGATATTGGATTTATATCCCACCCTCCACTCCAAAGAGTCTCAGAGCGGCTCACAATCTCCTTTGCCTTCCTCCTCCAGAACAGACACCCTGTGAGGTGGGTGGGGCTGGAGAGGGCTCTCACAGCAGCTGCCCTTTCAAGGACAACCTCTGCCAGAGCTATGGCTGACCCAAGGCCATTCCAGCAGGTGCAAGTGGAGGAGTGGGGAATCAAACCCGGTTCTCCCAGATAAGAGTCCGCGCAACCAACTCAGATACACTAAAAGCCCCGAAAAAAGGCATCAGTGCTGCTGCATGGAACAGCACCTCCTCGTAAGTGGAGCCACAAACAAGCACCCAAGTGGCACGAAGCCCCAAGAGGATCGATGGTGAAATAGGCTCAACCCTCTAACATTTTTAGGATGCAAAAATCCTTAGTCGCATCCAGATGCACGTGCGCCTTACTCAAAAAAGACAATGCCACCATCTGTCCCCTGATAGATTTAACTGCAAAGCCCCGCTCCCTTTGGTAAAAGCAGAATTGCAACAGCTGGTTGACAGGAACCGGCCATACTTCCGGTAACCCAGCCCCTCCCTGAAGGCTACAAACTGGCTAGCCACCCAGTCATACAACCTTTTAGTGCTGGGCAATATGGCGAGGTGGATTGCCCTGATAACTTCATCCCTCCAATCCGCCACAACTCAGCTGGGATGCGAACGGGAAACAGGTTGGCATCCGGAGCTAACTGATGAAAGCGCACCATCTGTTGGCAAGACAGAGGGTCCGCCACACCATTACAAATGCAAGGAACATGCTTTGCCAAAAATAAGATATTTAACTTCAGACAGAGCAAAGTGAATGCCCTAACCAACCTCATCACCAGGGGAGACTTAGATGTCAAGTTGTTGACAACATGCGCCACTGCCATGTTGTCACACCAGAAGTGCACTGTATGATTAGCAAGAGCATCACCCCAAAGGTAGATAGCCACCATGATAGAAAAAAAATCCAAAAAAGTTAGATTCCGACATAACTCGGAACCCAACCACTCCTGTGGCCATTGCTTGGCACACCAATGCCCCCTGAAATAAACCCCAAAACCAGTGGTACCGGCAGTGTCCGAGACAATCTGGAGCTCAGCTTCCAGCAGCATATCCCCTCACCAAAAAGAAATGCCATTAAAATCCATCAAAAATGACTCCCAAACACCAAGGTTGCTGTGCATCTCCCTGGTAACCCGGGTAAAATGATGCGGTAAACACAGGGCAACCATTCCGTCGCAAAATTGCCTTTAAAAAGACCTGCTGGGGGCCACCACTGGTTCAGATGACCCACCAACTGCTGCAACTCAAGGAGGGTGACTTTGAGCTTACTTCACACTGACTTAACTCAAGCCAAAAGGCTCTCCTGCTTATCCTCAGGCAACCTAGAAAACTGGTGCACAGTATCGAGCTCGATACCTAGAAAGGTCAAAACCATAGTTGGGCCCTCCGTTTCTTCACGAGCCAGCAGTACCCCTAATTCCTTGGCTAACCCCTCGAAAGCTGTCAACAAGAAAAGGTACTGCCCAGAGCCCGCAGAGCCCACAAAGAGAAAATCATCCAGATAACGCGCCGTATTCCGCACCCCCATCCGAGTTCATAATACCCATTCCAAAAATGTGCTAAAACGATCAAAAGCAGCGCAGGAAACTGAACACCCCATCGGCAGCGCTCAATCTACATAGTAACTCCCTTCAAAAGCAAAACCTAACAATTCAAAATCCCTAGGGTGCACTGGGAGTAATTGGAAGGCTGACTTAATATCACATTACGCCAGCTCGGCCCCCATACCACACCGCCGAACTATCTTCACTGCCTGGTCAAAAGATGTATATTTTACCGAGCAAAGCTCGGCTGGGATCGCATTGTTCACTGATAAGCCCCTGGGATAAGAAAGGGGATGAATTAACCGAAATTCGCCAGCCGCTTTCTTAGGAACCACCCCCAAGGGGGACACCCGCAAATTAGGCATCGGAGGGGTCACAAAAGGGCCTAACACTCTGCCCTCATCACACTCCTTCTTAATTTTCGCCCTCATGATGTGCTCTAAACCCCTAACCAAACGCAAATTAGAAAAAGAAAACGGGGTCTGTGGACCCTGATAAGGAATTCTAAACCCGCAGGAGAACCCCTCCAAAAGATAACGTGCTTCATCCAAACGTGGATAATCCAACAACAACTCCTTAAGAACCCTCAGCTGAATGGGGCTGGGCCCGTTTTGCAGCATGCTGCCCCGGCCCCCCACTTGGCCTCTTGTTAGCTCCCTTTGTTTTTGACCTGTTACAGGCCGTGAATGCATGAGGCCCTCCATAAAGTGGGCACTTGTGCTTGTACCTACAGGCCTTCCTGGCACAAACGCCTTGGGAGGTAAACTCCCAGCAAAGCAGCTGTGGCTGAACCGACTGCCCCGTGGTCGCGCGGAGCCAGTAGGAGTTGATGTCTTCTGAACGAGGTGTCCACTATCAGATCTCTCCCCCACATTTGGCTTCGCGGGCGCCATAAACTGTAACCACAGCTGCTGGTTAATCTGGTCCCACGGAAGGCCGGGATTAACCGCCGCCCACATGCGGAATTGTTCATCATACTGAAGCCACGCCCCTCCAGTAAAATTGTTATACGCCCTATATATAATATCACAGTACTGGAAAAGGGGGGCGGCCTGCCATGGCTGGGCCCTGGCTATAACCCCCGCATAGATAAGAAAGCCTGGTAGCCAATTCGACCACGTCCTATCCACTCTTCTCCACTTCAGTTTCTCCTTATCCTTTTCGTCAACCTCATCCTTAGACTTCTTTTCCAATTCCCTATTCAAAAGGCTGAACACATCTACATAGTCGCCTTTTAAGATGATCACCAAGAGGCATGGTAGGGTCTCCAAACGGCAATGCATGAAAATCCACCATGCTGTAAGGGACTGGTGGGTGAGATGGAAACCCCCAAATCCCACTCTGCTGTGGGGGCCAAATTGATGACATGGGATGGCCTGCTGCCAACCCCATGGCAACCCCCCCCCCCGCCATCGCATGTCCGCTTGGCCCTAAGCCACTACCTTGGCCGACTCCCCCCGGAGTCGAATACCACTGTGCCCAAGCGCCCTCCAATGTAGGTGTCGCAGCCAAACTGCCTGCTTGTGGGGGCGGGGTCCCAGAAACTGCTTGCCGTACCACCTGTGGCCCCACCCCCAAATAGGTAGCCCCTAAAGCCTGGCACCCCACAGCAGGCCCAGAACACAAGTTGGGCACCCAAGGACCCCATGGCCATACCACCCCCTGATGCTGTGCAGGTAACTTACCTTCGACCACAGGCAGCACTACCACTACTGCATCAGGCTCATCCCTCTGCTCATCCTCTGGTGGCACTACCTCTCTTGCACCGCCACTGCTGCCCTCGACACCCTGCAAAACAGAAAGCCGAGCGAGCACCTCCTTCTGGAATGATATGGTGGCCGCTCTCCCAGAACCCATGAGCCCAGTGGCTCTCCGCGAAGGGCCACCAACCCTTCATTCCTCCTCCATGGCAGCCAGCCGCTCCATAATGGCCTGCCTATTCTGTATGTTTTCCCCTCCTCACCCGGGGGCTGGTCAGGGGGAGGCCTCTTGGGAGGCCTCTTAGCAGGTTGTTTCCCCTTTGACTTTCCCTGGCCCTTTTTTGGCCCCATGCTAAAGGCAGCAATGGCCTGCACTAGCGGGTGGCAGAAAAATACAGTGGGTGTCTGTGAGAGGGATCCCTCACTCCCCCCCCCAAGACAGGCAAGGCCCCCCTATTCGAGCCCAGTCGGCAAAAAAACAGACTGCCCAGGCACCAACAATGCCCCTATAGCTTTCCCCAGGGCCAGCAGCCCCCACCAGCCAGCGCCTTTGCTCCCACTGAAAACAACGCCGACAAAGCTCCACGCTCCCAGCTCACCCAGGACCAAGACAACCCAGCCGATGTCCCCAGAATACACGGCATGGATCGCACCCCCGCCCATCCGCAGAATCGCGGCCACCTGCACCACCAGCCGGCTCCCGATGAGCCAAGGCCCTGCAACCGCTCCGGACGCAGCAGACACACTCTGCTCCACATCCAAGAGCAAATTCTAAGCTGCGCAACTGGGGGCAGGGGCAGCCTTTTAAGGCCATGCCTCGCCCCCACCCGGATATTGGGCAAGTACACTGCCTCCGATCCTTCCTGGGAGGCAATGGATGGCCCCCAGCCTTAGCGGTGATCGCCGTTCGGCTGGGAGGGGGCCGAATTCTGAGTAGATCTGTTGGGTAGGGATGAGCAGCTCGGGGGGAGGGGGCATTTTTCAAATCCTGATATCAGGAATCCCAAAAAGAGTGGTATTCCTGATTTTTCAGTTTTGAGATGTTCAGTGGTTTTTGGATCCAGGTTTTTCTGAGGGAAGGGTCTGATTCTTTTGGCTCTCTGGAGAATCTTTTTGTTGGGTTGGAAGGGCTGTTTCAAAAGCTTCTTGAACCTAAAGTGCATCAGAGTCTCTGGTGCTTATCCTTTAAATAACCTCCAGATTTCAAGTGAATTGGATCAAGTGGTCCAGGTGTCTGACTGCCTGAATTGGATGCCCCCAGTCATCCTCCAATGATTTCTATAGGGATATATAACTTACTGGTAATTTTTTTTGAGAGAATATATTTGTATTTTTGGATGATATCAGGGATTTTCCAGGATACTGCTAATGAGTCTGAAAAATCCCAGAAATATTTGGGATTAACCAGGAGTATTGAGGAGGAGGAGTTGGATATAAACCATGCCATTCTCTTGGAGTCTCCCTACAACAAGCACCCTGTGAGGTAGGCAGGGTTTAGAGAGTTCTTCAAAAACTGCTTTTGAGAGAACAGCTGTGAGAGAACAAAGTCACACCAGTTGGGTGCATGTGAAGGAGTGGGAAATCAAACTTGATTCTCCAGATTGAAGTCTGCCACTTTTAAACACTACACCAAACTGAAGGCTCCCAGGATTATCTTATCTTTTCTTTTCTTGAGTGTCCATGTCTTCCCGGCCTTGTATTGGCTTGCCATGTTGATTTGTCTTATATTATTCCCTTTTAAATTGTTCTTGCTGAATTTACAAAGTTGTGTTCTTTGCTTGAGTTGCTTCATGTCAGGTTTGCCTTTTGCTGGGGCTGCTCAGGTTTGACATTGGTGTAGATTCTTGGGTTGCAAATTGACATGAATTTATGAGTTTGATTTTTTTAATATATTTCATTAAAGGAATCAATGGAAGATGGCTTGGGGTGCTCATATAATTTCTTGGGGGTTTTGCAGCAATTTTGGTGCCAGGTTTTTGTTTTTTTAAGAAAAAACTCTCCAGCCCTCTGGAAAGATTTCCCATAGGAAAGCCCCCCCCCCCAAAAAAAAATCAGAATCCTGGAAAAAAACCACCTTGAATTTGAATACCAAATTAGTATTTGGAATGTAGGAAATTAGGAATACTGATATTTTTCAACTCCTTGATATCCAGATTCTCTAAATAGCTATTTAAAAAGTCCTTGTGCAGAAAGTTCAGCATTTATTTATTTATATTTATTTATTTATATTTGAACTTATATCCCGCCCTTCTCACCGAAGTGTCTCAGGGCGGCTTACAACATTGTAATTTACATAGATTCAATTTAAAAAACATTTACATAATACAGTTAAAACCATAATTAATAAAACAGAGATAAAATAAAACCAGCGGTCTGCAAGTACATTTTTGTTCCATCCAAAAGGTTTTCTCATTGTCAGTTAGGTGTTATAGGCCTGCCGGAAGAGGGCTGTCTTACAGGCCCTGTGGAACTGCCCTAGGTCCCGCAGGGCCCGCACCTCCTCCGGCAGTTGGTTCCACCAGTAAGGTGCCATTATTGAGAAGGCCCGATCCCTGGTGGATTTTAGGCGGGCCTCCTTTGGCCCGGGGATTACCAACAGGTTTTGTGAACCCGATCATAGTACTCTCTGGGGAATGTGTGGGGAGAGACAGTCCCTAAGGTAGGCAGGTCCTAGGCCATATAAGGCTTTAAAGGTAATGACCAACACCTTGTACTGGATTCGGAATGTTACCGGCAGCCAGTGCAGATCCCAGAGCCCCGACCGAATGTGCTCCCATCTTGGGAGCCCTAGTAGCAGCCGGGCAGCGGCATTCTGCACTAACTGCAGTTTCCGGGTCCGGCACAAGGGTAGCCCCATGTAGAGGGCATTACAGTAGTCCAACCTCGAGGTGACCGTAGCATGGATCACTGTTGCTAGGTCGTCGCGTTCCAGGAAGGGGGCCGGTTGCCTCGCCGCCTAAGATGAAAGAATGCGGACTTGGCAGTGGCTGCTATCTGAGCCTCCATCGTCAGTGAAGGCTCCAATAGTATAGCTCTTGACCCTGCTCGCCACTGTCAACGGCGCGCCGTCAAAAACTGGCAGGGGGATTTGCCCTCCCGGGCCGCAGCGACCCAAGCAAAGGACCTCTGTCTTCGCCGGATTCAGCTTCAGCCCGCTCAGCCTAAGCCACCTAGCCACTGCCTGTAACGCCCGGTCCAAATTTTCTGGGGCGCAGGCGGGCCGGCTGTCCATAAGCAGATAGAGCTGGGTGTCATCGGCATATTGATGACAACCCAGCCCATACCCTCGGGCAATCTGGGCAAGTGGGCGCATATAGATGTTAAATAACATCGGGGAAAGTACCGCCCCTTGAGGCACTCCACAATCAAGCGTGTGTCTCCGGGACAGTTCCTCCCCAATCGCCACCCTTTGTCCCTGACCGTCAAGGAAAGAGGAAAGCCATTGCAAGGCCAGCCCCTGAATCCCTGCGTCGGCAAGGCGGCATGCCAGGAGCCGATGGTCGACCGTATCGAACGCTGCCGATAGGTCTAACAGCATCAGCACCGCCGAGCCGTCTTGATCCAGATGCCGCTGAAGGTCATCCACCAGGGCGACCAGCACCGTCTCCGTCCCATGGCCCGGGTGGAAACCAGACTGGCAGGGGTCAGATGGGCGGAAATATAATCTTTATATAGGGTAGGTTGATTGTCACTAAGGGATGCATCTAATAACAATAGTTTCTGCTGATATTTGGGGCAATAAAGGTATCTCTGGGTGAGCTACAGTAACAGTAGGAGAGAGACTAACAGTGGGAGACTACAGCAGGTGTAGTCATTCATCTCCAAGAATATAGTTCGTAGTTGCTTAAGCCTATCATTAATAGACTTTCTCCACTGGTGAAAGACGCTTGAAGGAGTTAGTTAAATCTGTCTCCAATCATATGAAGGTGGGGAATCCACAACCTTAGGTTTCAAATGAGCACTCTCTGAAAGGTTGGTTGAGCCACTGGGCCCACTTTTAAATGTAGCTTCAGTTTTGCCCCATAGGGACCTTGATCTAAAAAGAGAGGAGCGTAGAATGTAGTTAAAAACTTATAAAATGGAAAATACCGTTGGAGATGAGAGGATTTTTCTATTGCATAAACAGCATTGAAATAAATGGGCCATCAAAGCATACCAGTAATCTTCTTGCCCCAAAGGAACTGTTTAGAGTTTTAACTCTCAGAGCAAATAAATGAGTCTCCAATATTTAGATGGGAATTTAAGAACTGTACTATGCCAGATTTGGAGTTCCAGAAGGGAGTCCTATCATCCGATAAAATATCAGACAAATCTGATGGGACTGTAGCACCAATTGGTAAGCATTTAACACACCAAGAGTGTCCTGTTAAGTACAGGCCTGCGGAAGTACATTTAGCACACCAAGAGTGTCCTGTTAAGTACAGGCCTGCGGAAGTACATTTAGCACACCAAGAGTGTCCTGTTAAATGGTCAGCTCCCCAGGAAATGGTCAGCTGCTATATATCTGTCACAACTGGATATACCCAGAGGAGTGAAATTCCTTTGGACTGTGCCAAATAGCCAAGTCCAAAACTCAGGGAGAACCAAAGGGGGAGCTGGAGTGTGTCAGATGGACCAAACAACTCCAGTCCAGCAACACATGTTTTGTTTTCTCCTTTCACCCTGTCTCAGCTTCCAGCAATCACACAAGCTGTTTGTTGACTTAAGTATTCCCAAGATAGCAGGAACCAGCAGAGAAATGAAAAAAAAAGGGTGGGGAGGGGTATTCTACTGACAGCACCCAAGAAATAAATCATAGCAATGCTATAACCAGAACAAATTCCCAGAGATCAGCATAACTAATTTTATAATTGTTCTTGGAGTCAATGCAGTTTCTCACTTGCCTGCAGATTCCAGTCTATGAAAATAAGATACGTAGCCACTGAAGAGTGGGAGGCTGAGTCAGGAAATCTCTGGAATTTTACAAATTAGAAAAGATTGTAATTATTTCCTCGAAGGCTTCAAGCTTGAAGCCAGGTGTACTTTATCAAAATTTTGTGCTCAGAGTAAAATAGATACCTTAAAACTTCAATATAGGTAGGTTCATCAGGCCTATGTGTCTACTCAGGATGCCATCTTTACCCTCCCTCAAAATCTTTCTGATATCCAGGTTTTTTTTAAAAAAAAAACCTATTTTTTTTAGCTGCACAACCCTACTCAGGATAACATTGAGTGAAAGGCATTCAGAAGCTATTAGGGATGGAAGTGAACTGGTTCAGAACATTACAGATTACTGGTAAGAAATGGTACACCGTATGGAGGTGTCACCCAAAACCTGTTTAGGCGGAGAGGGTATTTTAGCTCACCCGCGGAGCCTGATGGACCCGGAAAGGTTCCTAACGGCCCTATGGGACACCTGGCCCGCTGGCGATTCCCTGGATGATCTGGTAGAGTCCTGGAACGATGGGCTCTCCAAGGCCATCGAGGAGATCGCACCCAGACGCCCTCTGCGCCCCCGCCCGAAACCATCGCCTTGGTTTAACCGGGAGCTGCGGCAACAAAAGCGGGGACTCAGACGACTGGAGAGGCAATGGCGGTGTACTCGAGATGAAGTGACCCGAACATCTTATCGAGAGAGTTTGAAGGCCTATGAGATGGCAATCAAATCCGCAAAGAGAGCATTCTTTGCAGCTAAGATTGCGCCGCAACTTCGTGCCCGGCACAACTGTTCAACATAATTAGAGGACTTACAACGCTGCCGCAAGGCAGGCCAAATTCTATTGAATTGGAAATAGGCTGTGAGGCTTTTGCGAATTTTTTTGCGGATAAAATCGCGTCACTCCGCCCCGACCCCCCTGCCAGTTTTGAGACAGTTAGCGAACCCGAGGACCTGAGCCTGTCTTCGGATTATACTCTGGATAGCTTTAGCCCCCTCAGCCTGGAGGAAGTTGACAGGATTCTCTTATTGGCTCGCACCAACAACTTGTAAATTGGACCCATGCCCTTCCTGGTTTATTAAATCTTGCCAGAGGGATCTTAGATACCATGTACGGGATATCATAAATAGATCCCTAATGGAAGGGCACTTTCCAACGCCGCTCAAAGAGGCTGTGGTCCGTCCCCTCCTAAAAAAACCATCTTTAGATCCGGCCCAATTGGCACACTATCAGCCAGTTTCAAATTTGCCCTTTTTGGGTAAACTTATTGAGAGGGCAGTGGCGATGCAGTTACAGACTTTCCTGGAGGACGCTTCCGTCCTTGACCCATTTCAGTCCAGCTTTTGCCCGGGACACGGGACGGAGACACTGTTGGTTGCCCTAGTGGATGACCTTCAACGGCATCTGGATTGGGGTGGCTTGGTGGTGCTGATGCTGTTAGACCTGTCGGCTGCGTTCGACATGGTCGACCATCGGCTACTGACGTGCCGCCTCGCCAACGCAGGGATTCAGGGGTTGGCCTTACAGTGGCTTTCCTCTTTCCTGGAAGGTCAGGGACAAAGGGTCGCAATTGGGGGGGAGCTATCCCGGAGGTGTACACTCGACTGTGGTGTGCCCCAAGGGGCAGTTCTCTCCCCGATGTTATTTAACATCTACATGTGGCCTCTTGCCCAGATTGCCCGAAGGTACGGGCTAAGGTGTCACCAGTAAGCTGATGACACCCAGCTCTATCTACTGATGGACGGCCAGCCGGTCTGCGCCCCGGAAAATCTTGATCGGGCACTACAGGCCGTGGCTGAGTGGCTCAGACTGAGTGGGCTGAAGCTAAATCCTATGAAGACAGAGGTCCTTTGCTTGGGTCGCCGCGGCCCGGGAAGGGGAATCTCCCTACCAGTTTTTGACGGTGCGCCGCTGATGGCGGCGGACAGGGTCAGGAGCTTGGGGGTGCTATTGGAGCCTTCCTTAAAGATGAAGGCTCAGATAGTAGCCGCTGCCAAGTCCGCATTTTTTCATCTTAGGCGGGCAAGGCAGCTGGCCCCCTTCCTGGAGCGCAACAACCTAGCAACAGTGATCCATGCTACGGTCACCTCGAGGCTGGACTACTGCAATGCCCTCTACATGGGGCTTCCCCTGTCCCGAACTCGGAAATTGCAGCTGGTGCAGAATGCCGCGGCCCGGCTGTTATTGGGTCTCCCAAAGTGGGTACACATTCGGCCGGGTCTTCGGACTCTGCACTGGCTTCCAGTGATATACCAAGTCCGGTACAAGGTGCTGGTTATTACCTTTAAAGCCCTATATGGCCTGGGACCTGACTACCTGAAGGACCATCTCTCCCCACATGTTCCCCAGAGAGTACTGAGGTCAGGAACACAAAATCTCCTCACTATCCCCGGGCCAAAAGAAGCCCGCTTGAAATCCACCAGAGAAAGGGCTTTCTCCGTTATGGCCCCTACATGGTGGAATCAGCTGCCGGAGGAGGTGAGGGCCCTGCAGGACCTTGTTCAGTTCCGCAGGGCCTGTAAGACGACCCTCTTCCGGCTAGCCTACACCTAGCTAAGATGAGAACTCAATGTAGCTTGGCCAGACGTCTGTTCTATATGTAATTGGAATGTTTATTGGTTTTAAAGGTTTTAGCTGTTTTAAATCTTTAATTGTTTATATATTGTTTAAAATTGTTTAATTTTTATGTTTGACCAATTTCTGGAAGCCGCCCTGAGCCACTTGTGGGAAGGGCGGGATACAAATCATGAATGAATGAATGAATGAATGAATGAATGAATGAATGAATAAATGAATAAATAAATAAATAAAATACATTCCATCTTCTGCTTCAAGCCCTCCAAAAGAAATAGAAATTCAAGTTTTCACTTCAAAAGTTATTTCAATGACAATAAATGTATGGGATGGAAGAACCAGTTCAAATCATGGCTCAATCACAATTGCGCATTTTACCTTGAAGTATGTGTGTTCCATTGTAAGTATGTACGTATAGATGTATGTACAGATCCTGATTACCTTGTCTTGCTCTCTAGAACTCAATTCAGTCTAAAGTGTA
The DNA here is from genome assembly GCF_032191835.1 of Heteronotia binoei. Taxonomy (NCBI): domain Eukaryota; kingdom Metazoa; phylum Chordata; class Lepidosauria; order Squamata; family Gekkonidae; genus Heteronotia; species Heteronotia binoei. The sequence continues at coordinate 71,398,482 of NC_083231.1, forward strand.
CTATTAAAGCATTTATTCCATATTGTAACAATAAGCTACTGGAATGAGGACAAATTCAAAATTATAATGTTTACAAAGTCAACAAGACGATTCAATAAAATATGGAAAATTGGTGTGTACAAATAATAATAATACTTATTATTAATTTATATCCCGCCCTCACCACCGAAGCAGGCTCAAGGCAGCTCACAACATTTAAAAAATCAACAATTAAAACAATACATATTATAAATCATACATTAAAACCATCTAAGTTGGTTTGGTGCTAAAATCTTGATGTTACACATCTTACAGTTTTTCCAGGATGATGGTATTCCTTCTACAGTAGATTCCATATTAAGTAAAGGCCAGCTGGAAGAGAGTACTCTTGCAGGCCCTGCGGAACTGGGCAAGGCTCCGCAAGGCCTGAACCTCCTCTGGCAATTGGTTCCACCAGTGGGGGGCTACAATTGAGAAGGCTCTTTCTCTAGTGACTTTCAGTTTGGCCTCCTTCAGCCCAGGGATACCAATAGATTTTGAGAACCAGATCGCAGTACCCTCTGGGGAATATATGGGGAGAGACAGTCCCTAGGTAGGCAGGTCCTTGGCCATTTAGGCTTTAAAGGTAATAACCAGCACCTTGTAATGAATCTGGTACACTATTGGCAGCCAGTGCAGTTCCCGCAGCCCTGGCTGTATGTGCTCCCACCTAGGGAGCCCCAATAACAACCTGGCTGCTGCATTCTGCACTAGCTATAGTTTCTGGGTTCAGCACAGAGGCAGCCCCATTAGAGGGCATGGATCACTGTTGTCAGGTCGCTGTGCTCCAGGAAGGGGACAAACTGCCTTGCCCTCATTTCAGCTGCCGCAGTTCCAGGGTATACTATGGAGCCAGCTTAACACGAGGGCACAAAGGGCGCTGAGCTGTAATCTCATCAATGGCTCTGGAGAGCCGGCCTTGTCAAGACTCCACCAGGTCATTGAGAGAATCACAAGGGGGCCAGGGATCCCATAGGGCCATTTGGAACCACTCAGGGTCCATCAGACTCTGTGGGCAAGCCAAAATAAGCTCGCTGCCTAAATGGGCTTGGGGTGGGACATCCACATAAGCCTTAAGGGCAAAGTGGTCTGACCATTGTACCGCTTCAGCAGTAATATCGTCCACCAAAACCCCAGCCGCAAAGATCAAATCTAACATGTGCCAGGTGAGTGGGTGATGTAGCAAATTGGGAGAGTCCCAGTATCACAATGGATGACACTAGGTCCATCGCCTGACTGGAGGCCGCGTCATCAGCATGGACATTGAAGTCACCCAGGATCACAAGCTTTGGGTACTCCAATGCCCAGCCTGCTACGGCCTCCATCAAGGATGGTAAGGCTCCGGCTGGTGTGTTAGGCGAATGGTACACCAGCCATATCATCAAACCCTCCCCAACATCCCATGCCAGATTGGCACATTCAATACCATTGATCTCTGAGGCCAAGAGGGCCTGAAAGGAGTAAGCCTCTCGTGTGAATAGTGCCACCCCCCCCCCACCCTCTAGTCCGTGATTGGTTAAAGACTGAGTATCCTGGGGGAGTCATTTGGGAGAGAGCGACTGTCTCTCCATCTCACACCCAGGTCTCAGTCACGCAAGCCAGGTCCACGTCCTGCTCAAGCAAAAACTCTTGGAGGACTGAGGTCTTATTGTTTATGGACCTGGCATTGCAAAACACCAATGAAGGAGGCAAGTAATTCAGCCTGACTGGAATCCCCAGGCCAGTCATCCCCCACTTGTCTCAGCCTCAGACCAGATGTAAAAAGCACAGCTCCCCTCCCTGCAGTTAATTAACTCTCCAACCCTCTCTGCCCTTGCCAATCCAGTCTCCTTAATTTTATCAGTATCTGCCAATTCTAATAGTTAACTAACCAATTAAGTCCAACCCACAATCTCCCCTTTAAATTAATTAGATAAAAATACTTAAGTTAATTCTAATGGCTCATTAATTATAAAACCCTCCCAACAATAGAACATAATTAATTTGCCAAAAATATTATATTTTATCAGATAGCCAATTTGTTAATCAATAAATTCATCTACAATTAGTTAACCAAAACAATCAGTCAATTTAGCAGGTAAAATCCAATCATTAGTTCCTTTTATAGATTAGCAGCTTGGAGGCAGTGTTGTACAAGATAAAGTGCTGCTGTGCCTCTAAGTGCAGATATCGAATGGAATGTCCTTAGTGCGATCATACAATGTGGAGTCCCCACTTCTTCGTCCTTTCCAGGATAAGATTTTATGCCAGTTGACTCTCCCGTGCAGTTTAGCAGACCCTGGGGAGGTAAAGACCCCCCTCGTGCCTCCCCGCCACATGGTCAAAGTCTCTGGAGGCCCCGCTAGTGGTGACAGCAATGGGTCTAGCCGGCGCCCAGATGGCTGCTTGTGATATTTCCAGCCAGGGCTGGAGCCACAGCAGTGGCCGACAACCGCTGCCGGAGAAAGTGCCAATCGATTATGCAGTGGATAGAAGCGCTGTTTCCACAGCAGCCCGGGAATTCTCCGCTGCTTCCCCGATGCCTCATCCAGCATCCGGCTGCCACCGATGCCTCCTCTCTGGCAGTGCCCCACGGCTGATCATGCCCTCCGGCGTCTGACCACTGCCAGAGCCTCGTCACCCTGCTCACCCCCACTTACATCCAGACCGTGGTCATAGCTGTCATGCCTGCCCCAGACCCAGCCCCTGCTAGCTCAGAGCAGGCGCCTTTAACAGCCCTGGACGTAAGTCCCGAAGAAGCAAGCCGGCAGCAGGAGCCACCTGGAACTGATCAGGCCACGCCAGGCCCCAGCTCATCCCCTCCGGAATCACCACCACCTGTTAGCCGGCTCCGTGAAAGGAGACGACAGGAGATACGAAGCAGAAGAAGTGAGGCACGCATGTGGGGGAGAAGAGATCTAAGCCCGGCATACTAATGAGCTAACAAGCCAGCACAGTATATCTGTAATCTTGGCCCTAGGGCAAACTGTGCTGGCAACGAACGATCCTACTGGGACGTGACCACGCTCTGCACCCTCTTGCTTGCTGAGAGAACCCGTGTACTCCTGACCCAGCTTGAACCTTGGACTTGAAACTCTGGACTTTGACTCTGCTTTGTGGACTGGCTTAGGTATTTGGACTGTATTTGGCTTTGCTTTCTCTGGCTTCCGACCCTCTGCATTCCTGTGACTACGCTCTCTGTTTCATCCTTCAGCTGGACTGATTTACGGTGTTGAGTAATTGGACTGTTTACGATCACCCCTGCGCTACTCCCCAGCTGGCTGCGAGAGTTCTGGCCAGCTGCCGGGACGTTGGCAGCCGTCGTTCCTTATCTGAGACTCGAGCCGTGACAGCTTGCCAGCACCTGTCCGGCCAAATCAAAGCGCCCCACAAGCTCTGCTGCCCCGGTAAAAGGCCAGCCCCAGGTCTAGTTGGAGCTCCTGACCTGGGGCACTTCTTGAGGTCCTCCAGCTCCATCTATCCACCACATACCCCGTTCCTGATCCCGATTCGTCTGCAGCTCCCCGACGGCCGGTGGATCTTTGTACATGCCATGTTGGACTCAGGGGCTGCCTGCTGCTACATGGACAACCTCTTCGCCAAGGAACATGGCATCCCCATCCGGGAAAAGAAGATCCCTACCCTGGTCGAGGCCGTAGACGGTCGCCTGCTGCGCTCCGGACCGGTCCTCCACGAGACTCAACCACTTGTCCTATGGGTCCAGCAACACCAAGGGAAACAAACCTTTGACCTTGCCCGCATGCCACATTTTCCCGTCATACTAGGCCTATCCTGGCTCCAGGCCCACAACCCTCAGGTGGACTGGGTACAACGAGACCTGCGATTTCCAGGTGCCCCTACGTCATGTTCCATGCTACAACCGGATCCGGTTCCTGTGCCTCCTGATAGGCTACCCAGCCCCTCGCTCCCCATCAGCCTCCTGGGGGCCGCCACCACACTACCAGCTCCCTACCAGGAGTTCGCAGACGTCTTCGACGAAAAGGAAGCCGACCAGCTTCCCCCACATCGGCCCTACGACTGTGCCATTGACTTAATGCCCGGCGCCCCGTTACCAGCGGGCCGCCTCTACCCCATGGCGGACCCGGAGCTGGCTGCCCTACGGGAGTACTTGGAGAAGAACTTGGCCCGAGGGTTCATACGACCCTCCACCTCGCCCTTGTCCTCGCCCGTCCTGTTCGTGAAAAAGAAAACCGGGGACGTGCAGCTCTGCAATGACTACCGGGCACTCAATAAAATCACCATCCGGAACCGTTACCCGCTTCCACTGATTCCGGAGCTCTTCGACCGCGTAAAAGGGGCTACTATTTACACCAAGCTCGACCTTCGAGGGGCCTACAACTTAGTTCGTATTAAGGCCGGAGACGAATGGAAGACCGCTTTTGGTACCACGAGCACCCCTTTGGGCTCACAAACGCCCCTGCCGTGTTCCAACGATTCATGAATGACGTGTTCCGCGACCTGCTGGACCGGTTCCTGATTATTTACCTGGATGACATTTTGGTCTACTCCACCTCTGTGCAGGAGCACGTCCAACACGTACGACAGGTGCTACAGCGGCTCAGAGCTCACCGCCTTTATGCCAAGCTGGAGAAATGCGCCTTCCATCTCCCGTCGGTCGAGTTCTTGGGGCACATCATCTCTCCCCAAGGGACTCAGATGGATCCAAAGAAGGTTGACGCCATCCTTCAGTGGCAGGCCCCTCAGAATCGGAAGGACGTCCAACGCCTCCTGGGCTTCGCCAACTACTACCGGCAGTTCATCGCTGGCTACGCCAACCTAACCAAGCCCTTGACTCGGCTCCTCCGTCCCAAGGAACCCTTCCAATGGACTCTGGAAGCTGACCAGGCCTTCCGCGATCTCAAGCGCCGCTTCTCCTCCAGTCCCCTCTTGCGATACCCTGACCCCCACTTGCCCTTCATGGTGGAAGCAGATGCCTCCAATGTGGCCATCGGGGCCGTGCTCTCCCAGCGGGACGACCCCAGTCAGCCATGGCAACCCTGCGCGTACTACTCCCGGCAGCTCTCCACCGCCGAACGCAACTATACCATATGGGAGCGCGAACTCTTGGCCATCAAGGTGGCTTTCGAGGTCTGGCGGCACCACCTTGAAGGAGCAAGACACCCGGTCCAGGTATTCACAGACCACCGAAACCTGGAGCACCTGCAGACCACCCGCCGGCTGAACCAGCGACAGATCCGGTGGTCCCTGTTCTTTTCTCGTTTCAACTTCACCATCTCCTACATCCCGCACACCCAAAACCAGAAAGCCGATGCTCTGTCCCGCCGGACAGACTATGGCACCCCTAGTGCTACAGAAGCCCCCAAGGCTAGCATCCTGCCACCTACGGTCTTTGCCGCCACCCTGACTGTACCAGCCTTAGTGGCAGAGATACAGGCCAGTCAGGCCACCGACCCCTGGGCCCCAAAACACCTGCAGGAACCTCAGCAAGACCCTGCCGGAGAACTGACCACCCGGGATGGGCTGCTCTACCATCGGGAGCAGTTGTACATCCCTCCAGGGCCCCTCCGATCCCGCATCCTCCGCCTCACCCACGACGCACCCCCGGCCAGCCACTTCGGGCAACACAAAACAGCCCATCTGCTGACCAGAGACTTTTGGTGGCCTCGCTTCTGAGCGGAGATTAGCCGGTATGTAGCTTCATGTGAGGTCTGCCGCCGAGCTAAAAACATACCTGCCAAACCCTCCGGTCTCCTGCAGCCCCTTCCTACTCCCTCCGGTCCCTGGGACGTTGTGTCCATGGACTTCATTGTAGACCTACCCCGATCCCAAGGACACACGTGCATCTTCATCGTGGTGGACCTGTTCACCAAGATGGCCCATTTTGTCCCCTGCGCCAAAGTGCCGTCAGGGCCAGAAACCGCCCAGCTCTACCTGAACCATGTTTTCCGCCTGCACGGGTTACCCAAGCAGATTGTCTCGGATCGGGGCCCGCAATTTACCTCCCGCTTTTGGCAAGCCTTCCAGCAAGCTTTGGGGACGGAGCTTCATTTGTCTTCCGCCTACCATCCCCAGACCGACGGCCAGACGGAGCGCACCAACGCGACCCTGGAGCAGTATTTACGCTGTTACACCAGTTACCAACAAGACAACTGGGCCTCTCTGCTACCACTGGCAGAGTTCGCTTACAACAATGCCGTACACAGCTCCACGCAGACCACACCGTTTGCGGCCAACTACGGACAGCACCCCCGATTCTTCCCTCTGCTCGGCCCCTCCGCCGGTGTTCCCGCAGCAGACAACCGGATCGAGGAACTTCACGCGCTCCATGACCTCCTGCGCGCACAGCTCCAACGCGCCAAAGACGCGTATAAACTGGCCGCAGATCAGCACCGCCAGGAAAGGGCCGCCCTTAAGGTCGGGGATTCCGTCTGGCTCTCTACCCGGTATCTCCGGACTCCTGGCCGGTCCTCCAAGTTAACCGCTCGCTTCATCGGCCCCTTTCCAATCGAGGCGCAAATCAACCCGGTGGCGTTCCGCCTGCGCCTTCCCGTCCACCTCCGGATACACCCAGTTTTCCATCGCTCCCTCCTCCAACCTGCGGCTGCGCCGGACCCTAACCGGGACGTTCCACCACCACCTCCGCCACCGGTTTTGGTGGATGATGAGGAGGAGTACGAGGTCCATCAGATCCTGGACTCCCGGCTGCACTGAGGTCAGCTCCAGTACCTAGTGGACTGGGAGGGCTACCCCTCCGAAGATCGTTCCTGGGAACCAGCTACCCACCTGCATGCCCCTGATCTGCTCCAGCGGTTCCATGAGGCCTACCCTGATAAGCCAGGCGGCTTGGGTGAGGGGGGGCCTGAGGGGGGGATAGTGTCATGCCTGCCCCTGACCCAGCCCCTGCTAGCTCAGAGCAGGCGCCTTTAACAGCCCTGGACTTAAGTTCCGAAGAAGCAAGCCGGCAGCAGGAGCCACCTGGAACTGATCAGGCCACGCTGGGCCCCAGCTCATCCCCTCCGGAATCACCACCACCTGTTAGCCGGCTCCGTGAAAGGAGACGACAGGAGATACGAAGCAGAAGAAGTGAGGCACGCATGCGGGGGAGAAGAGATCTAAGCCCGGCATACTAATGAGCTAACAAGCCAGCACAGTATATCTGTAATCTTGGCCCTAGGGCAAACTGTGCTGGCAACGAACGATCCTACTGGGACGTGACCACGCTCTGCACCCTCTTGCTTGCTGAGAGAACCCGTGTACTCCTGACCCAGCTTGAACCTTGGACTTGAAACTCTGGACTTTGACTCTGCTTTGTGGACTGGCTTAGGTATTTGGACTGTATTTGGCTTTGCTTTCTCTGGCTTCCGACCCTCTGCATTCCTGTGACTACGCTCTCTGTTTCATCCTTCGGCCGGACTGATTTACGGTGTTGAGTAATTGGACTGTTTACGATCACCCCTGCGCTACTCCCCAGCCGGCTGCGAGAGTTCTGGCCAGCTGCCGGGACGTTGGCAGCCGTCGTTCCTTATCTGAGACTCGAGCCGTGACAATAGCAGCCCTCCATTTCGGTGCCAGGCCCAGCTCACCAGAATCATAAGCGATGTTTCTTTTGTCTTTGGGGGGAGTTGAAAGCCCGCCAAGTTCTTAAAATTCATACCGCACCTTCCCCCAGCAGCATATTATCAGGTTCGCCCTTTAATACTGCAAATGCAGGGTGTGCTAGGCATAGGCATATTTCATTTACAGGAGCCCTAGCACCAGAGCTCCTGCCTCGTTGCCATCTGAGTGCAATGAATTTAGAAATCTGGGATTTGTATTCCAGCCAAATTTATCATGGTCCAAGCATACTCAATATCTCACAGAAAATTGATTTAAGCCTAGTAGCCCATCACCCCATTGATCACCAGGGTTGATTTGGCTGATCTGCCTGGCTAGGCGGGTTTCACCTCCCTCCCTCACTGCTCCATGTGCATCCCTCCCAAAGCTGTGCACTCAGTGGAAGAGGACAACCATTCAAGATAGAAAGAGTGTACGGTTCTTTGATCAAGGGTATACAATAGCTGTGCTCCCCTAAAGAAGTTCTTTTATTTTCAGTGAGCTCAATATATGCCAGTACTTGAAAACATTTAAGACCTTTCTTAGTGATACCATACATACTGTATGGCCTGTTCCCATGCATACTGTATGGCTGGTTCTTCGGCCCAGTCTGGTTTTTCAGCCCAGATCTGATTCTTTGGCCCAATAGAACAAGCTAACAAACTTCAGCAAATCTTTTTTTATAGAATATTCACTCTACCAGCATGCCTTACCTCTGCAGTTGTACAACTCGATTTGGTTCTTCCAAAAATTTCAGTGCTGATTTGGAAGGCTATAGCCAGCTTCAAATTTCAGCTGTCAAATTCTGAAGATCTCCTAACCTTCACCATATTGGCAGTGCAAGAGCACTGTTGGTTAAAGTGGAATGAAGTTGAAAATAAACCAACTGGGATCACAGAAGCCAAAGAATTTAACTGAAAAAAGGCAAACATCACTTACAGAGAAACTGATTAAGCATGACTGCGACACCCTCCCAAAGGATGCCAGATAAAAATGCTCCCCACTTCATCTGGGAATAAAATATTCTACCAAATTCAACCCACCTCTTCACTGTTAGTTCTGAAATTGAGCTGGTCATAAATGATCACATGTTGCATTCTCAACAGCCCAGATGAAGGGCTGTCTTTTCTGGATAACCCTGGATCATAGCTATTGTGACTACTCTTTGACAGAACTTGATTCACCACCATCTCATATCTTCTTCTATTGTCCAAAATATGCAACAGCAAGAGAGATTCCTCAGAAAATGGCTGCTGAAGTATTCAACTATTTCTGATACTTCAAGATGAAGACTACTTTTAAGCAGCCTCTGACAAAACTGTATTGTAGATGTAGCAAACGTTTGTTTAAAAACTCTTAATTTTTAAAATGGTGTATGTCCAATGGGTTATTAAACATAAATAAACTTGAACTTGATGTATGTACAGGGTAGCACATGAGCAGTTTTGAGTTACGCTGGTCCACTCCAGGATTTAAGTATGCTAATCTTGTTGCCACCTTCATGCATTCAGTGTAACGAAGCATGGACACAAAGACTACATACACATGAATTGTATGCATATATGTTCTATGTCTGCTATTATGAATAATTTTTCAATTGTTCCCAATTAAATGCATAGAATTTATGCATATATTGTTTGTAAGTTGGTAACTCACAGTGCCAAATTAATACAGTAATGCCCTGTTAAGTCCACTGAAGTCAGTGGGCTTAGAAAAGTGTAACTCTACTTAGGATGTCATGGTCAATGAGCAGGTTGTGAGCAGGTTGTGATGTCATGGTCAATGAGCAGGTTAAAAAGAAACTATTATGATGTATTTATATAACTCTGTGTGCAAATACAATTAAAAAGTTAGCTGTGTCTAAATTTTCTGGGAAGAAATGTACCTAAATTTTATTGATATCAATAGGCCACAGGCACAAACACCTATACAGCCTTACCTAGCCAACTGTGAGCTGCAGCTGTGAACACAGGCCCAACCTACCATCCCCATTATAAATAGACAAGGATGATTCTCTATGGTGACTATTTGAAAGAAGTGCCTAGTCTCAGTTTCTGGGCTTGATCACCACGTGTTATTAGTGAGAGAGAAGTGTGTACAACCATGGGACTTAGCATCCACACTATGACTTGTTTAAACTGGGTGGATCTATATGCATACAAAGCAAGCAAGTGTGCTTAATTAGCACAGCAGAGGAATATAGTCCAAGCAGGCACTGCAGTGACATGCTAAAATGAGTGTACACAGGGCTATTTTTGTAGGAAAAGGCCAACAGGAACTCATTTGCACATTAAACCACACCCCCTGACATCACCATAGTTTCACACAGGACTCTTTTTGTAGAAAAAGCCCAGCAGGAACTCATCTGCATTTTAGGCCAAACCTGACACCAAACCATCCAGAAGTACTTTCCTGCTCAAAAAAAGCCCTGAGTGTACATATCTGTTTTGCACATCAAATGTAAAATGTATGTAAACATGTGATGTATAGAAGAGGAGGGGTATGATAGGTAAACTCAGTCCCACTTCCACTCTGTATGCGTTGCCTTGTTTATAGATGTTTTATGTTTATGTGGCTCATGTATTAAGTTCTCTGTGTAGGCAATTTTTGTGTGAACAAGAACCCTGAAAAGGCAAAGTTTCTAATGTATGGAGACATCTGTATTGTTAGGGTTTGTAGAATCTTTCAGGCTCAAGTGCCGTGTTCTACTGTTTTCCTTCCAAACATTTTGTTCTCAGCTGCGGAGAACATCCTCAGTGGCGTTGCAGCCAGAGCAGGCGCTCTGACCTTCTTGGCTGCTGTGCATTGAGTGGGGCCAGGGCTGCTGGAGAGCTGCTATTTCTAGGCTGGAGAGGGTGTGATGAATTTTAACAGAAAGGAAGAAGGCATTTTCATCCACTAATCTTGGTACCCAGCTCTGCAAAACACCCTACAGACTGTAAATTGCAGAAAGTCTCAGAACAACCAGCACATTCCACAGAACAATCAGCACAGTCAACAACCATCTTACTTATCTTCACACCCCTACCAACCCTCCCAGCAATTAACACAGAACAATGGTCACATTCAACAGCCAGTTTCCTTATTACTACCCTTCCAGGAAGCCCCACCAAACAATGGGCACATCTACAAACCAATTGCCCTTTCATCACACCCTCTCCAGCCTAGAAATAGCAGCTCTCCAGCAGCCTTGGCCCCACTCAATTCACAGCAGCCAAGGTCAGAGCACCTGCTCCGGCTGCAACGCCACTGAGGATGTTCTCCGCAGCTGAGAACAAAACGTCTGGAAGGAAAACTTTCTCCAGTAGAACACGGCACTTGAGCCCAAAAGATTCTACAAACCCTAATGATGTTACCAGCCGTGAAAACCTGAAATCTTTGATCTGTATTGTTACTTATTGTTTTGTTTTTTTATTCTGCCCTCCCCACAGGTGGGCTCAGGGCAGATTACGGCAGAATTTAAAACATCAGATAAATTACAACAGTTAAAACTCTTAAAAATAATGTAACTTAAAATAGATCAAATAACGGTTTCCAGCTGGAGCCACTAGGCCTCTAGGATCATCTAATCTGGGCCTTGCAAGACAGTAACTTTCAGCAGGGAAGGTCAGGTGTTTTGTTGGATGAAAATGCCTCAGAAAAATGCCTGGCGAAATAGGTCCATTTTACAGGCTCTGTGGAACAGCAATAAGTCCCTTGGGGCCCTGATCTTGACTGGGAACATGTTCCATCAGGCTGAGATCAGAGTAGAAAAAGCCCTAGCCCTGGTTGAGATCTGCATGGATGTCTTTTGGGCTGGAGACAACCAGCAAATCTTGGTCTGTAGAGTGTAAAGCTCTGCAGGGCACATATGGGGAGAGGCAGTCCATCAGATATGTTGCTCCCAGGTCACACAAGGTTTTAAAGGTTTCAAGGTTTTAACACCTTGAAATGGATCCAGTACTCAGTAATGAATCAGTAGCCAATGCAATTGGCATAGCACTGGCCAAATGTGTGCCCACAGACAATGCAGTCAGCAGGTGCACCACTGTATTTTGCGCCAGCTGGAGTTTCTGATAGTTTTTGCATTGATGAAAAATGGTGGTGTTCTAACCCAGTGTATGAAATTTGTTATGAAATGCTTGAAAAAGCTAATGCGAAACAGGGACACTAGAACAAACCTGTTGCCTTATGGATTGCTGTCTGCATAAATTTAAGAATTGGACTAATTGAACAACTGTTACTTTCATCGAAACCTTCCCAAAGAAGTACAGACATTGATTTACTACTCTATAGGCAAGGAGTGCCGGCTGTATGCTCACCCGTACAGGTGATGCAGTCAGCAGGCGAGCTGCTGCATTCTGCACCCGCTGCAGTTTCCAGATCAGTTTCACGAGTAGGCCAGCGTAGAGCAAGTTACAGTAGTCCAGTCTGGAAGTCACCATTACATGGGTCACAGTAGTCAGGTCTTGGGGGGATAGGTATGGTGCTAGCTGCCTGATCTGCTGTAGATAGAAAAAGGCAGACCCAGCAGCTGCTGTGATCTGGGCCTCCATGGAGAGGCAGGCATCCAGAATCACCCTTAGACTCTTCGCCTGTTGGGCCAGTACCAGAACAGCACAGCCCAGAGCTGGGAGCTGGATGCATGACCCCACCCCGCCTCGACTCAGGTACAGGACCTCCGTCTTAGTTGGATTTAACTTCAATCGACTCTGCTGTAACCATCCAGCCACGGCTCCTAATGCCTTGAACAGCTGTTCAGGGGTGGAAGATGGTCTGCCATCCATCAACAGATAGAGCTGGGTGTCATCAGCATACTGATGACAGCCCAGTCCAAAACCTCAGCAATCTTAGCAAGGGGGCACATATAGATGTTAAATAATATGGGCAAAAGAATAGCTCCCTGCAGCACTCCACATATAAGTTCAGCAACTCATGAGTAAAGATGCCAAGATGGAAGTTCAGCAACTCATGAGTAAAGATGCCAATTCCCTCACTTCAGAGACATCAGAAACAGGGGGGAGGGAGGGAAATGTCTGGGCACTTCATTATTCCCTATGGAGATCAATTCTCACAGGGTATAATGGAGAATTGATCTGGGGCTCTGGAGGGGCTGTTTTTTGAGGTAGAGGTCCCAGATTTTCAGCATAGCATCTGATGACTCTCCTCAAAATTTTCTCCAGGGAGTCCAATTCTATGAGCCCCAAAATAAGGTGTCCCTATCCTTCATTATTTCTAATGTATGGAAGGCATTTAAAAGGTGTGCAGTTTTTAAAAATGTGATGGCCAGAACTCCCTTTGGAGTTCAATTGTGCTTGTCACAACTTTGCTTATGGCTCCACCCCCAATGTCTCCTGGCTCTACCCCCAAAGTCTCCTGGCTCTACCCCCAAAGTCTCCTGGCTCTACCCCCAAAGTCCCCAGATATTTCTTGAATTGGGCTCAGCAACCCTAGTTTCCTGAATCAGCCGCAAGAGCAAGCCTGTGTAGACTGAGTTACAGTAATCAAAGTGACCATTGCATGGGTCACTGTAGCCAAGTCCTGGGGTAGAGAGAGGGCACCAGCTGCCCAATCTGCTAACGATGATAAAAGGCAGACCTGACAACTGTGGTGACCTGGGCCTCCATAGAGAGCAAAGCATCCAGGATCAACCCCAGGCTTCTCACCTTCTGGGTTGGCACAAGTGCAGCACCATCCAGGGTGGGCTGCCTGATTCCTGATTCAACTCATCCCCAGCTCAAATACAGGACCTACATCTTCACTGGATTAAGTTGCAACCACACAGCTTCCAGTGCTGTGGTCAGATTTTCTGGGGGAGAGCCTGGGCAGTCATCCATTATCAGATAGAGTTGGGTGTCATCTGCATCTTGGTGACAGCGCAGCTCAAACCCCCAGACCAGCTGGCTGAAGGGACACATGTAGATATTGAACAACATAGGTGAGATAACAACCCCTGTAGCACCCCACACTCAAATGGGTAACACAGGGAGACTCTATACTTGCATTCAGGAAGGACCTCAATACACCCATCATATATTTTGAGGGTACAGTTTTTTAAAAAATCTGGGGTACAGTTTACCACCCTTATCTTGCTTCCACCCATAAACAATATTTGTGTGTTGTTCATTCTCCTTAGAATATCATGCAACAAGTGAACAAAGATAAATTATTTTTAGTTATTTTTGTTCAGAGGATAATTATGAAGATGAGTGAAGAGGGACAACAATAATAAATTGATCCATCCATTAAATTATTAATAAAGTAATGTCCTATAAAATGGGTTCAGATATGAACCCATATAAGCTATTATCATACTTCCTTTTTTGTGTTAGAGAGAAGACAAACTATTTACAAATATATCCATCAACTTTTGCTGAAGTCCTGATGACTGTGATGCATATGCCCACCACAGGGTCTAGATAAGATTCCCAGGGAAGACACTTACTTTTCTCAGTTCCTGTCAGCTAGACAATGATTTCTGTCACCCATATCTTCCATTACACAATGTCTTCTTTCTAGATATAACAAAAGTTGGAAAAGATAAAACTCTTTTTCTGGTTGTGTTTTTTAAATTGTTTTAATTTCATCTTCCCATGGTATACTCAACATCACAGAATGGACTTTTCAAATGAAAAGAGATCCCAAAGAGATCCCTGGAGCTGTATATACATAACATTTCCTGACAAGAGTTATTCTGTGGTTATACAGAATAACAATAGTTATGTACAAGTTATATTGATTCCTAGCCAGAAAATTTACAAGACCAAATGCAGAAGCAATTCTTTTTTAGCAGTATTAAATTATATACTGTATGGGAAAATCTTTCCAACAGGATACCCGCATTGATAAGGCAAGTGCATTGGCAGCTGGTCCTTTCACAAGAAGAATTATTATTTTATTATTGTATTATTGAATAACTATGGTTCTTTTGCTGGTGGTATTATGCATGTAATGTAGTTCTTTTACTATAGGAAGCACAAAATATCTTCTTTTTTAACTACTGACTGAATGCTTAGGCAAGTGAACAAAACAGCAGTAGGTTTTTCCTTCTGTCAGTCTGTTGACTTATAGGGCAGTAGTCTTTATCAGAGAAGCAACAAGATCTGGAATCTTTTCTTTGTGTTATGTATATAGATAGCAAGTTAAGGAAAACTCAGACAATAACATAAGAGCCCTGCTGGGTCAGACTAGTGTCCCATCTAGTAAGGTGGACTATAAAAAACCAATAAAGAAAGAATCCAGTATCCTGTCTCACACAATGGCGAACCAGTTGCTTTGGAGGCCCAACAACAGGGCACAGATACCAAAGCTTTCCCTGGATGTTGTCTGTTAGCACTGGGTTTCCCACTAGAGCATCTGGCCCAGGCTTTCTGTTCCCTACTGCTGCTTGACAGGCTAGTATGTGAGAGGATCACATGTTCAGCACAATGCCAGAAATAATGTCACTGTCAGCTATGGTTGGCAGGCCCACTTGGGGCCATTACTACATCCTCTGGCAGTGAATTCTACATTTTAAACACTCATTGGCCGTTTTCGCACTCACGTTTTACTGGCGCCACGACCCTCCTCACGCCGGCGAATCTGCATGGATTTCGCACCAGAAGCGCCGGCGCACCCAGAAGCGCCGGCTACTTCCGTCGCTAAGCCAGCGCAAACGGAAATCGCAAAGATGCAGGAAAACGTTTGCGCTGGCTTAGCGACGGAAGTAGCCGGCGCTTCTGGGTGCGCCGGCGCTTCTGGTGCGAAATCCATGCAGATTCGCCGGCGTGAGGAGGGTCGTGGCGCCAGTAAAACGTGAGTGCGAAAACACCCATTGAGTACATAAGTTTTTCCTTCTGTTAGTCCGTTGACTTATAGGGCAATGGCCTTTATTGATTGATTGATTGCACTTATATTCCACCCTCCCCAAACGGGCTCATGGCGGCTTTATCAGAGAAGCAACAAGATCTAGAATCTACTTGATTTGCAGTATGTCTCCTTTGTAAGGTTTTTCAACAATGCCAGTGGTTATTTAGTGTTTATGCATGGGGTGGTATAAGTAAGCATTGGCTTGGGTCAAGTGGAAGAGATTTCCATCAGTGATACTTTCTTGCCTCTCCCATCTTGCTACATCCCAAAGGATTTCCTTGAAATGCTGCTGAGGGAGATGGCGTTCAAGAAGGAGCATGAAAAGTTAATCTGCAGTAGAAGAATGGATTCAGCTTCTGTTAGTGGAAATCTACTATCCAGTGAGCTTCAGTGGCAGTGTGGGGATTCAAACTTGGGTCTCCCAGATCTTAGTCTTCAGCCACTATACCACACTGATCTGAACACAGAATCATTTCCCCCCAAATGACAGTGAGGCTGAAAACCTCCTATACTGACTTATCAGCAGTGGGTTTTTTTGCAGAAACAGCCTAGCAGGAGCTCATTTGCATACTGCATGGCCTGGGAGCACATGGCTGCTGCATGGTGGGTTGGGTTAGCCAGAATCCTTGCCAGCCCAGGCAGAACTCTGCTCCTATGAGCTCTAGCAGAAAAAAAAGTCCTTCTTATCAGTAACAATGAATCAATACTCTGAAACAACCTTATCATTCTAAACTATGGAGTGATATTTTTTACAAAGAAACTTTTATGATGTATTTATATAAGACTGTGTGCAAATAACACAATTAAAAAGTTAGCTGTGCCTAAATTTTCTGGGAAGAAATGTACCTAAATTTTATTGATATCAATAGGCCACAGGCACAAACACCCATACAGCCTTACCTAGCCAACTGTGAGCTACAGCTGTGAACAGAGGCCCAACCTACCATCCCCATTATAAATAGACAAGGATGGTTCTCTATGGTGACTATTTGAAAGAAGTGCCTAGTCTCAGTCTCTGGGCTTGAGTGCTACATGTTATTAGTGAGAGAGAAGTGTGTACAACCATGGGACTTAGCATCCACACTATGACTTGTTCAAACTGTGTGGATCTATATGCATACAAAGCAAGCAAGTGTGCTTAATTAGCACAGCAGAGGTATAAAGCCCAAGCAGGCACTGCAGTGACATGCTAAAATGAGTGTACATAGGGCTATTTTTGTAGAAAAAGCCCAGCAGGAACTTATTTGCATTTTAGGCCAAACCTGACACCAAACCATCCAGAAGTACTTTCCTGCTCAAAAAAAGCCTTGAGTGTACATATCTGTTTTGCACATCAAATGGCCCCATTTAAATGATATGCTGTATAAGTGCAATGTTGCTTAACTGAGTTGGGTGATCAAATTTAGACCAGATCTTACTGATTACCAGATCCATCAGAAGTGACCAAGCAATGGAAGATTTACCATGCACAAATGTGTGGAATTATTTTACAGTCTTTTATCTCATTCAGTGCCATAACAGTTATGTGAAGTAGCTCTAAATGTTCCCATTTTACTGACTGGGAGTTGTGGCAATACAATGCAACCTCTACAGGACAGAATTCAGTCGAAGTATAACACAGCACAAAGACTGCCAGTGCTACTATATATCCCTTTAACCTTCTCAAAAGGAACTGGGTGCTGTACCTCAGTCAAAAAATCCTCTGTAAGATGTAAAAGGATGCATGACAATACTGCCCCACAGATACACTAGATTAGAAAAGACAAGACAACATATTTATAGATTGATGTACTTCCAAATTAAAGCGTAAAAAATCCATTGTGTTCGAAAATCAATGTAAAGTCTGATCCCACTGGTCCTCTACTTCCTCAAGTCCTCCTGAAGTAAAATAATAGCGCTTGAGTTGGCAAGGCACTTTGAGGACTGAGCCAAGGAGCACATTGATCTGCTAGCTAAGCACCTAAAAATAAACATTAAAGCCAATTGCAGGCTTCCTCATCTCACTGAATAGATGGAACTTATAACCCGCCCCCCAAGAATCAAAATAAAATAAATTGCTTATGTTACAAAGTGTAAATTGATTCTAAGCATCTTGTGTATTATCACCCTGGTGGGAAGAGAGAGTACAAGAGTCAATTGAATAGTCTCATGGCTATTAAAAAGAAGGTTAGCTCTGTATTTAACCACTGACATTTCAAGCAAAGGTTGCAGTCCTAGCTCCTTAGAAGTAGCCCTGGCCCTACATTGAGGAAAGATCAAGCAGATTCCTTAGACAGTGTATTTTGGGCATGCTTAAAGTAAAGGATGTTGTTTCCTTTACTATAGCATTTTTAACTGGATCAGCCGAGGTGTTTGCAATTAGTTCTGGTTATCTGGTTAGATTTATTTAGGATCAGGTTGAAAAAAGAGAGGAAGGAATGGATTATGGGTTTGTTTCTCTGAGGCACCAATGTTTTACAAAACAAAACAAAACAAAAATATTAGTCACAGTATACTATCACATTTTACTTGAAAGTTTAGTTTTAACCCTAACATATTGTCAGTCAGAACAGATGAGACAAATAAAATACTGCCTGTTTTCCACTAACTTTCTTGTTGTTTTCTTGGTATCACTTCTTGGTGAATGTACTTATTAAAGAATTTTTGCCACAGTAAACACCAGGTGATAAAATCTCTGGTTAGATTGCCCCATGTCTTCATGTACTATGTGGGGCAAGATAAATTCAAATTCTTAGCCCTTCAATCTGATGTAAGATAAGATCATTTTCATTTGGTGATGTTAAATATGAGTTTAGGTTTCATCTTCAGAAAAACCACTTGCCATATGGAGAAAGAGAGAAATTTTTTCAAGGCAGTATCTTCTGCCCTTTTGGTATCATATTCTGTAAATTGTTTCCTTCAGGGAGGGACTGTGGCTCAGTGGTACACCATCTGATTGGCATGCAGAAAGCCCACCTAAAAAGGTTCAGCTGGTACACAATGTGAAAGACCTGTACCTGAGACCCTGGAGATTCAAGTGCCAAACTCAGTTGACAATACTGTCCTTAACAACCCAATGCCATTCAGTATAAGGCAACACCAAGTGACATGTATTTTTATGTATGCTTTTTGTGATGTGTATCCTGGTTTGTCCCATCCTTTGTTTGTGTGTGTGCCCTGTGACGCAGAGTGGTAAGCTGCAGTACTGCAGTCCAAACTCCATTCACGACCTGAGTTCAATTCCAACAGAAGCTGGGTTCAGGTAGCCGGTGCAAGGCTGACTCAGTCTTCCATCCTTCCGAGGTCAGTAAAATGAGTACCCAGCTTGCTGGGGTAAAGTGTAGATGACTGGGAGAGACAATGGCAAACCACCTCGTAAAAAGTCTGCTGTGAAAACGTTGTGAAGTGACATCACCCCAGAGTTGGAAACGACTGGTGCTTGCACAGGGGACTACTTTTACCCTTTTTTATTTGGTTGCAACCTGGAGTTCATTACCGGGCACAGCATGATATTTTGGGTGGCCCATCAAGCCCGGCGGACTGCAATTGGGTCGCAGCTGGGGCTGAGCGAATGGGCCGTAGTTGAGTGGCAGGGGCGCTGTGGCCTCCCTTGGGCTGGGCTGCTGCCACTCCTGTTCCAGGGGAGGGTCGGCCATCCGCCACACATCCTGGTGGTTCACCTAGGTGGGAATGACCTGGGCTTCTTAAAAGGGAAGGCCCTTTCGCTACAGCCGGTGGAGGATTTGCAGGTCATTCGGAGCAGGTGGCCAGGAGTGGTCATTTTATGTTGCCTCGACGGGTGTGGCATGCGCCCCTGGACCTGATAGGGCTGTGTGGAAGGCCTTGGAAGATGGCCTGGGGATATATTTACAACACCTGGGAATCCAAGTTCATCAGGCGGCCCCGTATAGGGCCGATGGTGTGCATCTGTCCAAGTTGGGTAACAGGGCCTTTTTAGCAGACCTCCAGAGAGGGTTATGTGTGGCTTTAGGCCGCTCGGTGAGGCACGAGCGCCTAAGCTGAGGCTTGGCGCTGACGGTGGCAGAAGTTAGGTGGGGCATTTCACATATTGGTGAGCACTCAGGGTCCTCCCCCATTTGGGGCATAAGGCTGGCCGGATCAGCAGCTGGGCTGTACAGCTCTCTGTCATGATGGCTGGACTTTTGGATGCCCTCACCTTGTGGGCTCCTTTGGTAAGGAGACCAGGCAAGGGAGAGTGACCCTGACTCAGCTTCTTGGCAGTAGCCATGGAAACTGCTCATGCTGGGGGCAGGGTGGCTCACTCTACACAGGACTAGGCAGGGTATGGCAATACCCTGGTCTGGTCCTGTTGTTGGTTGCCCCATGCCATTAAAAGTCAATTTAAACCCAACTCTTGTGTGTGCCTCATTATTCTGACTGGGGGAGCAATTGGTACTTAACACCAAAATGGCTATCTTTTTTTCCACTTGCTGGAAAAAAATGCTCTGAAATAGTCACATATTTTTATTCCTGGATAGAGTGCCCTAAAATTACTACATTCTGGAACCAAATTTTAAACAGAATCCAACAACTCACAGGAACACTCATCCCTCTTACGTCTGAACATATCTTACTAAATTTCAGGACTGGACTTAAAATACCCTCTCATGTGAACAAAAGAATAGCTTTTTTATTACATGCTGCGAAATTGTCAAGAGCTCAGAGATGAAAGTCGGAAAAACCACCAGATATAAACTTATGGCACGTTAAGCTTTGGCATTTATACATAATGATGAAAATAACAGACAACATTAAAACTCAGTCTCAACCACAATCAGAGTACTCTGATTTCTTTACAATATGGAACCCGATACTTGAATATCTGCAAGACCAGAATGAAATACCACAAGTGGTAACAGATCTACAGTTCTGGTAAACACTACCAATAATGAGATATTAATTGTAATAGATGTTATCTTATTTTTTGTATAGCATGATATATTTTTTAAAAAATTATTTAAATATGTATAATGCAGATTATACATTGTGTGATAATATGTTCTATAAAGGTGGCATGATCTTTGCAAGTTTATAATATACCAAAGTCAACAACTGTATTTCTTATTTTACTTTTAATTTTTTAATTCTTTAATATTTGTAAACAATATACTAGTGTTTTCTATTTATAAATTCTTAACAGAAACATAATACTGTTCCAAAAAGAAAAAGCGAATGTAAGTACTGCAATTACTCTCATTTTTTGTTAATTACAATTTTGACTGCAAACTGCAACCAATATAGCATTTATTGTACTGTTTGTTAAAATAATAAAACATTATATTGGGGGGGGGGCAAGTGTTGCCTCCACCATATAGACATTTGCCATATACTACTGATCTACCCACATGCTCATATAGAACAATGTTGGAGTTGCTGGTCACCATTCATTCTCCACAAACTGGTTTGTGTTTGTGTGTGGGGTGGTGGTATCTTTTTAAACTAATATATGTAGTAATACAAAGAAGTTTGCCAAAAGATCTGGGGAAAAAATCCTGTCTCTTTAATAAATAGGCTCTTATTTACTAGATTATACTATTTTTCTCTATGCCATAAAAAGCTTCGGCTGCCCATTTCTATATATTAAACCTAAAGTAAAGGGACAAGACTCCCCCCCCCCTTCAGGCAATTAGCAACCCTAGTTACCTGGTCTTTGGACTGTTAGGTCATTACTACAGATGGAAGGAATAGAGTGGGTTCATTGGTGAGCACCTGAGATGTCCAGAGACAAAGGACCATTTCTTTCTTTTTGTTTTAAAATAATTAACTGGAGTTGTGGGGTACTTTGTAGAGGAAATACCCTTGGTGCTGAGCAACATTAATCAAACTCATAAATGCTTAGAATGGCCCACCTGGAGAAATACACAGGGTAAGGTAAACAATGGTGATGGTCATGATGGCCAAATTATCCAAATGATGGTAACCATCAGCGGTCATTTTGTAGAAAAATAGGTGGTGGAGCTCATCCAGGGTTTGTTATGCCGCTGCACATACTATTCAATGGACAAGGAGGTAAAATTCTCAGAAGGAACTCTCAGAAAGGTTCAGGAGCTGCGCTTCTGTGAGCTCCCACTGAATCTGAGGCCTAGTAGCCATTATCCAACCTTAGTAGCAACCTGCATTAAGAAAACCTAAGTCACCACTTGATGATGCAGATTATCCATCCTAACTCCTCACCTTGCAGCACCCACCCCACTTTCAGACTGGGATATAAGGACTCAAGGATATCTGTTTCCATTCATATCTGATGAAGGGTGCTTTGACTCTTGAAATCTTATACTCCAAAGCTCTTGTTTGGAGATTTTTGGAGTATAACACACACACACACACAGAGCATTTGTCATAGGGCTATTGTTTGAGGAACAGTCCAAAGTGACTTCAATATGCAGAAACCACCCAGTATTTTGAATCCTGGCAATCAACTTCAAAATGTTCAGGTTCCCTGGATGATTTGTTTTATTCATTTAACTGTTAACATTGCTTCATTAGTATGCCTCATTTACTTTAGTTTGTTTTATTACTTTATTCTATCTGGGCTTCCCAAAACATGATACAGAAAAATCAACTTGTAAAAGCCCAGGAGTTTTAAAATTCATCACTCATCCAAATAAGCAATGTGTCCTGTAGCATGTGTTATGTTAAACAATCATAAGTTTCAAACCATCCAATGAACACATTCATTGCTTAATTTCATGTAACAACATTTGATGGAATCATGATTTATGACACGATGATTTCATTTCAGCAGTTATTGATTTTATGATAAATTTCATTATGGCATGATTACATTTTGCCTGAATCTTACGCTAGACATCAATATTTATAGTCACAAAATTAAAAAGAAATGAATCTTCACAAAATTTGTCTAATGTGAAGTTACCAATAAATAATGCCAATTCTATATAGAATAAAAGTTCAATCATTTCAGCTCTTCAACTGTTGGTTGCCATACATCAAATTACATCTGTAGTTTTGGTAATAATATAGACCAGGATTCTTTCATAAAATGGTTGGAACAATGGGTATAGTGGCATTATTGTAAGACCAGTCCTTGAATTCAGCAGGAGCTCACAGGAGTGCAGCTCCTGAACATTTCTGAGGGTTCCACCTCTTCCTCCACACCTACCTTGTCCATTGAATAGTAGGTGCAGCTGCATAACAATCCCTGGATTAGGAAAGCAGACAGCCAGCCAGCCACCAGGAGATTTGCCACGCCCCCAAAAGCCCTCATTAACCCCTGGAGAAGCCCATGCCACTCTTTCTCCACTTGTGATTTTGGGTAGCAGGTGGCTTGCTGGTCTTTTGACTGCGGGGGGGGGGGCAGCCCAGGAAAGCCCCAGGTGAGCAAGGCCTGCTTGCGCTGGCTGGATCTCTAGACAGCCCAAGCAGGCCTCTCTCGCCTGGGGCTCTCCTTTTTTTCTGTTGGGCTGCTTTTGGCTGAGGTGGTGGTGGCATATGCTAATGAGTTATGCTAATGAGCTCCACCATCTATTTTTCTACAAAATGACCCCTGTGTAAGACTATAATAATTGCAGTTAGTGGTGAACCACAGTTCTTCCATCTGTACCCAAGATAGCCTATGGGACAGATCTGAGATTATAGGTAGTAGAGTTTTCTCCTAAAAACATGCCCCACACCCTAATGTTCATTTATCACTTGTTATTGCACATCAGGAGCAAGTTGTTTTCATATTCATGCTGATCCTCCTGATAACAAAATGTAGGGAGCATATTATCATGTAAGGATAATATACTGCTTATCGGTTGGCCTTGAGATATATTACTCCCCTCCTAGGTCAGTTTTAGGGAAAACACACATGCAGGTGAAAATTATGTATTCCTAAACAGTATACAAGTCCCTGGGAACCAACCCAATAGCAAATCTTGGCAGATACTGTAGAGCAGTCTTGTGTATATTGGAAGGTGATAGGAGTCCTCTCACTGTCATTTTTGGGGTTCCCAATCAGCAGAAGGGGCATAAGCATATATTCTCTGCCTTATGACTTTTTAATTTAATTTCTGTGAATTATCAGTGATATGTCAATAAAACTAGTTGTTTTGCTTCATCACTTGTACATTTATTGCCTCTGAATCCGTTAGTGGATAAGAACATTTTGCCTTTTGGCAATACAAGAGATGACACAGTAACATCTAAAAATGATAGGGGGAAATGGTGCAAGTTTTACAGCTCAGTTGGCTGTTGTTAATCTAGTAAAATTTTGGCCCTGGACTAGCCCAGTTCCATATCTGAGTCACACATTTTACACCATTCCATATTGTCTCCCAGTCCCCAACATATGATGTTTAAACAACTGGTGCTCCAGTCATACTAGCATTATGTGTTATCTGGCTCTATCTCTTTCATGCCTTTTCTTTATTTAAAAAGATGGCAAGGGCATTAAGGACTTGGTGTGTCCATTCACAAGGACAGACAACAGGCTTGATCTCTGTGAAGAAAATTCCAAAAAAGCTACTGTTTTGAGAGACAACTAAAGTTGATACAAGGAGACCCTGAAAATTTATTCCAAAACAGATAGCTTGCCACATGCTGCATTATGAGATTTTCAAAGAATTGGAACAGATATTTTGGCTTTGTGGTATAGATCTCTAAAAGGCATTTCCTTCTTCATGCTTCCCTTGATACCTTTCAGTTTCTGAGCTGTATACTTGGCTTCACCAGCATGCAGTAGGAAAGATATAGACACAATTCATAGTCTGAGCATTACTGGAAACAGAGGAGATATCTCTAGTCCATTTGGAATATGCTTATACAAAGACCAACCCTTTAAATTAGGACATGTTTCCCAGAACAAAGGAGAGGGCCTAAAATATCAGATAATTTTGGAAAGTCTTCACTGGACAGTCTTTGTGCAGAGAATACTATTTTCCTCTACTTTAGGCCAGACACCTAAGATCTACTAAATTGGATGAATGATATCATCAAGCTAATTAGGAATTCTTGCAAAGATGTTATAATTATACTGGAAAGGGTGGGCTTAAGTTTCTCCTGGTGATACTAGCAAATTGGCAGACAAGACACATGTAGCAAATTCCAACTTGCAAAGATACTGGCTGCAGTCACACACACCAAATAATGCACTTTCAATTCACTTTTCAACTGGATTTTGCCAGTTTACAACCCAGTTGGAAAGTGGATTGAAAGTGCATTATTTGGTGTATGTGATCACAGTCATTACCCCTCAAATTCTTACACTAATTCTCAACCTCTAGGGACCCCTGGAGATGTGAAACTTCCCAATAAAAGGGTTCTCTATTTGCATTTTTCTCTGTTATCAATAAAATAATAAAGGTATTTTGACTTGAATCCTTGACTTAGAAGGGAACATGATAGGGGGGTTTTTCATTATTGTTAAAAAAATCATGGTGTGGAGAAAATTAACTGAAAGAACTCATTCTCTCTCCTTCCAAATTATTAAAATTCAGGGCACCCACTGAATTTTGGAACAAATGAATAAAATCTTCATACAGTTAATAATTAAATCGTGGAACATAAAATGACAAATTCTGATGATGATGGCTAGATTATATTTCTTTTAAAGGCGTGTGGACAAATTCAGGGCTGAATGGGGTCAGCATATGTAGAGGCAACATAGCACTGAATTTTTGTTTCTAGCGTCAATATTTCTGCTGTGTGTCTAGGACATCTGATCAGCTACTGTGGCAAACAGGATGCTAGTACATATGAAACATTGGTTTGATCCTATAACGAATTTCTTATGTTGTGTTAAGAAGCTCAATTTGCTTACTGTGAACTATAAATGAAATCATGTTCTTCAGTTTGTGATTTCTGTTTCTGTTC
Source organism: Heteronotia binoei (assembly GCF_032191835.1). Classification (NCBI taxonomy): domain Eukaryota; kingdom Metazoa; phylum Chordata; class Lepidosauria; order Squamata; family Gekkonidae; genus Heteronotia; species Heteronotia binoei. Next base: position 71,423,697 of record NC_083231.1, read on the forward strand.
TAATTTGGTATCTCCATCACAAGTTTTGACTCTCCTTCAAAGCTTCTTCATCAAAAAGAAGCAATCTGATCAATACAAAAGGATTATCTTACCATCAAATGCCTTGGTCACTATTTGGTCATCTCTAAATCCACTTCTTGATTCACAACTGCTCATCTAGCTGATCAGTTTACAGTTTGGTGAACTTATACAATCAGTAGAACAATGCAGTAGAAAAGTTGCACCTAACTAAAAGACCAACTAAAAGGTGCAACATGTCTACTGCTTTGTTCTCTTGTTTCAGACCAACACAGTTGCCCACTTGGATCTTATACAATCATTACCTTTCTATTTTAGCATTACCTTTCTACTTTAGCTTTCTGTAATTTTCATTTTATTATTCATTCTTACAGTTGTGCTACCTCAGAATTTGGGGTAGAAGCACAAGATTGAATTTCTTGTATCTTAATTTTCCACAAAGGGATGCATTTATAATAGCGACTAACTATAGAAAAATTACAAGAGTGTGTAACCTTGTATTTTCTTGTCCATAAAATAGATCTATGGTTCTATGACTTAGTCATAGAGAAACTAGATGTGAGATGGGAAGATCTATAAATGGATCATCTGCCGGGAGGAGGGGTTATATAAGGGCTTAGTCATGCAGGAGGTGTGGGGAATTGAACCATTTCACAGTTACCCGAACCTGTCCTTGTGTCAAGGCAGGCATGTGAAGAGTGACTTCTAATGTAAATCCATAACAATGATCCATGGTAGGGATTGTTTCAGTCTAGTGTATACATAATGTCAAGTTTGATGCAATAACTCTCCCAGGGAAAAACAGAGAATGAAGGGAGATAGACACTTTATTACCCTACCTAATATACAGATTTGATAGAGGGGAGATGAAATGGTGGTAGTCCAGACAGAAAGGCTGAATTATTCAAATGGCACAATATAGAGCAAGTTACTCATCATAGTCCAAATAAAAAATCATTCATATTTGCACAGTCCTAGTATTCAGTTTTGTTATCTTAAACTGATACCCAATTATGGCTACTTTTTGACCCAAAATGCATCCCATATGACTAGTCTTAAAAAATCAACCTGGACAGAAGAGGTAGTCATCTGTGGAAGAAGGCTCAGGTGCAGAACCAACTATTAAAAATGGAGGTCATGATGCATAATTATGTGCATCTGGATTTACTTATGAGGAAATAAGAAAAGCAGTGATATTATTTGAATTTGGTGCAAAATGAGGATTCATGATGGCAGTGGGACAAAATTAAGGATCTGGCAGTCCGTTAGTAGAATTTGAATTGTACTGTAACTAGTGCAACTTCAGAATCCAAGCCCCTACTGATGTAAGGGCCTGGATTCAAGCACTCATAGGGTGAAAAGTTTATATTGTAGAAGGGAATCAGAGAGGTATATGTAAGTGATATAATAGGGAAGAGAGATGTATCCAATTGAAGTTGATAGAGTTAATTTGAGTGGCAAGAATGACACAGGCCTATTGAAAATGATCAGAAAATGTGTTGATGGCCCTTCCTGATCTCTCAATTGAATTACCAGAGAAGTGAGGGAGATTCTGAGAGTGCCAGTTATTGTTCCATACACTTGCATCACTACTCATGATCATGGTGACAGGAACTTTGAAGGGACACACAAAAGATCCTTGAATCATATACCCCTAGTGTTCTCAGGCAGCCAACATACTGAAAGCATGTGGAGAAATAAAAATCTTAATCAAGATACTCTGCCTTGATATAAAAAAGATGAATTCACCTGTATCTCTGACTTTGAAAGGCCAGGAATTACTGAGATACAAAAGAGGATCTTGGACTGCAAAAGAGTCATGATTCTCGGGGATAGAGGGGGGACTGTTTTTCCAGCTTCAGTTCCTTCCTGGGAGCAGTTATTTCTACTGGTGAAAGGAAACATAGGGGGACAATGGTTTACAATGGTTAACACTTACCATTTAACTCTGTGTTTTCAGAAAGGCAGTGATTAAAAAGTGGAATTCATTGCCAGATGATGTAGTGATGACCACAGGAATAAACATCTTTAAAGGGGGATTAGATAGATTCAGGGAGAATAGGTCTATCAGTGGCTTTGATGGCCATGCTGATTTAGGGGAATACCCACATTCAGAATCACAAATCCTATGAATCCCAAAGTCAGGAGGCAACATCATTAATTAATTAATTAATTAATTAATTAATTTCATTAGATTTGTATCCTGTCCTCCCCTTATGGGCTCAGGGCAGCTAACAACATTTTAAAATCAAAAATTCAACTTAAAAACAAACAATATAATAAAACAGCAATATACCAACTTACAGAACTATAGGCTAGTCATCCAATATTTATTTATCATTGCTACAATTGTTACATTGGTGCTCACATGTTGCTAACATTATTACTGCTATTATGTTGGTGCTCAGATGTTGTTATCATAGTGCTGGTCAGGCTTTCAGAGCTATGGGGTGGATATTATAATGTAGTGGTTGTCTTCCTCAGGTGTTAAATGCAAGCCAAAAGAGTTCAGTCTTGCAGGCCCTGCGGAACTGTGCAAGGTCCTGCAAGGCTCTAATTTCTTTTGGAAGGGCATTCCACCATGTGGGGGCCACCACAGAAAATGCCCTGGTCCTTGTGGTAACCAACAATGCTTCTTTTGGCCCAGGGATCATTAAAAATTTTTGGGAGCCTGAGTATAGTCCTGCTGGGGTACATAGGGGGAAAAGTGGTCTCAAAGGTAAGTAGGCTCCAGACCATATAGGGCTTTAAAGGTTAGAACCAGCACCTTGAAGTGAATCCAGAATGCCACAGGAAACCAGTGCAGTGTTTGCAGCACAGGTTGAATGTGAACCCGTACAGGCAGCTCCAATAACAACCTGGCTGCTATGTTCTGCACCAGTTGCAGCTTCTGGATTTGAGTCCAGGACAGCCTCATGTAGAGGGCATTACAGTAATCATACAGTAATTCTCAAGGTGACCACCGCATGGATCACTGCCGCCAAGTTGCTGTACTCCAGAAATGGAACCAACTGCCTTATCTGCCGAAAATGGTAAAATGCTCTTGACCTTGGATGCTGGCACCAAAGATGCCCCGTCAAAGACAGGTATGTGAGGAAAAGCCCCCTTTCCGAACATTGTAGTCACCAGTATGGTTGCCAAGGCACCTGGAGAAGTGAACTCACACACGTCTGGCCAGAGAGTGTGGGCAAACTTATCCAGGGACATAAAGGACATGTGCACAAGCAGCCACAAGTTATATAGTACAGAGTGCCTACTAGCAAAATGGATGTCTTCCTGTCATCGCGTATGCCAGCCATGGAGTGGAAGAGACTGTGCCGCCAAGGAGCTAGCCAGGTGAATGGTTATGAAGTGCTGACCATGGAATCCACCGTGGAGGGCTAACACCACACGTAGCCATCTTTCCGCCAGGCTTGACTCCATTTCATCGTAACAGAAGGCTCACATACAAACAAGATGTCACCTTTAGCCTGCAAGCATCCCATCTGCCCAATGCAAATAGCAAGCCTTTATTGGCATAAAAGGGGGGTGGTGGGGGGTGGGCTCCCTCTGGGAATCCTACCCCCCCAGGGAAAGTGCATGCGCAATACATAGCCTCTCCTCTCCCGGTGTAGTGAACGCCGCGTGGTCACTGTCTGGCTATGCCTGGCAGATGGTCACTGCAATGGCCTCTCCTGCATTACTGCATCCGTAGCAACACCTTCTCGCTGGTCCCCCCCGTTTTCACAGAGTTTGCTACGTCATGGTGCGACCGAAGTGTCCGGCGGTATAACCGGATGGGCAGGCTGGGCCCACCAACCTCGTCAGCCTAAGAGAAGGAAAACTCTAACATCAAACCCGGGCAGATAGAGCTCGTTAATGTAACACCTACCATCTGGAGGACTCACTGCCGGCGTCCCGGCTTACTGGGCCATGGCAGATGACCCCCAGGTGAAAGGGTGGAGCCAGTACCGCGCACACTGCGCTTCACCTAAAAAATTCCTCTGCGCAGGCCTGAAGGGCATATCCACACACACAACTCACAACGCATCAAGTCCTGCAGCGATAGGCAAGGGGCGAAACGGCAGGTGGAAGGTGCCACTGGAAGCCGCAGTCCCGATCCTGCATGTAGGCGGTTCAGGATATTGGTCGCCTGATGCTAACCCGGAGACGAAAGCATCTTTCGGCAGCACCCTGAACGACCAAGCAGCCTTATCTAGGGACAGCACTGCTTGCTCCACACGGAGAGGGGCCAAGAAAAGGTGGCCTAAACAAAGCTCGTCTCCCCCACCCCAGTTGGCTAGCCGCGGTCAACGGGCATCCTTACTTGCGGTCGAAAAATAACAACAAAGAAAAGGCATGCACCTGCCTCACAAAGTGTGCAAAGACTAAAGCTTGCGTGTTGGAACATCAGAACCATGCTTGACACAGTAGGCAGTGGTCGCCCTGAACGACGCTCTGCTCTAGTTGCCCACGAACTTCTCAGGTTGAATATCGACATAGCAGCTCTCAGTGAGGTCCGTTTCCCTGAGGAAGGTAGTCTTCAAGAACACGGTGCTGGCTATACCCTCTACTGGTCGGGTAAGTCAAAGGCTGAGAGCCGCCTTTCTGGCGTTGGCTTCATGGTCAGGAACTCCATTGCCTCCAAACTCGAAAACCTTCCAACAGGTCACTCAGATCGCATCATGTCCATGCGCCTCCCACTTCAAAACAAGCAGCATGCAACACTCTTCAGTGTGTATGCCCCAACCCTTCAAGCAGATCCTGCAGAAAAGAACAAGTTCTATGCTGATCTACGCAACCTCGTACGGAAAACCCCTACAGAGGACAAGGTGATCATCCTTGGCGACTTCAATGCCAGAGTAGGTAAAGACTCGGAAGCCTGGAAAGGAGTACTTGGCAAACACGGCATTGGCAACTGCAATGACAACGGGCGCCTCCTGCTAGAATTTTGCATGGAGCACCAGCTCACCATCACCAACACTATCTTCCAGCAGAAGAACAGTCTGAAGACAACCTGGATGCACCCACGGTCCAAGCATTGGCACCTTATCGACTACATTCTGGTGCGCCAGAGAGACCTTCGAGATGTCTTACACACCAGAGTAATGCCCAGCGCAGAATGTCATACGGATCATCGTCTTGTACGCTGCAATCTCCGTCTTCACTTTAAACCCACACCCAGGAGAGGAGGTATCCCTCGGAGGAAGTTTCAGGTTGGCAGCCTCCAGTCAGCCGAAGTTAAAGCTGCCTTCCAGGCAAAACTCCAGTCAAGAATTGAGGACCTCAGTTGCCCCACAGACCCTTCTCCAGAAGCACTCTGGGAACACCTAAAAACTACCGTCCTGCAGATCTCTGAAGAAGTCCTCGGGTTCTCCACAAGGAAGAACAAGGACTGGTTTGATGAGAACAATCAAGAGATCCAAGAATTACTGGCAAAAAAGAGATCTGCCTACCAAGCACATCTTGCTCAGCCCTCCTGTCCTGGGAAAAAAGCAACCTTTCGCGCTGCATGTAGCAACCTCCAGCGCAAGCTTCGAGACATTCAGAACGAGTGGTGGACCAAGCTTGCAGAGAGAACCCAGCTGTGTGCAGACACTGGTGATTTAAGAGGGTTCTACGAAGCCCTGAAGGCAGTATATGGTCCATCATATCGGGCTCAGAGTCCCTTGCATAGTGCAGATGGCCAAGTGCTCCTCACAGACAAGGCATCCATACTGAACCGGTGGTCAGAGTATTTTCAGGTTCTCTTCAGTGCCAACCGCGTAGTTCAAGATTCAGCAATCCACCTCACCCCACTTCAACCGGTGAAAACAGAGTTGGATGAGATCCCCACCCTAGAAGAGACTGTTAAAGCCATCAAGCAACTGAAAAGTGGCAAGGCAGCAGGAGTTGATGGAATTCCACCAGAGATCTGGAAGCATGGGGGCACAGTACTACATAGCTCACTTCACAAAGTACTTGTCACCTGCTGGGAACAAGGCAAATTACCACAGGACTTTCGCGATGCAATCATCATCACCCTATACAAGAACAAAGGGGAAAAGTCAGACTGCTCCAACTACCGGGGGATAACCCTGCTCTCCATCGCAGGCAAAATCCTTGCCAGAATACTCCTGAACAGACTGGTGCCCACCATTGCAGAAGAACTCCTCCCAGAGAGCCAGTGCGGCTTCAGAGCTAACAGGAGCACCACCGACATGGTATTTGTTCTCAGGCAGCTCCAAGAGAAATGCAGGGAACAGAACAAGGGTCTGTATGTGACTTTTGTCGACCTTACCAAAGCTTTCGATACCGTTAGCAGGAAAGGCCTGTGGCAAATCTTGGAACGTTTAGGATGTCCCCCAAGGTTCCTCAGCATGATCATCCAGCTACACGAAGACCAGCGAGGCCAAGTCAGACACTGCAACGACCTCTCGGAGCCCTTCCCAATAGGCACAGGTGTAAAGCAAGGCTGCGTTCTCGCGCCAACTCTCTTTACGATCTTCTTTAGCATGATGCTTCAAAGAGCCGCAGTAGATCTAGATGAGGACGATGGTGTCTACATCCGCTATCGCACCGATGGCAGCCTGTTCAACCTGAGGCGACTAAAGGCACACTCCAAGACAATGGAAAAACTCATCCGAGAGCTACTGTTTGCTGATGATGCTGCACTCGTCTCCCACTCGGTATCAGCTCTGCAGCATATGACGTCCTGCTTTGCAGAGGCTGCCAAGCTATTCGGCCTAGAAGTTAGTCTGAAGAAGACAGAAGTTCTCCACCAGCCTGCACCCCAGGAAGATTATCACCCTCCCTGCATCACTGTGGGTGAATCAGTTCTGAAGACAGTCCAGCAGTTCAGCTACCTGGGGTGCATCATCTCCTCAGATGCCAAGATCGACAAGGAGATTGACAACAGGCTGGCAAAGGCAAACCGTGCATTTGGCCGACTGCACAAAAGAATGTGGAGCAACAAGCATCTGAAAAAAGGCACAAAGATCAATGTTTACAAAGCGGTTGTGATGACAACCCTCATCTATGGCTCCGAATCGTGGGTTTTATACCGTCATCACCTGCGACTCCTTGAGCGCTTTCATCAGCGCTGCCTTCGCACCATCCTCAACATCCACTGGAGTGACTTTGTGACCAACACTGAAGTCCTCAAGCGGGCAGAGGTTACCAGCATCGAGGCACTGCTGTTGAAGACGCAGCTGCGCTGGGCAGGGCATATTTCTAGGATGGAAAACCACCGCCTTCCCAAGATTGCCCTGTATGGCGAACTCTCCACCGGCCATTGAAATAGAGGGGCACCAAAGAAGAGGTACAAGGACTCCTTGAAGAAATCCCTTAGCACCTGTCACATCAACCATCACCAGTGGTCTGACCTAGCCTCAGATCGCAAAGCATGGAGGCACACCATCCACCAGGCTGTCTCTTCCTTTGAGAACACACGCATAGCTGGTCTTGAGGACAAAAGGAGATTGAGGAAGAATCGCACTGCTACAGGACCAACCCTAAATCAGACTTTTCCCTGCAGCCGCTGTGGCCGGACCTGCCTGTCCCACATTGGTCTTGTCAGCCACCAGCGAGCCTGCAGCAAACGTGGACTATTGCACCCTTCTTAAATCTTCGTTCGCGAAGCCAAGCCGAGAGAGAGAGAGAGAGATTGGCATAAAAAGATTTAGCAGTAAAATAGCAATATAAATAATATAAAATCCTAGATTATATACATAGGAAGCTAAAATACATAAAATAAGTAAAATATATATGAGTCGAGTTTAGCCAAATTAAATAATTAAAACAAATAAAATGTGGTCATTCCAGAACCATTCTCTGTCGTATTTCCATGGCCTGTTGGAGAAATCTAGCCACCATTAAAGTTACCTCAGTGCAAGTGTCATTTAAAAGTTTGTGGACTTTGCCTGAATCAGCTCAGCCCAACATATCTGCTAAGATATCTTTCAAGTATATACAACGAATATCATCATAAAGAGGACAGTTCAGTAATACATGGGAAATAGTTTCAATACACTTGGAATTACAAAGACAGTGTCTATTAGAGTACTCAATCCTGTTAAATCTACCAAATAGGATAGCAGATGGAAATGCATTACGTCTCGTTAACGAGAACGTACGCCGTTGCTGTGGAGCTTGCAGAGAGGAGAAATACGACGCTAATTTCCCTACTGAGAGAGGAAGTTCGAAATTCAGCAGGGAGCAGGACTTGTTGGCCAGGCTATATAACGTTTGCATTTCAATATCTAGAATTCTGAGCTTAAGTTTCAAAAAAGCTTCTTTTAAGGATAGCATAAGAAGTGAATCTAAATCAATGCCCATAGATCTTATTTTCCTCTCAATTAATACTAGCCAATTTCATCGTAACAGAAGGCTCACGTACACACAATATGTCACTTTAGCCTGCAAGCAACCCATCTGCCCAATGAATGGACCATCAACCCAACTGTCACTTCCTTTGTCCAACGGAACCCTGGACAATGACTCGTACCCAGAAGAAGATAGAAGAAGAGGAAGACCATCTTCTGCCAGAGCCAAGTCTTTTGTCTAATCCGGGTGTTACCTAGGCCAACATTTGATTTTCTATTGTCACCTTTTTAGATAAGCCCATCTAATCTTAAGTGTCCCCCACCCAGTAGTCACCTCTATTCTTCTTCCCAACTGTCACTTTGGAGCCACCCCAGGGCCTGTTTCAACCTGAAAGTTCTCTCAGGTACACAGGATCTAGGCAAGTTTATTGGTCAAGAGCAGGCATCCAATTAGGTGCCACCAAGGAACTTTCTATTGGCTACTGCAGCAGTCCAGCCCTTATGGTCACTGCAGAGCCTCCCCTTTCTCCTCCCTCATACCTCCCATTCCCTGAGGGCTCAAGAGAGGCCTTATAACCTGTGGACTAGCTACCCACAGGTGTGCTTCTATCAGTATCCCACCTTCCGCTGCATAGATCCATCCCCGATTCCTGATCAGTTTCGGGTCCCTTACCCGCTTCCTCACTCGTCGCCAATTGGAGCCTTCCTCAAAGACTACAATAGGTAAATATTACCCTGTGTGTCTACCCTTTATGTTCCCCTATCCATCTATCTATATTTCCTAGGACTGTATGTGTGATTGTATGTTTATTTTTATCTTGTATGGAAGACTATATTTTTCTCAATAAATTATAATTGGTTTTACTAAATTAGAGTCCCTATTATTTTAAGCACTACTCTCTGGTTGGTTAATCTTGTATACATTGGGGAAAAGATCCTTAGTGAGCCAGGTGCCCACCTGACTAATTCCCCAACCTTGCTTTGAGAGCATTTCGGCTTACAGGTGGGGAGATCTCTCTTCCCAGGCTGCTGTGACTTAGGTACAGGTCTTCAATCTTTGTAGGGTTCAATTTAAATTGACTCTGCCTGAGCCACTTCACCATGGCTTGCAGCACCAGGTCAAGATTTCCCAGGGCGCAGCTGGACTGGCCACCCAACATTAGATAGAACTGGGTGTCATCCACATATTGATGGCATCCCAGCCTATATCTCTGGACAACCTGAGCAAGCGGGCACGTATAGATGTTGAACAGCATTCGGGAGAGAACCGCCTCTTGGGGCACACCACATATTAGAGGGTGCCTTTGGGACAATTTCCTCCCTATTGTCACCCTTTGTCCTCGACCTTGAAGAAAAGAGGTAAGCCATTGAAGGGCAGACCCCTGAATACATGCATTGTTGAGGTGGCAGGTGAGTAGCTGGTGGTCAACTGTATCAAATGCAGCCAACAGATCTAATAACAACAGCACTGTATCAAATGCAGCCAACAGATCTAATAACAACAGCACTGCTGAGCCGCCTTGATCCAGATGCCTCCAGAAATCTCAGTGAGGAAGACCAGTACCGTCTCCATCCCATGACCTGGACAGAAGCTGGATTGAAATAGAACTGATACAGAAACATCCTCCAGAAACCCCTGTAGCTGTACTGCCACTGCCATTCAATAACCATACCCAAAAAGGGTAGGTCCAACACTGGCAGATAGTTTGCAAATTTGGCCGGATCCAAGGATGGCTTTTTAAGGAGAGGGTGAACCACTGCCTCTCTAAGAGGCATGGGAAAAGTCCCTTGAATAAAAAACCTGTTGATAATTGCCTGCAATGGGACCCGCAGCTCCATCCGGCAAAGACATATTAACCAGGATGGGCATAGGTCCTAATCGCACGTAGTGGGACATACAGCACAGAGGATTCTGTCAACTTCCTCCAGGCCGAGTGGAGTGAATTGATCCAGAGTCATATCAGAAGATGTGCTTGGAGACTTGACTTCCCTTACTGTATTAAAGTTGGCAGGGAGGTCATGGTGGAGCGATAAGACCTTATCTGCGAAGAAGTCCGCAAAAGCCTCACAGTCAATCTCCAATTCCCTAGCATTTGGTTTGCCCTGTGGCGAATTAGTAAGGGTACAAATTGTACTAAACAATTGGACCAGGCTAGAGTTCACAGATGCAATCTGAGCTGCAAAGTAAATCATCTTTACTGCCTTGACTGCCACCTTGTAGGACTTCATAAACAGCCCATAAGATGTTCATGTTGCCTCATCACAAGTATGCCGCCATCACCTCTCTAGCCATCTAAGGTCTCAGGGGAAGGTCTCAGCTTATATGGCCTCTTGTTGGCCCTCCTGAGAAACTAGTTGGTAACTGTGTGAGACATGATGCTAGACTAGATGGACCATTGGTCTGATTCTAGAGGCCTCTTCTTATGCCCTTAATATTCTCCTGCTGATGTTTCAGATTTTTAACAAACTTTTTAAATGCCTGGCTCTAGTAAAGCAGTTAAACACTACTATACAACTTCCACTATCCCTGCTGCTTCTTGTCACAGCAGCCAGCCTTCGCAAAGGACTCAGAAAAAAAAGTCCCTCCGAGATCACTCTTTCCATATCTATTCAAATGTATGAGTCTGTATAATCTCTTACACTTGAGTACCCAAGAGCAACAGGTGAAGCAGAATTTCTTAGATACAGACTATCTTCACATATCAATTTAAGGAATCAAAAGCTGCATTTAAAAAAAAAATCACAACTGTTTAGATACTGTTATTTCTTGGAGCTTAATAGTTCACCAAGGAGCTGCCACATGCTGCTGCAATGGAGAGGGTTATGACTTGCCTACTGCCATTTATCACATTATTTACCTTTCAGTGCTTGTCTGTCACAGACGTGCATTTGTGCTTTCAATATCAAGTCTTGAATAGACTGTACTGATGTTATACAGATACAAGAAGTACAAAGGATGCATGCCTGCTTCAGGGTTTATAATCTCAATGGATATCTTTGGATCAAACCAGTTGGAGTCAATTTAATGCAGTGCATGTATACTGATCACAAAACCAAAATTACACTCAGGAACACAAAGGGATTGGTCATTTTAAGAAACAGGAAGCCATCTCCAGCAGCTCTGATTTCTGACTTGATTTGTGGATGGTCTGTGAACATCTATATGGCATCAGTTTCCAAGGACTGTTTATTATGTTTACTTTGACTCTCAGAACCACTCTGGGCCCAAATATCAATGAAAGAGTAGTATCAGAGATGCTCTGGGTGGGGCAATAATTTTGAAGCATTTCTTTTTAAGATGTGCATATTATACCACCTATTTTTATTTAAATAATTCAAACAAACTAAAGTAGTTCTTAGAGTTGGATTTAGGAATCCATTCCCAAAACAGAGGTGCTCCCTCATTCAGAGAACGACCTTCTTTGTCAACTGAAGACTGCTTACACTGGAGAAATATACTATTGTCATTAGCACAATCAGGGTGCAGGCTTTTTGGTGCCCTAGGTGAGGCCCCTCATCTCACCAGCCTCTCCCTCCACTAAGAACCTACACCCCTGACTTCCTGCTCTGCTGCCCCATCTGCCAGGCTGTGCCCTTCCTCCCCTCCATCTGCGGGCAAAGCCGGACCAGGGCCCCACTGCTTCTGCCATTCCTCCATATGCTGAGAACCAGCCGACTGTGCCTGGAGAGAGGTAGGGAGGCCGAGCTTGGCAGCAGGAGTGCCCCTCAACATGCAGGCAGCCTCACCAACTGTGAGGCTCCCCACCAGCTAATCATCTGTGTGCACCTCCCAACCCCAGTCTCTCTTCCTCATGGATGCCTGGCCCACATTGCCTCAGTGGGGACTCCTTTCTTCCTACCTGAGGGGACATAGTGGTTGCAGTAGCTCCTGCAGTGGGGCATAACTGGCAGCTTCTGAGAGGCTGGGTGAAGCTCCCTTCCCATTCACACACCAGTCTCACCACTGCTGTCAGCCATGCCAACTGTGGGGATGTGCTTCCCCTTGCCCCAGCAGCTGCTATGTCATGCATTGGCACCCCTCACCCCACCCCCACCAGTCACATGGGGTGCCCAATTTGGTGCCCCCAAGGGCTTCTGCCCTAGGCAGTGGCCTAAGGTTGTCTAGCGGGCACACTGGCCTAAGGTCGCCTAGCAGGCATGCTGGTCCTAAACACAATAGATCTGCAGAATCCAATCCCATGTGTTTCAGCCAGGAAAGTTCCAAAGCTTTCTGTAAACATTATGAAGATCAGTATTTTGTTTTACAGAGTACCATTCAGTGCAGGTTTCCCACTTCATCTGCTAATCCAGCAGCCTAGATTTCCTCTCTGATTAACATTTCTCTGCTTACCTTATTTTGTTCATCATTTCCTTATAGGTTCTTTTTCTGTTTTGTTCCTTTATTTTTCAGAGCTGTACAAAGATAGAAACAGGAATGTTTCCTGGTTATGCAAAAAACAATAAACCTTATTGGTATTTGTGCTAAGATTTGCACAAACAAACCTCAGTGTTCTCTGAATAAAATTCTACATTTCATGGCATTTTGCATCTCTTGCTTGGTGACCCAAACCAATCTTTCATATACCAATTGTACTGAGAAAGCACATTTCAGATATTTCCAAACAATATATGGTTGTTTATGTATAAGTTTTGGATGCAAATGTAAAACATGGCCTAGGAATAAGCTGCCATCTCAAGTTCATATATGTTACAGTTATTACCATGGGACGTAAGCATATACAATTGTGTCAGTTTTAACAAAGTGGTTGTCAAATGGAGATTTTTAAAAAAGCATTGGTTGAAAACAACAATATTGTTTAACTTTAGGAGTAGAAAAAAGTCTTTAATGGAAAAATATTAGAAATCTGAAACTGTGGATTCTGTATTAAAAGCCTTTCTATAATAAAACCTGTTTGATGAAAATATCCTGTATAGACTTAGCGCTCCTTGATTCCCTCCCTTAAGTCTCACTTTAATAAACAGTTTTATTACTGATTTATGAGAAATACTTGATTCATGCATGAGAAAGAAACTCTTCATGCCCAAATCTCTAATATATTGCTTTCTACACAATACTAGTGTCTCTTCCCTTTATTTATTTATTTATAAATCAAAGAGATAATAAAACTATGCCAACCAGCTCTGAGGCCAACCACAGTTGGATTTATTTCTCTCAAGAAATGTCTGTCTGTCTGTCTGTCTGTCTCTTTCTCTCTCCATGACATATTTTGAAGTCTGTTGAGTCTTGTTTATCTTCTGTATCAATTCAGCCAAGGGATGCATGTTCATAGAAATTCATTGTTCGGCAAAATACAACAAGGTCAACCCATGATATTTCACAAGTTCTCCAAGTCTTGTTCCACTTGAGTTCCACTGAGTTAATTCAAACTAAAGTACTCCATCTGGTGGATAACCATCTGAAATCCTTAAAACCAGAAAATACATCACAATAACACTGAGGAATCAAAATTAATGGCTGGAGACTAGGATGGGCATGAACCAAAAAATGAACTGTGGTTTGAGCACAAACTAGACAGGTTAATGGTTTATTTCAAACAGGTTCATTTGGTCACATCATTCCCAAATCCAAGAAAAGAACTGCCTTTTTCTGTGGAGGTTGGGGTGGTTTGTTTTTGCAGGTTGTTTTCCAGACAGCTTGGTACTGATTCAATCAATTCCTAGGCAGTGCTGGGGGTGGACTTGTGGAGAGTTTTAGAAACACCCAAAGCAATTGTCCATAGTTTGATTGGCAGCCCTGGGAGTTAACCATGGAGCTCCCATTCTGCTCTATATATCAATTATATACCAATATAATACCACACCCTGACTCAGTTGCTTTCACTTTGCAGTTTGAAAAGAGAAGAGTTAGTTGTCATGAGAACAGAAAAAGAATTGTTTGCTTCATGGCTGATTTAGAGAAGGCTTTGAGGGATTTCTTTTCCCCACACACACAGTGGGACAATTTTTTAAACACCTCTCCTGGCTGGGAAGGTGTTCCTTGATGGATCCAGGGACTGAACCTAGAGCTGAGCTTTGCTGAGGGATCCTGCTGCGGGGGGGGGGGGGGGGCGCTATAACATCCCAAATCCAACCGTCACTAAACTTGGAGAGCTGGTGGAGGAGAGCCTGCTGAAGACTTCCTGTGAGATTGGTTTCTCTAACTCGGGGGGGAGCGGGGTGCTGTTCTATCACCTACTGAACCAAATGAACCAGTTTGGGACAATGGTGGTTCATGTAAGTTCATGGTTCATTCAATCAAACAAACCATGAACAATCATGAACCACCATTTCCCTGGTCTGTGCCATCCCTACAGAGACCAATGAACTGGAAGTGCCTATAAGTCATCTCACCATCATTGACAACGACACATACCATGTCAGCTGTATGGCTAATTGCCAAAATAATCTGATCGAATGTCTCCTGGAAAAGAAAGAACGTTCTCCTGAATCCATTGAGACTGTACTCTTGACAAAATTGTTAGTAATGATTGTTGTTGTCTTATATCCTGCTGTCCCTCACTAAACTGGGGCTCAGGTTACGTTCCAATATAAATAGAACACATAGAGGATTAAATAGATATCAATTTGAAACAATTCCAGCAATACAATTCCTAAAATAGCCCATACAATTTCTATACTGCTACCACAGGGAGAGATGGGGGGGGGGGGGGAGAGGTAATGGATCTGTATAGATGGGAGTTCTCCTGACTGCATTGATAGGTTTGGCAGTATATCTCATTTTATAGGCCCTGCGGAATTGTACCAAATCCCTCAGATCTTGGATCTCAGCTGGAAGTGCATATCACCAAGCTGGAGCCACCACTGAAAAGGTTCTGTCTTTGGTCAAGGTCAGGCAAATACTCCTTGGTCCTGAGAACATCAGTATGTTATTATTAGAAGAGCAAGGTTGTTGAGTGGGGAGGTTTGGGGGGCTATGCCAGGAGAGGCAGTCTTGCAAATGTTTTGGTTCCAGGCTGCATAAGGTTTTAAAGGTTAAAACCAGCAACTAGAATGTAGCAGTCTAGCCTTATCAGACATTTGCTTTCAGAGTAAACAGAATATGTCTCTGCAGTAGTTTGATGCACAACTGTGCCATCCCGTACAAAGCATTATTGTTAGGGATTCAGTTCACATTCTATTCACCAGGGACAAGCAGGCAGTCCATTAAACACACAGTTTGGGTGTTCACAATCTGTTTATGGGTATTGACAGGCACAGGCTACTTGCCAGCATCAGAACGTAACTGGCAGTTGATGAGGGAGCAGCTGGGGGAATTTTGCTATATACCTTGTAAAGCCCATTTAACATAGTGTGGGAGTTTGGGCATGTCAGCAAAACTGAGAGCGGTACCATAAGGAATTTAGACCCTGTCAAAAGGCTGAACTCCTAGCAGAGTCATGACAGAATGATCACAACTGAAACACCAGACTAAGATCCCCATCAGGGATCAATAACCACCTCAGCAGAACAGAACAGACAATTCATTGGTGATGGTGGCAGAAAAATCCTTCAAGGATAGCATATAGAATGGCAATAACACTTCAGCTAGCCTTGATCAGTACTGCACAGAAGAATGGCACTTCTTATCATCTCATCCCATGAAAACCTGATGAGACAATCCAAAGAGTGTGTGCATGCGCACTTACACACACACGGCTTAGAGACATAGTATCATTTGGGGAGGGAAGGTGGCTTAGTGGTAGAGTATCTGCTTGGTAAGCAGAAGGTCCCAGGTTCAGTCTCTGGCATCTCTAACTAAAAAGGGTCCAGGCAAGTAGGTGTGAAAAACCTCAGCTTGAGATCCTGGAGAGCTGTTGCCAAGTCTGAGTAGACAATACTGACTTTGATGGACTGAGGGTTTGATTCAGTATAAAGCAGCTTCATACGTTCATATGGCTTTAAATAAAAAGAGATGTATTGTGCTATGGAGGTATGACAGGACAGACTGTGGGACCACAGAGGAACTGCTTCTAAGTAAAGGAGCATTTTGAAAAGCAGACATGTTTTGTGAGAATATGTAAACAATGTTGTGAAAGCAAGGCAAAAAGAATGAGACATACTGAGATACAAACGTAGATTTTCGGCCCTACTTAACCACTGCACATATTTGGAATGATGGTCCCTGAAAGAAGGGCTCTCAGGCTCAAAACGATATTTGGACCAGTACTCTTGATCATCGGACTTTATTCATGATTAGAAATTGATGAGGACACTACTCACCAAAGAAACTATAGGAGTAGGAGTGTATTGTGAATGGAGAATTTAAGAACATAAGAGAAGCCATGTTGCATCAGGTCAATAGCCCATCCAGTCCAAC
Organism: Heteronotia binoei; assembly: GCF_032191835.1. NCBI lineage: Eukaryota > Metazoa > Chordata > Lepidosauria > Squamata > Gekkonidae > Heteronotia > Heteronotia binoei. The sequence goes on from NC_083231.1 coordinate 71,440,314, forward strand.
ACTCTGTGTCACACAGTAGCCAATATATGTGTGAGTGTGTGTGTATATACACACACACACACATATACCGTGGCTAATACCCACTGATGGACCTCTGCTCCATATTTTTATCCAATCCCCTCTTAAAGCTGGCTATGTTTGTAGCCGCCACCACCTCCTGTGGCAGTGAATTCCGCATGTTAATCACCCTTTGGATGAAGAAGCACTTCCTTTTATCTGTTTTAACCTGACTGCTCAGCAATTTCATTGAATGCCCACGAGTTCTTGTATTGTGAGAAAGGGAGAAAAGGACTTCTTTCTCTACTTTCTCCATCCCATGAATAATCTTTTAAACCTCTATCATGTCACCCCACAGTCGATGTTTCTCCAAGCTAAAGAGCCCCAAGCGTTTTAACCTTTCTTCATAGGGGAAGGGTTCCAAACCTTTAATCATTCTAGTTGCCCTTTTCTGCACTTTTTCCAATGCTATAATATCCTTTTTGAGGTGCGGCGACCAGAATTGTACACAGTATTCCAAATGAGACTGCACCATCAATTTATACAGGGGCATTATGATACTGGCTGATTTGTTTCCCTTCCTAATAATTCCCAGCATGGCGTTGACCTTTCTTATTGCAATTGCACACTGTCTTGACATTTTCAGTGAGTTATCTACCACAACCCCAAGATCTCTCAGTCATTCTCTGCCAGTTCACAACCCATCAACTTGTATTTGTAGCTGGGATTCTTGGCCCCAATATGCATTACTTTGCACTTGGCCACACTGAACCTCATCTGCCATGTCGACGCTCACTCACCCGCCTCAACAGATTCCTTTGGAGTGCCTCACAATCCTCTCTGGTTCTCACCACCCTGAACAATTTAGTGTCATCTGCAAACTTGGCCACTTCACTGCTTACTCCCAACTTCAGATCATTAATGAACAAGTTAAAGAGCATGGGACCCAGTACTGAGCCCTGCGGCACCCGTCTTCTACTGTGAAGACTGCCCATTTGTACTCACTCTCTGCTTCCTATTAATTAGCCAGTTTTTGATCCACAAAAACACCTGTCCTTTTACTCCATGACTCTCGAGCTTACTAAGGAGCCTTTGATAAGGAACTTTATCAAAAGCTTTCTGGAAGTTAAGGTAAACAACATCTATTGGGTCCCCTTTGTCCACATGTTTGTTCACCCCCTCAAAGAAATGTAACAGGTTAGTGAGGCAAGATCCTCCCTTACAGAACCCATGCTGAGTATTCCTCAGTAACTTGTGTTCATCAATGTGCCTACTCATTCTGTACTTGATAATGCTTTCTACCAACTTTCCCGGTATTGAAGTCAGACTGACTGGCCTATAATTTCCCGGATCTCCTCTGGAACCCTTTTTAAAGATGGGGGTGACATTTGCTATCTTCCAGTCCTCAGGAACGGAGGCAGATTTCAATGAAAGATTACATATTTTTGTCAGGAGATCCACAAGTTCAACTTTGAGTTCTTTCAGAATTCTTGAATGTATGCCATCCGGACCTGGTGACTATTTATTTATAGTATGGTCTCTCATAGTTTGTATATTTTGCATTGCATATAACACTATTACTTGGATTTGTGATAGAATATAGACACTTGTTAAAATATTTGCTACAAGTTGTTGTAAATATTTACATGGAGAGAGGTTGGGCTTATGGAGGTATGACAGAGCAGCACAGAACCCCCTCCCTCAGAATCTGCCACAAAGGTATGAGGAGTGGCTTGCTCTCCCACTTGAAGATCTCCAACACCTCGTAATACCCTTATATAGGACCACTGCAATTTTTTAAAAAATCCTGCATATGGGAACAGCTGTAAAACTTTTCTTTAAAAAATAATATGCTAGGTATTAAGAATTAAGAGAAAGCTTACCATTTTCTTACAAAAAAGAAATATTTTCCAAACATTCCAAAACGGGGGCCCAAAGCAAATCTTAATCTATAACCAAATCAGTATCATTTTCAAAGAAAAGGTTATCCATTGTCTTACCCATTACGTACTGGTCCCACAACTTATCATACCACATTTCAATCATGGGATCATGTGGGGGTTTCCAATTTTTTAGCAATTATCATACGAGCTATTGCCAACATTGTTGAGATTAAAGATTTCTGATCTTTACTCACAAATTTATCAGGCCAGATATCAAATAAAAGAAGTTTAAAATTCACTGGAATGGTCAGAGCGAAAATAAGTTTTATTTGTTCTACCACTTTATTACAAAAGTTTGATACTGTGGGACATTCCTACCACATATGATATGGGGAGCCTTTAGTTTTACAATTCCTCCAACAATCTAGACTTGAGAACCTAGAGATTTTACTCATTGTGACAGGGTTTAAATATTAAAGTGAATACATTTTTAAAAATTGGAGATGAATACCAATACTGTTAGCCTTAATGGAAGGGGAGTTTCAGATCTTTTCCCAATTGTTTTCCTCTAGCCTTTGAGGTAGCATTAAGTTCCAACATTCAATATAAGAGGGTGGATATGAATGAAGAGAATCAATTAAATAATTATATATTTTAGAAAGCAAACCTTTTTTACTAATGCCCTCATCTTTAAGCAAAACCTCAAATGGCGTCAATTCAGATCTAATGGTTTCTTTCCTTTGAAGATAATATACCATATTCTGAACTTGAGTATACTATATTCTGAACCAATCAATATTGGCTCCTAATTTCTCTTCTGCTTGTTCCTTATTAATAATATTGTTCCCTTGAATCCACTCCCCAATTCTATCCAACCCCTTAACCCCCATGGATGAGTAGAGTTAGCCTTAAAGCATTGTGGAAACCAATCTTGATTGAAAAAAAACAAACAAACTACCTACTAGAGAAATACACGGTGCAGTCCACTTCCTTAGTGGACTATCCCATATTCCTTAGTGGACTATCCCACTTCCTTAGTGGACTATCCCATATTCTTAATGAATTTTCCAGGAAGGGATTTGCTGGTATAGAAGATGATCGCTTCTGATGTTTAGATCAAAAAGTTCCTCACAAAGAGAAGGGGAAAACATACTCTTGTTCAATACTAATCCAAGCTTCTACTGAATTTGTCCTAATCATTTTAACTGTTTGGGCAAGATTAGTTGCATAATAGTAAATTCTTAGATTGGGTATTGAAAAAAAACACTTCTTGATGGGTCTACACATTGTTGAAAATTTAATCCTAGGCCTAGCCTTATTCCAAATAGAACGATTTAAGATTTGTTGCCATTTATTCAAATGTAAAACTTTTCATTATTGTTGCTCTGTGGAAAGAAAGAGGGTGTATGGAACAGAGTAGTATGTTGTACAGACGTGTTTGCTGAGAAACTGCTTTAACTCAAGGGGCAGCAGAAGGGGCAGCAGAGAGGTTTTAATAATGTTTTGCAGTGATACAAAGCTTAGTGGAAAATATTTGCCTGAACATATCTATGATCAACAGTGTTGCTGCAACTGTCATTGTACTGTAACAGCAGTTGATACAGCCCATTCCATACCTTCTACTGTGAAGTAACTCTTAGGATAGGTATGTTAGTTATTCTGGAATCAACAATCTGGAGATGTCAAAATAAAGTCTTTACAAGAACAGCCCTAGGTGATGCACTTGAGACAGCAGCTGTAACATTTCTGTTTTTCTCAAACTGTTTGCTTATAAAAGGCTCTCCACTGGCAGTTAATGCCTCATGGGGATTTCTGTGTTTGTTTAACACCACAGTGTTGTATTGACAGCAAAGCTCCATTATAAACACTGTACCTGAATGTAAGTGGACTTCCTTGAACTATAGCATGTACAATTACCTGATAGGGTAATTCTAAGGCTTTAGGGATTTACCAGAATAGGAAAAGTCAACAATAGGTGTTAGATCAAAAAAAGTATATCCTAAAAAGTACTTTCTGCTTGATGCAAGCCTGTATATAATGACTGAAGGTTTTCCTTTCATGTCCTTTCAGCACTATATACAGAAGAGTGACTATATATGTTCTACATTTTTTGAATTTCATACAGATGTACATTGTGCTAGGGTCGGTTCTTTGTCTGTTTTTTTCCCCCCAAATCCAAGGGTGTAACAAGTATGATTGAACTCTGGAGGGAATTCTGGCAATCACATTTAAAGGGACTGCACACCTTTTAAATGCCTTCCCTCCATTTGTAATAATGAAGGTTAGGGGCATCTTCTTTGGGGGCTCATAGAATTGGACCCTCTGGTACAGCCTTTTTGAAACTTGGGGGGGGGAGTGTTTTGAGAAGAGGCCCTGGATGCTATGCTGAATATTTGGCACCTCTCCCTCAAATAATAGCTCCTCCAGAGCCCCAGATACCCCTGGATCAAATATCCATTATACCTTATGGGAATCCCTCCTGGGTGGCCCAGCTTTGTAATGACCCTGAAGTGGGGGGGGGGGGGCTCCTCCAAGCCAGGGAATCCCCTGCTCCCAGTTGGAGATTAGCAACCAAAAGAGTAATGTGGGAAGAAGAAGCAGGAACAGAGCCCAAAGGCATCCACAAGAAACCAGCCACAAATATGAAAAAAATAATAAACGGCCATTTGTAGAACTGTTGAGCTTTGTGCCATGTATGAATGATTTAATGGATTCTTGAAGCTTGTAAAAGCCTCATGTGAAACAGGGCAATATGCGCCTTCCTATTGCAATCTAGCGCTGTGCTGCTAATTGTCCCTACACCGGCATTTACTGAAAGAAGTTTTGGAGTGTTGGACTCTTTATTCATGGCTTGGCCAATTTCTCTCCTGGACCTCTACTTCAAGGAATATGAACTTCTGTGATAAAAGAAAGGACTTTGGTTCGGGTGAAATTTTGAAATCTTGATTGCACTTATATTTTGATAAATTTGATAGCGTTTTTTTTTCATATTTGAGGCTTGTTTCTCATGGATGCCTTTGGGCTCTGTTCCTGCTTCCCAACTGGAGATTGGCAACCCTAGGCCTTAAGGAGCATCACCCTAAAACATACAAATCTAAGACTGTTTTTCACAATAGAAAATGACAGCTGGAAGAGAATGGAATTTATATATGAAGAGTCAGTGGTTAGGGCAGAGGTCTGGAGTATGGTGTCTGTGGGTGCCATGGTACCTGCCAACACGTTTCCTGGCACCCTTGTGGTGTTTTTAGAAGGTGAGTCAGGCCACATAGGGGTTTTGTTCAGCAGGGTTTTTGGTTGGCCATTGGAGACTTAAATGGTTGTGCAGATTTTTTTGAAGCGTCACTTGGGCAGCAGCTGCCATTCCAGCACAAGGATCTTCACAGAGTACCTGAAGATAAACTGGGTATATGGTAACAAACAAAACAACCCTCCCCCATATATTCATTTTAAAAGTCATCTTGTTTCAGAGCTTCAGTCTGGAATGTTGAAGAGTTACTGTTAGAATTATGCATAGCCTCACTCCTGGCATTTTGTGGTTGGCTCTGCCTCCTGAGACAGTCATTTTGTGGTTGTACCGACCACCATGTGAATATTCCAAATGAACCCACAGGCTCAAAAAGATTAAGGACCCCTGGGTTAGGTGGTCAGAGCTACTAAATCTCTTCCCTACTTGCTCCCTCCCTGAACCTTTCAACTGCCTTTGATTAAACTATCTGAGAATGAAGCCAGGCACTCTTCCATTTTATTTAGAACCCACTCCAGCCTCCCCTCTGCATTATCCATCTCTTCACACCACCTGTCAAGAGGGCACCTGGAGAAGAAGGCACCGAGTGAGCTCAACCATGTCAGCATTTCCTGGAGCACTAGCATGTAAGTCCATGGCTGGGTATCCCAGCATGTCTCTTTATAGGGGCTTTTAGACCCATTCAGACAGACTGGGCCAGGTTACCTTCCCCCTGACTCACTCTGTTGTGTTTCAGGACTCACTTAGGCCAAGAGGGGAAGAAGAGTGGGAGGGAGATGGAGAGCCTCTTAGCCCTTCAACATTTTGACTAGGAAGAGTCCTAGCTAGCTCCCATCTTTGAAATGCCACCAACTGACAGTGGTCAGCTGGGAGATGAGCAAATTGCACACCACGCTCAGTTTCCTCTTCTCATCTGATATGGGCAGCAAAAAAAATGTCACCTCATGTTCTCCAGTCAGCTCAGTGCCTTGTCAGTACTCCAGATGTCCCGCCATGCCTGTGGACTATTTCTGAGATTGGTGTAGGTCAGCAGCCTCTTTCTTATTGGTATAGACCCCTAGCCTCTCCCAGTTGACTTTAATTGATTTTTTTTAATATTATGAAAATAAAAAAACGAATCCTTTTGTGCATATCCACATAAATAATGATTTGTGGAGACAGTAATATATCGTGGTGAAAATCAGAGTTAAAATACATAAAGTATCCATATTTGTACCTGTGAAATAGAATGTATACAACTTGTAAAATGCAGTGAGCTCAATATCTGAAACAAAAAAATCACGTTTTCAGTTACCGTTACCATTCTTTGTTTTCCTAATATCCATCTTGGCTTCAAATTGTTCACAAATCATACAACTCAAATTAAATAAGAACATAAGAGAAGCCATGTTGGATCAGGCCAATGGCACATCCAGTCCAACACTCTGTATCACACAGTGGCCAATACACACACACACACAGTGGCTAATAGCCACTGATGGACCTCTGCTCCATATTTTTATCCAATCCCCTCTTGAAGCTGGCTATGCTTGTAGCCGCCACCACCTCCTGTGGCTGTGAATTCCACATGTTATTCACCCTTTGGGTGAAGAAGTACTTCCTTTTATCCATTTTAACCTGACTGCTCAGCAATTTCATTGAATGCCCACGAGTTCTTGTATTGTGAGAAAGGGAGAAAAGGACTTCTTTCTCTACTTTCTCCATCCTATGCATAATCTTGTAAACCTCTATCATTTCACCCCGCAGTCGACGTTTCTCCAAGCTAAAGAGCCCCAAGCGTTTTAACCTTTCTTCATAGGGAAAATGTTCCAAACCTTTAATCATTCTAGTTGCCCTTTTCTGGGCTTTTTCCAATGCTATAATATCCTTTTTGAGGTGCAGTGACCAGAATTGCACACAGTACTCCAAATGAGACAGCACCATTGATTTATGCATTATGATACTGTCTGATTTGTTTTTAATTCCCTTCCTAATAATTCCTAGCATGGCGTTGGCCTTTTTTATTGCAATCGCACACTGTCTTGACATTTTCAGTGAGTTATCTACCACGACCCCAAGTCGTGGTATCTATCTATTTCATAATTAGAACAAACATAATCAAGAAATGAGTCTGTACTGAGTGGAGAAAAACTGGTTAAAATATGAGAATGTGTGTGAATAAAGTAATGAACAAATTAAAAGCTATTTTTTACTTTCTCTGGTTGTGGGGCATGCAATTGTGTTCCTAGCATATTTGGCACCTGGGGTGGATAATTTTTTAACATCTCCCCCATTTGTTTTTTGGACCATCAGGTCACAGCTGATTTACAGCAATCCCATAGGGTTCACAGGTGGTTTGCACATTGCCTGCCTCCATGTCGGCCCTGAACTTCTGGGATCTGATGAGATCAGGCTAGGCAGGGGCTATCCAGGTCAGGGCCACTCTTCTTTATGACAAAATTATTTTAATTAATAATAAAAAAATTAAATGAATAATATTGTCCAGAAAATAAATTCAGGTGGATAACTGTGTTGGTCCAAAGTGGTAGAAAAAACTTTGGTCTTAAAAGTGCTACTGAATCCAAACTTTGTATTCAATAGCCAGAAAAGTAAAGCAGACAATGGAAAATTTCTTGTATCTAACTTTGTATATATAATCATGCCAATAAAAAAATTCAAAGTCCAACATGCTATTCCATCATGAGAGCCAGCATGATGTAGTGCGTAAAGTTTTGGTCTAGGATCTGGGAAATCCAGGTGTGAACCTGTGCTCATGCCATGGAAGTTTGCTGGGTGGCCTTGGGCCAGTCACATTACTCTTAGCCTAGCCCTGATCTGGATAACCCCAGGATAGTCTGACCTTGTCAGATCTCAGAAACTAAGCAGGACCTCAATCCACCTCCAAACATCTTTCTTTGAACCCTACAGTGTCATCATAAGTCAGCTGTAATGATGCGGGGAGGGGAGAATTCATCACATCTCTCACATTCTCCACAGGTACTTGGGTAGCTTCTGTTCTCCATTTTGAAGCCCAAGAACTATTCCAAACATATACAAGATATTTTTGAGAGATAGGAGTCTGCATTTGTACTAACTTTTACTAACACTAGCCAAAGCATCACAAAATAGTTATCTCAAGCTTCACCAGACTGGATGATATGGAACACACTACTTCCCAATGAAGGTGCCCCATCCTCCATTGTTTCCAGAGGACAAAAGTTAAACAAGAGAATCTTTGCAAGCCAAGCAGAATCAGTGCAATGTACAGAGTACCTGGCATAATATTAACAAAGGTTTGCCACAATACTACTCTTAAATAAGTTCTGTCACCAAGGATAGGGATGATAATGTCTTGACACCAAGAAGTGAAAATGAAGTGGAAAGGCACAGAAAAATGAGAAGGAAGATGGAAATGAATTAGAAACATGCGGAAAAGAGGGACAAAAATTAAGAGAGGGAAAGGTTGTTTTATTTTGTGCCAACACCCTAAGAGAGGGAAAGGTTGTTTTATTTTGTGCCAACACCCTAACTATGGCTATGCAATATCTGGCTGAGCTGGGTGCAAGGAAAGGGAGAGAGAATGGTTAGACTATAGGAGAAAATGACCTGCAGAATAGCAAATATTGTAGCAGCTATCAGCATGATCTGTTAAGGAAGTTTCCTTGAATTTTGGAGAAAAGAGAAGCTACAGGACAACACTGTCTTCAAGGGCCCCCTTCAAAGGTCTTCCTTAATCTGTGCACAGTACAGACCACCACCCTGTCCCCTTGATACACCACTGGGGCCTTGGTCTCTTAAGAAATACCGTCATATTTTCTGAGGCATACAGCATGTCCTAAACTCATAAGAAGTAAAATCATTCTCATAGCTCTACCATTCATACCAGCAAAGCAGGAGAAAGCAAAGGGGTGGGGGGGCTTGTTTATGCAATATTCTGGCTTTGCCAACAAACTCAAAGTTTCTTCAAACCAGTTTACAGAATATTACCTTTACATACAATACATGTGTTTTGCTAGCTGGTGCTTGTTTTTGTGAAAGAAAGTAAAACGGTTAATTTCTAAACCCATTTCCAAATGTAGTTCTCAAGCCTTTTCAGAGAACGTTTCATTTGGCTCATTTTTATTCCAAATTACCATTTAATAGCTGTGTTTGAGAAACCCATTCTGGCTGTGTATATTTTATATTTTGTCTCTTTAGCTATCAGCATACAGTGTGATTTAAAAAAAATAAGTTTGAACACCAAACAAAATCTATTCTGACAGAATAAAGGAACTCGCGAACACACAGGACAGTAGCCTAAATACTGTATCAACATACCATCTTGTCTGTGCCATTTCTCTTTGCAAGATAAATACAGTAATAAATTTGATCCCAGTCACATTTGTGGTTGAAAGAGCAACTTCTTAGTAGCTAATGGTGTTGTTACAGCTATGAAAAATGCTATGGGGAAAAGGATGATGAATCACACCGTAACCAATATGCCTGAACAGCTATAGGACACATGGAGATCAGCTTGGCTAGCAGGACTGGAGCTATGTGGGGTTTTTTTTTTTGGGGGGGGGGTTGTGGGAATTTAAAAAAATGATGCCCCCTTATGGGCCCATTCAAGTCAAGTCAGCCTTTATTGGCATAAAAATGGGCCCATTCTATCTTATGGACCCATAGAATAGAATGGACTCCATACCCAATTTGCCCCCCCCCTTCCCCGGCAGCACCCAGGACAAGAGGTCCCTCTGCTCTCCCCTAGATCCGGCTCTGCTGGTTAGGCCCACATTGGTCAATGGCTGTCATGAGGTCGCTCTCCTCCCTTTCTAGTCAGGTAGGCTGTACATCTTAACTGGTTGGTGCCTAAATCGCCAGCTTCTCTAAAAGTACTCAAGCAGCCCCAAATTAAGTTGGCAGCAGAACTATGGAAAGAAGAACCATTGACAGGATATACTGAGCATTAGGAAATGACTGTGATGAGTTTGTATTATGGTGTATTATTGATTGTAAGCAGCTTTGAGTCTCTAAGTAAAGCTTGGCATAATAAATAAACAACTTCAAACTGATTTACCTACTAGTCCAAAAGTGGGCTTCAGAAACTGATCTAGGAAAATATAAAGTCAGGGATATTATTTGATTAGGATTAATGAGCCAGAATGTTTGCAGCTACATTCCACAATGGCAGGGATCCATTTTTACAACTGTAATACTGTGGATTACAGTGCTCTGTGCTTGAGGAAACAGTGACCAGTTGCTGTGAGCTAAAGTGAGCTTCCAAAGACATGAACTGGTTTACAACAAACTTCTAATACATGCTCAGATTTTTGTCCCCCCACCTGAAAAGGAAGCCATGGACACCAAGGCTGGATTAAATTAAGGTTTATTTAAAAGGCTGAACTTCAAAACATAAATTATTTACCCTGTTTGTGAGAGCACCTCAAGAGACTATCCACTGGGTTCACCAGTGTTCAGGCAATCCCATCATGGCTCCAAAACCACAGTGCTACATAGCTACTGTTCACTTGTCTTTGAACACATGAAGCTGTCTTGTACTGAATCAAACTCTTGATCCGTCAAGGCCAGTATTGTCTACTCAGATTGGTAGCAGCTCACCAGGGTCTCAGATGGAGGTCTTTTACCTTACCTACTGCCTGGTCCTTTTAACTGGAGATGCTGGGAATTAAACCTGGAACCTTTTGCATGCAAAGCAGAGGCTCTTTCACTGAGTTACAGTCCTTCCTTGTCTGCACATCAAACTGTACAGAGAGATGTTTCCAGTCAAGACCATTCCTCTATGCCAATCAACGTAAAGTTCCATGTGTTAATTTGACCTGGACAATCCAAATTGTCTGGTTTGTTTACCTCTTCATATTGTAAGATACCTCAGGATATTTGTCAATTTAATTAATTTACCAATGAGCCTGCACTAAAGCTACTCAAGAGGGGACTAGCTTGGCTAAATACTTATCAAATGAAAATGAGCTTGCTCAAGGAAGAACACAATTCAGCCAAGTTTCTGCCAAAGACAAGTGTACCACATCATCCTTGTACTGATATGGAAGAGCTAGACCAATTTCCCACTCACTTTACGTCACTCTGACATTCCTCTTTTCAGTGCAGCATCCTTCCGATTTCCCACTATCTGCCCCGGGGCTTCAGCAAAGATTGGCATTTTTGCGTGGCAAACTGGTTTTAGTGGTTTGTTTTTGCTGCACGAAAACACCGACGCAAGCTGAAGCCCCAGGGCAGATAATGGGAAATCGGAAGAACGCTGCGCTGAAAAGAGGAACGTCAGAGTGAGTGCAAAATCAGTCCTAGTCTTCTGCCAGGACAAAGCATCATAATTATTAACTTGCCACAACAAACTTTCAAAACATGATCAGACTTGTTTCCCAGAGAAGGGAACATTATATCTGAGGGTCAGTCACCAGTATTGCCACCACAATTTTTTTTTGTATTTTTATATTTACAACCATAAACTTTCATAACAATCATACATATTCAATCTGTTACAATTTTTCTAAAAATGTAGCAAAATGTTATCTTTTTAATGGCCATTTAAGTACTATTGGCTAGATATAAAGTATTGTTTTATGCAATTTCCATATTTTACAAGTATATTTCTGAATTTTTCAGTTTATTATATTAGATCTACTCTACAACGTATTGCAAAATGGGAGGTCTTGTGTCTACATGAAATAACTTAATGGGAATGGTGCGTATGTGTGTGTTAGTGAGTGAGTGCATTAGACAGAGAGTTTGGGACCCAGTTATTATGGAAAATTAAAAATCTTCTGTTAATTATTTATAGGATAAGATCTTTGTCCTGGAATTTTCCACAGCCATTGAATAACTTGTCAGATTCTAATAAATTATTTCCTTTGCATCAGTCCATCTTCCAGTGGGCTTTGTTTTGGGTAGAAAACTGGATATGTAAAAGCATCTGTTTTGCTGGAAAGCATGGAAAGCGTTAATAATCTCCCAGTGCTTGACTCTCAGCAGGTTAAAAGTAGTGCAAATTCACTGAAGCCCATTCCATGGAGCCACTATTGAAAATAAACCAAGGAGTCAGTGCTTTGACTTCAACTTCATTTCTTTCATAGGTGTAAACTATGGGGGGGGGGCTGAGGGGCTTGAGCCCCCTCCAAATTTTTTTCAGTGGGGCTGAGCCCCTCCCCCGCCTGGACAATTTTTAAGAAGGAATGATCTTCAAAGGCATGTGAAGCAATAAAGCTCCCCCATCTGTGTGTTTTTTTCCTCTGAGCTGCGAAGAAGAAAGGCAGAGCTGTAATGAGCTTTTTCACCTTCTTACAAATGCTAATTGAGCTACAGAGCAGGCAATGGATAGATAAATAAATATCCCCCTTCTCTCCCTTCCCAGGAAACATATATGTGAACAGGAAGGCTATCTCTGGTGTCAGGAAAAGCTGTTTTGACCTGAACAGACCTGGGTCAAAAAGTTGGGGAAAGAACTTTGATAATGTTTCTGGGTTGACAAGAGAAGGTCTTTTGCTGCTTGATTATCAGGAGGGACAGATCTCTCACCTGAGATCCAGGAAAGGTGGCAATTTTGTCCATTCATCTGGCTGGTCTAGAGGACTGAAGGACAACACTTAATGTTGTAAAAGGTAATTCTGAGCTGCAAAATTTGTTGCTGTATCTTTGGACTCTCTAGATTAATTACTAAGGTTTTGATATCCAGAACACATCATTACTTAAATACGTTTGGTGTCTGTTGGGAAAAAAAGTATAGTCCTTAACCCCCTGGCTGCATCCGCTTTCAGTGTGGTAACAGTCAGGCTGCAAGGCCTTTGTTGGGCTCAACATACTTATAACTGGGAGAAAGTGAGATTGGGAGGAGGGGATATGAAGATCAGAGGCCTTTTTTTTAAAAAAAAAAAATCTTCTTCTTCTTCTTCTTCTTCTTCTTCTTCTTCTTCTTCTTCTTCTTCTTCTTCTTCTTCTTCTTCTTCTTCTTCTTCTTCTTCCTTCTCATCTCAATTTATACCCCATCCTACCCCCTAGCAAAAAAAAAAAAAATCCATGCCTCATGTCAGAGAAATATTTGTGTATGTGTAACCCCAGTTAACTCTTGCATCCGCATGCTAATTTTATTCAATTCACAGATCTTTCTCACATCCAATCTCAGCTGTAATCAACTATAATCACCCAGTATTTATGCATCTTGGCTTTTCTGACAACCACCCAGCCCCTGTAAGGAAGGGGTGAGGAAACTGTTTTCAATGTATCTGAGGAAGTGTGCTAGCACAGGATAGCTTATACCCAGAATAAAACTTTGTTGGTCTTAAAGGTGTTACTGAACTCAAACTTTGTTCAACTAGTTAACAATTGCAGTAAAAACTGAAGGGAAGAATAACACTGTATTGCTATGTTGCATATATATTGCTATAGTATTTGAGGGTTCTTTTGGCAGGTAGATATTTTGTGTCTTCTTCAAGCCTATGATTGTTTATATTTATTTAACTGGATGCTGAACTATATCCTTTTGAAAATTAATGGCCCCAGCAAGCCTATTTTTTTTTTCCAAAATGACTACACTCTTAAAGATTTGGTCAAGTAGGTATGTATTGACAATTGTTCACCACCTGGGTATAGGGTTGCCAATCCCCAGTTGGGGGCAGGGGATCCCCCAGTTTGGAGGGGGTCCCCTGCTTCAGGGTCATCAGAAAACAGTGAGGGGAAGGGAAATGTCTGCTGGACACCCCATTATTCCCTATGGAGATCGATTCCCAAAGAGTATAACGGTGAATTGATCTCTAAATATCTGGAGCTCTGAAGGGGCTATCTTTGGAGGTAGAGGCACCAAATTTTAAGCATAGCATTGTACACTGCTCAGAAATTGAGTGCCCAGAAACTTTTGTATTCTGCCCTGGGTCAGAGACCCATGAATTTATCAAACAAAGGTATTTATGATGCCATAGTTTTGTCAATTTCAGTACAATTGTACTTTATTAGTGAGGCAGAAACAAGACACCTGTAAGTGAACATTCAGGGAAACTTATAAAATGTTTACCCTAAAGTTTTTTTGTATTTCCTTTTACTGTCAAATTTGTGACCATTGGTTTGTCCTATGCACTGTGTATCTGCAGATCTTAAAGTGACTACTGTAAAAGTGAATTTCAAAAACAGGACACAGCAAGAGACCTCTGAGATACCACTGTAACCACTGGCCAACTCTCACCTTTTCCTGGGTTCGGCCTGGTCCATGGGCATTGTTGGGGGAGTACACCCTAAATTTATGGGGAGGGAGCTTTTCCATAAATTCATAGGTAGTGATAATGGAGGCCCCTCCCTATGATGTCACTGGATCAAATGCCTCTGGCTGGGCCCCAGCTACCCCCCCCCCAGAAAATTGAAGTCTACACCGCTGATTTCTTTGACTGCATTATTCAATTAATCAGAATGAGGAAGAGATTTTCTAACTAGATACTTGTCGTTGGACATAATGTAAAGAAGTATAGAACACAGAACATTTGCCTGAAGACTCTGAAACTAAGGAGTCTTGGGACACTGCCTGAAGGCAAATCTTAATAGCCACTGCAATACCATGGGAGGCTTGATTCAACTACAGAAATAACTATGTCAGTCAATAGATCCAAATGGAAACCATGTTGATCTGAAGCAGTAGAACAAAGTCTGAGTCCAATGGCATCTTTAAGACCAACAAATTTTAATTCAAGGTATAAACTTTTGTATGCAAGCACACTTTTCAGTTACAGTGAAACAGAATTTCCTCAACCATTAGAGTTGAAGAGTGGGGTGAGGTTAGTTGCCAGGAAGGGCCAGTTAGAATTAAGACAGAGACCGATATAAAAATGGAAATTATCAGTCCTTCCATATAGGTAGAGTATGAAGAGTAAATTATAGAAGAAGAAGAACTGATTTTTAAACCCTGCTTTTCACTACTCGAAGGAGTCTCAGGCTTGCAATCACCTTCCCTTCCTCTCCCTGTAATAGACCCTGTGAGGTAGGTGGGGCTGAGAAAGCTCTGAAAGAACTACTCTTGAAAGAATAGATCTGAGAGAACTGTGACTGATCCAAGGCCACCCAGCTGGCTGCATGTGGAGGAGTGGGGAATCAAAGCTGGTTCTCCAGATTAGAGTCTACCACTCTCAACCACTACACTCAACTGGCTCCTGGCATTCCACATTTAAGGATACAATAATCTCCAAATTTGACATATTCCTTTCCTTCATTGTTTTCCCCACAGAATTGAACCCAAACAAATTGTGACCATATAAACAAAGCTTATTATTCCTGTTTGTCTTTTGAATCTGCTAAATATCTTCATTATGATGTATGATAATTTACTACTCTCCCTCTACCTAAATGCCTGGACTGGTAATTTCCATTTTTGTTTCTGTCTCTGTCTTAATTCTAATTTGCCCTTCCTGGCAACTAATTCCTTCCTCCCTCCCTCCCCCAATCCTCTGTTTTCTTATATGTAATGGCTGAGGAAATTCTTTTCCCCTGTATCTGAATAAGTGTGCTTTCACACAAAAGCTTTTACCTTAAATTAAATTTAGTTGGTCTTAAAGGTGCCACTGGTCTCAAATGCTATGTCAGTCAATGTTTATGAATGTTATCATGTATTAGTAATAAAATTCTACAAAGAAGCCCAGGAGGAACTCATTTGCATATTAGGCCACACCCCTGATGCCAAGCTAGCCGGAACTGTGTTCCTGCTCAAAAAAAAGCCCTACACTGAATCCATCCCTACCTTTCAGACTAACTTTTGCCTTGCACACAGACAAGTTCTGTTGCAGTCTACATATCAATGTGAATGCTCTAGAAAGTTAGATTCACCTAAATATTTGAAACCAATTTACACTAATATTGCTTCTAGGATTGCCAAGGCTAACTCAGAAAATATCTGGGGACTTTGGGGGTGGAGCTAGGAGACTTTCACATTTCCTAAAATAAATAAGTAAAAATACAGCAAAGCAGTTCTCATAAATACAGTCTTCACTTCCTCCTCCCAGGCAGCTGCATATCCTAGTTTCTCTCTCTCTCTCACACACACACACACACACACAGAGCAGCCAAATAAAGAGTATGCAATTCCACAATCCCACACTTGTGTGGTTTCAATGGAGCAATTTAATCACAAGTTGCTGAAGTTCCAAATTCTTCAGATTAGCACAGGTTCTAATTTATCCTTTACTATGCAAACGACTTCTGAAATGAGGGTCTGGGTTGCCTTCCCTTCCCTTCTTACAGCTTCACAGCTAACTGGGACCAGCCATGTTGTTCTGCCAGCTCACCCCATCCCCATTCAGCCTGGGTCCTACAACATATTATTATCTTGCATTGATCCTCCTATAGATGTGATTTTATTCTGCAGACTACTTAATAAAATTTACTTTCATTCTCCATTTGTGAGTTCATTGCCTTTGTGTCCCACAGGAGTGACACCTGAGAGTGACACCTGGATGAGAAGTGAAGCAAAAAAGTGACAAGGCTTTGTACTATTCCAGGGTTCCTCATTAGGGAAGACAAAAGACCAATCTGAGATCAATAAATGGCACCACAGTGTTTGGTTCCAAATCACAGCCTTTACACAGTCATTTTTGCAAGAAATAGCTAGGGAACTACTACAGAGGCTTGTGTATATGGCTCATCATCAAAGTATTGGGCTGATTTCTTTGGCCTGCACGACCACTGTCCTGGCTGCTACCCTGTTGAAATATCTTATGATCAAAGAAGACATCATTGTGCAAAAAGATGATTTTCATTCCAGTTCCAATGCTAATATGCAAATTTTCCTATCCCTTTTCCCTTCTCATTTTGCATAATATCTATAGCTGTTCAACGTGTAACTGTCTTTGCTAAATGACAAACATTAAAATTATACAAAGAGAATCCCCAGTCATTTTGCTCAGAAAATGACAGTAATCCTCCAGTACATGACCCAGCCCCCCTTCTCCTGCTATTTTAATTGTTAATATCATTTCAGCATGTAGGAACAGTAATCTGTTTCTATGCTAAAGCAGTCAGACTAATTGAAAAGAAATACAAGTCCTCTGGAGCACAACCAAAATATTTGGCTAGAATGCAATCTGTCATTATCTTTCCATTGCCAATTTTAAATAGGTATTAAAACAAATAAAGGGGTCATCTTTTTGTTTCATCTGTGGCATCCCTTCTCTAATCCTCAAATGAAGATTCTTACCGATACCCAAGAAAGCACTCGAGATACGGCCTCAAGTGGCTCTGAAGCTACTTCTAAAAATAGAGGAATACCTTCCCTATCGCAAATTAATCTCATTTGAAAATGATTTTCAAAATATAGTTTATGCAATGCAAATCCCTGCTCCTAAAATAACCTGTAGTTGTGGTTGTTATGCCCAGTCAAGAGATAAATTACTGCTCAGTGAGCTGTTTCAGAATGGCAACGTGAACTGAAGCTAGGATTAAGAGAACTGATGAGGCATAACATACCATGAAAGAAATAAAAACATTTTATAGGACATATGGGTATTATTGACAGGCTTCCATTGCCTTTTCAGATACAATGATTTCTCTCAGTGGGAGATCCTATTTGAAAAATGTCTCAGATGGAAAACAATGTGATGGCACATTTAAAAGTGCATTTGAATCCAAATATTGTACAATATGCAATGTTTTTCTATTTAATTTGCAAAATGTGCTTTCTCGGATTGAGCATTTTCCTTCTCTGGAGATAGACTTTCAGTCTCAGGGAATAAATCAGAGTAAATTAGAAGAGCAGGCATCACTGTTTTAGATTCAAAGCTGATGCATAGGTAGACATAACACCATAGAATTCTTATTGTAGTTCTGTATATTAAATCTGCCCTTTGGTTCCTTTGCCTGTTAGAAATTCCTTTCACTCTTTTTTTTTATTTATAAACCTTAACTCTCTATAATATATATTAGCTTTTATTCATAAAGCACATTCATTGGGTCCTGAATAGAAATCCAAATTTATTTTCAAGGAAAAATGTATTTCATGTGAATTGCAACTAATCAATAATGGTGTTTAATTATCTTTGCATTTGTTAACAGCTACAGCTTTCCTTGATCATCTTTCCTAATAAGGTTGTCACAGTTACGAACAGGAATATAGTGAAAGAGTTGCTGGATGACTAAAAAGATCACAAAGGATGACTGGGGGCCAGAATCAGGGCTAGCCTGGCCTCTCAGCTAAATACTAAGACGTTTCAAATGGGGAATGCAGAAACCTAGAATAGCACAACCCTGTGGAGTGATAAAGAATAAAGGGACTGTAGAATAATGCAGCCTCTAACAAATTAGAAATAGTAAAACACATACTAATGGATATAATATGTATTGATGCCAAAAGGACAGTAATGAAGATATAGATGGGACATTTTGATTGGGGGCCACAGTTATATCACATGCATGAAAAATTTGTAATCCCTGTTTTTAATATTATTTGTCATGTTTACAAGTAGCAAAAATAAAACATAAATATGGGAGTCTGAATTGATTATCAGCTTCTTGGTGGAGGAGACTCCTTTTCTGTGTTTATTTTGCATAGGACTTTTAATGGACTCAAGCAATTTCTCTCTTATGATTTAATTATACAACCTCTCTTATTTAATTATATATGTAATTGGTAGAGATGTGCTTTGGGGAAAAATGTTATAATTTTGAATATGGTGATGGGGAGGGCACTTTTACTGCATATTTCTGATTTTCAGGTAGGACAAAGCTGGTTCAGGATTCTGCTTTGGCAGGGAGGGCAGGATATAAATCCAATTAAATAAATAAATAAATCCTTCCCCCTCTGTTAGGATCTGGAATTTGGGGGATATTATTTTCAGTGGTGGTCTAGTACACTAGTTTATAAAGTTAATGGCCCAAATCTGCATATAACAGTCCTCCCTCTAATCCAAAGACCCCAAGATTTCCAGCAGAGGCTCTATTTTACAGACCCCTGAAATGAGTAGCCCGTGGTGCACTGCTGTCCATCAAAGTTTTTTTTAAATAATAATCCTGGATACATCTAGTTTCTTTACATATTGTTAAAGTGGCTGCCATGCAATACACAGACAGACAGACTGTGTGTGTATATTTATCTCTCTTATAAAAACTCTGCATTTGCAATCCTTCTGGTCTGTTGTCGCCATTCACAATGTAAAGAAGGCTTCCTTTGCAGAAAACTACTCCCTGTTCTATCACTGCAATCTTTAAAGAAATTTGAAGGTTTTTTTTTTTAAGTGTGTGTGTGTGAGAGAGAGAGAGAGATTCCATGTAATGTATCAGTCATCTGGTTTCTATTAAACATGTGTCTTCATCCTAGGCATACATTGTAGGGGTATCTTAATTATTTACTGCTACTATTTAACAATTTCCTGGGAGGTCAGGTCTCTCATTCCACTCAAAATATCATCCAGCTCACTAACTTTAAATATGATAACACCAAAAATTAGGGGTGTTCATATTGGTGTGTTTTTAAAAGATAAAATGGAGGCAAGAAATTCATTAATAGTACTTACTTGAGTACTATACCTGCAATGAACTATCAAAAAAATGTGTTGGGTGTACCTCTTGCCAGAAATTTAATGATCAGTTACAGGAAAGCTAGCTAGACTCCTAAGGCCTCTTAAGAACATACCAAAGCTGAATCAAGTCTGACAACAGTAATCCAGAATAGAAGAAGAAGATATTGGATTTATATCCCGCCCTCCACTCTGAAGAGTCTCAGAGCGATTCATGAGCTCCTTTACCTTCTCCCCCCACAACAGACATCCTGTGAGGTGGGTGGGGCTGGAGAGGGCTCTCAATAGGAGACTCCAGGGCTCTTTTTCTGCATATTAGATCACACCTTCCTGATGTAGCCAATCATCCTGGCGCTTACAGTAAACTCTGTACTAAGAGCCCTGCTCCATCTGTCAGTGGAGCAGAAATGAGCAATACTCACAGAATATTTAGGATTCTACGTACATCTTCAGATGGTCATTCCCTGACAGACCATTTAGCATATGTTCCTCTAGTATACTTGGCAGTATTTCTAGACCAATATTTCAGGGTCCTGCCAATATAACAATTTTTAAATTTAAACCATGGCTTCTTTTCTAAATTAAATCACTCAGCCTAGCATTATCCAATCCTTTGCTAAATTCAAGGCAAACCAATTATCATGGGTAATATTTCTCCATATCATTCCGTATGGAGGTTCAAATGCTTATCTAGAGAGATGACACAGCAGCAGGTAAGTGGCACGTAAAGAATGCTACCTGTTCAGGGCCTTGGGAAGATTGCTTGGCAAACTTAATCTTCAGGCTTCCTGGATTCTAACATCAGTATCTTGAAACAATTACTCCAGATTTCCCTTTGACAAAAGTAAGCCTCTCTTTCAAATGCTGTATGCCATATCACTTGCACACAATTTAAAGTAAAAGCTATCTATCTAAGGTTGTTTGCCACAGAAACCACACAGATGTCTCTTTTGCCACAACCACATGACGTGTCCCAGCTGCAGCCATTTATTGGCTCAGTCAAGTTCTCTACCATTTTGTTTGAAAATGTCAGCTTTGATTCATCCTCAGGCTTATTTGCTGTCAAACTGGAGCCAGTACTGCATCAAAGTTTTCATTAAGAAAGAAATACAAGCAGCTCTTTTGATATGTTACATTTACTATTGAAAAATAGTGTTGGTAGACTAGAGACTTCTTTCAACATTAATTTCTTATGCCAGAAGGAAGTCAAAAGCAAATTCCCATTATCTGTTGAATTATAGGCAAATTGCTTATAAAAACTAGTGCTGAAATAGGACTGGCTTCATTCAAGGCTTATGGACTTCTATTTATCTACAATGTAGTGTTTTGGCCCTCCTAACCTTCCATACTAGGAAGTACTAGTTTTCAGTTTCTAAGTTAGAGAAGTTTCAGCTTCTTCTGCCAGTTCACTTTGGTTGTACCTAATTTCTTCTTAGCTTGTTTGTGTATTTATAAGCATGTTCTGTTTGCATGTTTTTGCACCTTTATTATCTTTCAATAAAACAACTTCCAGTTGAACATCTGACTGGTTCATTTTGAGAGTTCTTTAAGGGGAAATCCTGGTATACATTGGTGGAAATCCCAGTTACCCACTTCCTGCTCTGTCATAATTTAAGCGAATTTCCCCCACTTATTAGGAGACTGCAAATTTGAGCAATACTACCTATCCTGGCAACATATCCTATTGCTGCTAACTAGTTCTGTTATAACTACGCTTGTTTAATTGACAGAATCCTGTCCCAGCCATGGCATAGAGCAGATGGAAAAAGGCATTCATTTTTAGCCAATTTGGTGATCCTCCCAAATTCCTGCTTGACTAGCTTATCTCATGCTGCCCATAGGGAGGGTAGGTGGGTCAGCTGCAGCAAAATGCTGAAGATAAGAGAGTGCAGCTGGGTGATCAGATATTTTTGAACTTACTATGTCCAATGCCTCATTTGAAGTTAATAGAGCTGGGACAAATTAATCCACAACATTATCTGCTGTGAATGTCTCTTCAAATCAGTTCAGAATAGTGGAGAAAACTTGTGAGCTATGGCTACCTTGCAGCATGTGGATGGAACAAAGAAAACTGATAAAACATTACACACTGGGGAACAATAACTCAGAATCAGTTTGTCTCAAAAGAGCTAGGTGGGGGTCAGGGGTTTTGGGGGAAATGAAGTGAAAATTAATGCAGAAAAAATACATTTAAAAATCAGCCAATAAACAGCAGTATAGGACTAGAACTAATGCGGGGGACAGAGATTTCCCAGCATATTTTGCCATACAAGGTTGCAGAGATTACCATTTCAACTCCAAACTAACTGACTACAAGGACAATCAGATGCAAATACCTGAAACTGAAGAATGTTACCAAGTATTCTAGTTTTATGACCTAAACTGTTTTGAGATACTATCAAACTATCAAGCATCAACCAGGTTGTTGATTCATTATTCAGTTCATGGGATGGGGCCATCTCAGTGGTATAGCATATTTGGTGATGGTAAAGATGGTGGCAAAGTGGCAAAGTATATCTGTGGTAAAGCATCTGATTCAATCCTGGAACATCCAGTTAAAAAGATGAGATAGTTATCTGATGTTAAAGTCCACAACTGGGAAGCCTGGAGAGCCAATACCAATCACAGTAGATAAGATTAACCTTGATAGCCCAATGATCTGACTCAGTGTAAGGCTGTAGAAAAGAGCAAGAGTCCAGTAGAACCTTAAAGACTTAACAACAATTGGTATGAGCTTTCGTGAGTCACTGCTCCCTTCTTCAGACAGGTAGAAATTCAAGTATATGGCAGCTTTGTGATGTGCTCATAATCAACAAAACTCTAGAAAAAATTATGTCTGGACATAATTAAAATGCAGCATGTCACATGTATAACAAATTAAGAATATCCAGCCTAAATTATTTATCTCACTATTATGAGGCAGTTGTGAAGCAAAATCATAAAGGTCTTTGATGATAAAGATTTATTCCTTAATATCAAAATTGCAATAATTCAGAGCCACTACATATATTTTATGATCTTTTTTAAAAAAAGCACTAAAGGTATCCATACAGTAAAAAGTAAAGTTGGACAGTTTGGCAAATAAGTATAATAATATTACCAGTTCTTCAAAGAAGGAAAAATTGAGTAGGCGTTGAAAGATGAACAATAAAATAGTTTGGCAGATAGGATAGATAAAAGCATAGCTTCAGTTATCACTGGGTGAAAACACTGTAGAGGTCGTGTGTGGTCTTACACTAGGAGAGGTAACAATGTTTGACATGGCTGGGACACATCACCAAAGAGGAAGAAAGGACTCTGACAGGCAGGCACTGAAATGAAACCCCATAAGGAAAAACGATTTAGCAGGCCTGCTGCCAGTTGGAAACTGCATTAGACAAGGAAAAGCCAGTCACTCTTGGGTCAAAGGAGAGGTGTTCTCAAGTGACCCGAAAAGAACTACAATGTATCACATAAGAAATCAGCTTTACAATAACACCTTTTTCCAGCAATTTGCCTCGTTTCTCCTTGGGGTAAAATTAGTTCAGATGTGAAATCTGAACACCAACACACATTAGCCACCTATAAATAAGTCTGACTTTTGCTCACAACAATTATCTTCCTCTATGGTCCTGCCTGCCACACATGAACTTCAGCCTTTTTCTTCCCACAGCCTCTTTTGTTTCAAAAGAAGAAATGGACATATTCACTTCAACAGTTACCTGGTGAGAAGAGGTGAACAGGAAAGCTGAAATGGAAAAGATTTATTGTCAAATTCAATAAGTATCCATGGTCTCAATTCCTTCCATCAGATCAAAGAGGAATGTAGTTCTTTATGCTGTTTCTTTTGTGATGTTATTCCAAGGACTGCCATACTGAAAATAAAAATGGATACATGCTGGCACTCAGAAATATGTGTGACTGGATGGCAGAAATGTCATAATAATTCTCCAAGATAGCATCCCCTCCAAGGTATTAGATGATGCCACATCTATCCAAGGTAATATCTACTGCTAATATAGATTACCTTTTTTAAATCATTGCTATAATTGTTGTTTGTAAAGCAATATTCAGTATACAGAGATGAAAGAATTAAAACCAACTAATGAAGAACTGTTGTAAGACAGCTGTCTAAAATAAGTTTAAAGAAATTACAAAATGAAGCATAAAATATTGGTTCATTCACATGTACATGTTAATTCCATTGAATGATCTGCATTTATAAACAAGGCATCAAAGATTACATAGAAAAATTGTTTGAGTAACAATACCCTTGAATGATTCTCAAAACCTAATAACTCTACCGATGCCAATTCAGAACTATAAGACACGTTCCAGCACTAGCAATCTTGGTAATAGTCTTATTTTGAATAGATAATAGAACATAAAAGGCAAAAACAGTGTCAAAATCAGAAACCATATGTGTTGAAGAGAAATCAGTCATACAGAATATCAAGGTAAAACAATCCGGCTGAGAGAGACCACATCACAGAGACCACATTTCTCTCTCTCTCTCTCTCTCTCTCTCTCGGCTTGGCTTCGCGAACGAAGATTTAAGAAGGGTGCAATAGTCCACGTTTGCTGCAGGCTCGCTGGTGGCTGACAAGACCAATGTGGGACAGGCAGGTCCGGCCACAGCGGCTGCAGGGAAAAGTTACTTCACATAAAAAGATGGGAAAATGCCTGGAGAGAAAAAAGGTGGAAGGAAAAAAGACCAATTCCCCACTAGGGTTGTTCCAGCATAAGAGCTCTTTTCCCCTTATGCTTCTGTCTGATTTCGCAAAAGCTGCCCCATGGCTGTGACTTAGCCCACCTCTTTCCCACAGCAAGCACAAACTGGTTTTCAGAAGATCTTGCATCGGGGGGAAAAGAGCTCCAACGCTGGAACAAGCCTAGTGGGGAATCAGTGCAAGAGAGAACAGATAGTGTCCAAAACAGGCCTACATAAGAAGTAATGAAAGAGAGGAGAGAAAGGGTACATAGGAAACTTCAGTTGATCCAGAATGCAACTACTAGGCTACTGACTGGCCCACCTTGGTGTACCCATATACAGCCAATCAAGACAGCTGTACTGACTGACAATTACAACGTCTAAAGCCCTAAACAGTCTGGACCAGAATTTTTGAAGGCTACCTCTCCTGATATAACCCTCCACACTACTTGCACACATCATTGCATAATTTGTTGACAGTGCCTGGTCCTGGGAAACTCTATCTTGCTTCTACTAGCCCAGGCAATCCCTTATCAGATGATACATGTGCCCTGCAGGACCAATCAAGCTTCCATAGAGCAGAATAGTTTCGGCAGGCCTTTAGCTAATTCTTTTATTCTCAGCAACTATTGGTCTGCCAGATGTTTTTTTTCTCTGGAATATTATGGTTCAATTATATATATATTTTTAAAATGTTGTGACCTACCCTAAGCCAAGCATTGCAGGAGAGGGGTAAAATATAAATCCAAACAATGAACAAATTAATCAATTAATGAAAGATGAACTACCACTTCTAGAGGACTGGAGCATTGTCAGTAGGGTGGCCAGACCGTCCCGGGCGCCCGGGAATGTCCCGGTTCTGGCCCCCTATTCCCGCCTCCCGGGCTGGCTATACCGGGACCATTTAGAGGTCCCGGTTTAGCCAGCCCCGGAGGCGGTGGGCCGCGGGCACCGGCGGGGAAGGCGGCGAGTGAGGAAGGGAGCGTCCCTGCACGTGCGCAGGGCCCCTGCGCACGCGCAGGGACGCTCCCTCCCTCACTCGCCGCCTTCCCCGCCCACGCGCGGGGCCCGGCGGCGGTGGCGGAGACCTCTCCGCGGCCGCCGCTGGTCGCTGGAAGCCCTCCAGAGAGTCTGGAGGGCCTCCAGCGACCAGCAGAGGCCGCGGAGAGGCCGCGGAGCAGCCGGCGCTGGTCCCGGGAGGCCTTCCAGAGACTCTGGAGGGCCTCCAGCGACAGCGCCGACCAGCGAAGGCCACTCCGCGGCCTCCGCTGGTCGCTGGAGGCCCTCCACAGACTCTGGAGGGCCTCCAGCGACCAGCGGAGGCCACGGAGAGGCCGTGGAGCAGCCGGCGCTGGTCCCTGAAGGCCTCCAGAGGCCAGCGCCGGCAGTGGAGAGGCCCCCACGGGTCCCTGGAGGGCCTCCAGAGGCCCGCGGAGGCCGCGGAGAGGCCACCGCGGAGGCCGCGGAGAGGCCCCCGCGGTTCCCTGGAGGCCCTCCAGAGGCCCGCGGAGGCCGCGGAGAGGCCGGCGCTGGTCCCTGGAGGCCTCCAGAGGCCAGCGCCGGCAGTGGAGAGGCCCCCGCGGGTCCCTGGAGGCCCTCCAGAGGCCCGCGGAGGCCGCAGAGAGGCCGGTGCTGGTCCCTGGAGGCCTCCAGAGGCCCGCGGAGGCCGCGGAGAAGCCGGCGCTGGTCCCTGGAGGGCCTCCAGAGGCCCGCGGAGGCCGCAGAGAGGCCCCCGCGGGTCCCTGGAGGCCCTCCAGAGGCCCGCGGAGGCCGCGGAGAGGCCGGCGCTGGTCCCTGGAGGCCTCCAGAGGCCAGCGCTGGCAGTGGAGAGGCCCCTGCGGGTCCCTGGAGGGACTCCAGCGGCCCGCGGAGGCCGCGGAGAGGCCCCCGCGAGTCCCTGGAGGCCCTCCAGAGGCCCGCGGAGGCCGCGGAGAGGCCGGCGCTGGTCCCTGGAGGCCTCCAGAGGCCAGCGCCGGAAGCGGAGAGGTCGCCGCTGGTCCCTGGAGGGCCTCCAGAGGCCAGCGGAGGCCGCGGAGAGGCCAGCGCTGGTCCCTGGAAGCCCTCCAGAGACCAGCGCTGGCCTCTCCGCCGCCTTCCCGGCCTCCGCAGCCGCCGCCAGCCCCGCCAGCAGCACGGAGGAGAGGCCGCCACCGCCCTGGATCAAGGTAAGCCAAAAGCGGGGGGGCGGCTGGCGGGGGGGGGCGGCTGGCCTTCCTTCTTTCCTTCCCTCCCTCCTTCCCTCCTTCCTCCCTCCCTCCTTCCTTCCTTTCTTCCTTCCTTCCCTCCCTCCCTCCTCCCTTCCTTCCTTTCTTCCTTCCCTCCCTCCTTCCTCCCTTCCTTCCCTCCCTCCCTCCTCCCTTCCTTCCTTCCTTCCTTCCCTCCTTCCTTCCCTCCCTCCTTCCTTCCTTCCTTCCTTCCCTCCTTCCTTCCTTCCTTCCTTCCTTCCTTCCTTCCTTCCTTCCCTCCCTCCCTCCCTCCCTTCCCTCCCTCCTCTCTCCCTTCCCTCCCTCCTCCCTTCCTTCCCTCCCTCCTCCCTTCCTTCCTTTCTTCCTTTCCTCCCTCCCTTCCCTCCCTCCTCCCTTCCTTTCTTCCTTCCTTCCCTCCCTCCCTTCCCTCCCTCCTCCCTTCCTTCCTTCCTTCCTTCCTTCCTTCCCTCCCTTTCTTCCCTCCCTCCTCCCTCCCTCCCTTCCTTCCTTCCTTCCCTCCTTCCTTCCTTCCTTTTCTCCCTCCCTCCTCCCTTCCTTCCCTCCCTCCTCCCTTCCTTCCTTCCCTCCCTTCCCTCCCTCCTCCCTTCCTTCCTTCCTTCCTTCCCTCCCTCCCTCCCTCCCTCCTCCCTCCCTTCCTTCCTTTCTTCCTTCCTTCCCTCCCTCCCTTCCCTCCCTCCTCCCTTCCTTCCTTTCTTCCTTCCTTCCTTCCTTCCCTCCCTTCCTTCCCTCCCTCCCTCCTCCCTTCCTGACTGAATGGGCCACTGGCTTGATCCAACAGGGCTTCTCTTATGTTCTTATGTGACAATACTGACTTTGGTGGACCCAAGCACTGATTCAGTGTAAGGGAGCTTTGTGTTTGTGACTGGAGTGGACAATACTGACTTTGGTGGACCCAAGCACTGATTCAGTGTAAGGGAGCTTTGTGTTTGTGTCTTCTGGTGCAATTTTGTTCTCAGATCCTGTATTTACTTCATCAGTATATGGGATAAGGCACTTTCTCAACTGTGCTGCATAATGCAGCCTATTTATTTTGTC
Source organism: Heteronotia binoei (assembly GCF_032191835.1). Classification (NCBI taxonomy): domain Eukaryota; kingdom Metazoa; phylum Chordata; class Lepidosauria; order Squamata; family Gekkonidae; genus Heteronotia; species Heteronotia binoei. The sequence goes on from NC_083231.1 coordinate 71,467,841, forward strand.
CTGTTTGCTCTGTTGGCTCTATCTGCGCCACCTTCATCACTTTCGGGGTGTGGATCCCCCAGTGGGGTGGTCTCGCGACTCCCTCCGCTGGCTGTTTCTGATAGCCCTGCGCCCCCTCTTTCATTTGATATGTGTCCCGTGCGGATGCCACCCTCCCGCCGGGAGATGCCGCAAAATGAGCCCCCTTGAGGCTTATGGCGGCAGGGCTCGGGGGAAGCGAGCTAGACTGCTGTTCTTTTGAGGGGTCATAGAGTGTTTCGAGCCCGTCCCTGTGGCATCGGTCCCATCATTGTGGGGCCCAGGGGGCCGGCGCAGCGGCACGCTGAAGCAGCCTGTCGGTCACTTCCGGGTTCCTGTCCTGCATCTCGACCTGTGTTATTAGTGACAGGCTGCTTTGGCGTGCCGCTGCGCCGGCCCCCTGGGTCCCACAATGATGGGACCGATGCCACAGGGACGGGCTCGAAACACTCTATAATCCCTCAAAAGAACAGCAGTCTAGCTCGCTTCCCCCGAGCCCTGCTGCCATAAGCCTCAAGGGGGCTCATTTTGCGGCATCTCCCGGCGGGAGGGTGGCACCCGCACGGGACACATATCAAATGAAAGAGGGGGCGCAGGGCTATCAGAAACAGCCGGCGGAGGGAGTCGGGAGACCACCCCACTGGGGGATCCACACCCCGAAAGTGATGAAGGTGGCGCAGATAGAGCCAACAGAGCAAACAGGACAAAATAAATAGGCTGCATTATGCAGCACAGTTGAGAAAGTGCCTTATCCCATATACTGATGAAGTATATACAGGATTTGAGAACAAAATTGTTTCCGGCGGTGATATTTGGGGGATTTTTGGGGACGTCACAGGAAGTGCTGTGAAGTCACTTCCTGTTTCCGGCAGTGGCATTTGGGGGAAATGATGTCATTTGGGGGAAGTGATGTCACAGGAAGTGGTGTCACTTCCTGTTTCCGGCGGTGGCGTGACGTCACCGGAAGTGGCGTCACCGGAAGTGATGTCACTTCCTGTTTCCGGCGGCACACGCCCCTACCTTCCCCCCCCCAAAGGTGTCCCTGGCTGGCCTTCAGACATTATGGTCACCCACATGCAGCCCTCCCCCCCGCCAAGGGAGGAAGAGAGAGAGCGCTCAATTATAGAACTAGAGAGAATGACACAGAAAGAAAACAAGGGAAACAGGGGCAGATTCTTGGTCCTAGAAGTAATCCAAAGGAGATAATCGATTCTAACCGCCTACTGTATGGCAGGAGCTTTCACATGTGAAAAGAGCAGGAGCAATTTTTACTGATTTCTCCCTCTCACAGTAGCTCCCACTTTGACCACCATGTGTTCCTTGGAGTCAGTAACCCATGGAAGACATAATTTTGAAGGCCACAGAAGATGGTACTGTGAGTTAGAAGGCAGAAAAAAATTGTTTGTGCAGTGCAATTCCATTTGTGCTGCATAGAATCCAAACCAGAACTTGGAGATGGTTGACCAGGCAATGATAAGACCATTTTGCGATGAAAATCATACTGGTGGCATTACTACAGTTTCTTGATTATGATCTGATCACTTTGGAGTAGTAGTTTTTGTTGAGGCATTGTGTCATACTTTTTTTTAGACCATATCCACTTACGACTTAAAGAGATAATTAAACATGCAAAATATATGCTTGTAGTATGAGTGAGTGAAGCTTTCTCTATAAATGTGAACTGCCACCACAAAACTACTTGGACCATTTATTCATCACATTGTCAGTCAAAGAGCAGGATCTCCAATGGAAATTACAGATATGACTATAAGAAAAGCAACTATACTCCTGATTCAATAATACATATATTAATCAATTATAATCAAATTAAAACAGTTAAACAGTAATGAGTCAAAGTCTAATAAAGATGGCATTTAAGTACCAATTTATATCCTTTCCCAGTGAGGGGGAGGAGGACTGGAGGAGGCAAAGCTCAACGACAAACTGTTGCTTTCCTCAACTGTAGACCTGGTGGAACATCTCTGTCTTACAGACGCTGCAGAACTGGTCCTGTCACCCATATGATGAGCTTTCTGCCTTTTCCTATAATGTATATGGAATAAACACATTATGTATTGTGTTTCCTCAAGCTAACAAAGTAAAGTTCATCATGAATTTTGGCCAGTTCATGGTTCGCTAAGTGATATTCATGGAATGCACCAAGCATGAACATTCCACAAAGTTTGGAGCTATTCTAGGCAGTTTATTGAGGTTCATGAACAGATACATTTCTAGACAGACATCTCTAATCAATCATATTGCATACAAAACTCAATTATATGGCTTACAAAACAGGGTGGTAGAATTTTCCAGCCTTGAAACTTTTTTAGCAGCCCTCCAAAGATTAACAGGTTCTGCCGGCTGCTAATAACGGAGTTTTCATTCCGCACAATGGGATCAGAAAGCTATATGTATGCTCATCATCTCATTGATGATGAGGCAAATGACTGCTTCCTGAGTCCTCCACATTGCCCTTTTATCCTCTTGGCTGGTGACCAACTTTTTTTTAAAAAAAAATTTACATTTAAAATTTTTATTCAACACCACAGAAAGGCGAACAAAAAATAAAATTGTATACATTCAAAATAGTCAAAAGAATCCTTCTTAAAAATATGTGTACATATATCCTCAGAAACCCCTAAACAAATTGTAACCAAATATTTTGAATTACAACCAAAAGGCCTGCCCAAAACTAACCATATTTACATTAGTAACAGAAATTTATAACTCTCACATTTCAAGAGTGAATTTACATAGCAAGGATCGTTGTCTAACTTTTCAATTATCGGAAACCATTTTGCAATAAACTTTTCATGGGCCATGTAGGGATCTGTAGAATTAAGACCTGATGCAATTTTTTCCATGGCCATATGGTCCCAAATTTTGGAAAACCATTGATCAACACTTAAATAATTAGGGCTTTTCCATGTGGTAGCTATGACAGATTTCGCTGCTGTCAGCAGAGTTACCAACAATGAGCGATGCCTAGATGGAATTTTCGAATCTAACCAGTTATACAATAATATGAAATCTGGAGTATATGGAATGCGAAAACCCGTAATTTCTGACACCTTTTGGATAATACATTTCCAGAAGCTTATGACTTTCTCACATTCCCACCAACAATGGAAAAAAGAAGCTTTCTGGCCACACCCTCTCCAACACAAAGGGGAACAGTCTGGTAAAATATGTGCTAAACGTATAGGAGTATAATACCACCTTAAAAGTATTTTATAATTTAACTGCAAAGTATTGAATGAATTGGTGTTAAAAGCTTCTGATGACCATATAGAATCCCAATGGTCTGCATCAAGAATCATATCACAATCTCTATGCCAACATACAACATAAGAAGGCGGCTGTCTAAAATGATCTAACAATAACATGCGATACAATTTAGAGATAGTATGCTTACTGTTTTGGTTAAAATTCATCACCAATCGTTCAAAATCAGTTTTAGGACGTAATTTAGCTGCTAACAACATTGGGGAGTTTAAAAGGTGTGTTAGCTGAGTATACTCAAACCAAGAAGGAAGGCAATTTAGTTTCTTTCTCAGTTCAACCATCGACAAAATTGAGCTCCCAACGATTAATTGAAACAAGAATTTTATTGAGTTTCTGCTCCAAAAACCGTAAGAGTCCTGCTTTGCTGCTGGAACAAACCAGGGTTGCCTCAAAAAGGTAGCAATTAAAGAGATAGGAGGGGCCAATCTCTTGCGATTATTATCCCATATAATCACTATTGCTTTCAAAAAGGGGCTCTGTAACAGCCAGCTTGGTCTGGATGACCTTTGGCTGGTGACCAACTTTGATGTCTCACCCATGGCAGCCCGAGTGTTGGGAGCCTTTTTTGGAAGAACCTCCTGTTCCCTTCCACTTCTTCCTGCTGAAAGGGAGTGGACCTCTTCCTCCTCCTGCTGGCTGCCACTTTTTCCTCCAGCAGCAACATACTGAAGTGCATTCTTTACAGGTGTCTGCACAGGACTGAGGAAGACAACTGTTGGGATGGGTTTGCATCTCTCTGGACATGGGTGTGGCACACTTGGCACTCTGCCAGACATTACTGGAGGGGTGTAGAAATGTTTCCAAACTGTGGCCCCAGGATTAGAGAAAGAGGGAGTCACAGCTGCTTTCTGAGGGGTCATGGATGTGCATATTCAAGGCAGAAACAGCAATATGGCTATGGAAGGGGAGTATGCTTCCTCCCCATCCTCTGAATCACTGCTGTCAGAGTCTTCCTCTCCAGAGTGTTTTAACAACTGTCTGGGCAGTGCTAGCAACACTTTTGCCTGGTAGAGAGCCCCAGGAACAGAGCAGGAGAAAGAGGCTATAAACCCCCAGGTGATGCCCTGCTAGGACCAGGTTCCAGTGGCATGCAGGATGGGTTTCCAAGTTGAAGATGGTGGCCTGTGATATGCAGGGGATGAAGGACTTCTTTCCCCCATAAGGAACATTCTTTATACCCACTTTCAACCTCATGGTACACAGAAGTGTTCACACTTGAGAGGGGTGGGAGGGTATAAATGTGGGAGACCCTTTTTGAGGGTTCATAACAGGGACATAACTGTAATCTTCCCCCAACTTGGAGACATTGTAGAGGAGCCAGTCCTTACATTGCATATGGAAGCAAACCAAAAGGCACAAATATTACTTTGGAACATACTTGAAATAGTCCCTGTACATGAACATACATGAACACTTCAAAACCCTAAACTCTTGGACAAGAAATTGTAGTCTTTTTATCATGCAAGACACTTTGCATCATTAATCACTTGAAATGAAAAACTCTGATTTTCACTGGTCTGATGGGGCTGGGGTGCCTGTTGTGGGGTTACTTTAGGGAGCCCTTGTCTGCTTTTCTGTCCTTTCAAACCCTGACATGTCTGTCTTTCTGTCCTTTCAAGTCTGCCTTTGAAGAATTGTGGGTGGCCAACCAGCTTTTCATCTGCATAGTAGAATTCATTGTGAGTTGTTTCAGCCATTGGCCGTGAGAGTTATGAGCATGCTTCCCTTGCTTGTCTGGTGGGCCTGTGGTGCCCCCCAAGCTGCCAAGGGGTAACTTTGGAGTGCCCCTGTCAAATGTCTGCTTTTTTGTCATTGCATCACTTAATTGTTGTGGCAAATTCCAACACTAGGTGAATGCTATGATTTCCCTTGATGAAGCCTGTATGGTGAAACATGTAGGGAGTTTGTACAAAATAAATTAGACAGCTATCGCCTGGCATTTATCCCCTTTTTGTTCTGCCTTTCTGTCCTTTGGAACCTGCCTTTGGAGACTTGGGTGTGTGTGTGTGTGCTGCTGCTGCTTTTTCCACATTCTGGCTGTGGGGGGTGTCTGCCCAGGTGAAGTTCTCCTGTGAGTTTGGTGTCACTGGCTTGTTTCTGAACCATTCTGTAGACTCCTGTAACTGCAGCTGTCTTTTCCAAATAAAGTATTGGGGAGACCTTTTTTGAGGGGTCCATAACTGGGAAGTATTGGGGAGACCTTTTTGGGGGGGTCCCTAGAAATGTAATCCACCCCCAACTTGTAGAGTTGTGGAGAAGCAGGCAGCAGGGTGAGGTTCCCTGTGTGTTTGGTATGTGTAGCTTTGGGGTTCATTCTATACATTTTTGCACCTGTGCCTGACATTTCCCCAAAAAGCACTTTCCTGGCTTGACCATAGTCCAGTTGGGTTTGCAGTACCACAGTGGTTCTGCTGTGCACATTGCACTTTTTGTGCTGGGTCTGCAAAGATGTTCCCACCTTCAGCTCTCTACTGCAAAGATTCTCTGGGACTTTGATTCTGTTCTACAGAGCTTCTACTGCCCTTGCTCTTTTTGTTTATTTGCCCCCCTGCATTGGATACAATGGAGAATTGGGCACTTTCTTTGGGGAGCATAACTTGTACCTCATAAATCCAATCCTCACCAAACTTGTAGAGCAGGTAGAAGAAAGTCACCTGCAAGTTTGGTGTCTCTAGGTTGCACAGGATCCATTCTATACACCCCTGAACCTCTTGAAACTGTGCCTGTAATCTGCCAGAAACCACTTTCCTGGGACACCTCAGATTACATAAATCCCATTGTCACTATACTTGGAGGGCTGGTAGAGGAATCAGCCAGAGATCCCCTGTGAGTTTAGTGTCTTTAGTACACCGTATTTGAATGAAAATTTTACTCAGAGTATTTACTCTCTGTGCCTCTCATGTCCTCTCTAGGCAACCTTTTCATGAATCTCATGAACCAAACGTGTTTGTCTAGTATCAAAAAGTTTGTGATGTTCCATGGTTTGCGAACGGTGCATGCCATAATCCATGAACCAAACCACAGTTTCCCAGTTTGTGCTCTTCCATACCAGCGGCAGTCAATATTAATGTATACAGGAAGGAAAATACTTGCTGGAATAACAACAACAACAACAATAATAATAAAAGATTAAAAATCCCTAGAGACATCATGAGAGGTGCTGGGAGTTAATACTCTGAGTAAAATTTTCATTGAAATACGTGACTTTGTGGTCACTCAATTAAGTCGATTTGCCGAACAGAAGGATGGGGGGAGAGGAGGGAGCCCATCTTCACCCAATGTATACAGAATTAGCCAGCACAATATGAATTGGCAACTGTATTTGTTCAGAATATTTCTTTGCCTAGACCAAAGCAGGCTTTATTCATAAAACATTCTGAAACTTCTGCAGAATTAATAGTTTGATGGTCCTATTCTCACAATTCCTATACTCACACTAGCCTCGGCTACAATAAATCATTGCTAATTCAATGAACTCACAACTATTTTATGTATGATATGTGCTGTCAAGTCACTTCTGACTTATAGCCACTCTATGAAATAAACATCTCCAGAATATCCTATCGTTCAATAGCCTTGCTCAAGTTTGGCAAACAGAAGATAGTGGCTTCCTTTATTGAGTCAATCCATTTCATGTTGGATCTTCCTCTTTTAGCAATTACATGTATTATCATGGCTAGGACAGTGCTTAGCAAAGTGCATTGTATAATACTCTCATCTTCTACTCCAAGGTCTGTTGATAGGGATTAGAGTAAAGCTTATTCATGGGATTTTAAATATTTACCACGTATCTATTTGCACTGGCTCACTTAAAATAGGTTAAACACTTGGCTAAATATCTGTGAATACTCTTAGTGGTTCATTAGAGGTCTACTGTAACAGTTAGCAAACAAGTGGAAGGAATTATCAGTCTATACACCTGAGGGAGGAAGAGCATACCAATAATTATCTTTAGTACTGGAAAACAGGGTAATAATTTGAAACTGACATGTATGTACATTAATCTGAGAAAAAAACAACAGATATACTAATACTGTTTTCTTTGTGTTTAGTTTTATGTTGGCTGCATGCAAACATACAAGGCAGACATAGTTAATTTAACCAGCTATCTAGTCTTCTATCAAGACTGGAAAAGCCATACTGGATTGTGATATGCTGATACATTCAGGTGGGTATCTGGGTTGGTTTGAAGCAGCAAAACAAGGTTTGAGTCCAGGGGTACCTCTTAGACTGACAAAGTTTTATTCAAGGTATTAGCTTTTGTGTGCATGCACACTTCTTCAGCTATAATGAAATACAATAAAAATTTTCATTATACTGTATGCTAATTTCCTACTCATCCTGAATCTGAATTTTACCAGATTTTCTTTTTTTCTCTACTTTCTACCTATGTATATGGACTGGTAATTTCCATTTCATTGGCTCCAAAGAAGTTTATGTGCACATGAAAGCTTATACCTTGAATAATACTTTGTTGGTCTTAAAGGTGCCACTCAAACTTTGTTATTGTTGGAACTCTCTATCTGGGGCAGTGATGCTCTGTATTTTTGGTGCTTGGGGAGACACAGTGGGAGGGCTTCTAGCCCCACTGGTGGACTGCCTGATGACACTTGGGGTTTTTTTGCCACTGTGTGATATAGAGTGTTGGACTGGATGGGCTATTGGCCTGATCCAACATGGCTTCTCTTATGTTCTCTTATGTTCTTATGATATGCTGAATTTAGGATGTTCTTCTCCTGTAGTATGCAACTATAAAACATGTGCACACCACATCCTTTTCCACACCAAAACATAGCTGAGATATAACTGTAAACTACATGCATGCATGTCATTACCAGAAAAAAAAACATAATTGGTTATGATTTTTCCCTTCCTCCTCAGTAATGAGAAAGACCAAGCTACTCGTAATACATTTTTTCAGTGCAATACTTCTTAGTACTGATGTTGTGCTTGATTCTACAGATCTATTTCTCTAACAGCAGCAGTTTTCTCTGGTGCAAGGAGATTTTTATCTACGTATAAGGCAATTCTACCAAGAGAGGAGCCATTTGCCTCAGCAAAATGGGAGAAGTGACATCATGTTAGAATGGTTAAATAGGATCTGCCCCATTCAGGTGAATGACTCACATACATATACAGTATGGTTGGGATCACTATACATAAGTCAAATAAGATATAACTTGGCCAGTGGGAGGCTCTCCCAGATACAATGAACTGTTTATAGCAGGAGAAGTATACTCCATCCAATGATCCCTAAGATACCACACAAGCAACCAGACAATTTTACCTTATTCCACACAATGACCTCTTTTACCAAGCTTTGACTTAACATTGTGGACTTGCAGACCCCTTTCTAGGTTCACTTAATACTAAGCACTTGGAGGTTTAGCTATTGCAGAAGAATTTTGTTGCCTGATGTTCTCATAGTGTTAGTGACAAAGCTAACCAATACTAACCATGGGATTGACTTTTTATCTTTAGGCAGTGTGGTGTAGTGGTTAACAACATACTCTAATCTGGAGAACCAGTTTGATTCCCTACTCCTCCACATGAAGCCTGCTGGGCCAGCTATAGTTCTCTCAAAATTCTCACCTACCTCATATGGTGACTGTTGTGGGGAGAGGAAGGAAGACAATTTGTAAGCCACTTTGAGACTTCTTAGAGTAGAGAAAAGTGGGGTATAAAACCAGATCTTCTTACCTTGTCTTCTATTATCCTCTATCCAAAAAAACTGAGATCATTGGTACATCTATTTTTGTCCACAGAACAACATTACAAGGTAAGTTAGGCTATGAGACAGGTAAGCTACAAGACACAAAGGAGACTGACTCCTACCTAGTCTGACACTTGAACAACTGCCTTACAAAATTGCCTCCTTTAGCCATTTTAAAGCAGAATTAGAATCTTTCTATCGTGACCCTCAAACCAAAATACAGACCATGACATACAACATACTAACGTTGTTTCGCTTAACTCCTAGTCATACAACAGCACATTCATCACCCTTTCCTCCATCAGAATTACTGTATCTGCAGGACATGATGGCTGGTATTGGCACGCAGCAACTGCTTTTTTAATGCAGCAGAGTACTCATCTTTATTCACAGATGTTTATATTAAAGACCTGTATTAAATCTTTCATTTTTTGGTTTTCAGAAAAGATTAGTCCCCCCAATTAGCTCACTTTGGGCAAATTGGGGCAGGGGGAACTTGGGATTTGTGTATTGCATTGAATATATGATTCTCAGGCATCACATACACTGATGTTTTCTAACATAATAAAAGATAAGACTTGAATATATTTTTCTCCACTGCATCTTATTCTTAGATCAATAACTCAAGTCTGTATTGGCATCAAATGAACCCCATAATCTCCCATTAAACTGTGGTTATAAACTCACTGGGGTGACAACTTTTGACATCAGCCAAAACCTGGAGAACTAAAACAGCAGGATTTTTTTCCCTGCACATTCTTTTACTTGAGTGTTCTTTATTGCTACCAAGGGCTAATATTAATAACATTTATCTAGCAATTTACATTTTTATTAACTAATTAATCTTCCCAGCAACATATTATGGAAATTAAATACTTACTTGCCATCCTTGTGTTCAGCCTTCCAGTTCATGATGCCTCCAGTAGTAACAGCATTGCTTTAGCTTACTGTCTTCGCTAGATGGTGCTGCCACATTTTCAGGTGGTATTTCAAACAACGTTAAAAGTCAGTAAGTTACAGCCAGCAGAAATGTGAAAGTGCCAACTTCCTGCTAGCAAGCAAGTATCTCTATGAAGCCCCCCACTCCTGTTCTCCACAATTCCCTGCTATAAACAAGGGCCACAAGTGATCAAAGCAGCAGGAATCAGAGTGCAAGCAGAGAAATATTCAGGATAAGTCATTTTGTGCTGTTGTCAGTATGTCACCGTTATGTACGTGGACTCAATGGAAGATTAATGGGTGTTCCTGCCTGGCTCATTGGAGTCATACGGACTGAGCTTGGGGACTTGGGGAGCAGGATCCAAAGCTGAGCTTGGGAACAATGGGCAGTAGGATCCAAATTTCTGCTGCCCTACACCAAACACAAGCCCCCGCCGGATTGAATGATCCAATAACGTACTTGCACGGGAACCCTAAGTTGTATAAATGTTTGGCCCCGTTGGCCCAGTTCCCAGTCTTGATTGTGCAGCCATCTACAATGCTGTACCAAATAAAGAGCTGTTATTCACTATCACCTCGCCTTTTCAATGCCTAAGAACCCACTATATTATATCGCCTATTAAAAAAAAATTGTGGAGACTTTGGCTGTGATCACACACACATAATAATGCACTTTCAATCCACTTTCAGTGCATTTTCTAACTGGATTTTACTGTGTGAACCTGCAAAATTCAGTTGGAAAGTGCACTGAAAGTGGATTGAAAGTGCATTATTTACCTGTTGTGTGTTAGCTAACAATTGTCTTTGAAATTCTCCCAGTTGTTCATTTGTTTTCTTAATTTCCCCCATTAATTCGGTCTTCACTCCTTCCAAAGCTTCTTGATTTTGTTTAAAACCCGCTAACATTATATTTGGCATCTTGACTAATTGGTGAGGGAGCTGGTTTACTCCCCCCTGGTGGGGTAGCCTGACCAATTTTCTTAAATTTAGCCTCCATATTAAACAAATAATAATTACTTACTTCTTCTAGAAATTGCGTAAATCACTAATAACAAGGTTCTGTGTCCAAAGGTTTCTATAACAACATTATTTACTACAGTTTATCCTCCAAATTGAATTCACCTCTTGTCTAGCACCACTAAATCAATTACCTTAACCCTATAATTAATTATTCCAAATCAATTTTCCAACCAATCAATTAATCACATAATAAATACATTACTCTTTAGCCCTATTAAGTTACAGTTTTTAAGTCATGAGAATATTACAACACTGTATAACTTAAAACTCAGTCCCCTTTTCTTCTTCCTTCTGTTCTTCTTCTTTGTTCTTCTTTCTTCTGTTTGACTTCCAATTCTGACTTGTGTCCAATACTAATCCATACTGTTCAGCAAAATCTCATTGCTCTTATTTCCACTCAATCTCAGTACTCAACCACTCTTCAAGGGAGAGGCGGCGGCAACACAAAAGTATTGCTAAAAACCACCCCTTCCTTCTTGAAAATCTTCTACTCTTCTATCTTCTCGCTTCACTCTTCACCTTCTAGTTGCCACCAACCACTTTTAATTACTTGTCTCATCCTTACTGTTTTTCTGAGCCAACAAATGTTACTGAAAAAAGCCTCTCAACTTCCACGTCTTCACTTCTATTCTATATCCACATTATCCTTTATTCCTTCTTTAAACACCGTATCTCTCTTCACAGACCTTCTCCAACTTGCTATTCCCAGCTTAAAATTTCTTGCTCACTGTCCACTCCGACCCATCACTGCCACCAGCGCCATTTCTATCTTGCTTTTTTCTCTGCCTCCTCACCCTTCAGAATGCCTTAGAACCGCAGCTGTCACCTTCTCTGTCTCCACACCTCCGACTTTCCAGCAGGTCTGTTTCCACTCGTTTTCCTTCCTTATTTCAAAATGAAACAGACCCTTACTTCCCCTTGACAGCCATCCCAATCACAGTCTCTCTCAGCAGCTTGTTTCTCACCTCACTTCAGTTGCTTCAAAATGAAAGTACTCTCCACCACCGCCATTCTCTCCGTCACCACCACTTCCACTTTTCTTACATATCACATTCTCTTCTGCTTTCTTTATTCCTTTTCATCCACCACATCCAGGTACAGGGACAGGCAACAAATACGAAGTTGAGGATTTGCTTTGCCCCTACCAGCTCTTCTCCGGTGACCTAGTTAAAACGCTGAAGCGTTAGCTAGCTCCGGACAGGGGAAAGGCAGGAATCAGAAGGGAAAGCCTCTGCCTCCCCTCCAGTCTCCCAAGCCGGCTCTCCAGACTGCGAAGTGTCCTCTGACACTTCTTTAAGAGGTATCCTCTCAAGGAGGACCCCCTCTGGAACTAGCTAAACAGAGCGCTCACTGGAGCTCAGCGAACACACTCTGCCTCACCACACCATCATACCGGAAGTCAAAAAAGTGCATTATTTAGTGTGTGTGATCACAGCCAAAGTCTCCAAAGCCCAGTGGTGAATCAACAAGACATTTATGCAGTTTTATCATTACTCATCTTTGGAATACAATTCCTTGCCTGAGGAAAATAACTTTGAAACAGGTGTGCAAGTCGACTACCTGCGACATGTTTTATGGGATTTACAAGAGAGTTGATACAAGGAATTCTTATATTCATATTGCATTGGAGAACAGAGTACTGTTAAAAGAGCTGTTGCTTTAACTAGTCAAGCTGATTCTGTGAAGATCTTCAGCTCATACCTACATTTCTAGATTAGAGAGGAACTATTTTAATGGGTTATTGTATCTTTGTTTTTGGCACTGGTTGTTTATCCTGCTTTGGTTCAGACACCGTTAAACTAAGTATATAAATTGTTGTATGAAGTTCTTAGTCATTTGTCACAGGTACTTTTTTCAGTTTAAAATATATATTTATTAATAGTTCATAAGAAATGATACAGAAATTTTAGAAGATATGCATTACACAGGGCTTTTTTTGGTAGCAGGAACTCCTTTGCATATTAGGTCACATCCTTCTAGTATAGCCAATCCTCCAAGAACTTACAGTAGGCCCTGTACTAAGAGCCTTGGAAGCTCTTGGAGGATTGGCTATATCAGGGGTGTGTGGCCTAATATGAAAGGAGTTCCTGCTACAAAAAAAGCTTTGGCATTACATATCATTTTGTCAAATATATACAGAATATAGAGGATCAAAATGAATATAGCTTATAGTAGTCAGTCAAATCATAACAACATTTAATGATGAACTAATCAATCACTGAAAATTACAACTAATGTTTATGAAAAAGAAAGGGTAGTAGAATACATATATCTGTCATCCTGGTTTAAAACAATTTATTATACTGTAATATATTGTAATAACACATTATCATTTGTTATTAAAATTAATACATATACCTTACATTTTCTCCATCCCTCCCCCCTTTTGGTGACCCCCGGCAGTGTATTTTATTTAATTTGTTATAAAGGTAAAACTTTATCTACTAAAGAATCTTACTTCATAAAAAAAACATCAAAAAGAAGAGAAAAAAACATAGGTTATAATTATAATCAATCTTCATAGTAGTCTTTAAGCCATTGCCCCCCCCCCCCTGAAAAGATATATTCCAATAATCTTGGGTTTTTTACTGTAATCCATATAAAGTTTCTTTAGAGATTAACCATTGTCAAAAATCGCCAAATATCCTTTAACATTCCATTGTTTTTCACCATACTTTTGGAACTTTGCACATTCATTTTTAAACTTCTCTAAATCTTGTTCTGTTAAGATCTTTGTAAGCTTGTCCATTTCACTCCAATGCATAATTTTCAAAATCCACTCCCACATTTCTGGTATTTTGTCTTGTCCGTGCAGCTGAAAGCATATACCAAATTATCGTTCTATCTTGTTTTAAAAATGTTTTAAAGAATACTGATGAATTGAAAAGTGATGATACATCAATATCATTGTTCTGCCATTAGATTTTACAATTCTAATGCCATTTTTCTTGATAGCTCAAAGATTTGGCAGACTCAAGACAGATAAGGATGTAAGAGATCTAAGAGATTAAACCTCTGTGGTTACATTCAGAAGAGTTCACTAACTTTTCAAATGCAGTTGTCGAACTTCATAGGATATTAGGGAGGTCCATGCTGAATAGCACATGGTTCAGCTGCAGAAAAACCAAGGGATGGAAGATGCTTACTTTTGTTCCAAGTCAGTTTTTGTGAGAAAGCCTGTACATGAGGAGATGTCAATCAAATGAGTAATATTGGATAACTTCTGGGCTTTAGAAATAGATTTTTCATTTTCAGGCTGGAACCATGGTTGATGTAAAAAAGTTGCATAGCAAGAGTATTCCAGAACTATTTTTTTCTATGGGTATTCCAGGTTTTGAATATGTAGAGAGAAAAGGATTATCTTTAATCAGGTTCTGTCTATTTTGAGCAGACATCTGAACCAATTCTTGAATAAAGAGAGGAGATAGAATTGGATATATGGCTTTAGTCGAAGCAGCCCTATTACCATTATGTACCATTTTCACTATAGTCACCAATAATGTTGTCTTATGATAGACAATGATGTCAGAATGGGTCAGTCCCCCATGTCTTATCTTCACTGAAGTGTCTGGAATCCTATGTGTGAGTTTTTTAAAATTATGCCATAGAAAGGAATTAAATTTTGCTTGCCATTTATGAAGCAGAGGTGGAGGCAAGTCTATAGGGATAGTATGAAAAAAAAGAAGTTTGGGCGAAGCATAGGATTTTAGTAGATGCAGATGATGCATAAAGGATAAGGCAAGTTTGTCCCATTTAAGAAGATTAGGTTGTATTTCTTTGATTCCCCCCCTCAAATCATTAATTTCCACAAGGTGTTTCAGTTTACAGGGTAACTGGAAACCCAGATATGGCAAAGATGTCACAGACCACTGGAAGGACTAACATTGACGTAGAATTATTTCAGTTTCTGTTGGAACATTGAGAAAGAGGATACAGGATTTAGATTGATTGACCTTCAGGCCTGAGATAGATCCAAAGGACATGAGAAGATTCTGAAGGTGAGGTAGAGAGGTTTCCAGAATTTTTATGTAGAGGAGCATGTAATCAGCGAACAAGCTTAATTTAAAGGTATGTTGGTGGCTAATTCTTACACCCTGGATGAAAGGGTCTTGTTGTATCATGGAAGCTAGTGGCTCAATGGTCAGTGCAAATAGAGCCAGGGACAAGGGGTCCTCCTATGAAGTGCAAAGTCATCAGAACCTAAGACATTGATTTTAATGTATGCTTTAGGTTCTGAGTAGATAGCACAGATGGCATTGATAAAATTGTTGCTAAACCCCATGAATTCAAGAAGGACTAACAAATATGAAGTCTCCAGTGAGTCAAAGGCTTTCTCAGTGTCAAGGAAAAGAAGGATGGTAGCAGAGTTAGATTTTTCACAGGCTGAGACAAATGTGCAGGGTTTTATGAATGTTATCCGTGATCTCTCTCCAGGCATGAAACCAGCTTGGTCCTGATGGATATAATTAACAATTTGAGAGTTCAAACATTTTATGATGGTAGCTTTGAAGATCTTGTAGTCTTGAATTAACAGTGATATTGGATGAAAAGAAGCCAGATTCATGCGGTCCTTGCCTGGTTTGGGGAGAACAATTATAAAGGCTGAGTTCCAAGTAGGAGCCAGAGTGCCTGTTTTCAAGATTTCATTACAGGCTGCACTTAATATATGTACTAAGGTATTGACAAACTTTTTGTAGAATTCTGAAATGTATTCATCGGAACCAGGAGCCTTGTTAATTTTGAGATGTTTGATGGTGTCTAAAATCATTCCAAAACACTAAGATGAACCTCATCTAGACACTGATGTGGGGATGAGAGGAGAGAAAATATATCCTGATTGGTTGCATGAAGAGTACAGTGATTTGATTCTTCAATCAGATGAGATAGAAATTAGGTCACTTCTAATAATGGCTTTTAAAGCTTCCTATAAGATTGTAGGCATGATTTTACCATTGTTGTTGTCCTTCAGGTATTGCTAAATTGAGGAGTCAATATTTCGTATGCACTCTTAAGTTACAGAGTAGAGAAAGGACCATTGCTTTGAAGACTCATGGTTGGGCTTGAGGGATAGTAAGCAGCTTACCAGGCATGATCCGACCATTCAATGAAATCTATATGTGAAGCAACAGCGGCATTGATGAGTGATTTAGGTAGGATAATATGGTCAATTCTGGGGTAAACTTTATATTTTGAAGAAAAGTATGTGTAGTGTGTAGTGTCTGTCTGAGGTGTTCACTTGTCAGTTGGAATCTGTCAATTCCTGAAGGTAGGTCATCTGCGTGATAAATCTTGTCCTTAAAAGATTGCGTGGTTCAATGAGGCTGTGGGCTATGCCATGCAGGGCCACCCAAGGTGGACAGGCCACAGCTGAGAACCCAGACTAAATGTGATCTACTGGAGAAGGAAATGGCAAACCACTCCAGTATCCGTGCCAAGAAAACCCCATGAACAGAAACAAAAGGCTAAAAGATATGGTGCCGGAAGATGAGCCCCTCAGGTCAGAAGGTGCCCAATATGCTACTGGGAAGAGTGTTCAAGTAACCACAGAAAAAGTGAAGTGGCTGGGCCAAAGCTGAAAGTACACTCAGCTGTGGATGTGTCTGATGGTGAAAGAACAGTCAGATGCTGCAAAGAACAATACTGCATCGAAACGTGGAATGCAAGATCTATGAATCAAGGTAAGCGAGATGTGGTCAAACAAGAGATGGCAAGACTGAACATTGACATCTTGGGAATCAGTGAACTAAAATGAATGGGAATAGGTGAATTTAACTCAGGGGATCACTACATCTATTACTGTGGGCAAGAGTCCCATGGAAGAAATGGTGTGGCCTTTATAGTTAACAAGAGAGTGAGGAAGGCAGTAATGGGATACAATCTCAAAAATGACAGAATGATCTCAGTCCATATCCAAGGCAAACCATTCAGTATCACAGTAATCCAAGTCTATGCCCTAACCACTGATGCAGTCTATGAAGATCTACAACACCTTCTAGAATTAATACCAAAAAAAGATGTCCTCCTCATCATAGAGGACTGGAATGTCAAAGTAGGAAGTCAAAAGGTGACCGGAACAACTGACAAGTTTGGCCTTGGAGAACAAAATGAAGCCGGGCAAAGGTTAATAAGGTTTTGTCAAGAGAACAAGCTGGTCATAGTGAACACCCTCTTCCAACAACCTAAAAGGTGACTACATGTGGACATCACCTGATGGGGAACACAGAAATCAGATTGATTATATACTCTGCAGTCAAAGATGGAGAAACTCCTTACAGTCAGCAAAAACAAGACCTGGAGCTGACTGCGTCTCAGATCATGAGCAACTCATCGCAAAATTCAGGCTTAAACTGAAGAAAACTGGGGAAGCCATTAGGCCATTCAGGTTTGACCTTGATCACATCCTTTATAAATATACAGTGGAGGTGAAGAATAGGTTTAAGGAACTAGAGTTGATAGACAGAGTGCCTGAAGAACTATGGACAGAGGTTCGTGACATTGTACAGAAGGCAGCAATCAGCACCATCCCAAAGAAAAAGAAATGCAAGAAAGCAAAGTGGCTGTCTGATGAGGCTTTACAAATAGCTGAGGAAAGAAGGAAAGTGAAAGGCAAAGGTGAAAAGGAAAGATTCACCCAACTGAATGCAGATTTTCAGAGAACAGCAAGGTGAGATAAGGAGACCTTCCTGAAGGAACAAAGCAATAGAGGAAAATAATAGAATGGGAAGGACAAGAGATCTATTCAAGAAAACAGGAGAAATCAAGGGAACGTTTTGTGCAAAGATGGCCATGACAAAGGACAAAAATGGTAGGGACCTAACAGAAGCAGAAGAGATCAGGAAGAGGTGGCAAGAATACACAGAAGAATTATACAAGAAAGATCTCAATGTCCTTGACAACCATGACAGTGAAATTGATGACCTTGAGCCAGACATCCTGGAGTGTGAAGTCAAATGGACCTTAGAAAGCATTACTAACAACAAAACAAGTGGAGATGATGATATCCCAGTTGAGCTCTTCAAAGTCCTAAAAAATGATGCTGTTAAAGTGATGCACACATTATGTCAACAAATTTGGAAAACACAACAGTGGCCACAGGATTGGAAAAGATCAGTTTATATTCCAATCCCAAAGTAGGGTAATGCCAAGGAATGTTCAAACTATTGCACCATTGCACTCATTTCACATGCCAGCAACATCATGTTAAAGATCCTACAAGCTAGACTTCAGCAGTATGTAGATCGGGAGCTACCAGAAGTTCAAGCTGGATTTCGGAGAGATAGAGGAACGAGAGATCAAATTGCCAACATTCGATGGATTATGGAGAAAGCACAGGAGTATCAGAAAAACGTCTATTTCTGTGCCATTGACTACGCTAAAGCCTTTGATTGTGTGGATCACAACAAACTGTGGCAAGTCCTTAAAAAGATGGGAGTACCAGACCACCTCACATGTCTCCTGAGAAATCTGTATAAGGGTCAAGAAGCAACTGTCAGAACGGGATATGGAAAAACTGATTGGTTTAGGATAGCAAAAGGAGTTTGACAAGGATGTATATTGTCACCCTGCTTATTTCATTTATATGCAGAGTACATCATGCGGAATGCTGGCCTGGCTGAAGCACAAGCCAGAATTAAGATTGCTGGGGAAAACATCAACAGCCTCAGATATGCAGATGACACCACTCTAATGGCAGAAACTGAGGAGGATCTAAAGAACTTCTTGTTGAGGGTGAAAGAGGAGAACACAAAAGTAGGCTTGAAACTCAACATCAAAAAAACTAAGATCGTGGCATCTGGCCCCATCACACCTTGGCAAATAGAAGGGGAAGACATGGAAGTCATGACAGAGTTCACGTTTCTGGGATCCAAGATCACAGCAGATGGTGACTGTAGCCATGAAATTAAAAGATGTTTGCTCCTTGGGAGGACAGCTATGGCGAACCTGGGCAGTATAATAAAAAGTAGAGACATCACCCTGCCAACAAAAGTCTGTATAGTCAAAGCGATGGTATTCCCAGTAGTAATGTATGGCTGTGAGAGTTGGATCATAAGGAAGGCCAAGCGCAGAAGAATAGATGCTTTTGAGATGTGGTGCTAGAGAAGACTCTTGAGAGTCCCTTGGACTTCAAGATCAAATCAGTCAGTCCTAAGGGAAATCAACCCAGTCTGTTCCGAGGAAGGTCAGATGCTGAAGCTGAAGCTCAAATACTTTGGCCACCAAATGTGAAGGGAGCACTCCCTGGAGAAGATCCTGATGCTAGGAAAGACAGAAGGCAAAAGAAGAAGGGGATGGCAAAAGATGACATGACTGGACAGTGTTACTAATGTAACAAACACGAATTTGAGCAGACTTAGAAGGATAGTGGAAGACAGGAGGGCCTGGCGTGACTTTGTCCATGGGGTCGCAAAGAGTCAGACTCGACTGTGCGACTGAACAACAACAAAAGTGGATTTTAGCATGCCCCAAGGCATCAGTAATAGATTTGAGATCTCAGCGTCTGCTGAGAACGTTTTACAGCAAATCCAGAAATATCAAGATTTTTTCACCTTTAAATAAAAGTTGACCATTGGGGGGGGGGGTAGTTCCAGGATTCTCTTTCTTACACACAGGTCTGGTATCATAGCTAGGATGCCTTGCAGTCCACGTCTATAGGGATTATTTGGTGGACCTGAGATGAATGCAATGGCCACATACTGTATTATAACCTTCAAGTACAATAGTGCATTACCCTTTTAGTCAAGTTGCTCTGTCTCCTTCAGTACTTTAAATTCTAAAATGCACTGACCTTTTCAACACACTGAACTTACTGCTAATTTCCTCTGCAGTGAAATCACAAGCCACTTCTTTGACTTGGTTGTATCCCTTCCACATAGCTGCCTTTCCTACACAACTTGTGTGTGGTGGAGTCAGAGTAGAACCACTTTAATTCCTTACTCCCCCTGCCCTGCCAAAAAAACAGAGGATTTTCATCACTGGTGTAATGATGCTCTCCCCACCTTACTTTTTTTTTTGTGCATGCACAATTGCATTATAAAGCAGCAACACTGACAAAAATCTCACTGAATCTCACTTACTGGCATTTAGTGGTATGATTTTCCAGTTGGATTCCTACCATGTGTTCAGAGGTCCTAGGGTGCTTTTTACATTTTAAATATGCAGCTTGCTAGCATCAGCCATCATTTTGATCACAGATTAGAGAATCGTGCCACTTTCCCTCTTTTTCTAAAAGATTCAGAAAGGAAAAGAATGTCAGGAATTGCTCCTGCTCTGTGACCACATAAAGTATTATGGTAGACTGACACACCACATTCACCATACACTGTACCCAGGGCTTTTTTTTAAGCAGTGGTTAAGTGCTCTTATCTGGGAGAACCAGGTTTGATTCCCCACTCCTCCACTTGCACCTGCTGGAATGGCTTTGGGTTAGCCATAGCTCTGGCAGAGGTTGTCCTTGAAAGGGCAGCTGCTGTGAGAGCGCTCTCAGCCCTACCCACCTCACAAGGTGTCTGTTGTGGGGGGAGAATATATAGGAGATTGTAAGCCTCTCTGATTCAGAGAGGAGGGCAGGGTATAAGAACGTAAGAACATAAGAGAAGTCATGTTGGATCAGGCCAATGACCCATCCAGTCCAACGCTTTGTGTCACACAGTGGCAAAAAAAAAGGAGGTTCACAAGTGGAGCTAGATGCCCTTCCACTTTGCCCCCCCACCCCAAGCACCAAGAATACAGAGCATCACTGCCCCAGAGAGTTCCAATAATATGCTGTGGCTAATAGCCACTGATGGACCTCTGCTCCATATTTTTATCCATATTTATAAAACTGCAATTCTTCTTCTTTTATTCAAGGGCATTGTTTGGAATATAATAACTCTGCCATTATGATATTTCCAGTCAGAATAGTTTGCATCTGATTTCTTCAGCCTTTCTCACCCCTCCCCCCCCACACCACAGCATGATTATTTATCTGTGGGTTGATTAGGACGTAGGAAAACAGTCTATTTTGTGAGTGCTCAAACACAGCCAGCAAGCCTGTGATACTGCCATGGAGATACTGATTAGGACAGAGCCAGTGGGTAGTGGTTACTGTTTCTTTGGCAGTAGAGGCAGCCCTGTGGTCTCTATTTCTGAGATTTTCTTTATCAAACTTCCATCACATTCTACTTGTACCACAACATGAACAAATGTGAAGGGAGAAAAGCGCAAATGAGAAATAAAAAATGGAGCTCTTCATGTTATCTGAGATTCCATTTTTATTTATATATACATACACTAGGTGTGCACCTGTATCATACTGGCAAAGCACAGACTACAACAGTGGAGACATTCATTTTCAAAGTCATCTAATGATGAGTGAGAAGCTCAAATGTTTTTCTCCTGAAGCTTATTCTGCTTTCATAATTGCATTGCTGGGATCATGTGTAACAAAGCATTTCTACAACAGCAGTTCAGTAGTGCTTGCAACCTCAGTGACATGATTTGCTCTTGTTTTTCATCTTCAGCTTTGCATAAAAAATAACAATAAATACTATTTTGCTTGTGTGAACTATGCTCCTTTATATCTGCTTGAGCTTTTATAGCCTAACTAAATATAAAATACTATAGCTCACAAATAGATTTATCTTTGGAGACAATTTATGATAAAGCATCATAGCAAACATTAGTCAGCCCCCTCCCAGCCAAACAGCAGCGCCGCTTTCAGGCTGGGGGCCAGGTTTGCCCTCCTGGAAGGAGGGAAGGCTGGCGTTGGCTCCCCAACATACGGGAAGCTGAGGGGGCGTGGCATCGGGGCTATAAAGCCCCAGCCCTGCCCCGAACAATGCAGTTCTTTTTGGCTCTCGGAACAGGAGAGCTGCGTTGCTCGGGAGCCGAGCTGAGGCCGGAGTGAGGGAGCACGTGCGGGCCGTAGCACGGTGCGAGTGGGGCTAAGTTTTCTTTAGCAAGCGCAGAGCAAGCGGCAGTGCAATGCGAGGGCTCTTGGGAGCATATAGCTCTGTGTTTAGGCAGCCAGGGCAGCAGGAGGTTTTCTTAGGGGGGGGGTCTTTGGTTGGGGGTAGGGAGGCTTTGGGTGAGGGAGTTGGGCCTTGCCCCCCCTCCCTTGTATTATTCGGGGTGGTGAGAGGTAACCAGGGGGTGTTGGGCTTTCTCCCCCCCTTTTTCTTTGTTCTTTATCCCCCCCCCCTCGCTTGCCTATCTCCTCCCCCTCTTTTGGGGGTTATCCAGGGAGTACAGCTGGTGCAAGGTGCACCCCCCCCTCCACATTTTCAGGTGCACTCCTGTCTTGGGGAACTGGGTGCCTGGGAATCATCTGGTGGGGGTGTGTTTTTTGGTGACAGGTTAAACAGTGGTGGCATGGAGCCCAAGAAGGGTCAGGGCCCGTCCAAGGGGAAGCAGCCTGCAAAGAAGTGAACCCAGCAACCCACTTCCCCTGGTGACTTGGGTGAGGAGGCCCACCTTAGGCAGGCCATTATTGGGCAGCTGGATGCGCTGGAGCAGCAGAGGGGCGTGGCCGGGGCTCCTACATGGGAGGAGCGTCGCCGGGCGTCTGGGTGGTCTTCCAAATTGACCTTTGAAAAAGAGGTTCTGGCTCACCTTTCTGCTTTGCAGGGTACAACGGTTGGTGTGGACGTATGGCAGGAGCCTAACCGGGAGGACAAGGCTGATACAGAGGTGGTAGGCAGCAGGGAGTGTGGCACCCACGGAACGGAAGGGGAAGTAGTGCATCCAGCTCCGGCTGTGGCAGTGGTAGTTTGCCCTTTGGGGGTAGCGGGTAAGTCCCCAGCACAACCCCAGTTGCCAAGCTGGCCATGGGGCCCAGTTCAGCCTAGCGCTTTGCAGGGCTTGGCAGGTCTGATAGTGGCATCGTCAGGACAATCGGGGCCTTTTGGACAACAGACACAGGCTGGACCCTCCTAAGTTTGTTTTGTGGGGCCTGTTTCACAACCCTTTGGGCAAGGGATGGCCACAACTTTGTCACAAGGCTCCGCCACTTCTGTGGCGACATCAAGGGTACTGCCGTGGGGGGAAACAGCACCAGTTGTCTCAGCAAGGTGGGTGGCGGGATTATCAGTGGGGTACTGGGGATTATCTGCCCAATCAGTATGGGTCCATCCCCTTCCATGTTCTGCCATACGGTGACACTGCTCTGCCATTGGGTGATCATTTGACGGTTGCAACTCGGGATAAGATCTTGAGGGGCGAATATGTGGATGTGTTCAGTCTTCTCTTTAGAGAGCTTGAAAAGAAAGACAAGGAGGAGTTCAACGATAAGGAGAAAGAGAAGCTGAAACAGAACAGCGCAGGGGCCCGCAGTGTGGCGGGCCAGTCGGTTCAACCCCGGCTTCTCTGATGGGAATTTACGTCCAAAGGTGTGTGTTCCAGGAAGGCCTGCAAATTCAAACATGAGTACCCGCTGTGCGCGGGGCCTCACGCCTTTTCAGCCTGCAGTAAATCAAAAGTGAAGGCTGGCACCAAGCACCCTGGGAAGGGGGTAGCCAACAGCCGCCTGGAAAAGAGACCCAGTCCCATTCATCTGAGGGTACTTAGAAGGCTGTTGGCTAGTTACCCCTTGATGGGTGATAAGGATTATCTGATGGATGGTTTTACTCATGGATTTAGGATTCTGTACCAGGGACCTAGGGTCCCTTGTTTGGCCCCTAATCTGCGCTCGGAGATAGGGATGGAACACGTGGTCAGGGCTAAAATAGCTAAGAAATGTTTGGAAGGGAGGGTCATTGGCCCATTTGAGACCCCGCCAATACCCACATTACAGGTATCCCCCTAAGAAAGCACCGGGGGAATACCGTCTGATACATCATTTGTCCCACCCCAGGGGTGGATCAGTGAATGATGCCATTCCGGAAGTTCTTTGTTCCATCAGGTACACCTCCTTTGATCAAGTGATCAAAGTGGTTGGGGGTTGCGGTGTGGGGGCCGAAATGGCAAAATGTGACATTAAGTCTGCATTTCGTCTTTTGCCAGTACACCCAGAGGACTTTGATTTGCTGGGTTTTACATTTGAGGGGAAGTACTACATGGATAGGGCCCTGACCATGGGCTGTTCAGTGTCCTGTGCTGCTTTTGAAAGGTTTAGTTCCTTTATGGAATGGGCATTGCGGGCAAGATCGGGGTTGAACAACACCGTTCATTACCTGGATGAATACCTTTTCGTGGGTCCTGCCGGGTCTGGACAATGTGCCAGATTATTGCATTCATTTGAGGACCTTGCCTGGGAACTTAGGGTGCCATTAGCACACGAGAAGACAGAGGGCCCCAGTTCAATCCTTACTTTTTTAGGCATTGAGTTGGACACCATGCAGAAAAACTCAAGGCTGCTGGCTGACAAAGTGGCGGGCCTTAGGGTCAGGTTGGCTTCTCTTAAACAGCAGCGCAAGGTGATGCTGTTAGAGCTTCAGCAGCTGGTGGGGCATCTCAACTTTGTGTACAAAGTTGTTGCCCCGGGGAGGGCATTTTTGTGACGCCTATGTGATGCAATGGGGACCTTGAGGCTCCCTCACCACAGAGTGCGAATGACCACCGGTATGCAAATGGACTTGGAGGTATGGGAGGAATTTTTGAGTTCCTTCAATGGAATTTCATTTTGGCATGATGACTTGAAGGTAGAAGCGGAGCTCCAAATATCCTTGGATGCGGCCGGGGCCACCGGTTTTGGTGTATATTTCAGGGGGTATTGGTGCGCGGAGCAATGGCCTGCAGCGTGGTTGGACAGTGGGTTATGTCGGGACTTAACCTTTTTGGAGTTTTTTCCCATCATGGTAGCCGTCTGGCTTTGGGGAGATCAGTTGGCCAACCATACAGTGCATTTCTGATGTGATAACATGGCGGTCGTACATGTTATCAATTCCTTGTCATCAAAATCAGCTGTGGTAATGAATTTGGTGCGATCTTTTACATTGCGTTGCCTCCGGCTGAATATCCTATTTCTTGCCCAGCATGTTCTGGGAGTTTGTAACAGGGTGGTGGACGCTCTATCTCGCCAACAGATGGAGCATTTTCGCCTGCTTGCTCCAGAAGCGGACCAGCGACCAGCACAAATGATACCGGAGCTTTGGCAGCTTGGGAGGCGGAAGCCGGTAGGGCAATTCAACTAGCTTTAGCACCTAGTACCTGAAAAGCCTATGTGAGGGCAGAATTACAGTTCCAGGCTTTCAGGAGGGCTGCTGGGCTTCCGGACAGCTGGCCGGAACCGGTGGCTCACATTATTCAATTTTGTGTCTACCAGAAGGAGAGGGGGTTAGGGCTGAAATCCATCAGGGGGCAATTGGCTGCGCTGGCTTTTGTTAGTAAAGCGCAGGGCTTTCCTGAGGGCACTGGCGATTTTAGGGTTAGGAAGATGCTGGAGGGCTGGTCAAGAGAGTGGAGGCCCAGGGTGGACGCACAGCAGCCAATATCTCCTTCAGTGCTGCAGGGGCTTCACAGGGTTTGGCCGGAGGTATGTTCCTCTTCGTTTGAGGCCTCTCTTTTCCACGCAGCCTCCTTGCTCGTTTTTTTCGGGGCGCTACGGATCAGTGAGTTGGTGGTGCAGTCAAAGGCAGATCAGATGGGCTGGGCTCTGCGCGCTGGTGATGTAAAATTTGTAGGGGGGCAAGTTAAACTGACAGTACACAGCTGGGTCTCAGTGAGTGGGTGACAGTGGAGTGGCTTGGTCGCCGTGGCCTGCATTGGCCGGGCATCATGCCATTGCTTTTCCGTGGGAGGAGGGCGCCTCCTCCAGACATCCTGGTCATTCACCTGGGCAGTAACGAGCTTGGCTTTCTGAAGGGGAAGGCCCTTTCCTTGCAAGCGCTGGAGGATCTGCAGGCCATCAAGCGGAGATGGTTGGGGGTCCTTTTGATTTGATTGGCAATATTGCCACATAGGGTCTGGCGGTCTGCCCTGTATCCTGGGGGAATTAAGCACGCCAGACGCAAGGCCAATCAGCCATGGAAGGGGGCTTGGGCATATTACTTCCCCATCCGGCAATACGGGTCGAGAATGCTGACCTGTATAGGCCGGATGGGGTTCGTTTATCTGAACTGGGAAACCTGGCCTTTTTAGATGAGCTAAGGAGGGGTTTGCAGTCAGCTCTGGGCCTCCCGGTGGGCGCAAATGCCTAAGCAGAGGCTTGACATTGGCGGTGGCAGGATGAGGTATTGGCTACAGTATTTTAGGAGAGCACCTATGGCTCTGCACCAGTTGGTGCTGGTGGTCTGTACGAACTGCAGATGGGCTTTATGGCTCAATGCAAGGAGTGCAGATCACAACAAAGCCTCACCAGGGTGGATCCTTCCAGTGGGTTGGATGCCGGCCTAAGTGGAGGTGGAGTTTGGGCCTGGCTGCTCAGCACCAGCCAAATGATATTGGGCTTGTGCTGGGGGCAGGGTGGCTCACCCTCTCAGGACAAGGCGGGGTCCTGGGTTTGACCCCAGGGCTTGTCCTGCTAGGCCTAGACCTCTTGCTATTCCAGCTCATTCAAGTTATGTTTAATAAAGTGGCCCGGTTTTCATCCAACACTGTATCAGCTTCTTCATTCCAACTGGGGGGGCAATAGCGTACTTTTGAGGTTTGTTCATGATGAAAATGCATCTTCCTCCCACACACAGTTAATAGTACACTGCAGCAATATTCAAAACATCTATTGATAGTAGTATGTTGTTTTATCATTTCAAAAGTTCTGTTTTAATGAACTTTGATTTAAATGGTAAACAAAAAACTCAGTTGTGCAACAACAGTATACTTCTATATCCCATAAAAGCCCTTACATTTGGTGCAGTAGTTCTCAATCTTTCTGAAGTGTGACCTCTTCTAAACTTAGCCCCCCTTTTGAGAGTCACCATCAAGTGCCACAGTACCAGTGCCACTGGTATAGGTCAGAATCCTACAAGTGTTAGGACAAACCCAACCACCAACAGTATGGTCCAGGAGACAATTAACATTACCAACATGTACCATTTCCCTCTCTTTTCCTTTTCCTGTGACCAACAATGTTTTTTTCTGGGTATAAGCTTTTGCATGCATGAATACACACAAAAGTTTATACCAGAATTAAATTGTGTCAGTCTTAAAGATGCCACTGGGTTCAAACTTTGTTCTGTTGTTTCACACCAACATGTCTACTCACCTGAATTCTCCATTTCCTAGAGCATGGTCACAGATCCTTCCTACCCAGCTTAGGAATTTGAGTGTCATCATGACCCACTTGTAAGAGAAATATGACACATTTATGGGTTTATAGTCTGAAAACCACTGCCCTAGTGCAAGTTGGCTAGTTGGTACTACTAAATAAGCAGCCATTTGAAGACCAACATGGTACAATCAATAGAGGCAATTGTTGATTTGTCGCAGTCATAGCATTATGTCTCTGTTCAATTTACCCTTCCATGAAGTGAGACAGTTAATAGTCACTAGCATAACAGAGGAAGGAAAGACAGTAAGGCATCAGCATCTAGAAGTGCTTTGGAAGTTATATGCCATAACCCCTGTTGCTTGAGAAAGATACATTTGTAAATTTCTATATAATCCTGTTTGTTTTGAAATATATGGGAATATTGTTAGTACAACTACAGCCATGATAATTCCTTGAGGTAAAAAGGCATGCAAGGCAGCCATCCATTCTCATGAGTGCCACTGTAGATGTCGTTTATGCACCCTGTGGTTCCCATAAAGTGATTCTTGTTTGAATTCATATTAAATGCAAAACTAATTAGTCAGCTCAGTGAATTCTCTCTGCAGCATTAAATGTATTTTCATGCAAGTGTTTACAGAATGTTTATCTAGCTCCTGTGGAGGTTTGTGACTTGCATGTGAAAACAGGAATCCTATACTTCTAAAAACCAAATGCAATTTAAAAATCTATTGAGTGATCTATTTCACTCTATAGTGAGATAGTAAAATACTCAGAAGTTGCTTTTCTCCTTTATTTATGCATCTCACAGTACATTGAAATTAATCTACTTGGATCATCCATTTGAGAAAAGGCAAACTTTTCCATCTGTTTTCCATGAACCATGCAGGCAGATTCCACAAACACCCCCCCCCCCCCAAGTATTGCCATGACTTTGCTGTCTTTCCTTCTGATTGTTGGTGGCCCTGGCTAACAAAAGGTGACAGATAAGTAGGATTGCAGACAGTGTTCCCTGTAAACTGAGTTAGTGTGAGCTAGCTCACAGATTTTTAGCCTCCAGCTCACACATTTTTGTCTTAGATCAGGAAGGATGACTCCAGAGCACACTAATTTATGCAGTAGCTCACAACTATAATGCCAGTACCTCACAACTTTAATATCAGTACCTCACAAAGTAGAATTTTTGCTCACAAGACTCTGCAGCTTAGAGGGAACATTGATTGTAGGAAATATTTTGGAGTAAAAACAAACAGAAATTAAGCAAATGTGGAAGAGAAAAGGGTTGTTTGCCATAGCTAAGGTGGACTATGGACAACAAGATGGAGGATGGAGTGAGGGTGGAGTAGTATAGTTAGCCATATGCTTATCCTGGTGACAAGTGTTCAGGGGCAGCAGATTTGTGTGAAGTGGGTGTGATCCTGAAGTAAGCTGCCAGCCGAGGAACCTGTACCTGTAAAATAGAGAAGTCATGTAGAAAGGCAGAGGTAGTTAAGAATGCTGTATTATGGAATGGGAAGGGTTTTGTGTTATTGCAGAAATTAAGGCAAATGTGTGTACTTCCACCCTGGTATTAGAGGACTGTAATAAGCTGGGCTGTTCTTTGGAGATGTCTGATCAGTCTTGAACCTAACAAATCTGTACTTTACTCACCAAATGGCTTTTCTGTCATGCTTGTGATAAAGCCCCTAATATTTGGAATATTAAAAACACCATGCATGCCTGTGGTGTCCCTCCAAGTGAGATTAGTCACAAATGAGGACAAATTTTAACTAAGTTCCTGTGATTTGGGGTGTGGCATTGATGCCAGAGAAGATGGCCACCTAAAAGAGAAGCTTCTACCTTCCTTCTTCTTAGAACCTGCATATCTTTCACAAATCTATAAAAATTAGCATCTGTAACATGGGCAAATATAATTCTGATAAAGCAACATTCTGACCAGTGAGAAAGATATCAAAGCATTTTTAACCAAACCTCTCCTCAATAACACCTCCGATTATGTCCTAAATGACAGTGATCAAATGGCAATTGAGGAAGGCTGTCTCCCACAACCCTCCTCAACAATATCAGACTTGGCAATGTCTACTCTACTAACTGTAGTGGAATCCAAAATTGAAAATACCATGGCACTAATTCAGCCTCTTGTAGATCAATTCACTGATTTTAAAATAGCCTTGACCAATGTCCATCAAACAGCCAAAGGCACAAAGCAGTTAAGTCTGTTTCTAAAAGAGGATGTCAATTCCCTCCAGGCAGAAAATGATATGCTCCGTGATTGCGTTCTATACCTTGAGACCAGTGTTCCCTCTAAGCTGAGTTAGTGTGAGCAAGCTCACAGTTTTTTAGCCTCCAGTTTGCACATTTTTGTCTTAGCTCATGGAAAATGGCCCCAGAGCAAACTGATTTATGCAGTAGCTCACAACTGCAATGCCAGTAGCTCACAAAGTAGATTTTTTTTTTTTTTTGCTCACAAGACTCCACAGCTTAGAGGGAGTATTGCTTGGGACCTCTGTGCAGCAAAATATTATCTAAGTCATAGGCTTTCCCGAGTTGTTGAATATTAATGCACATTTGTGACAGTATGGTTATCACATGTAATGCATCTTGAAGAAGACACTACTTACAGTATGTATATGCTTTGATGTATGTACGTTTGGACATATGAAAAGCCACTTCCATACTACAAGCTATACGTTTCAGTACACTGAAAAACAAATTAAAAGTATTTTGTTCTACTAAAGCCTGGGGAAGGCAATGAATGAGGTAAGAATGAAGTAAAGAAAGTCACTTTAGAAACTCATAGGGCTTTGGAAATAATTTATCATGGAACTTACTGCTTGAAAAAGTCATATTTGAAAAAAGAGCGGATAGTTAAAAAACAGAATCAAGACATGTACCTCTTTTGTTAATTATAATAATTTTGAAAATTGAATGTTTCATTATAATGGTATTTAATATGAAAAAGAAACAAATTTCCCATCTAAAAACCCTATAATAACAATAAGATTTCCTTTGTTCTTTTTTATTGTTAAAATCTCTGCTCTCCATTGATTTTACTTTTATTAGGCAGCCAATTTTTTTTTCTGAGAGCACAAGGGGAAGGGCAAGCTTTTCTACCTGTGAAGAAAGAGGAGGAGGAATTGTTTTTTATACCCTGCTCTTAACTATTCAAAGGAGCTAGAGAGCAGCTTACTATCACCTTCCCTTCCTCTCCCCACAACAGACACCTTGTGAGGTAGGTAGGGCTGAGAGAGCTCTGAGAACTGACTGACCAAGATCACCCAGCTGGTTTTATGTGGAGGAGTGGAGAATCAAACCAACGTAGATACACAGATTAGAGACCACTTCTCTTAACTACTCTTAACCACTACACCATGCTGGCTGTCACCATGCAGCCATTAGGATTATATGCATTGAATAAGTATTCCAGACATTGTCTTCCTCTAAATCCTGCCATGCACTGCTAAATTTTCCCTAGCAGTCTGTACTTCCCTGCTTGTCTACTATTTTTCCATTCAAACAAATGTATCTCAAGGTCATCAAAGTGGCTGCAGTGCTGTCTATGTTACTATTTGGAACCTTACTTATCAGTTCTTATTAATTTGAATGTTAAATGTGGGTGCCTTTCATTGTCCCTAAAATGGAGCAGCTTTATTATTATCTGAAATTTGGAATTGTGGGTCTTTTAGGAAGTACTACATTCCTCCCAATGTTCTCTTTAAGTATTTGAAGGGCTGTCACTTAGAGGAGTGCAGGGAGCTGTTCCTGCTGGCAGCAAAGGAAAGGACTCGCAATAATGGGTTTAAATTAAGGGTGGAAATATACTGACTGGATATTAGGGAAAAAACTTTTTTACAGTAAGAGTTGTTCAACAGTGGAATTGGCTACCTAAGGAAGTGGTGAGCTCCCCCTCACTGGCAGTCTTTAAGCAGTGGCTGGAGGAACACTGGTCAGGGATGCTCTAGGCTGATCCTGCATTGAGCAGGGGGTTGGACTCGAAGGCCTGTATGACCCCTTCCAACTCTGTGCTTCTATGATTCTATAAGTTTTGTCCAATTTAGATTTTTTTCTATATAAACCTATAGGAAATTGTAATTTTTTTAAAAAATATGAAAATGAAACTATACTGAAACAAAACGAAATCATATGAAACAACTCAGTAATAAAACTATCCCTACTGGAATTAATAACAAAAATTAAGGCTAATAACAAACACCCATGCATAAGTCTAGTGGGACATTAGTGCATGATTTCACCCTTGAGTAAGAACTCCAATATCTATCATATTTTAGTTAATATCCAGTGATTTAATATAATATTTATTTGTTCATCAATAACTAGTATTAATACAGACTCTTAAGACTATTCTGATTGCTCTTTTTCTTTCTCTTCCCTTCCATTAGAAGGGCCACCCCTGCATTAGAGGAAACCAGCCTTTTGAATAGGAACTTTCATATGGGTACAACAAAAAAAAGTGTAAAGATTCCCAAATGCAGTATGAAAGAAAGTATTATTGTTGCATCAGAGCATATATACCAAATACTTAATGGATCAAATCACCATGAAGAGAAGACTTTCACTTTACATGGGCATTCGTTCTGAACTCATCCTTAATAATGCATTTGCCAGGAGCTCAGTTGATTGACCTCAAGTTTGCCTCAAACTATCCCAACATGTTGCAGTAGGGCAGCTGCACAGGGCCACATCTTTAACATCATGTAGAACTTGACTACATTATTGTTATTTACATATAATTTCACAGGGCTATGACAATTCACCCCAATGTATGACGTGTCAATAAGACATTATTGTAAATGCACAGGGTAAATGTTAGCTTTGTACACCCATCATATTGTGCCATTTTGTGGGTGGCTGCTGCTGAAAGCAGAGCTAGCCTCACTGATTGAGGTGGATTAACTGAAGGTTGATGTTTGGTTTTACTCCAGCATTTCTATTTCTGTACATCCAAACCGCTCCTCCCAAACCTCAAAACTGTGTCTCGTCGATAGCATCCAGCATTTGTAAACATGAATAGTGACACCTCCTCCTCCTAAAGACCTATATATCCTTTAAAAATATGTATTTTGAATTATAAAGCAGCAGAATGTTTTCTGGGGAACTACCAATTTAAATAGCCATTCTTTGACTGTGATTCATCCTTAGGTAAACTTGGGAGTTAATTGTGCAAACAAACAAACAAAAAAACCCCATACCATTTAGAGAGAGGTCATCATGTAATGTCATAAGAAAACAAATCATACACGGGTATAAGGCAGTATTTTTTATTATAATTAACAGATAGGGTAGTACTATGTTTCTCTCTCTCTCTCGGCTCGACTTCGCGAACGCAGATTCAAGAAGGGTGCAGTAGTCCATGTCTGCTGCAGGCTCACTGGTGGCTGACAAGACCAATGCGGGACAGGCAGATCCGGCCACAGTGGCCACAGGGAAAAGTCTGATTTGGGGTTGGTGCTGCAGCAGTGCGATTCTTCCTCAATCTCCTTTTGTCCTCAAGACCAGCTATGCGTGCGTTCTCAAAGGAAGAGACAGCCTGGTGGATGGTGTGCCTCCATGCTTTGCGATCTGAGGCTAGGTCAGACCACTGGTGATGGTTGATGCGACAGGTGCCAAGGGATTTCTTCAAGGAGTCCTTGTACCTCTTCTTTGGTGCCCTTCTATTTTGATGGCCGGTGGAAAGTTCGCCATACAGAGCAATCTTGGGAAGGCGGTGGTTTTCCATCCTAAAAATATGCCCTGCTCAGCGCAGCTGCGTCTTCAGCAGCAGTGCCTCGATGCTTGTAACCTCCGCCCTCTTGAGGACTTCAGTGTTCGTCACAAAGTCACTCCAGTGGATGTTGAAGATGGTGCAAAGGCAGCGCTGATGAAAGCGCTCAAGGAGTCGCAGGTGATGACGGTATAAAACCCACGATTCGGAGCCATAGATGAGGGTTGTCATCACAACCGCTTTGTAAACATTGATCTTTGTGCCTTTTTTCAGAGGCTTGTTGCTCCACACTCTTTTGTGCAGTCGGCCAAATGCACGGTTTGCCTTTGCCAGCCTATTGTCAATCTCCTTGTCGATCTTGGCATCTGAGGAGATGATGCACCCCAGGTAGCTGAACTGCTGGACTGTCTTCAGAACTGATTCACCTACAGTGATGCAGGGAGGGTGATAATCTTCCTGGGGTGCAGGCTGGTGGAGAACTTATGTCTTCTTCAGACTAACTTCTAGGCCGAATAGCTTGGCAGCCTCTGCAAAGCAGGACGTCATATGCTGCAGAGCTGATACCGAGTGGGAGATGAGTGCAGCATCATCAGCAAACAGTAGCTCTCGGATAAGGTTTTCCATTGTCTTGGAGTGAGCCTTTAGTTGCCTCAGGTTGAACAGGCTGCCATCAGTGCAATAGCGGATGTAGACACCATCGTCATCATCTAGATCTACTGCGGCTCTTTGAAGCATCATGCTAAAGAAGATTGTAAAGAGAGTTGGTGCGAGAACGCAGCCTTGCTTTACACCTGTGCCTATTGGGAAGGGCTCCGAGAGGTCGTTGCAGTGTCTGACTTGGCCTCGCTGGTCTTCATGTAGCTGGATGATCATGCTGAGGAACCTTGGGGGACATCCTAAACGTTCCAAGATTTGCCACAGGCCTTTCCTGCTAACGGTATCGAAAGCTTTGGTAAGGTCGACAAAAGTCACATATAGACCCTTGTTCTGTTCCCTGCATTTCTCTTGGAGCTGCCTGAGAACAAATACCATGTCGGTTGTGCTCCTGTTAGCTCTGAAGCCGCACTGGCTCTTTGGGAGGAGTTCTTCTGCAATGGTGGGAACCAGTCTGTTCAGGAGTATTCTGGCAAGGATTTTGCCTGCGATGGAGAGCAGGGTTATCCCCCGCTAGTTGGAGCAGTATGACTTTTCCCCTTTGTTCTTGTGTAGAGTGATGATGATTGCATCACGAAAGTCCTGTGGTAGTTTGCCTTGTTCCCAGCAGGTGACAAGTACTTTGTGAAGTGTGCTATGTAGTACTGTGCCCCCATGCTTCCAGATCTCTGGTGGGATTCCATCAACTCCCGCTGCCTTGCCACTTTTCAGTTGCTTGTTGGCTTTAACAGTCTCTTCTAGGGTGGGGATCTCATCCAACTCTGTTTTCACTGGTTGAAGTGGGGTGAGGTGGATTGCTGAATCTTGAACTACGCGGTTGGCACTGAAGAGAACCTGAAAATACTCCGACCACCGGTTCAATATGGATGCCTTGTCTGTGAGGAGCACTTGGCCATCTGCATTACGCAAGGGACTCTGAGCCTGATATGATGGGCCATATACTGCCTTTAGGGCTTCATAGAACCCTCTTAAATCACCAGTGTCTGCACACAGCTGGGTTCTCTCTGCAAGCTTGGTCCACCACTCGTTCTGAATGTCTCGAAGCTTGCGCTGGAGGTTGCTACATGCAGCGCGAAAGATTGCTTTTTTCCCGGGACAGGAGGGCTGAGCAAGATGTGCTTGGTAGGCAGATCTCTTTTTTGCTAGTAATTCTTGGATCTCTTGATTGTTCTCGTCAAACCAGTCCTTGTTCTTCCTTGTGGAGAACCCGAGGACTTCTTCAGAGATCGACAGGATGGTAGTTTTTAGGTGTTCCCAGAGTGCTTCTGGAAAAGGGTCTGTGGGGCAACTGGGGTCCTCAATTCTTGACTGGAGTTTTGCCTGGAAGGCAGCTTTAACTTCGACTGACTGAAGGCTGCCAACCTGAAGCTTCCTCCGAGGGATACCTCCTCTCCTGGGTGTGGGTTTAAAGAAAAGATGGAGATTGCAGCGTACAAGACGATGATCCGTATGACATTCTGCACGGGCATTACTCGGGTGTGTAAGACATCTCGAAGGTCTCTCTGGTGCACCAGAATATAGTCGATAAGGTGCCAGTGCTTGGACCGTGGGTGCATCCAGGTTGTCTTCAGGCTGTTCTTCTGCTGAAAGATAGTGTTGGTGATGGTGAGCTGGTGCTCCGTGCAGAATTCTAGCAGGAGGCGCCCGTTATCATTGCAGTTGCCAATGCCGTGTTTGCCAAGTACTCCTTTCCAGGCTTCCGAGTCTTTACCTACTCTGGCATTGAAGTCGCCAAGGATGATCACCTTGTCCTCTGTAGGGGTCTTCCGTACGAAGTTGCATAGATCAGTATAGAACTTGTTCTTTTCTGCAGGATCTGCTTGAAGGGTTGGGGCATACACACTGAATAGTGTTGCATGCTGCTTGTTTTGAAGTGGGAGGCGCATGGACATGATGCGATCTGAGTGACCTGTTGGCAGGTTTTTGAGTTTGGAGGCAATGGAGTTCCTGACCATGAAGCCAACGCCAGAAAGGCGGCTCTCAGCCTTTGACTTACCCGACCAGTAGAGGGTATAGCCAGCACCATGTTCTTGAAGACTACCTTCCTCAGGGAAACGGACCTCACTGAGAGCTGCTATGTCAATATTCAACCTGAGAAGTTCGTGGGCAAGTAGAGCAGAGCGTCATTCAGGACGACCACTGTCTACTGTGTCAAGCATGGTTCTGATGTTCCAACACGCAAGCTTTAGTCTTTGCACACTTTGTGCCTTTTTTTTGTTGTTATCTTTTGACCGCAAGTAAGGATGCTCGTTGACCGCGGCTAGCCAACTGGGGTGGGGGAGACAAGCTTTGTTTAGGCCACCTTTTCTAGGCCCCTCTCCGTGTGGAGCAAGCAGTGCTGTCCATAGATAAGGCTGCTTGGTCGTTCAGGGTGCTGCCGAAAGATGCTTTCGTCTCTGGGTCAGCATCAGGCGACCAATACCCTGAACTGCCTACATGCAGGATCGGGACTGTGGCTTCCAGTGGCATCTTCCACCTGCCGTTTCGCCCCTTGCCCATCGCTGCAGGACTTGGTGTGTTGTGGGTTGTGGATGTGGATGTGCCCTTCAGGCCTGCGCACAGGAATTTTTAGGTGAAGCACAGTGTGCGCGGTACTGGCTCCACCCTTTCACCTTGGGGTCATCTGCCATGGCCCAGTATACTGAAGATGAACAGCTTCTCAAATGTGACTTATTTTTCATGCTTCCTGTACATCCCTCTGACCAAGAGGTCATAGACGGTGCCATACAAATGGCTAGGATATTACCCTATGCTAACAAGGAAAAGATAGCATGAAAGCCCAAGGCCAGAGGTTATAATGAAGTAAGCAGCTGCTGGAAGACAGTGCTGTTAGTAACTTACCTGGTTTTGATGTGTATGTATATGTGATTTGAAAAAAAAAAGAGTAGATCTAATATTATATTATCATGTAAATAATTCTTTCTATATCTACAGTAACTATCACACAAATGTGATGGAGTATTAGAGAAATGTTCCTTTTTTTGCCTCTTTTTCAAAGGTATGAACACAAAATATTTTAAATCACTGCACTTGGAGTGTTGTAAAATGGCGCAGAGAGAGAATTTAATTTTAAATTTCCTCCCCTATGCCTAAACAACCACTAAGCCATTGGGTTCAGAAGGAAAAGGAAATAGATGAAAGGGCCAATTTCAAGGTCTCTCCATTAAGCTGTTTTGAAAGGTTATGCTTTGCAGCAGTGCCAGCTTCAATGGGAAATGTAAGTACAAGGCAAGCATATGCCTTTATGAGCATTGCCTACAGGTTATTCTGATGTTAAAAGGCTGATGGTATTCATAGCCATAAAAGATTTAATGCAATGTGGTTCAATGCTGTAACTCATATTGAACTGTTAATTGAACATTAAATTTCTGTAGCTTAGGTGGAATTTACTTAATTTATTAGCTGTTCTAGACAAAAAGAAAGTAAACATATCCTATTGGGAAACATATCTAAATTGGTAATTGCATATTATTCTTCACTTTAGAATGGAGAAATTTGGGATGTTCAAATGTATTCCATCAAATACATGAACTTGAATTGAACTTCTTTAGAAGTCAGTTCTACACTAAATTGAACAACAACACTAAATTGAACAACTATTGAGCGAACGGGTGAACACCAACACCTACAATAATACTACAAAATACCATCCAGAAATCAACTTACGCCAATGTCTCCTGGGCCCGCAGAGAGATTGGAAACGTGGCCGGGCCGACGCAGAAGTGGAGGCGGGCATAGCCGCAGACTAGCGTGCGAGAGAGCCAGGTGACGCCGGGGAAAGGAGTGTGAGCCACACAGTGTGTTGGAGCGGTGAGAATGTGTCTGTGCGAGGAGTATGCTGTGCAGAGGGGTCCAGAGGCTGCCGTGATGGAGGTCGACAATCTGTGAGTGCGGTGAGCAGCTGGAGGAGCGAATTGGTTCCAGGACGTTGATCCCGCACCCCAACTTCCATCTTTCCCCCTCATTTCCTTTCATCTTGTGGCTGCTAGTTGGGGCATGGCTGAGACGGCAATTCGGAACTTCCCGATTTCCCAGGCTGAGGCTACAGGGGCTAACTCGGACAGCTGGGAGGACACAGGGGAAGTCTCACCCCCCCCGGGTCACTTGAGCTGTGACTACTATCAGGCCCCAAGGAAGTCACACTCACATGAACTGCACCGCACTTTACGACCTACACGGCACTTTGAGGACGGCACTTTGTGAACTGCACTGCACTTTGAAAGCACAGCCTGAGAGAACAACCGCGACTATCTATAAACACTGCACTTTAAAATAATATCCTAAGACTCATACCTGCTATCTACCTCCTGGTTTTAATATTTTAGTCTTTCATTTTATTGAACTAAAAGACTCTGCTGACCACTATTTGGAATATATTTTTAATTAATTAATTAGATTGTAACGGATTGATTAGCGATTGGATTGTTGTTATATATTTATATATTGAAATAGATATATTTATATATTTATTTTTAGCAGATTGATTAGGAAATTATAAGGAGGTTATTTATTAATGTGCTAGAAATGGAAATTAATAAATTAATTTGACTAATCAATTCGAGGGAGTAGTAGGGTGGGTTTAAATTAATTAATTTGACCTAATATATAGTGAGTCAGATAACAAGGGGTAAAGCGGATGGTGAGGCAAGAACTTAAGTTGCAGACTGAGAATCTGGATGGGAGGGGGGAGACTGTCCTGGATTAGAAAAATCACACCGGGCATAGGTGTGGATGCTGGGCCAGGAGATTCCAGTGCTCCTGGGGAGGGGAAGGTATGATGGTGGGAATAGACAGAAGAGTAACAGAAGAAGGCGGAGACAAAACAGTGCTCAGCCCCCTTCCAGTCTATTTCCCATCCCAACGGTGACAGGTAGTGGGGCGAAGAGGAAGTGCCTGTCTCCGTCATTGGTGTTATGCAACGCCAGGTCCATGAATAATAAGACCTCAACCCTTAGGGAGTTCCTGCTTCGGCAAAACGTGGACCTGGCTTGCGTGACCGAGACCTGGGTGCAAGATGGGGAGACAGTGGCTCTCTCCCAGATGACACCCCCAGGTTACTCAGTCTTTCATCAATCACAGACTAGCGGGTGGGGGGGAGGGGTGGCGTTATTCATACGGGAGGGTTACTCCTTCCAGGCTCTCCTGGCCCCAACGATCGAGGGTATTGAATGTGCTGGTCTAGCGTGGGATGTCGGAGAGGGATTGGCGATCTGCCTGGTGTACCATTCACCTAACGCATCAGCTAACGCCTTACCATCCCTGATGGAGGCAGTGGCAGGCTGGGCGTTGGAGTACCCAGGGCTTATGGACCTGGGTGACTTCAACATCCATGCTGATGATGCGGCCTCCAATCAAGCGATGGATCTGGTGTTGTCCATGGCGACTCTGGGACTCTCTCAATTTGTCATGACACCCACGCATCAGGCTGGACACACGTTAGACCTGATCTTTGCGTCCAGGATTCTGGTGAACGATATCGCGGTAGAAGCGGTACCATGGTCGGATCACCTAGCCCTCAAGGCCCGTGTGGAGATGCTGCCCCAACCCTGTATGGGCGGAGAGCCTATTTTGGCTCGCCCTCAAAGCCTAATGGACCCGGAACGGTTCCAAATGGCCCTGTGGGATCCCTGGCGATTCTCTTGATGACCTGGTAGAGGCCTGGCAAAACTGGCTATCCAGGGCAATCAACGAGATCACACCTCGACGTCCTCTACGGCCTCGTGTGAGGCTGGCGCCATAGTACATCTTGGAGTTACGCCAGCTGAAACAAGGGCTCAGACAACTAGAGAGGCAGTGGCAGCATACTCATGACGAGAACATCCTATAGATCGTTTATGAGGTCTTATGAGATGGCAGTCAAGGCCGCGAAGAAAGCTTACTTTGCGGCCAGGATTGCGTCTGCAAATTTGCGCCCAGCTCAATTGTTTAGAATAATTGGAAGTCTTACTACACTGCCTCAAGGCAGACCAAATGTAAGGGAATTAGAGATAGGCGCCGAGACTTTTGCGAAATATTTTGCAGATAAAATCACGTCGCTCCACCAGGACCTGAGTATCATATTGCATACAGTACAGGAACTTGATGCTCCATGCCTGTCTTCCGATTTCGTTCTGGACCGCTTCAACCCACTTAGCCTGGAGGAAGTCGACAGAATTCTCTCTTCTGCACGCCCAACAACTTGTGATTTGGACCCTTGCCCCTCTTGGCTGATTAAATCTTGCCAAAGGGAGCTTAGATGTCCTTTACGGGACATCATAAATAGATCCCTTTCTGAGGGGCATTTTCCAACACCTTTGAAAGATGCTTTGGTCCGTCCCCTCCTGAAAAAAAGTACAGCAGACCCAGCCGAATTGGCAAATTACCGACCGGTCTCTAATTTACTGTTTCTTGGTAAAATTATTGAGAGGACAGTGGCGTTGCAGTTGCAGGATTTTCTGGATGACGCTTCCATCCTAGACCCTTGCCAGTCCGACTTTCGCCCAGGTCATGGGATGGAGACAGTGCTGGTCGCCTTGGTAAATGACCTCCAGCGACATCTGGACCGAGATGGTGTGGCAGTGCTGATGTTATTAGATCTGTCGGCCGCATTTGATACGGTCGATCATCAGCTACTGACCCGCTGCCTCGCCGACATAGGGGTTGGGGGGCTAGCCCTACAATGGCTCTCCTCCTTCCTCAAGGGTCGGGGACAAAGGGTGGCATTCGGGGGTGAGCTGTCCTAGAGGCACACACTTGATTGTGGGGTGCCGCAGGGAGCAGTTCTCTCCCCGATGCTATTTAATATCTATATGCACCCCCTTGCCCAGATTGCCCGGAGGTATGGGCTTGGGTGTCACCAATATGCAGATGACACCCAGCTCTATCTGCTAATGGATGGCCGGCCTGACTGCGTCCCAGGGAATTTGGACCTGGCATTGCAGGCCGTGGCAACTTGGCTTAAGCTGAGTGGGCTGAAGCTGAACCCGACAAAGACAGAGGTCCTTTGCGTGGGTCGCGGCGCCCTGGGGAGGGAAATACCTCTCCCAGTTTTTGACGGTGTGCCTCTGAAAGTGGCATACAGGGTCAAAAGCTTGGGAGTCCTACTGGAGCCTTCACTATCAATGGAGGCCCAGATAGCAGCCACTGCCAAGACGGCGTTTTTCCACCTGAAGCAGGCAAAGCATTTGGCTCCCTTCCTGGAGCGCCGGGACCTAGCAACAGTGATCCATGCAACGGTCACCTCAAGATTGGATTACTTTAATGCCCTCTACATGGGGCTGCCTTTGTGCCGAACCCGAAGGTTGCAGCTGGTGCAGAACGCGGCAGCTAGGCTGATATTAGGGCTCCCGAAGTGGGAGCACATACAGCCGGGGCTACGCGAACTGCACTGGTTGCCATTGGCGGTGCATGTGCAGAGTGCAAAACAGAGAACTGTTCAAGAGTATACTCTGGGAAGAAGTTGAGCCACACACCAGCACCTAGTATAAAAGTAGTGTATTTACAGATTATATACAATACAACTAGTGCGGTGAATAACATTAAACTGAGTGACAAAGTGCTACGCCAGGAACCAATTCTCGACTGAGAGGAATACAGTCTGGCACTGTAGTGCTTATATATACATGTCAGCCAATCACAGCAGTCCATACAGTTGCTGACTTCAGCAGGTGCTTTCCCCTGGTTACAGTCCAGCCAGAACCGGCTTGCTCACAAGGTTAATCTGACCTGACCTGTCAGATACTGTCACGGTAGATCACCTGCTGCTTCTTGCTTCTGTCATGCTGTGGAAGGAGGACTCAATACACTGACACACCTCCTAGTCCGACGAACATAGCATGCCCAATAACTTTACAACTTTACAGTGTTCATTTACATTCAGACACTTTGTAAATAAGTCAGCAGCATTTTCATCCGATCTGCACTTTGCCAACCTCCCCCAAACCCAGGAACTTGTTTCACACACCAGTCCTGGTTTAGTACTGAGTTAAGACTATCAGTCACAGAGCCACTGCGATGTGCTCTTCGCTTCAAGCACCCAGCCTGCCTTTTTCCGCTCTCCAGCTTTAACACCTCCTGATAGGAGTCAGGCTCAGGCACACTAACAAGATTTACTTCTGGAAATCCATATCTCTTAGGAGGAATACCTTTGGTTATTCTGGAGGATACCCATGGCCCCTGACTAGTACTGGGCTCACTCCCTCCTGAAGCCACCTCCTGAGCTGGAGATTCAGGTTCCAGTTTTACCTCCCATTGCTCTGTCTCAGAGCTGCTCTCTGAGCATGGCAGTAAAACAACACTTTCACTTTCTGAGCCGTGCAGCTTTTTCCAGCTGCAGTGCTCATTAAAGTTTACTGACCGGCTGTATGTTATCTTAGCCTGCTTGTTACAAAAGCGATAAGATTTTGTGCCTGGCTCATAGCCCAGAAAAGTTAAACATTTTGCCCCGTCACCTCCCTTCCTCCTGTGTTTTAAAGGTACATTCACCCATGCCTGGGTACTAAACACTTTCAGAAACCCCAAATGGGGCAGTTTCCCAAACAACCTTAGGTAGGGGATATCATTTGTGGCTTTTGTCCACACTCTGTTACAAATATAGGCTGCAGATTGCATAGCCTCAGCCCAATATGTAAATGGTAGACCAGCATCCTCCACCATGGCATACATGTAACCTTAAAGAACAGCTCCCTTTCTCTCCGCCAGGCCGTTTTCCTCGGGAGTAGCTGGGTTTGCCAGCCTATGCTCAATCCCTCTGCTCTTTAACCAGTTCTTAAAGCTATTTGACGTGAACTCACCCCCATAGTCTGACTGAACAGCCTTGATTTTTAAATCTAGCTGCCTTTCCACAGCCTTTGCCCACTGTGTGAAACACTGGAACACGTCAGACTTGTGTTTCATTGTGAACACCCAACAGAACCTGGAATGGTCGTCGGTCACGGCCAAACAATACCTGTTCCCCGAATGGCTCTTGGGGAAAGGCCGTATCACATCTAGGTGTAGCAATTCCAGAGCCTGCTTTGTCACCCTAGAGCTCTGCTTTGCTACAGCACAAGCTTTGCTTTTAATTTTCTTGCACACCTGGCAATCCAAAAAGCATTTGCATGGCTTCACTTTTAAATCTGGCAGCAAGGACAGGGTCTTATTTATAGCATGGAAGCCACAGTGACCTAGCCTGCGGTGGAGTAAATGTACACACCTGTCATGTTCAGGCACATTTGTAACCTGAGCAGCCCTGACAGACGCACTCCCCAGCATATAAACATTTCTACCCTGTTGCCAGTAGCCAGCAGTTTCCCCCCTCCTCCAAGAATCTTACAGCATTTCCGAGTGAACAGAACCTCAAGCCCTTCATCATTTAGAGCACTGACACTCAGTAAATTAGATCTCAGAGAGGGTACACATAATACATTCCTCAATTTACAGCTCAGTGAGGGAAAATCAACAACTCCCTCACACTGCACAGCAGCCGATGACCCATCAGCCAGCTGCACATGGGAAAGTTTGGAATCTTTAGAGTCCCGCAACAGACCTCTCTCATTGCAAAGATGACTCGTAGCTCCTGAGTCTAGTATCCACGGCGACCCAGCGCACGCTGCAGATGATGTAACCAGCCGAGCTTGCTCCTCACTGTTGCTTGTGGAATTCTGACTCCTCTGCCTCTGACGTCGTTTCTGCCTTCCAGCTTCAGGACAGGCATGCAAGAGGTGAGATGCAGATCCACATCTGTAGCAACGCCTCACAGCCAATGTTCTCGGCTCTGCCTCCGTCTTTGGCTGCTTTCCAGCAGCACGGACCGGCTCCCCTCCAGATGCTCCTCCAGACGCTCCTCCAGACACACGCTCACCAGCCGACATTCCTGGATGGATAACAGCAGCCACTCTCTCCTGGAAGTCGTATAGATGGGCACAGACGTATTCCATCGTCAAAACAGCCACATTCACCGTTTCCAGCAAAGTAATGAGTGGGGAAAACTCCGGCGGGAGGGAAGATAGCAGTATGTGAACTCTGTCATTGTCCACAATCACTTTCCCTCGGGTCTCCAACTTGACAAAGCAGTCGGTCAGGTTCTTAACATGCTGTCTCACACACCCACCAGCTGGCATCAAAGTGCGGAACATCTTGCGCGTCAAGGCCATCAGGGAGCCCGCAGTAGTTCTCACATACACTCCAATGAGAGCATCCCATGCAGCCTTTGCAGAGTCCTTGCCTCTCACATAGATAAGCTGGTCGTCCCCGACACACAGCACAATGTTTGCAAGTGCTTTCTCTGCTAAGACAGTCTCATTTGGAGTTAATGCAGCAGGGGGTTACTCACAAAAGTCCATAGACCCTCACGCTTTAGGAAGTGTTCCATCCTCAAACTCCATACAGAGTAGTTGGTAGACCTGAGCTTCTCCACCATCACGGCAAGCTGTTGTTGAGCCATCACTCCGACTCCACCAGACAGCTGGCTGCCGTCCTCCCCCTCGCTCTCAGAAAGCTGGACTTCCTCGTCACTGTCCTTCACAGCTTCTCTCGCCTCTGGCTCCACCACAGCGTCCCGACAGCTCTCAAACAACCTCTTCACAGCAGAACCAGGCTGGGCCCATAACCCTATTGGCGGTGCATGTGCAGAGTGCAAAACAGAGAACTGTTCAAGAGTATACTCCGGGAAGAAGTTGAGCCACACACCAGCACCTAGTATAAAAGTAGTTTATTTAGAGACTATATACAATACAACTAGTGCGGTGAATAACATTAAACTGAGTGACAAAGTGCTATGCCAGGAACCAACTCTCAACTGAGAGGAATACAGTCTGGCACTGTAGTGCTTATATATACATGTCAGCCAATCACGGCAGTCCATACAGTTGCTGACTTCAGCAGGTGCTTTCCCCTGGTTACAGTCCAGCCAGAACTGGCTTGCTCACAAGGTTAATCTGACCTGACCTGTCAGATACTGTCACAGTAGATCCACCTGCTGCTTCTTGCTTCTGTCAT
Source organism: Heteronotia binoei (assembly GCF_032191835.1). Lineage (NCBI taxonomy): Eukaryota > Metazoa > Chordata > Lepidosauria > Squamata > Gekkonidae > Heteronotia > Heteronotia binoei. The sequence continues at coordinate 71,512,268 of NC_083231.1, forward strand.
GCTGTGGAAGGAGGACTCAATACACTGACAGAGCACATACAGCCGGGGCTACGCGAACTGCACTGGTTGCCAGTTACCTATCGAGTTCGTTACAAAGTGCTGGTTATTACCTTTAAAGCCCTACATGGCCGAGGACCTGCCTACCTGAGGGACCGTCTCTACCCATACGAACCCCAGAGAGCACTGAGGTCAGCAGGGAAGAACCAGCTGACTATCCCTGGACCAAATGAGGCCAAACTTCAAAACACCCATATACGGGCCTTCTCCATCGCAGCTCCACACCTATGGAACCATCTCCCGGAAAAAGCCCTGCGGTGCTTTGACCAGTTCTGCAGGGCTTGCAAGACCACCCTTTTCCGGATGGCCTTTACTGGCTGAGAGACCGCTGTTGGGTGACTTTCACTATTATCATCTATAAATGGAATTAGCACCTGGAAATCTGTATAGTACTGGGTTAACTGGAATGTTTTCAAGCTTATGCGATTTTAAACTCTGTATAATTTTATGAAAATGTTGTTAGCCGCCCTGAGCCTGCTTCGGCGGGGAGGGCGGGATATAAATAAATTATTATTATTATTATTATTATTATTATTATTATTATTATTATTATTATTATTATTATTATTATTATTATTATTATTATTATTATTATTATTATTATTATTATTATTATTATTATTTCTTTTCTTAAAAAAATTGGAGGTGGGGTGGAGTGGAGACCAGATTGTAGTCTATTGTTTTGTCATTTCCCCTTTTGGAAATAATATTCAGTCAGCATTAAAGCAAAAGCTGGGGTTCACTCCAAGGAACCATAATCACAATTAAGGTGCAAAATTGTTAAATAATTCGTTTCTATCAGCCAGCAGCATGCTGCTAGGCTGCTGGAATGTCTTTGCCTCCCTGGGAGGAAAAGGAGAACTTTTGTGGCCCATTTGGGCGTGTTGTTGAAGGGGCGGGGCTTGGCCCTCCCTCCCGCCCTGTTTGTTATATAAGCAAGTGCTGGTTGCCTCATGGTTTGGGGGGCTGGGTAGGAATTTTTTGCTCCCCAGCTGATTGGCAGTTTGCTGGGGTGTTTTTTCGCCTACCCTACATAGCAGGTCAGTGGATTGTGGATTTGGCTATAGGGTGGTGCTGTTAAATAGGTTGGTCACTTTAGTTTGGCAGGTTGTTAATGGGTTTATGGTTCTATGTGGCTAGGGGAGGACCAGAAACCCCCTTTTTGGAGATTTAGGGGTCTGACAGAATCGGCCCTTGGGTTTGATGCCCTTGGGTGGGAGGATGCAGACTGTCCTGGAGGCTCAGCTGGAGTGTGTACAAGTCGAAGGGGTAGAGTCAAATGCTCTTTTGCCCTTTGGATTAGGCCTGAGGATGCTGCATCACTCTAGATACCTTTAAACCTCTAACCAGTTATAAAGGTAGAAAACTAGTAGGGGAGTAGGGATTATCCGGTGTTTTGCAGAGAGTGCCACATGTATGAGTATTTACCCATTGAGTGGAAATGATGGGTGTGTGCTTGCTTCATAGACTTGTGGCTCTCAGGGGACAGGATTGTTCTCTGAAGCTAGGGTTGCTGACTTGGAAAGGTCTGAGGAAGAGACACTCGGGGGCTTACCTAAACAGTCCCTCTCCTGTGCTGACAGCTGTTCTTCTGGTATGGAAAGCAAGGCTAGAAGGCATCAGTCTGAGGAGGGATGTGATCCCCTAGAATTGACCTCTTCCTTGGGCGATGAAACAATCACTTATCATACTAAGGATACCCCTGGGGGACTTGGGGGAGGAAGGCTTCTGGTATTGGTTGGTTCGATCATTAGGAATATAGATAGTGGGGTTTGTGACAGGCACTTTGACCACCTAATGACTTGCCTCATTGATGCAAAGGTTGTGGACATAATGCACTATCTAGATAGGTTGGTGGGTAGTGCTGGGGATGAGTCAACACTCATTTTGCACATTGGCACTAATGACATTGTGAAATGTAGTTGTTTGGTCCTGAAGAAAAAAAAAATAGGTTCTGATATAATATCCTTTATAATAATAAAACCATAGTGGTATTGGCCAAGTGGAGCTCTCCCAATGGTTGATGCCTGTAATCCATAAACCACTGGCCCATCATGGATCAGTCACCAGCCCTGGGTTCCCATTGGCTGTCCCCCGCCTACTGCAGACCTGAGAACACTGAACGAACCACCAAAACAGTCTTACCTCAGAAACAGACACATCCCCAACGCTTCTCTGTGTCCTCTCCATCAACGAGCCACAGAAAGGGCTGCCGCTATACTGTGGCCTCATGAAGCATTTCCTCAGAGGCCATGGCATCCACCTTTTTCCTGTCACTCCCTCCCTCCCTCATCTCCTCAGCATTACTCCAGGACAGATGGGGATAGGGCCACTGGGGAAGCAGCTAGGCAGAGGCTGTTGCTAGGCAACCAAGGTTTCTTCTGTCAGTAAAGGGAGAACTCTCAGCTGAATAGAATGCCATAGAGTCCTCCCTCCAAAGCAGTTATTTTCTCCAGGGACAGAGAGCTCTGTTGTCTGGAGTTCAGTTGTTATCCTAGGAGATCTTCAAGCTGGGCCTTTGGTTTGGGAAGAGAAAGAAGTTTGAGGTTGGAGAGTACCATACCCTATGTGCAAAACTGTATTTACTCTGTTGTAATAAACAGTTACTTTGCTTCAGACAAGCTGTGTGAGAGGTAAGTAGGTTTAAGAGAGGAGGCCTTAAGCCTTGAACTTGCCTCTATTGCCAACTCCAGGGTTACATATACAAGTGCCCAATACTTGCAAAACGGCCAAGGACAGAAGTTTTATGGTTCAAGGTTGGGGTATATTGTTAGAGGCCAATAGCTATGTAAGAGAACCTTATAGTCTTGGCATAAAGAAGTGTATATTCATTATTTCTGATTTTAATAATTATGATTAAAAGTAGTAAGAATCTACTAAACTATACACTGTTTATATAATTTTAAAATATAAATGAGTGTAGCTAACTTTGCATGGCTATTGTTAGCTATTGTTAGAGTTACTTTGAGCCCCATAAAGCAGCACAGTTTATTGTTACAGATGATTCTGAAAGTTGATAAATATGATTATCAATTAACTATCAGCTTAGTCTTGGAGGAAGGTGCTTGCCTTGTGATTTTGCTTACTTTTGAGTAAGGTTTTTAGTGTCCTCACGTTGTTTTTCTCCTTATTTGATAATTATCTGTCAGTCAATTTTAAATTTATTAATAGCCAGATCTTATTAAAGGAAATGGAGGCAAGGATTGTCTAACAGCATTTATTAGTGTACTATACCCACAATGAATCAGACTCATTGTTGGAGGTACCTCTTGCTAGGATGTTAATAATCTGGTAAAGGAAATCTGACTAGATGGCCAAGACTTCTTAAAGGTATGATTATACCTGACTCCAGGCTAAAAAGACTTATCTGGAATAGGCTGTATAGCAATTATTTTTGTGTAGTGTTTTCCTGTTGCACATATGTCCATGTGCATAATGATAAATACCACACAAAAATAATCCTGTATAAAGACATATTGTCTGTGATCACACATGCTAAATAGTGCAGTTCCAATCCACTTCAATGCACTTTTCAACTGGATATTACTTGTGTGAACTGGCAAAATTCAGTTTAAAACTGCATTGAAAGTGGATTGAAATGGCATTATTTAGCGTGTGTGATTGCAGCCAAAGGCTTGGATCCTATGACACTTCTCTCCTACTACTATGGAGGCTGAACTCTTCTGCAGCATTCACTCTGCTTTTATAAGGGCTCCTTGAAAAACTATGATCTTGCACCCACAGAAGTGCTAGCAACAGAAGAAGTGAACAATTTAGTGGAGAACAGCCTCAACAGCAGGCAAAGAGATGGTTGAGGGGAACCATGTTACAGGATCCTGACCAAATTTTGCTTTTTGGTACATTATCACTGCGCACATCTGCACTGTTAAATTTGAGAAGAGAGGAAACAACATGGAAGTATCAACCTACTCATGCATATTGCACAGTGCAAAATTAGAAAACTAAAAAATGAAACAAAGAAGCATTCCTTATACATTCATTATAAAAAAGAGATCATTATTTGGAATTTAAATCTAGGATGTTAGAAAAGACACTAGAAGAGAATGCATTTGGAACCTATTACTGGTTTAATTTATACAGTTATCATTCATACATTTGAATGTTTAGTTTCCACATACTTACTGAACAAGTTAATAATTTAAAAGAATCACTCTCACACAAGACTGTATAACTTCATTTTCACAGGAGAAGAATATGTTTCTCTAACCAGACTCATAATTGCAATCATGTCATAGGACCAGTTCCCAGCCCCGTTCCACCTGCTTTTATTTATTTATTTATTTATTTATTTATTTTTTAAAACCTTTAATCATCATCATCATCATCATTCATTTTATCTTATTTTAATGGCATAACAGTTGCAAATAAAAATACACAGAATATAAAAATGTAAACATTGGAGATAAAATCAAAATGAAACCGAGCTTACAGATGCATTCATACATGGTCAGATTTAAATTTAAGGATGTCAGCCAGAAATTTTGCCACAGCATCGCTAACCTCCCCCTCAGTATTGTTCAATAAATAATAACAGGGTGGCAGAATAGACAAATCTGGGAAGAAAGAAAGCTTGCAAAATAAATCTTTACAGAGATTATGATAAAACAAACAATCAAACAATATATGTTGAACTGAGTCGGGAATATTCACTCCACAGGAACAGAGTCTGTCACCTAAAGGGACTCGATGATATCTCCCTTGTAAAACTTTGGAGGGAAACGTGTTTAGTCTAGCCAACATAAATGCCCTGTGATGACTTGGAATGGTTAAGTCTGATAGATAATGGGGCATTTTGCTGCAGAAAGCATAAAGACCTAAGGAAGCTCGGGAGCAAATATAAGGGTCTGTTGAACGTAGTTTCATTTCCTCTAACTCCAATGGTCTCAATTTAATACATTTGAAGATATATGACTCATCAGAAGTAAACAAATCATCAACCTCTATCCCCAACTGGTTAAGTTTGGACGTAAGAACTGCTGACCAGGATGAAATATATGGGTCTTTTTTCATACAATCAAGAAGGCTGTTAGGATCTGTTCTAAAGTGAATTTTGAGCCAGAATTTAAACACTGAAATCCAGGCTTTTGTCTCCACCAAAGACTGACCTATTTCAGAGTAGTGAGCAAAGTAGGACACACATTTTGGCATACCAAGAATTTGTCTAAAGAATCAGACTTGAATGCCTTCCACTTTCCTGGTAAATGCTGAGATCCATATAGGGATACCATAGAGAATTTGGGCTAGTGTTTTATCTTTGAACACCTTAATTGCTGCCAGAACTAATTGGTTGCCCCTTGCAAAAAAAAAACTGTTTAATTTGAGCAACCAAACATTTAGCCAAGTTGACGGTGTTGTTACGATGTGAAACCCAGCTTAACGTGATTAAAAGTGATCTCCAAGTTTTTTTTTTTTTGTTTGCTCAATTGTTGAGTTGCCAATAAACTATCTCTGTGGGTGCCAGCAATTTGAAAAGACAATTACTTTAGATTTGGCATAATGGATAGAGAGTGAATTACAATTACAGTAGTCATAGAAGGCATTCCAATACCTTTGCAGGCCCACACTTGTGCAAGAGAGGATGGTAGTATCATCGGCATAAAGTAATAAGGGGACCGCTCAGCCTGTTGGTTTAGGCGCATGACTATTAATAGGGTTCAAAAATTGTACCAGGTCAGTTAAAAATAAATTTAAAAGATGCAGGGCCAGCATGCAACCTTGTTTAACCCCCTTTAACACTGGGATTTTGCTATTCAAATCACCATTAGAAGAAATTTTCACTTGGCAAAAAGTATTAGAATGAAGTTTCCTCAAGAGAAACAGCAGACAAGGGTCCATTCCCAGGTAACCTAGCTTAATCCATAGTTGGGCTCTATCTATTGAATCACATGTGCCCTTCAAGTTGATGAAGGCAGTTCTAAATGTTTGGCATATAATTTGCCCACTATAGATAATAAATTAATGGAGTGGAAATATTCTGGTAACTCCAACCCCCCCCTTTTGTAAATTGGGATAATTATAGAATCAAGCCAAGAGTTTGGGATGGAGCCATGCAGATCAATGAAAGAGAACAATTTTGCAAGGGGCAAGAGCCACCAATTGGCAAACTTTGTGAATACCTCAGCGGCAAGGCCATCAGGGCCTGGTGCTTTACCCGCTTTTAATCCTTCAATAAATCACTGATTTCCTCTAGAACTACTGGAGGCCAGACCGGCATATCAGTAACTGTGGGGTTTGCTAAGATAGGAGGGGATACACATAGAGCAGCAAAAATGTTAGAGAAGTAATCAACCCATGTTTGCGCAGAAATATTTGGGTCAGTAACATAATTGTTTTTTAGATTACCCAGAATGATTCTCCAGAAAGCCTTATTATCATTAGATTTTATTGAGTGGTAAAGTTGGTCCCATTTATTCTGAAAGAAAGCTTTCTTTTTGGATGTAATAAGCTCCAGGTAGGCTGTCTTACAAGCAATATAGGCCTTAAATTTTGTTGGGTCTTTGGAGTGACAGGCCTTTTTAAATAATGCTCTCAGTTCTTGTTTCCAAGCTAAACAATCTGTATTGAACCAGCTAAAGAGACTGGACCTAGACAAGATCACAGGTTTAGCTTTAGCACTAGAGTAATCAATTAATGATGAGAATCCTGAAAGGATTGTATCATCTGAAATGGAATTTATGTTTGAATCCCTTAATCTGCATAGTGCTTCAGAGCCAAAGAGGGAAGAAAACTCCCTTTCTAGGGTGGGGGAACACTTGATTTTTTTTAGAACATTCTCAAAGGCCTTCACAGATTGGGAAGATGATACCATATTAACCTCCAGATCCAATCTTAAAGATAGAATTAGGGGCAAGTGGTCACTTTCCATGCACGAATCCATGTAAAAGTTATCAATAGATGACAGAAGGTTGGGTGAACCCAAACAAAAATCTATCACACTGCAACCCCGTGTGGAAAAAAAAGTAAAATCAGTTGCAGACAGAAATTTGGAGAGACCATTAAATAGCATTGTGTGCTATGCAGAATTCAATTAATCTAAGACCTGCCTTATTGGTTAAAGTATCTTTAGAACAACGGGGCAAACATAATTGTAGTGGAAGGGATTCAGCCACTTCAAAGCCAAAATGAGAGATCCATTTCTGATTATTACTGCCTAGCTGAGCGTTCAAGTTCAAGTTCAAGTTTATTTATATCCCGCCCTTCCCACCGAAGTGGCTCAGGGTGGCTCACAACACATAAAAATCTAACATAATTTGAATTTAAAACATCTTACACAGTTAAAACAGTAGAATAATACAACATAAAAAATAATAAAATAATAAAACATATAAAATATATAATGGCGGTCTATCAGAACTACACTCAGCTTCCAATGCCAGTTAATTATAAGCCAGACGGAAGAGGGCTGTCTTACAGGCCCTGCGGAACTGACCAAGGTCCCGCAGGGCCCTCACCTCTTCCAGCAGTTGGTTCCACCAGAAAGGAGCCATTATGGAGAAGGCCCTGTCCCTGGTGGATTGCAGGCGGGCCTCCTTTGGCCCGGGAATAACAAGCAGATTTTGAGATCCTGATCTCAGTACTCTCTGGGGAACATGTGGAGACAGTCCCTAAGGTAGGCAGGTCCTAGGCCATATAGGGCTTTAAAGGTAATAACCAGCACCTTGTACCAAACTTGGTATATTATTGGCAGCCAGTGCAGAGTCCGGAGCCCTGGCCGAATGTGCTCCCATCTTGGGAGCCCCAATAACAACCGGGCCACGACATTCTGCACTAACTGCAACTTCCGGGTTCGGCACAAGAGCAGCCCCATGTAGAGGGCATTACAGTAGTCCAATCTCGAGGTGACCGTTGCATGGATCACCATTGCTAGGTCGTCACGCTCCAGGAAAGGAGCCAGCTGCCTCGCCCGCCTAAGATGAAAAATTTGGATTTAGCAGTGGCTGCTATCTGAGCCTCCATCGTTAAGGAAGGCTCCAATAGTACCCCCAAACTCCTGACCTTGTGCGCTGCTGTCAAAAACTGGCAGGGGGATTTCCCCTCCCAGACCACAACGACCCAAGCAAAGGACCTCTGTCTTCGCGGGATTTAGCCTCAGCCCGCTCAGCCTGAGCCACCTGGCCACGGCTTGTAATGGCCGGTCCAAGTTTTCTGGGATGCAGGCCGGCCGTCTATAAGCAGATAGAGCTGGGTGTCATCAGCATACTGGTGACAACCCAGCCCATACCTTTGAGCAATCTGGGCAAGGGGGCGCATATAGATGTTAAATAACATCAGGGAGAGAACCGCTCCCTGAGGCACTCCAGAATCAAGCGTGTGTCAACCGCGACCCTTTGTCCCCGACCCTCAAGGAAAGAGGAAAGCCATTGTAAGGCCAACCCCTGAATCCCTGTGTCGGTGAGGTGGCAGGTCAGTAGCCGAAGGTCAACCGTGTCGAACGCTGCTGACAGGTCCAACAACATCAGCACCACCGAGCTACCCCGGTCCAGATGCCGTTGAAGGTCATCTACCAGGGCAACCAACACCGTCTCCGTCCCATGGCCGGGCGAAAGCCGGACTGAAGGGGATCATTAAAATCACCAAAAATCATGAGCTGAGCAGTATGGAATTTCCTAGATAAAGACATCACATAATCAGAAAATTTCTCCCAGACAGCATCAAACTCCAGCTCTCCATTAGAAGGGGCTGGAGAGGACAGCAATGAAGCCTGGGCAAATGGTGGGCGAGGATCCAAGAGGACCATCTTAAATGGTAAGTTGGATTTCACCAAAGCAGCCAGGCATGCTTTACTGCGACCTTTAGAATGAGTTCTATAAGCAGAGAGATTAAAATCCATCAGTCTAAAACTGTCTTCCGCCCATGTTTCCTGAAGGAAGACACAATCAAAAGATTTCAAAAAGTCCAAAAAATCTGAGTCTTTCACTTTACTCTTCTACCCAGCTATGTTCCAGGAGGCAATGTGGATATTCCTTGTGGCTTCCCTAGCTGGTAGTCAATCGATAATGGATATCATTTCTATTCTGGCGTCATCAGTGAAAATACAGCCGTTATGTTGGGGTGCCCTTGAGCCAGTTAGAGAGGCTTCCATAGTCAGATCAATTAAGTCAGCCGATGGAGGACAAGGGGACAGGGGGCTGCCTGCAGGATCCAGGTTGATTGAAAGAACTGATTTCCCCGGCTCTAAAGACGTTTGTAGTTGCCCCTTAGTACATTCAAGTCTTACAAGGATCGCCTGTTGTTCTTTTGCTGGAAGGCTCCCAAATGACTGCAGAAGGTCATCTTCTATTGAAACATTAAGGGGACTATGTCTCGCATCCATAGAGGGCTGCACTGATGACTCATTATCCAACTCGGGGTTTAATTGGGACTGACTACAGCATGCTGGATACCTTAAAACACATCGAAGCCTTATATTTTGCCGCTAAAGTTGATGCCTTCTTCAAAAGATGAGGATTACTTTGTGTACTGTCCCTTGCAGACAGATTAGGGAGCAGAGCATTAGTCTGAGAGTTAATAAAGGATCGCACAGGGAAAACCCCCTTAGACACAAGTAATTCTTTTGCCTCAAAATTAGTGAAGGAATGTTGGGGGATTAAAAAGTAAGCAGAATCCTCTGCATTTGAGACTGATCATTAAGAGATTTGATGGTAATCAAGTCAATTTTGTGATAGTTCAGATGAAGAAGTTCACAGAGATGAGATTTAACTAAAAGTTTACTTCCTGCCATAAGGACAAATTGTGATGCATACCTTATTGGGCTGTAGAACCAATTGTTGTATGTTCCTTTCATGACCCACACTGACCTTATACTCCGTAAAGGAGCTCTGGAGAGGGCTCTCACAGCAGCTGCCCTTTCTTGTGTATAAACAATTTTATTGGTAACATATGGTAGTGAATCTATCAATATCTTACAACTTAAAAAGCAATTCGTCTACCCCATATCTTACTTTTCTCCCACCCCTCCCCCTGTTACTTGACCCCCGCCAGTTTTGTTTACTTAAGAAAACAGATATTAAGGTACACTTAACTATTAAAAAAAATAAAAACAGAAAAATCCAAAAGTTATATTCTTCTTTTAAAACTTAATCATTATCAAAAACTGTCCAATATCCTTTTATTTTCCACTCTTTTTCTATGTAACTTCTGAACTTCTTCCACTCCCTCTTAAAAACTTCCAAATCATAGTCTCTTAATGTTCTTGTTAATTTGTCCATTTCACTCCATGTCATAACTTTTATAATCCAGTCCCATTTCTCTGGTATTTTTTCTTGCTTCCACAGCTGTGCATACAATGTCCTAGCAGCTGAGAGCAAGTACCAGATTAAAGTTCTATCTTCTTTTGGAAATGTTTCCATTTGTTGTCCCAACAGAAAAATCTCTGCAACTTTATTGAATTCATATCCCAACATTTTTGAAATCTCTTGCTGAATCATCTGCCAAAACATTTTAGCTCTTTCACAAGTCCACCACATATGGTAGAAAGAACCTTCATGCTTTTTACATTTCCAGCATCTGTCAGGCATCTTATTGTTCATCTTTGCCAGTTTTTTAGGAGTCATATACCATCTATACATCATCTTAAAACAATTTTCTTTAATACTTTGACATGTGCAAGTTCTTCCACAGATATTCCTAAGATTCCATTTTTATTTCTTTATTAACATTAATTGCCCATTTAATCATTTGAGATTTCACTACTTCGTCCTCTGTAGACCATTGTAAAAGTAATTTGTAAACTTTTGAAATTAATTTGTCATTATCTCCAAGCAGAACTTTTTCCAATTCCATTTGTTCTTTTCTTATTACTCCAGTTTTAATGTCATTCTCTACCAAGCTCTTTATTTGTTGCATTTGAAACCAATCATATTTGTAACTCAATTCTTCAGCAGTTTTCAGTTCTATTTTCCCACTTTGTATTTTTAACAATTGACTATATGACAACCACTTTTCTTCACCTATCTCAGCCGTTATCTTTATTACTTCAGCTGGCACTATCCATAAAGGTGTTTCTCATCACCATATTTCTTGTATTTTATCCATGTATTTAATAAATTGCTTCTTATATAATGGTGGGAGAAAAGACCATCCATCCTTTTTTTTCCATAATACAAATACGCGTGCCAGCCAAATTTATTTCCATGACCTTCTAACATTAGAAGTTTTTTTGTTTAACAGCGTTATCCATTCTTTTATCCACACTAAACAAACTGCTTCATGATATAATTTTAAATCTGGTAGCTGAAATCCGCCTCTCTCTTTGGCATCTGACAAAACTTTCATTTTAATCCTTGGCTTCTTCCCAGCCCACATGAATTCTGAAATTTTCCTTCGCCATTTATCAAATTGTTTAGCATCCTTCAAAATAGGAATAGTTTGAAACAAATACATTATCCTTGGTAGAATATTCATTTTGATTGCAGCAATTCTGCCCAGCAATGACAGATTAAGCTTATTCCATTTTAACATATTTTCGTCTATTTTACGCCACAATTTCTCATAATTATTTTAAAACAGATCAATATTTTTCATTGTTATCTCCACCCCTAGGTACTTTACCTTAGAAGTGACTTCACAGTCCATTAGTCTCTGTAATTCTTGTTGCTTATTCATCTGCATATTTTTACACAGAATTTTTGATTTTTCTCTATTAATACAAAATCCCACCAACTCCCCATATTCTTGTATTTTAGCTAACAACAAAGGTGTAACTTGTAAGGGATTTTCATTTACAAACATTATGTCGTCAGCAAATGCTCTATATTTGTAAGTACATCCTTTTTTTCGTAAACCCTGTATTTCTTTTTCTTCTTGAATCTGCATCAATAAAATTTCAAGAGTCATTATAAACAACAGTGGTGAAAGTGGACAGCCTTGTCTAGTACCTTTACTAATTTTCATTTCTTCTGTGAGGTCTGCATTGACACACAATCTTGCCCTTTGTTCAGAGTATATTGCTTTTATCATTTTTATAAAACTTTCTCCCAACTCCATTTTTTCCATTACAGCAAACATAAAGTCCCAGCTTAAATTGTCAAATGCTTTCTCTGCATCTGCAAAGAATAATGCTACTTCTTTTCCTGGATGTCTTTCATAATATTCTACAAAATTTACAACAGTCCTAATATTGTCTCTTATTTGTCTTTTGGGAAGAAACCCTGCTTGATCTTACTTTATAAAATTTATCAGATGTTGTTTAAGCCGTTCTGCCAAGATTCTTGTAAATATTTTGTAATCATTATTTAATATCGAAATTGGTCTATAATTTTTTACATTCGTGGCATCTCTATCTTCTTTAGGTATCAACGAAATAACAGCTTCTTTCCATGTATTTGACACTTTCCCTTTTACTCTTATGTTCATCAGCTTCTGCAATTTTGGTATTAATTCATCCTTCAGAGTTTTAAAATATTTAACTGTATATTCATCCGGCCCAGGAGCTTTTCCATTTTCCATTTGGATCATTTCAATCATTTCAATTGGATCATTCAAAACTTTTCTCATATTTTCAGTTAGGGGATCTATTTTTAACTTTTGTAGATATTTATCTATCTTCTCTTTCTTTACTTTAACACCTTTAAACAGTTTGGCATAGTACTTGAAAAATTCTCTTTTTATTCCCTCTTGAGTGACCACTTCCCTTCCATCTACCACAATTCTACTAATAGTTCTATTTTCTCGCTTTTTCTTCAGTTGCTATGCCAAATACTTTCCCGGTTTATTTGCTCCTTCAAATGATTTTTGCTGAAGTCTTTTCAAACTCCATTCCACTTCTTTATTCAACAAATGTCTTAGTTGAGTTTGTAACATTGTAATTTCTTTTAGAATTTTCTTTTTCCCTGGTCTTTTTGTCAGCTCCTCTTTCTTCTTCTTTATTTCATTTTGGATGTCCACTAACTGTTTTTCTTTTCTTCTTTTATCTTTATTGTTCAAGGTAATCAACAATCCTCTCATTACTGCTTTATAAGCATCCCAGACCGTCTGAAACTCAATATCTTCCCTATCATTCACTTGGAAAAAAGCTTTAGTTTCTTTTTCTAGATATGTCACGGTTTCCTTATTCTGCAGCAAATCCTCATTCAATCTCCATCTTCTCAATTTCTTGGACAATTTTGTAATCCAAATTATTGGGTTATGATCAGCCCCAATTTTAGGTAAAATCTCTATCTTCTTTGTTATAAGACTTAAGTCTTTAGTTTCCCACAGTATGTCAATTCTAGAAAAGGTTTTATGTCTTGCTGAAAAAAAATTATAGTCCCGCACTTCAGGGTTAAATTTCCTCCATATATCTTCTAAATGTTCTTGTTTAACCAACTCAAAGAAAGACTTTGGCAATTTCCCTTCTTTCCCATCATTTTTTTTCCCTCCAGATCTATCCAATAAGTTCTTAACTGTTCCATTGAACTCTCCCATTAATAATACTTGATCATAGGTCAATTCATCAAGTTTTTGCATAATGTCTTTTTAAAAAGTGTCTTTTGCACCATTAGGCGCATACAGCCCCAATAACAATGTGTTTTTTTCCCATTTAAAGTTGTCTCCACTGCTACAAATCTTCCATCTTTATCTTTAAACACTAATTTTGGCTCCAATTCTTGTTTAACATATAAAACCACTCCCCTTTTCCTCTGTTCTGCTAATGAAAAAAATTCTACTCCCAATTGTTTGTTCCATAAAAATTTATAATCCTTTTGTTTAATATGTACTTCTTGCAAACATATTATATTACAATTTTAATCCAATGAAATGTTGCCCTTCTTTTTTGTGGTGAATTTAGTCCATTAACATTCCAAGACAATCATTTGTAATCCATCATGGTGCAATTTTTTTATTTTCTTCAAAAAATCTACGCAACTCCTGAGCATTTATAAGTGTGACTCTTTTCCCCTGGAGTTCAAAGCTCAAATCTTCAGGTATAATCCATCTGAATCTTGTGCCATTGTCCCTCAGTTTTTCTGTCAATTTTTTATATGTTCTCCTATCATTTATCACTTGCCTTGGTAGCCCCTTCATGATTCTCACTTTACTGCCTCCCACTATCAGTACCTTTTCAAAAATTTTATTCATGATCCTTCCCACCACTTCTTTTGTCATATATCTTACAACAACATCTCTTGGTAGATTATTTTTCTTGGCAAAAAATGAGTTCACTCTGTACATATAATCATACATATTTTTAGACTCTTCAGGATCTTCCTCTAAGAATTCTGCAATTATTTTTATTATATATCCTTTCAAGTCACCATCCTCCACTTCAGGTACTCCTCTCAGACGTATCTGAGTTTCCATCATTTTGCAGTCATGGATTGTTACTTTTTCTTGAATTTTCAACAAGGTGGCATCATAAACTTTCATTTTCCCTTCTACTTCCTGCACTTTTTTAGCTGTTTCCCCAGCTTCCTTTTTGAGATCTTCCATATCTTTTTTAATCTCTGTAATAATTTCTTCTTTCGATTCATCTATCATCTTCCTCACCCCTCTCATCAATCTGGCTTCCATTGCATCCAATTGTTCCTGCATCTTCTCCATTGAAAGAGCCCTAGTTTTAACTTCACAGATTTCAATTTTTTAAGTGTCAAGTTCAAAAGATTAGGTCTTACTTTTTATGGTCAGCTTAGTTTCACCTTCCTCAGAGCTTTCTAGACCAGGATATTAATTTTTAAAGCCTTAAAAACCCCTCAAAAAACAGCAAAATTTTTGACCTCACCAATTTTTGTTTTAACTTTCAGATTCAAAAGAGTAAAAATTGCCCTTTACAGCAAGCCTAACTTTGCCATTCTCTGAGGTCCCAAAGTCCAGATATTAATGTTTAAAGTCATTAAATTTTCCAAAATGGCGGCTGCGACTTTTTATCACTCCTTAAAATTTCTATTCCCTTTTAAAAAAATTCTGAGGACTACCCAAATAATGTGACCAATAGTTCTTATCTTCTTGCCCTTTTCCAGTTAGTTCCAACAATTTATATTGTCCCAAATTCTTTTTATAACAATGTCTTTCATTAAGCCTCCCAGCAATGGCCGATGATGTTTCTTAATGGTATTTATTCCTAGAGTAGGATTTCTTTTCACTACTTCCTGTTCTGGTTACTACAAAGTCACAAGAAGATCCCACGATACTTGATGTACTTCCTTTCTTTCTCAGATGTGTTGCAGGTCTGTTCCAGTATGACGATGTTGCTTTTCTTTCCAAAACTGCAAGTAGACAAAACAATAAATTCCTTCCCACTTTTTAGCAGTTTTTAACACTGTCCATTATAGTTATAAAATCCAAATTTCGCCTCTTCCTTCCCTCTTCTTCCAAGCTCTCTATATTCCCTTTTCCCACTTTTTAACTTTGTCCCTCTAAGCTATAAATAGCTCCGGAGTGAAAAAAAAATCTTCTGTACCTTTTTTCCTGATTATCCAAGTTTCCACTGGTCTTTCAAAGCTTTAGCTGTTTTACAATGTCCAAGAAGGTTAGGATCCTGACGCGCTTATGTCAAATGAATGACTCTGGATACTTCTGCAGATGATGACTGTGCAACTTCCCCTGAGACCCCTCAAAGCCTCAAAAGAGTCCCCTCTGGGGCTCTCTTTAAGCCAAGGTAAATCTCATTAAAGTTTTCCGTGCATGTCTTGGACTAATCTCTAACTGAGAAAAGTAGGCAGTAGGCATTAATTTGCCCTCCACTACCCCAAACAGAAGTTCCAGCCAGCTCCCGTTATGAGAGACAGCTCAGTTTGACATTTTCCTCCCCCGGAAGACAGCAGCTGCCCTTTCAAGGACAACCTCTGCCAGAGCTATGGCTGACCCAAGGCCATTCCAGCAGGTGCAAGTTGAGGAGTGGGGAATCAAACCTGGTTCTCCCAGATAAGAGTCCACACACTTAACCACTGCACCAAACTGGCTCTCCAGTTTGATCTTCTAATCCCTTTAACTTTTTAAAGATACATTCCACTGTGTTTGCAATCAGGGTAATTGGGGCGAGTTCATCAGAAAACATGGATCTTTCTTCATTATCACAGGATATTTGTAACTCATGCTGTCTCTGCTGCATCTTTAAACCCCCAGGCCCCACCCCAGACTAGAGTTGAGAGTCTACGACATCTTCATGGTGAGACTCATTAGTCAGTTCATTAGTCAGTTTCTTCTTTACTGCTGGCTCTAACTCATCTTCTAGAGGGGAGAAGCGATTTGATGTTTTAATAGCAAATGACAACAGAGCAGATTTGGACTTGTTGTTTAAGGTAAAAAAGTCCTCTATCCTAAACTGTTTGCAAACTGGCAAAGAAGCAGATTCCTCCTCCACTTCTCTTGGCTGCTTGTCCAATACCATTAAGAGGGTTCTGTCGGATGGCAATTGTCACTGTTCTGATAAAAAATATAAATAAAACAAATACCAGACAACTAATGTCTTAAAACTTACAGATAAAGCCACAACATCTGCTAAGAATATCATGAAATGTCTTTAAAAGCCAAATTTGTCAGAGTCAACACTGTAGCTGACTGCACTCTGCCATGTTGCTTTGCAGGAGTTGGTTTAATTTCAACCTTCGGTTAGATTCACAGTTCAAATTAAGAGACTCTAAAAAAAACTGTCTTTGAGGGACAACGTAAGACTTTGCAAAACTTTATAAAACATCAGCTGTAGTTCGCTAGCTGCAGCAGCTTCTGAGTCAGAAAGTGAAAGCAGAAGCTTATTAACTGATTAAACAGCCAGAGCTTGAGAAAGATGAAACAGCTGCACCAAAAATTAAAAGTGAGGCGATAAGATAAGACTATTTAAAAACAATTTCTTTTATCAAGGCAAGATAAAAGGTAGAAGATTGAAAACAACTTAGCGTTTTTAGGAGCGAAGAAACAAATGTCTGCCTTCCTCCAAATCTGTGCAGTCAGCCCTCCATTCCACCTGCTTTTGCTAAAAAGAGCCACTCGATAAATCTTTAAAATGTGCAATTTATGTACAGCAACTTTACTGTTATGCTTAAAACAATTGCTGGAGATCTTACAGAGCTGGAGCAGAATTAGTCTAGGAACTGAGCGTTTAGTCTTTTAATATGTGTCTTTTACAGCTTTTGAGGTTTGCTTGTAAATTATTTAACACATCATGTTGTTGTTGTTTTAAATTCATGCCTAAAATCAAAATCAGATTTGTATTGTTTAAAAACATGGAGCAAATGGATTCCTATAGAGGAAACACCTGTTACTAGTAAAGAATTAAAGTGATGTTCCATATCCCCATGAAACTGAATAAAGAGTTCAAGGCACCACTTAGACAAAAATAACTTCAACTAAATCCAACAAAGACCATCAATCACACCAGAAAACCTTGATGAAATGTTTTCATTACTTGGTGTGCCAAAAAAAGGTATCTTTTGTGGGGAGGGGGGGAGGGAAGACTCCTTGGGGATATTTTGACTGATTAATTATACAAATAGATTGCCTCTTTAGTAACAAACAGGTTGCAAGCAAAATCTCACAATGCAAACTTCTGCATATCTCTCAAAGTTTGAAGATATTGCTTTGCATATAAATAACAAAGATAGATTCACTTCTCACTACAAGGGCTTTGATGACTTAGAATGGAAAGTGAGAGCAAATACATAGACAGCACTCAAAGTCATTAATTTATTATACTGACAACCTTTCATTCGTTCACAGAATTCAGAATATAGGTTTATCAAAAGTCATTCTATTTTATCTTTACAATATCCCAGGAAACTGGGAGTTAAAATAAATGGCCTCTCTTTTTTAAAAAATAAAAATATTGAGATAGGATCAGAAAGAGTCAATTATAATGCATGGAATATAGATTCTGTTAGAACAGAAATTATAAACTTCAGCACACATATGAACTCTTCTACAATACACAATGATAATTTGCTGGATTGGTCTTTCCAGTGAAATGCATGAGGATTCCAACACTAGAGCTCCCTGAGTATGTTGCTGCCTTCAATCTGAATGCACTGTTAAAGCACATGGAAAGTTGTTGTTTTAGCAGTCATATGTCAAACGCCCCACTGAACTGCCTGGTTAAAACATACTCATTTAGTTCTAAGAACCTAACTAGAAATTAGACACTACACTAGAAACCATGAAGATTTGTGGCTATACTGTAGCTGTAGCTGTACTGCATAGAGACCTCTCTCTCCATAAATTGGTTGAAATACAGTGGATTGTTACATTTAGTAACTCAGGCGAGTAAAGCTATCTATACTAGGGGTGGCCAACGGTAGCTCTCCAGATGTTTTTTGCCTACAACTCCCATCAGCCCCAGCCAGCATGGCCAATGGCTGGAACTGGTGGGAGTTGTAGGCAAAAAAACATCTGGAGAGCTACCGTTGGTCACCCCTGATCTATACCATTGCCCCACAGAGATCACAAAAATGTAGGCATGCAAACTTTATTTTGTCTGTTTTGTGTGTGTGTGTGTTCACTTTCTTTCTAGTGGAAGTGCAGCTGCTGTAGAATCATTTGAATTCGAAAAATAGGAGGATGAAATTAAAACTGCATTCAGGGGAACTACTACTGTATTTTTATGTATATATTTATTTATTTTTAGGAAATGGGAGAGTCTCCTAACACCACACCGAAAGTCTCCTGGCTCTACCACCAAAGTCCCCAGATATTTCCTGAGTTGGACCTGGCAACCCAATTGAAGTGCTGGAAGTATCAAAGGCCAAAACAGGCCTGGAAACGGTCCTATCTCCTTCCTTTTACTGACAGAAACCAAAAGTTGAAATACTGTTGTGCTGGCCTAGCAAACCCTCACATATTGCAGGTGCTCCTTGAATAATTTTAACAGGTTTTAGCACCTGGTTTGTTTGTTTGTCTACTTTTCTGCAAATCTGGGCTTTTCTTGGGTTTATACATTATCTGTACATAGATCCAGTCTTTGGATGTACATACCCACAGATGGGGCCATGTTGAGAATTAGATATATTGATATGTCATTGAACTATCATAGAGCTAGAAGCATATCACATATGTAATTTTAGCAGATTGTGGGGATCTAATGAAATAAGCTGCCCTGAGCCTGCTTCGGCAGGGAGGGCAAGCTATATATATATATATATATATATGTATTAAAATGTTCTGGAGACTGTTCTTTAAATTATTAGGATAGTATAAGGACTATAGACAAGGAATACAACCCTACAATTAGCTCTCAGTTTTAAATGCTTTCTAGCTTGCACTTGTGGAAAGAGCTTATGTTACTCATGACAAGTTATAGAGGTATTATTATCATTACAAAAAACATATTTAATATATTAAAGGTAGCATATGTAAATAACGACTTTAATATAGTCTTCAAAAGAAAATATTAACTTCTTAAGGTTAGAGGGTCAGGGCTTTTGAGGGCACTCATCTTAATTAGCTGTCTAGACTTTACTGTTTAAAAATACTGTCAATAGTTCTTTGGTGAATAAAGTCCATAGTGTATCATTATCCTCCTGTAAAATAAATTCATAACAGCAGCTTTCTGGAAGGCAACTTCTTCTGCATATTTATATAGTGTGCTCTTCCTTCCACTCCCCAATTCCTACAAATATTTTAAAGAAAATTCAATCAATTACAGTAGCAAAGTGGCACACAAACAGTGTCATTTTATGAATGCTTTACTGGGAGTGTGGCTGAATAAACTGAGCAGGATTTGGAATGTAGGATTGCTCTTGAATTCTTTTCATCTTCTGGTTCTCCTCCCACTAACTTAATGATATATTTCTGTTTTACTAGCAGGTTACCACAAAGCAAAAAGAGAACTGTCTGGAGTATTAGCAATACCCAAAGTCAGTAGTTGTGTTATGTATTATGACATACTGCGGCAAAAGAGTCCTGTTGGGCTGAAACAGCCTGAAAGGTGGAATATATTTGGAAAAAATAAACCCCAGGACATTGTGGTTTAATATCACTATAAGTAAGAAGATATCTGCAAAGCAAGCTTCCTTGATATCAGTGAGGCTCCTTTGTAAATATTATGTAAGAGATTTTTACTCTTCCATTCCTTATATGCTTTCAAAGAGCTTAAAATCCATAGAAAGTCAGACAAATGCACTAAATGGTGGGCATTTCCTCCTCCCAATTTTATTACAAGAGTCTATTTCACATTCATGCCCTGATGAATATTGTCCTTTTCTGCAGGACCACGCCTTTTTTTAAAAAGCAGTGGAGATACTGCTGTTTTAGGCTTCCCAAATCTCCCGCTCTGGTGGGAGACTTCTGGGTTCGCAGCCTCATCTCCCGCTCTTCAAAACTCTGGAAGCGGGGGTGGAGGGGGGGGAGAACATACCTTTAGGCTTCATGTTGTAGAGCTCCTGAGCCATTTGCAAAATGTCTGCCCCTTTAAGGCTGGGCAGGAAGCAGGAAGCAGAAAGGGCTTCTGAGAACGGCCTCTCCCTTTCTTTTGCTTTCGTTTTCACAGGAAGTAGAGTTGTCCGGAGGAAGATCTGGTAAGTGTGTGTGTGTGAGAGGGAGGGGGTAGGGGATTCCCTAGTTTGGAGGCCCTCCCCCCCTTTAGAAAGCGTGGGGGGAGGGAAATGTCTACTAGGCACTCTATTATTCCCTATGGAGAACGATTCCCATAGGGAATAATAGGAAATTGATCCGTGGGTATTGGGGGCTATGGGGGGCTATTTTTTGAGGTAGAGGCACCAAATTTTTAGTATAGCATCTAGTGCCTCTCCCCAAAATACCCCCCAAGTTTCAAAACGATTGGACCAGAGGGTCCAATTCTATGAGCCCCAAAATATGGTGCCCCTATCCTTAATTATTTCCTATGGAAGAAAGGCATTTTAAAAGGTGTGCTGTCTCTTTAAATGTGATGGCAAGAACTCCCTTGGAGTTCAATTATGCTTGTCACATCCTTGTTCTTGGCTCCACCCCCAATGTCTCCTGGATCCACCCCCAAAGTCTCCTGGATCCACCCCCAAAGTCCCCAGATTTTTCTTTAATTGGACTTGGCAACCCTATGCTGTTTCCCTGTGTGGCTTAAGTGTATATCATAGTTTGAAGTATGTTTTTCTCTCAGACAGACTTCAGTTATGCAAAAATGCTGAAAGAAATTTATTGACTACATTGGTTCTGGTGAGAGTCAGCAGACACATATGCTGAGCTCTGTTCTGATTGCATTTGTTTGTTTTAATTGTAGTTTAGTTTATTTTAGGATTTTTCTTTGCTTTTCTTGCTCTGTAGTGTGGTATCATTTGTTACAGTCTCGGAAAGTAGTTGTTTTTCTTTTGAAGTGGCTGACCTTGATTGGCTGGAATGATTGTCCATCCCACTTGGAAAATGTGGAGGCTAATTAATCTGTTACCTAGGCATTGGTCCTTGGGAGGAGGTTAGTTTTGCCTCTACTCTTTTATTTCTTCTCCCTCTCTTTTCTAGTTCTTATTCTTTCCAGTATTCTAGTCTATTTAATTTAACCTAGGTTGTGACAGTGGCTGTGGTTTATGTTACATTGTTTTACCTGTTTGTTGTTATTTTATTTGTTTTAAACCTGTTCATATGGGGACAGTTGTGCTCTAGGTTTGTGCTTCTGTGATGCAAACCTGTTAATACTCTCAGTTCTATTCTAGTTGTTTTATCTGTTTAGTTATTTAGCTTTATCCCATCCATTTTGTTTTCAGTATTTCTGAGCTGTAACTGTTGAATTTTAGTTTTAATTTTATAGCCATTTTAGTTATTTTATCAGTATTTTACTATTATATTTTAACAGCATATATTTTATATTCCATTAGGAATGATCTCAGTGGATATTAATCTAGGGATTGTATTAGAGTCATATTTTAACTTAATAGCACCCTGTGTTTTACAAGCTCTATTAATTTTAAGCTTTTTATTTTACTAGGAAGTATTTTACCTTATTTACTTATTTGGAGTTTTTTTTGTTTACTACATTTATACCATGCTTTCCTCCCCAAAGGGGGCCCAATGATGTTCTCCTCTCTTGAATTTTACCCTGACAACAACTCTGTGAGGTAGGTTAAGCTAAGAATATGCGACAGGCCCAAGGTCACCCTGTGAGTTTCCATGGCAGAGTGTAAATGTGAACTTGGATCTCCCAAATTCTAGTGTGACACTCTGACACTCTACCACATATTTCAGAGCACAGCAAGGTAAGGCAAGAGGGAGATGCTTTATAGCCTGCCACGTTCCAAAACTTATGCTGGTGGTTGAAATATGTATTTATTTACTTTACTTGGCCTGGCTGACTTTGGTGATGGAGCCAAGTTGGGAGGGGGGGATCCTACAAATGCTGAAGAGCATCAAGCTAAGGGGAGGGCAGTATAGTGCTTAGTTCTCTTTACCCATGAACTTTTTATATATATAAATAGACCTCACCTCCATCTTGAGGATAATGAGAAATGAAGGCAAAGTGTGAATTTTAATTGCCTATAGATTATAAATGCTTTCTCCTGGTGGAGGAAAGTACCATCAAGGTACAGCTGATGTATGACAACCCCATAGAGTTTTCAAGACAAGAGATGAGAAGTAGTCTTCTATTGCCTTCCTCTTCTTAGCAACCTGGACTTCCTTGATGGATATCAGCACTAACAAGGACCAACGCTGCTTAACTTCCAAGATCTGGTGAGATCAGGTGAGCCTGGTCCTGGATCATCCAAGTGAGGATTTTCTTCTACTTGTCTGAAATGTAGCAGATGGTACAAAACTATGCGGATACAATACATCCAGTTGGGTGGATTGGTCAAAGCTAGAAATGTGTTTTCCACTGAAGATCAATCAAAATAATTCCCTAGTATGATTAGCTTTACTTCCAGTATTAAAAAAAAAAAATCACTGAAATTGTTTTTTTTAAAAAACAACAACAAAATAATCAAATTTGGGGGGATTATGAAGCACTTTACAGATAGGTACTGTCTTAGGGTATAAGAATAATGACTATCTTAAAGCTGTTGCTGCAAAAACATTCAGTGATTGTAAAATACAAGGCTCCATGGATCAGTGTTACAACATCTCCTTTGCATGCAAAAGATCCCAGATTCAAGCCCCGGCATCTCCAGTTAAGCTAAGAGGTGATGTGAAAGACTTCCTATCTGAGACCCTGGACAGCTGCTGCCAGTCTGAGTGGACAACATTAACGTTTTAGCTGAAACAGGCCAGTCTGATTCAGTATGAGATGTATTCACTTGTGTTTGGTGTTTTATAATGATAAATTACTTGCATGTTATGATCAGGGAACTAAACTGATATACACAAATTTCCAAATTTCCTTTGCAGAAGGGGCTTTCCAGAATCCACAAAATTATCTTGCATAGAAGAACTGACCAGAAAATAAAACATGATACAAGTAAGATGTACATATTTCTAGGGTTTTTTTTTTTTTGAGGGGGGGGGGGTTGTAGAGAAGCCTTCGAAAATGCATATTCCCTAGCAGCCCCAGTCACAAAAATAGCTCTTAGATTGTGGAAACTGTGCAACCTCTTTTCACAGTAGCCTTTCTCTAAATGAATGTGCATAGGTGTGATCCCATGGAGGTGTTTAGAATCCATGCTGCACATGGGAGAATTAAAAGTCTGAATTGACCCAAATACACTACCGATATATCTATTCATTGGAAATGTTGATTCATTGCATCAGAAATTAGTTTCCTATCACAACCACAATGTTCCATTTTTGACAGCATGGGACACCATCTGTCAGTAGGGATACTCATCTTTTAAACTAGAAGTGTAATTCAAGTATAAAATACAGTTCTGGGCATCTGTTGTTGTTGTTTTTAACCTAACAGCTGTAGATTTAAAGAAGTTATATTCTAAGTCCTCTTTTAAGGCATAATGTATCAGATATCAATGACATTCTTTGTTTGTACCCCTATTATCATAGATGGTTAGTTGCTGTTGTTTTATTTCCTCCAAGTAATCAGAGTGAGGGTAATAAACAATCTGTAGTTTTCAAAATAAGGTTTGAAATTTCATTAGTCTGTATGGTGTATCTAGTATACTTATTTATCATTCATTTCAGGAAACAAAGCCACTCATTCATTTAAATGAGAGGTTTCCATACATTAAATTGATGGAAATCATTAAGAAAGGAAATTCTGCTGCTAAATGAGGTGTAGCAGCTATTTCTTCACTTATTGTTTCAGCTAAAACGGGGGGGGGGGAGGAATTAATCATGCTATTTTTTCTCGATAGTAATTAAAATCCATAAAACAATGTAAACAGAGACTTTAAAATGGAGATAAAATTTTTCACAGATATATTATGACTGTACATCTGAGATAATCCAGGACATCACCGGACAAACACATGAATAAATCCAAGGACATTATGCTTCCAAAGGGCTAAGAAAATAAACCAATATCACCATTTTGCTAGAATTATAAGAATACATGTTATTGTACTTGGTTGGATGGGGATTTATGTAGTACATTATTAATACAATTAATAAATTGATTCAGCTTTGTTCAGCTCTCCTTTTGTGAAGAATTGTTGGCATTATTTCAAATTGGGTTCTGAGGAGGAAAGGATTCAGTAAAACCCCTTTTCTTGGAATCTTTTTTTGACAATCAAATTTTGTATCGGGGGCCTAGGGCATTCAGTAGTGTATCAAAATAGACAATGCACACAAACCTTGTACACAAAGGGTCTTCAGTTACAACCAGGAAACCTGAAACAAGCAGTGACTTGTGCCTTTGGTATTCATACCTAATACCTAGACCTTTAATTGTTCCCAATAATGTCCACACTGTGTGTAGAGTCAGTAAGCTTGCTAAAAATAGAGACACTCTGGATTCTAGTCCTAATAGAATCTGAAATAAGGCAGGGGATTTGCTACCTTTATCCCTCAAATGGTGCACTGTAAACAAAAGTACTTGCAGATAAACCAACAATTTCATCAACAAAGCAGATACTTGACACTTGTATGCTACTCTACATTATATTTCTGCCTTTGATGATGCTTATGTCTTCCTTTTCTGAATGCTGCTACATGGTAATAGGTTCAAAAGCTTTTGGGGTGGGTGGGTGAGAGGCTTACTGCCCTAAGTGAATGTCTGGTTTTTTCATATGCTAGCAGTTTCTTTCAGTAAGCATTTTTTCCCTATACATGACTATCTTGATTTTAGCAAGAGGTCATTAGCATCTTTGCCAGGCAATGTCATTAAGACAAACCCAAACTGTCTGGGTATAATGAATAGCCCGGTCTTAAATCTGGAGGATTCCATTAACTACTTGATGTTGCCTTGAAAGGTATTAAAGCCTAACAATGATGAGGCAGACTGCATTACATCTTTAAGACTGCAAGAATATTAGGAAGAGGGACAAAATGAACACCCACTATGTGTTAAAAAGGTTATCCTACTGCATGTCATGTTTAGATCAGCAGACTCATCACTACTATGACTAATTGCAAACTTGTCCAAATCCCATATCTATAGCTTTGCTTCTCTTTTAACAAACTATTGAATTTACAATTAGGTGAAACTTGAAAATAAAATCACATTGAACTTTGTTGTTTTGACTGTAAGAGCACCAGAAAGAGCTGTTGAGAAACTTGGATTCAAATCCCATTCTGACATGATGCTTACCAGGTCACCTTGAACCAGTCACACCTTTTCAGTCTAATCACGGGGCTCTTGTTATGATAAAATGGGGAAGGGAGAATCATGAATTCTGCCAGAGATTTTTTTGAGAAAGCATGAGATAAAATACAGTAAATAGATATGATGCAATAGTTAATACTATTATAGTATTCAAATGCATAGCATATAATCCTCTTTATTAGCTATATAAAGAGGCACAGCATTTGGATCAGGACTGGCTCCAGTGAAGCTCAAAGGTGAAAGTGGTAAGCCTTTTATCTGAGTCCTTGAAAGTGCAGGCACCTCCAGGAAACCCAACAGGCAAAGGATTACACAGAATCAAGCTGACAATGTATTAATCAGTCAGGTGACCCAACTGAGGATGGGGAATTGTCTATTGATGTTCTGTTGATATAGAGAATGGTGAGGTGGCATTTTAATAACAACAGCAGCAACAAGAGATGTATGTTTTAGGAAGGAATCCTTTAAAGGGATATAGAGACCATCCTCATCACTCTCACTCATAGTCCAAACAGCAGGAGAAATTCTCTTTCTGTTTTGTGTTTGTTTGTTTCTGAATCCCAAGTTGCAAATTTCTTTTAAAATATTCCAGCACCAGCTGTTTTCATTACCATTCCTTCAACCTCATCAGTTGCAACTTCAGTTTAAGGTTCTCAGAGGACAGTGGCTTTAAGTCTGTATGTTCATCACTTTGCTCTTTATACTTAAGTATGGAATTTTCTTGTCTTCAAGCTGCATAAGCATCGGATCATTGCTTTCCATGGCATTATAAATTATAGTCACCTAAATATGATTTGGTGAGATTTAAGTGATGATTTAAGTGTGAAAGACTTTAAATATTTTGAGAACATAGGAAAATGTGTAATGTTCAATACAATCACAACACACACACAAAACCTCTTTCAGTGCTAATTTTGTAAAAATTATGATATATAAGTTACAGCATTTTAAAAGTATGATTGTGATTGGGGTTGGAGGGAGTTGAGTTTGTTTTCAAATTTCATCAGCAAAATAAAACTTTAATCACAATTCACTGAAAATTGAACATATATGAACATATATGAAGCTGCCTTATACTGAATCAGACCCTTGGTCCATCACAGTCAGTA
This sequence comes from Heteronotia binoei, assembly GCF_032191835.1. Taxonomy (NCBI): domain Eukaryota; kingdom Metazoa; phylum Chordata; class Lepidosauria; order Squamata; family Gekkonidae; genus Heteronotia; species Heteronotia binoei. The sequence continues at coordinate 71,538,989 of NC_083231.1, forward strand.
TTGTCTTCTCAGACTGGCAGCGGCTCTCCAGGGTCTCAAGCTGAGGTTTTTCACACCTATTTGCCTGGACCCTTTTAGTTGGAGATGCCGGGGATTGAACCTGGGACCTTCTGCTTACCAAGCAGATGCTCTACCACTGAGCCACCATCCCTCCCCTTAAACCATGAAAGCTTCATCTGACAATTTCCACACATTTTGTCTCTATTAAAGGGACAGGACATTCTCCCCCTTCTCCCAGGCATGTTGGTAACCTGATGGATAGGCCCACATTATTTTCATTTGCTGGAGAATTTTCAATAGGAATATAACTTTCCTCCCTCAACTTAATGCTGAATCCTGTAAAACAGGCTGTCAGGTCCTGCTAAGGTGCAAAATCTAAGTATTGTAATAACAAAGTAATTTTTGATATATTTATGCAAATGTTCATTATTATTAAAAATCCATTTCCAATTCTCACCAGCAAGTTATGAAAGACATTTGTGCTGTTGATCTCAATTTTATATATATATATATCCTGCTGTGAATAAAACAAAATCCTGGCCACTGTTTTTTAAGCTATAGTTTATCTATTTTACGATTTATAGCAGTGCTTAGGACTTAATGAAAAATTGTTTGGGAGGACATGTGATATTCCAATTTTTTTTAAGGTCTCAAAGCAATGGAAGGAAGGCTCATGGTTTGATACCTTAGCCCTTCTCCCTACAGTGCCTATGAAGAATGAGATAACTTTACAGGGGTCAGGAGTGCCTGGCCCAGATTTCAATAGCATCAGGGCTTTTTTGAGCAGGAATGCACCGGAACATAGTTCCAGCTGGCTTGGTATCAGGGGGTGTGCCTAATAAGCAAATGAGTTCCTTCTGGGCTTTTTCTTTAAAAAGTTATGTGTGAAACAGTGGTGATGTCAGGGGTATGGTCTAATATGCAAATGAGTTCCTGCTGAGCTTTTTTCTACAAAAAAAGTTCTGAATACTATTATCAAGATATATTCTACTTCTGTCACATTTACAAAACAAAATTAAGGAGTGTGACTGGTAGATACACAAGTTATACCATGACTTGTAGTACATACAGTACTTGATATGGGTTATAACTCCATATCATTTCTTTGACTGAAATTATCTTCTCAAACCTGCTAATAACAATAGAATGTGTGTGTTGCGGTAGGGTTGTGTTGGGGTGGGGTTGGGGGAGATTCCAATATTATACTTTCCCACAGATCATAGCCTTGGGGGTCAGTTATCATCATTGATTGCGGTTTCAAAGTGTTGCATTCAGTCTCTAAGGTCTCTAAGGTGAGACTTCCTATCCAGTTTTTTTGAAGTTATAAAATAATTATGGAGAGCCTTAGAATCACAGAGTTGGAAGTGACTTCCAGCGTCATCTAGTCTAACCTCCTGTACAATCCAGGAACTTCACAAATAACTCCCTGTCATGATCTTAAGCCTAGTGAAGTCTACAGGCTCCAGAGAAGCTTGTGCAGGAGTAGCTACATAGCCTACATCTCCCAAGATCCCTTCTGTCCCTCTGATTGGGTGAAAGCAGTTTTGGAGGGAAAACTGGCCAGGGGTGGGACCTGGGAGGAAAGCTTATGTATGCCAATCTGTAGACAGGGTTGCTGTCAAGAGAAGGCAGCTGGAGGGTTCCTCATGCAAGGAGGTGGGTCTGTTTGGTATTAGAAGAAAGAAAAGTTTAGTTAGATGTGTAAGCGCTTTTATTTATTTATTAGCAATAAAGCCAGTTGTAGGAAGAAATACAATGGGCCCTAGAAAAAATATTTGGGAGGGGGGTGATGAATGTGTAGGTGGCAGGAAGGAAGGAAGATAGACAAACAGAATGAAAGAGAGAGACAGAGAAAGGATGGTAGGGAAAAGATGGGGAGAGAAGAGTGAAAGGCCCTTTCTCCATTCAGCTTTGCTCCAGATCTACTGAGCACTGAATCCACCTGCTACAAACTCACATCATTCAAAATGCTTCTACATTTAAAACTATGCTACTCACCTTTTGTGGAGTTTTACTTCTATATTTGAAAAGAAGGAAGGCCCAGGCAAAAATTCCTGCCCCCCGCATGGCAGTGCATACATTGCTGCTGCGTGCCACCTCTTTCACCTGTCTGGGATCCAGGCTGCTGAAGGTGATGGTGGGGCACCTCCCCACCACTTGGTGGCTGCCTTCCTTTGCCACCACCTCTTTCACCTGCCCAGGACCCTGGCAGGACCAGTGCTAGGGCCTCAGGCACTCCAGGCCAGCACCTGTCCTGCGCCTCACAACTGTGCCTTCCCTGCTGCCGCACCCCTGCCCATGGGGGGAACAGGCGCAGCAATGTGGAAGGAGGAGTGGACTGGCTCTGGCTGAGCTGGGCCTGCACAGTGCACTCTCGGAGGCACAGAGCACCTCTGAAAATGCACTGCAGAAGCATTCTCCAAGTCATGCTCAGAGAAGCTGTGCTGATGCCCCACCGGGCTGCGTTCACCTTGAAGGCAAGAGCAGCCAGGCGGGGCGCATCCTCTTCTGAGTTGGGCCTGTCTTGCAAGGGAAGCCCAGCTCAGAGAAGCTGCACCAACACCCCGTCCAGCTGCCTTCGCCTTAAAGGTAAACGCAGCCGGGCAGGGCGCATTCTCCTCTGAGCTGGGCTTTCCTTGTGAGGGAAGCCCTGCTTGGATGAGAGCACATGTCAACACAGTTCTGAGCACTGCACCTAGTGACTTCCTGAATCAGTGCTCTCGCAAGTAAAAGATGGATGGGGCTTTGGGAAGGAGTTTTAAAGCTCGGAGGGGAAGTTCTACAATTATAAACTTAGATCCGCATGTTCAGGAAAACTCCTGTTCAAAAGTAGTCTTGAGAACTGCAGGGCAACTGTATATTGTTTTTATAGTATATTGTTTTTAATATTCTATGTGATTTTTAAATGTTGTTAGCCGCCCTGAGCCCATTAGGGGAGGGCAGGATAAAAATTTGTTAAATAAATAAATTAAAGCGTTTTTGTTGCCCATTAAAAAAAAAATGTTGAAGACTTAAGAAACTGCAAAGCAAGACAGAAGTGACAGCAATATGAAATGTAAACGATTATTTTTAAATACAGACAGGATTTTCTACCAAGGGTAGAAACAGCCAAAGAGAAATGGAAGGCAGACAGACAGAGACTGCAATCACACATGTTAAATAATGCAGTTTCAATACAGTTTCAAAGCACTTTGAAACTTTGTCAGTAAAATCCAGTTTTACTTTGCCAGTAAAATCCAGTTAGAAAGTTCACTGGAAATGGATTGAAAGTAGGGTTGTGAATCCCCAGTAAGGGGCAGGGGATCCCCCAGTCTGGAGGCTCTCCCCCCACTTTAGGGTCATCAGAAAGTAGGGGAGAGGGAAATGTCTGCTGGGTACTCCATTATTCCCTGTGGAGACCAACTCCCAAAGGGTATAATGGAAAATTGACTTGTGGGTATCTGGGGCTCTAAGGGAGTTGTTTTTTGAGGAAGAAGCACCAAATTTGCAGCATAGCATCTGGTGCCTCTCCTCAAAATGTGTCCAAGTTTCAAAACGATTTGACCAGGGGGTGCAATTCTCTGAGCAACCCAAAAGGTGCCCCTGTCTTTCATTATTTCCAAAGAAGAGAAGCATTTAAAAGGTGTGTGGTCCCTTTAAATGTGATGGCCAGAACTCCCTTTGCAGTTCAGCTATGCTTGCTGTCACACCTTTGCTCCTGGCTCCACCCTGATGTCTCCTGGCTCCACTTCCAAAGTCTCCTAACCCCATTCCCAAAGTCCCCAGATATTTCTTGAATTGGACCTGGCAACCCTAATTCAAAGTGCATTATTTAGTGTGTGTGATCACAGCCAGAATGAAATAAAAAGACAGAAATACAAAGATATAGAGAAAGAATGAGAGAAAGAACAGAAGGCAAGTGGAAGGAGTGAGAGCAGGGGTCATTTTGTAGAAGAAGAGGTGTCAGAGCTCATTAGCACAACTCATTTGCATAACTCCATATGCCACACACCTCTGACTTCTCCAGAAGGTGTGTTAAATTATTTCAGCTCAGCATCTAATTTAACGTGCTTCTTGAATTATAATTGTCATCTTACTTCCATCATACTTTTAAAATTACCTTCTCCTATGTGGCCATGGTGGCATGATTAAGATTTCCATCTGTCTGCTTTATACATTTTAGTTATTTCCCCATTTTTTGTGGGGGGGAAATATTGGAACGTTTGTCAAATCTTAGAGTTCAGCAAAATTCTCACAAGGGGTTTGAACAATGGAGCCCATAAGCAAGTATTTGGGGGGCAGGGGTTAAGAAAAAGAATACAATAAAATTTAGAGGTTCTGGAACTCCAGTTCTGTGAGCTCCTGCCCAAAATGAGGCCTGTGAGAGAAGTAAAATGAAGAAGGAAGATAGACAGAATGAAAGAAAAAGACAAAGAGTAAGAATGAGAGGAATGAATGAAGTGAGAGTTATATTAAAGTTTGAGAGAAAGGAATAAAATACAGGGAAAGGAAGGAAGGGAGACGGAGACAGAGAAATGACAGGAAGACAGGCAAGCAGGCAGGCAGCCATTAGAAGCCTGCCTTTCACCCCTTTCCACTTGCAGGAGGGGGCGGTCAGTGAAAGGGAGCCTTCAAATGGCTTCCTGCCTCTTAAAGGAAGCATCCCACTGTAGCCTAATTTGAATAGAAAAAATGAAGACTATTTGCAGATGGAAAGGGGGCTTGAATATTGAGAAAATAGAGCAGGGGTGTCCAACCTTTTGGCTTCTCTGGGCCACATTGGAAGAAGAGTTGTCTTGGGCCACACATCAAATACACAAACACTAACAATAGATGATGATGAGCTTAAAAAGGTCCATGCATAATTTTCATGATATCTGCCACCACATATAAGCAGAAAAGCTATTGTGTAATAATCCTAATTATGTGTCACCCCATTCAGAGAGTTTTTAAAAATCATCAAGCAGGTCCAAGTTTGTGGTCACTGATATAGAAAATGTACATGTCTAGGTGAAACACAAGGAAGGAGGGGGGGGGAATCAGTAAAAAAAAATCCCATCCCTCCCAAAAACATAGGTATTTCTGCTTCCCTTTCTGCTTCCAAAGCAGGCCCAAAGGCAGAAAATTCCGGTGGGGGGGCCACAAAAATTTGGATGAAGGGCTCCCCCTCTGGCAGCCCCCACTCTCTCTGCTGCCACTTTTCTCCCCATGGTTCTGGCAGCCCCACCCCCCCTCTGCCTAGCACCTCCCCCTCCCTCCCTCCCACTCAGCCACCCACTCACCCACCGAATGAAACTGTAAAGAGTGGGCTCTTGCAAGGTGCCCCCCCGGCCGATCACATGATCAGTTGGAAAAGTCGCTCCAAAGCCGGCAGTATCTACGCTGGCTTTCTGGTGTGATCAGCAAGTTCAGTGCTGGGGCAGCCATCACTGAACTTGCTGATTGCGCTGGAAAGCCGGCATAGTAACCCCCAGATTCAGCACGACTTTTCCATCCGATAACGTGATCGGTGGGGGGGGGGTGCCTTGCAAAAGCACCAAGCGGCCGTTCTTTATAGTTTTGCCTGGTGGGTGAGTGGGGGGGAGCGAGGGGGAGGTGTTATTAAATGATGTTCAATGTTACTTAAGCAAATATGTGTACCACATCATATTAGTTCACACTGGATTCAACTACAAACTGTGCTGTAACGAAGAGGTGGAATACTGCCCGATAAGGAGGATTTTCTGGCTTATTTATACATATAAATACCTCACCTCCCAAACAGGAGGGGTGAGGGAGTGTACTGGGCGAGTGCAGATTTGGTGTGCAGTGTTCATTGGAGGTGGCAAAACAATGGCAGCATTGTTTTGGGACAGGGAGATGGACTGAGGAAAGGTAGTAGTAATCAGTAAGGCTCCAGAAGAACTTCTCAGCAGACAACTGTCTTTGTCTGACTGATGGGGTTCTGGCCTGACAGGACTGGCAGTAGGCGGGTCACAGCAAAGCTACCCAATGACAGGAGGGAGTGGTGACAGGCAGAGTGCAAGGCAGCTCCTGTGGTAGCCTGAACTTCCAATAAAAATTGAGGATCGAGCCACCTATAAGGTTTTTATTATATCTATGACGATTCCAATCTTTACTGTTTTCCATTTTCACTGTGCAGTAAATGTTTTACTACCCACATGTTGTTCTAGAGGAGTTATAAGAAACTTCTTGTTGTTAAACTGCCTGGGTCCTCACATCTCTTTGGTCATGGTTAAAAGGTATTTGCTAATAGGGATGATACAGGGTTGGGTGGATGCTCCTGGTCCCCTGCTGTGTGACACTGCCACACTCATACATCTCCAGTGACCCCCTGCTCCATGCCCATAAAATGGCAAAAACCTCCAGGATCCCTTGCCAAGCTGACCAGGAGAAAAATTGCTCACTGACCCTAAAGTGGCAATCAGCATTTCCCTGGACATGTAAGAAAGGCCCATGAGAACTAAGCATTGATGCAACTCTTCTTGCCCTCCTTCTTGTCATCTGCCAAATTCACAGAATCAGCATTGCTGTCAGATGGCCATCTAGCCTCTGTTTAAAAATCTCCAAGGAAGGAGAGGCCATCACCTCCTGAGGAAGCCTGTTCCACTGAAGAACCACTCCATCAGGAAGTTCTTTGTAATGCTGAGCCAGGAACTATTTTGATTTAATTTCCACTGGTTCTAGTCTGACCTTCTGGGGCAACAGAAAACAATTTTGCACCATCCTCTATATGACAGCCCTCCAAGTACTTGAGGATGGTGATCATATCATCTCACAGTCGTCATCTCTCGAAGTCTTAGCCTAGCTATTTGTGAAACAAGTAGTCTGATTCTCAAATGTGCTTGATTGAGGCAGAATTATTTATTTAACCAGGAAGTTAGAAAAGTATTTCTGTCTGTGTCAAGCATCGATATTTCGAAATAATCAAGCTTTTGTTTTAAAATCAAAGACTTGTTGTATTGAAATTCCATGACTTGTTCCAAGGACTGAAACCTTGGAAGTAATACAGATCTCACATTGCATAGTGTCTTAAAGGTTACTTCAAAGGCAGGGTTACAGATAACTTCAAAAGAATAACATAAAGATGCAATTTGCATTGAAGATTCAAAGGCTACTATCAACTATCTCTTTGGTTACTAAGGAATGGAAACATCTCCGTTTCTCACACATTCTCTACTGACTGATAAGACCTATTGGTGAGAATCTGTGGGAGAGGCATTTTACATTACTAATACAAGGTTACTTACATCTCCTGAGGCTGGGAGATTTATTATGCATCTACTGAAAGAAAGAGGAAAGAAAGAGAGGGGGGAAGGGGAGATGGAGATAGCATGGATAAACCAACACTTAGTAATAACATGCTTGACAGTCTGGCTGTAAAGAGGTACATGCAAGGGAATATATTTCATTTTGGTGGCAATGTTCACCATCAGTTTATATACTGACTTTTTTTTCTGCATTCTCCAATAAAACAAACACATAAGAGAAGCATCTTCTTAAAGATACAAGGCCTTCTTTATATTAAGCATCTTCTTAATATAAGGCCTTTTAATGGTGTTGAATGGTACTTCTTCCTGCACTTTCAGTTCAGCATTCAAGTGCTGAACTACCTCCACAGATATGCATTAAGTAAGAAGGAACACTTGAAGATGAACAGTGATTGGATTAAGGCTGGTGGAAAATAGATTTCTACAGCATTATGGCAGATCCTCTGAAACTTGACTTTTACAAAATCATACCTTTTGTAAATTTATTTCTGTTCTGCCAGCTGTGATGGGCAGCAGCACCACAGGGCTTCAGTCTTTCCTAGGCTTGCAACAGCAGGGACTTTCCTACCTCCACTCAGTTGACTAGTGGGGGCTGGGGAACAGCAGAAAATTGTGAAGTTGGCAGCATTCTAACTTGCATTCTAACATTCTAACATGTTTGCTAAATGTGAGCAAAACTCTATAGTTAAACCATAGAGTTTTGCCTAGATGCCAGTGTCCCCAGCATCCCCCAGTGACAGGGTGATGCCCCTTCTGGGGACCATGAGAAGTGAAATCAGTGCATTGTTGGCAACATCATTACATCACTGACAAGGAGCCTCACTGCAGGTAAATCTCACCACTAGTTACCAGAACCTGCCTGGCAACTCTAGCCCCAGGCGCAGCTACCTGAAAACCTTGAATTGGAGATGTCAAAGAAAATGCACAGCATTAGGAGTTCATTCTGACCTTGGCATATCCACCATCCATGTTTGAATGGACAGTAGTGGGAACTATGGATCAGTGGTCTAGCTCAGCATGAGGCAATTTCATATGCACGTCTTCATGAAAAGACGATGCATGCATTTGTCCCCCTAAGTCGGAATGAAGAGTCAGACACATGGTATTGCTATAACTAAGGGCCACTTTATTAAGTATAATAATAAACGGCAAGAGCAACAAGAACTGTGGCCTGAACAGACCGCTCCCCTGCCATTAGCGAGCGAGAGACCCAGCCCCCCAGTCGGAGCTGTGTGGCTGCTGGCTGCTAGAAACGAATTGCCCCACCTAAGTCGGAATGAAGAGTCAGACACAAGGTATTGGTATAACTAAGGGCCACTTTATTAAGTATAATAGTAAACAGCATGGACAACAAGAACTGCGGCCTGGGCAGGGCAAGGGTCTCAACAGACCGCTCTCCTGCCATTAGTGGGCAAGAGACCCAGCCCCCCAGCCGGAGCTGTGTGGCACAGCTCCCACCAGGCCGGCCCAGCAAGGAGGCAAGCCCCAGAGGGTCTGACCACCAGATGCACATCTCAATGGAAGGCACCCTCTAGTTGAGCCTCCAGGATGGTCTGCATTCACACACCCCAGGTAATCAAACCCTAAGGTTGATCCTGCTAGACCCCTAACTCCCCAAAAGGGGGATGTTTTCTGGTCCTCCCCTAGCCGCATAGAACCATAAACCCATTAACAACCTGCCGCTACTAAGGCCAAGTCTCTACTTAGGGCTTAGCACCCCCTAGGAGGCCCAAGGCCATCCGAAGCCCTTGCCGGAGATCTCTCAAGAAAAGCAAGTTACCTTTTTCAGAGAGATGCTCCCCATTCCCTCTGTAGAGGTCAGGAAATTTCATAGAAATATCCGGGTTAGGCAGAAAGTGGCCCAACCCCCCCTTCCAATGCCTTCCTAATTTCTTTGATAGTTTTGTAATGGGCCCTCTCTATACCTCCAGGGTCCAAAGCACTACACCAAATAAGGCGAGAGATCATGGCTGACCAAATTATAGTGGTTCTGGGCCATCTCTCCCTAATGTACCAAAAATCATCATGGGCCTGCAAGACCAAAGCCTTACCATTTACTAGCCCTAGATCATTCCCTCCCAGGTGGGTGATTACAACCTCAGGGGGAGGGCCCGCATTTCCATGAAATAACAATGGCAATTGGCTGGGCCACTGAAGACCCTGTCGGCCACACCATTCCACAGTAACATAATGGCTGAGTCCCAGCTGAGAACCGACCAAAGTTCTCCGAGCCTGATTTGTCCACAGATGAGAACTCGGCTCATCTGGCCAGGAACAACAGCATCTAAAAAGAAAAAAACAGTCAAACTAGTAACAAGAACCATAAGATCTCAATTACAAACAAATGAAGCTAGGAACGGAGCAGAGGGCGAACATAAGATTTATAGGCCGTTATTGCCAACAGCCCAAGTGCTGAATGGAGAAAGAAGGATATCCCAGGGCCACAGCTGTAGAAGCTGCTCCAATTCTAAAGGAGTGGGTACCAAATCGCACTCCGGACAACCCCAGCTTAGCTAAAGCCCAGGAAGTCACGGCCCAAAACTTGATGCTTTGTCAGTGGGCTGCCATTAAAGTGACAAAACAAAAACTCATCATTGGTCCCTTGCACTGCTAAATAAGCAGCCAAAGTGGAAAGTGGGCACAACTCACGCTCAGAGCACGTGCCCAGCTCCAACACGGTCCCTTTGTGACACTGGTCAGTCTTAGAGAGTCGAACGGTAATGACCGCCTTACCCTCAACTAACCTCAGGTCCCGTAGCAACAAAGCATTACCAGAAATATCATTTCTGGAGCCCACCACTAACTCACTAACTCTAAGGGCCCCAAAGAAGGCAACTAAGGAAGCAGCATGGAACAGCGTGGATTCAAAAGAAGATGCACACACTGTGCCCCAAACCCCCTTCAAACCCTTAAGAATCAGAGGGGAAATAGGCTTTCTAGTATCGAGATTGGTCCCAGCCTCTCTGGCCCATCCCTCCAGCATCTTTTGAAGCTGAAAGTCTGCTGTTTCCACCTTGTATCCCAACACCTTGCTAGCAAAAGCCAGAGCAGATAGGCATCCCCTAATGGATCATACGGCCAATCCCTTACCTTTTAGAGAAACACAGTAGTGGAGCAACTGCTCCACCAGGAGGGGCCAAACAATGCAATACCCTACCTCAGCCCTAAAGTTCTCAAACGGCACATTCATAAGACTTCCTAGTGCTAGGTGCAATGGCTAGGCCTACACTCCGATCAGGCAGCAGAAGAGCAAGCGAACGTGCTGCCTCCTAGCCTGAAATTACAAAACACGACAGAGCAGCCCATGGAGTCTGCCCCGATCTCAGCCTGGAGACTGAGGTAGGGGGTGGATGGTGCTGCTGCTATCACAGCAAGCCCCACCCCTTCAAAAGCGCGCCCAGATGGGCCGCAAAAGTCCTCCCTTTCCTCTCAGGGAGGCAAAGATGTTCCAGCAACCTAGCAGTGTGCTGCTGGCTGCTAGAAATGAATTCCTGCTTGTATAAGACAGAAGATGATGAGAAAAATGCATGGATACTGTAGATGCGATACAGGGAAAGTTAGCATATTTCAGCCTTGAGATGTATCCCACTAAAATCCAAGAGTCTTTAAAGATTATTGAATTGCACATTATCTTTTTGTGTTTTACTTCTGTTTGTTATAATGGAATCAAAGGACTGTGAAACAATGCTGCACAAATCACAGACTGCCACATGTACACTGAATGGAGATGAACTGTTCGACAAAACTAATGACAGAAAAAAATCCTGAGGGATTCTGTTCTTTTTAATTTTATCTTGTACTCATGGTTAAGATGCTTGTGTGCCCATTTAGCATTTTTATTCCATCAGATTAAGGATATTGTTAATAGTTACCAATCACTAAAAGCTACCAGTTTTGATTAAAATTGCCCTTTGTTCACTCTGATGGTCACACAAATGGGGTTTTTATATGTTTCTTTGCATGGTTCAAGAATCCCAGGCATTGCCACTGTGATCCTTAGCACTGTGGATTACCAAAAGTCTGATAAAGTGAAGCAAACTAATTGTAAGCTGATTTACCAGCTGCCTTCATGAGACCAGACAGTGCTGCTATTTACACCAAATGCGGTCAAGTATCCTTCTAATGCTGACATGGATTACACACATTAAGTGCAGAACGACGTAATCCAGAAGCACACTAAAATGTAAAAGTCAGCCTAAGAAAATCAAAAACCAGCTGTTGGGAGCCTGCAAATTAATTTAGTAGCTGCCCTGAGGAGTTTTAATGAAAGATCAGCAACAAAGAAACCACACAACACAGACCAAAGCTGAGAATGACATTAAAATTAAACATCTTACTACTTCCTTGAATAAACAGAGAACACAAACATAATGATAATGAAAAATTATTAGATGTAACTAATTTTGCTTTTTGTTTGTTTTATTGTTTAAATCAAACAGCTTTAATATAGAAAGAGAGATGCTCTGAAGTATTTTATTTTTCTAGACTAGATAGAGAACTAGCTATGCTTGGAGGGTTTAAAACTTCCTTTAGTGCATCTAAAGAAGAATGGAATATCAATTGTGAAATAAGTTCCAGAAATGACACCACTGGCTGCTGCTCTTTCCCATTCCAGGGAAAACCTTCATTTGAGGAACTCTGAGCCAGAACAGCTGGCTTTGATATTTTATTTAGATCAGTAGATGGCAAAATATTAAATGTGCAATGGGTCAATAAGGAGATTCAAACAGGGATTTAAAACAAGTTGTGGTGCACAATAAGACTTAGATTTTACAAGTTTTTGAACAGTTTGCAGGAAGAACAAAGATGATAACATTATATGGTTATAAAAATCTATGGATTGTGATTGTAGAGTACTTGTCTATATTGGTTCCGTGTATCTGAAAAAGATTACAGAATGAAAGCTACTTCAGCAAAATCAGATTTACAACTCTGTATGAAGCCAGATGTACTTTTGCTCATATTCGTCTAGGACACACTAGCCTGATCAACTAAAATTTCTGTTCTCAGCTGTTCTTCATAGAGCCTTTAACTTCATACACAAGCAACAATTGCCAGCAAGCCAGCAACATCTTCCTCACTTCCCCTCCCTGACATTCAGCTTGAAAAGTGACTCGCCTATCCTGTTCTCCATGCTTTTTGGTAATACCTCTAACAGAGCTTTGTCATAGACATGTCCAGGATCCCCAAATAGTTTTAAAATGTACTACAAGAAGTCAGCCTTTAAAATCCATAAAACTACAGCATTTTTTTGTATTAAAATTTCCTAACAAAAATCAAGCTTTTAATCCACATTGGTGAAGAAGAAATTTATAAGCATGAAAATTGCCCCCCCATTCGGAATAAAGAGACATACAACAAGTTGGGATAAAGGGCCACTTTATTGAATTAATGGCAATGGGAAAAAACATGGGGCCAGGTTGAGCCAGGGGTCAAAACCAAGACCACCTCCACAACCTGAAACTGGGCGAGCCACAGGCCCCGGGATTGAGCCGACCCAACGGCTCAAAACCGGCCGGCCAGGCACTAGATCCAGTCCACATGAGCTCCACCCTCCCCGTGCCGTACAGCCTGGGCTGTGGACCACTCCCTAATGACTGGATCACCAGGCTTCCCTGGAGCCAACCTTGAGCCGTACAGCTTAGGTTCCCCAGGTACGCCTTGCACCCCCAAAGGTGCGTTGCCATGTGCGCTCACCAAATGCCCCCAAAAGAACATGTTCCCAAGGGTAAACCTGCCAGTGACCACCTATAACAGCACCGCCATAACCAATTGCCAACACTCCTCCAGCAGTGTAAGGTAGGCAAAAACACTCCCAAGCCGGCCAATATGCTTGGAAGCGAAAAATTCCTACCTGGCCCCACAAATTAGCGACCAGCCTGTGCCTGCACTGCATGAAGGGCGGGCGGGCCGAAAACTCCTAATTCGAACTGTGCCACGAAGGGACGGGCCAGCCTATATAAGGCTGCCCGCCCCAAGCAGCTGGGATAAACCATTGTCTCCCATCCTGCAGGGGAGGCAATGGACGGCCCCCAGCCTAAGGCGGCCGATGGGTCGCTCGGCTGGGAAGTGCCGAATTGCCCCCCCATTCAGAATAAAGAGACATACAACAAGTTGGGATAAAGGGCCACTTTATTGAATTAATGGCAATGGGAAAAAACGTGGGGCCAGGTTGAGCCAGGGGTCAAAACCAAGACCACCTCCACAACCTGAAACTGGGCGAGCCACAGGCCCCGGGATTGAGCCGACCCAACGGCTCAAAACCGGCCGGCCAGGCACTAGATCCAGTCCACATGAGCTCCACCCTCCCCGTGCCGTACAGCCTGGGCTGTGGACCACTCCCTAATGACTGGATCACCAGGCTTCCCTGGAGCCAACCTTGAGCCGTACAGCTTAGGTTCCCCAGGTACGCCTTGCACCCCCAAAGGTGCGTTGCTATGTGCGCTCACCAAATGCCCCCAAAAGAACATGTTCCCAAGGGTAAACCTGCCAAGGACAGCGCCAAGCCTCAGCTTAGGCGACTGACCCCCCACGAAACAAAACATGTTCTAACCCATGCCTCAAGTCAGCCAAAAAGGCCTCATTGCCCTTTATCGACAAGTGGACCCCGTCGGGCCTGTACAATTCAGCACGTTTGGCCCTGATGGATGGATGTGGCACGTACTTCCCCAGACCCGCCTCCATGGCGATACATAAGGCTCTGTTAGCCTTCCTCCTAGCCCGCTCCAAGCCCTCAGGGTCCCAAGCTGCCCGCCACACCCGGCGCGGCAACATGGCCGACCACATGACGAGGACGCCAGGCCATCTACGTTTTATCAGGGTGATGTCATCCCGGGCCTGAATTGATAGGGCCTTACCCTTTACTAGGCCCAAATCATTCTCCCCCAGGTGAATCACCAAGATATGCGGCGGCAGGCCTCTCCTCTCCTTAAACAACAGTGAGAGGAGTCCTGCCCACTTCATGCCCCGTCGGCCTTGCCACTCAATTGTGGCCTGCTCACTCAGGCCCAACTGAGATCCTCCTGGCATCCGACGTGCCTGATGTGCCGCCCAGAAGACGATACTGTGGCCGCAAATGAGGATCCTCCTCCTTTCCAGGCCAGCCACAGCACCTAAGAAGAAACAGTAAATTCAGTAACATTAGTAACCAACAGAACAGAATAATAACAGAATGCGTACTTACGAAACCAGGGGGCGGATGTAAGACCTGAAGGCCCGGGACCTCCAATGGCCCACCCGGCGAATAACATCGCCTTCATATCCCATAGCCGCGGCAGTAGAAGCCGCGCCTATGCGGAAGGAGTGAGTGCCAAACCTCGCCCCTCCGAGTCCCAACTTTTCCAACGCCCGGGAAGTGACTGCCCAAAACTGGAACCTGGAAAGAGGGGAGGAGTCATCGTGGCGGAATAACAGGCCCTTAGCCTTTCCCCGCATATCCAAATATAGCCCCAACGCCCGCACCGGGCATAACTCCTCCTCAGCACAAGGGCCCAGCGTAATCACGCTACCCCTCTGTTTCTGATCAGTTTTGGACCTACGGACTCGGATAACCGCCTGACCCCCTTCCAGACTAACATCACCCACCATCAGGGCCCTACCAGAAGCATCATTACGCGAACAGGCCACTAACTCTGAAACCCGCAGTGCCCCCAAAAATGCAGTTAACGCCGCTGCATGAAAAAGTGCCTGCTCATAACTAGACCCACAAACTACAGCCCATGTGGAGTGAAGTCCCCGCAAAATCGATGGGGAGATTGGGACCCTATTATCGACCTGACAGCCCGCCTCCCGGGCCCACCCTTCTAACGTTTTGGCAATTCGGAAGTCCTTGGTATACTCTGGATACCCCCAGGATCTGCTGGCAAAGGACAACCCTGCAAGTTGGCCCTTGATAGACTTCACGGAAAGGCCCCGTTCCTTCTGAAATACACAATATTGTAGCAGCTGCTCAACTGGGACCGGCCAACACGCCTCTAGCCCGGCACCTGCTCTGAACATAGAAAATTGCTTTGCCGCACGGTCATATGCCCTCCTTGTACTGGGTGCAACCGCGAGTTGGATGGCCCGTGTCACTTCTTCCCTCCAATTCGCCACAGCTCTGCGGGCATTGGCACTGGACAACTGTCGGCCTCCGGGGTGAGTTGCCGGAACTGCTCCATCTGTTGGCGAGACAGAGCGTCCGCCACTCTGTTATTAGACCCCGGTACGTGCCGGGCGGCAAAAAGCACATTCAGTTCGAGGCAGCGCAAAGTAAAACGCCTGACCAAACACATAACTGGGGGGGACCTGGACGTAAGGTTGTTTACAACATGCACCACCGCCATGTTGTCGCACCAAAAGTGCACCGTATGATTGGTCAAGGCACTCCCCCAAATAAAAACAGCTACAACAATCGGAAAAAACTCCAAAAATGCTAAATTGCGAATCAAATCAGAGGTGCGCCATTCAGCCGGCCACGGTTCAGCGCACCACTGACCCCGAAAATAGACGCCAAACCCGGTGGTGCCCGCAGCATCTGAAACAATCTGCAGATCGGCCTCTAGCAACATAACCTCCCGCCAAAAAGATGTCCCGTTGTAGTGTTGAAGGAAGCTCTCCCATACCTCAAGATCCTCCCGCATGCGCCGCGTTACACGCGTAACATGGTGAGGCAAGCGCAAAGCAGTCATGCCCTCGCAAAATTGCCTCAAAAAGGCTCTGCCGGGAGCAACCACCTTACAGGCGAAGTTCAAGTGGCCGACTAGCTGTTGCAGTTCAACCAGCGAGACTTTCCTCCGTCCCTTCATTGCAGTAACCATTTTCCGCATATTGCGCAACTTATCCTGGGGCAAACGAGAAGCCTGTTGAATGGTATCCAACTCTATGCCTAAGAAGATCAACACCGTCGCAGGGCCCTCCGTTTTCTCCGCAGCCAGAGGCACGCCCAATTCCGACGCTAGCCGCTCAAAAGACCGCAACAAATAAGCACATTGACCAGAACCCACGGGGCCTACAAACAAGAAATCATCAAGGTAATGTGCCGTATCGCGCAAACCTGTCCTAAACTGCAGTGCCCACTCCAGGAACGAACAAAAACGTTCAAAGGCCGAACAAGATACAGAACATCCCATAGGGAGGGCCCTGTCCATATAAAAACTACCTTCGAAACAAAAACCCAGCAATTCAAAATCCTCCGGGTGGACGGGCAGTAACCGAAAGGCCGACTTAATGTCACATTTGGCGATCTCAGCGCCAGGCCCGCAATGACGCACTATACGCACTGCCCGATCAAAGGAGGTGTACCTAACAGAACAAAGCTCATCGGGAATGGCGTCATTAACCGACTGGCCCCTTGGGTATGACAGATGATGTATCAGCCGGTACTCACCTTTTGCCTTCTTAGGGACCACCCCTAGAGGGGAGACCCTCAAATTAGGCACTGGTGGTTCAGCAAAGGGGCCCAAAACCCGGCCCTCCGC
The DNA here is from genome assembly GCF_032191835.1 of Heteronotia binoei. Lineage (NCBI taxonomy): Eukaryota > Metazoa > Chordata > Lepidosauria > Squamata > Gekkonidae > Heteronotia > Heteronotia binoei. The sequence continues at coordinate 71,555,697 of NC_083231.1, forward strand.
ACATTCCTTCCGAATTTTACTTCGCACCACATGTTCTAACCCTTTAACTGACTTCAAATTGGAACACAGAAAGGGGGTACGAGGACCCTGGTAGGGAATCCGAAACCCAAATTCAAAACCATCCAACAAATAACGCCTGTCCTCTAAACGTGGATAATATCGCAAATACTCAGTGAGAACCGCTATCCTGATGGGACTGGGGCCCTTTTCCAGGTGGCTGATTAGAGCCTCCCGGCCTCTTAAAACCCCCTCTCTGTTTGGACTTGTTGCATGCCGTAAAGGCATGGGGGCCTCCACACACCGGACATTCATGCCTGTACCTGCAGAACTTCCTAGAGCACGCCCCTTGGGAGGTAAACTCCCAACAAAGCAGCCGAGGTTGAACCGACTGCCCCGCGGGCGCGCGGGTACCGGCAGGATGACTCGATTTCTGGATGATGTGGCCGCTGTCAGATCTCTCGCCCGCATTAGGCTTAGCGGGAGCCATAAGCTGCAGCCAAAGCTGCTGGCTGATCTGATCCCAAGGCAGATTAGGATTCACCGCGGCCCTCATCCGGAAGGCCTCATCATACTGGAGCCATGCTCCACCCACAAAATCACTGTAGGCGCGATAAATAATATCGCAATATTGAAAAAGCGGGGCAGCACGCCAGGGTTGGGCCCTGGCAATCACCCCCGCGTAAATTAAAAACCCCGGCAACCAATTTGACCAGGACCGATCGACTTTTCTCCTTTTAAGCTTCTCCTTATCCTTTTCATCCATTTCCTCCTTTGGCTTTTTTTCTAACTCCCTATACAGGAGACTAAAAACGTCCACATACTCGCCTTTCAGTATTTTTTCTCTAGTCACCACCCTAAGGTGATCCCCTAGCGGCAGAGCCGAGTCGCCAAAAGGAATGGCATGGAAAGGAACTGAAGCATAGGAAAAAGAGGGGTGAGCGGGAAACCCCAACCCTCCCCACTGCTGAGTGTGCCACGGTACTGCGGTTGACGAAGCTGTCTGGGCGCCCCAGGGAAGAGCGCCCCCGCCTAAGGGGTTCGGAACACCCCCAGTAGCATTAGGTTGACCCACTGCTGTGGGTAAAGATGACAAGGCAGACACCGGACCGGCCTGTCCAGGTAATGCGGGCAGAAAAGGTGACCACCCTACCTGCGACTGATGGCCCAGAGAGGAGCCTCCTACAGGATATTGGAAACCTGGTCCTTGCACTGGCACTGCTGAACCCGCCCCAGGTCCTACGACAGGGCCCCAAGGACCCCAAGGCCACAAGCTCCACGAAGCTGTGATGGACACCTACCTTCCTGCTGGTGTGGAACCACTGCCACCTCCTCGGGCTCCTGCCCGTGTTCCTCTTCTGGCGTCACCTGGTCTGCCGTCTCGCTGCTCCCGGCACCCTGTAGGGCAGATAAACGCGCCAGAACCTCCTTTTGGAATGCTATGGTCGCCGCCCTGCCACCACCTGTTAAACCTGACACCCGCCGCGAAGGGCCCGCGACACCCCTTTCGCCCTCCAATGCAGCCAAGCTTTCAAGAATAGCTAGGCGCGTGCTGGCATCGTCCCAATCCTCACTTGGGGGCTCAGCTGGAACTGGCCGTTTTGCAGGCTTTTTAGCCGGCTGTTTCCCCTTTGAAGGGCCCTGGCCCTTCTTTGGCCCCATTTCCCAACTAAAGTAATGCTCTGCTCAGCCCCACCCACAACTAGACGTGTACCTGCGGGACCACCAGCCTAAATTCCCCCGTAGGTGTGCCAACCCTCACTACTCCAGAGCCGCCAAAGAAAGTACCCCTAAGTGAGCGTGCTAAGGACAAAACAGCAGAAAAAAGGCCCTGGCCGCCCACTCTTAAAAGATAACCGCGGCTGCTAAGGTATGAAGGGGGGGGGATGGGAGGCGAACCGAGGCCTCACGCCCTCACCGGAACGTGCCTACTGACCGAGCTGAGTCTAGTAACTAACCCAGGCAACCCGACTAGCAAAGCCCCCGCCCGAAACAGGAGAAGAGGGGTGGGGGAGGGAAGCCGAGCGCCCACTCTGCGGCCACCCGAAGCCAATACTCCCTGCTACGCGGCGCGCTGCCGATCCTGGCCGCCGCCCAAAGCTCCGTTGGGCCCCGCAGTGGCTCTTCCACAGTCTCCCGGCTCCAAACAGCTGACAGGGCCCGAACCCTGATGCGGCCAAAAACTACCCAGGCGGGCGACAAGCGCCGCTGCGAGCCTCGCCGCGGCCCCGACGTCCACAGACAGCTCCGGCTGTCAATCAGGGCCCTAACGACGCCGAAGGACCTTGCCGCCGCTCGGAACGCTCACTAGAGCTCCGTCAGCGAGCAGGGCCCTAACCAAGCGTGCAGCTACAGCCACGCACAGTCGTGGCTGCAAATCCGAAAACTCCTAATTCGAACTGCGCCACGAGGGGACGGGCCAGCCTATATAAGGCTGCCCGCCCCAAGCAGCTGGGATAAACCATTGTCTCCCATCCTGCAGGGGAGGCAATGGACGGCCCCCAGCCTAAGGCGGCCGATGGGTCGCTCGGCTGGGAAGTGCCGAATACTTGTGTTTGTTAGAATTGTGATTTCTTCAGGACCCTAAAAACCCCAGAAGCATTCCTCTCATCTGCTACCATGTGTTTGCAGATTTAGAAAAGAATTTAAATATGAAAAACAAAGAACAAGGCACCTGAACACTAGGGAAATATGCTTATGACATACGTTTTCCTCATACTTTTTAGGAATATTTGAACATATGCTGGTTCAGCTGACATCCTGGTTGCTGGTTCTGAGCAGAGACCTGATTTTTAAACAATCAGGTTTTAAAATCTGTTCATCAGTATTTGGCAGGTAGTTTCATTGTAGTCCTTACTGACCACACAATATAGTGCAATTGCCTTTTTACACATGTGTTTTCATGTGTAATTGAGTTCTACTGCTCCCCCAATTCTTTCTATGTAAGTGCTCTTCTGAGAAGGCAGATGTTTTCAAAAACAATTAAATCACCTTTAAGTCTTATAAATCATTTGTCAATTATTGCTGTGTCTCAATAAAATCCTACTCTTTGGTATTCATCTATGTAGTCCTTAGTGGAGCTAATGGCCACTAATCAATTGAATTGACAGTGGCTTTACACATATGTAGTTTTGGGAAACACGCTGCAAACCAGTTCAGCAAACATCCACGGCAGCTCGGCACAAACAAAGCAGACCGAGGAATTGATACACATGATGAAAAATATGGTAAGTTCAACAGCTAAAAACCTTCACAGAGAAATCTGCAGAATCCCTAGCACTTACAAGTTTTTGCAGTTGTAGGATAGGTTCCATTGCTTTGATTGTAAACTGCTAACCAGCAAGTTAGTGATAAAAAAGGGAAAGAAATATAAATTAGTTTTCATGGTAGTGGTAATGGTCATCTTCACTGTGATTTCCTTCAGTAAACCATAATATTAAAACCTAATGATTTGGATCTCTGGACTTCCTTCCATTTAGTGAAGCAGCTTCCTGCAAGAAATAAAGTCTCCCATAAATATTATGAATATATTTTCAACTTCCATTGTAATGCATGTTGAGGAGGGCCATTTTTGTCCTGTCTAATATTTTATGGCCTTTTATGTAATTTTTGTGGTATGTTACTTTATGCCATTTTAATGCAATTCATGTAAAAGCTGGCACAATTTTAATGGCACTATTTCTGCCAGGATTTGTTACTATGGTAAGAAACAACAATAATCAAGTTTTGGCTTGAGACTGGAGGAACCATAAAACATCTTCCAGACTGAGCCAGAGTGTTCACCAAATTTGGTAACAGAGGAAGATTCTTTTCTCCAGAGAAAGTCTCTGCACTTAGCAAAAGAGGATCCTTGAAGCCAACCTAGCACCTTCCTCAATCTTGCTGTTATTCCAGACCTTGAAATAAAACCTCATACAGACAATAAAAAGCTCTTATTTGTGCTCAGAAACTGTAAAGAAACTAAATATCTTATTTACATGACAGCACTTAACTGCAGTCCTACTATCCTAGCATAAAAAAGTAAAGAGAGGGGTTTTTTTTTTTGAGAGGGCAGACAGAGAGAGAGAGAAAAATACTAGTAATGTCTTGCTGTAATTTTGTTATGATTAGATGAAAATAAACAATATGACAATAATCAGACAAAAATATTTTTGGAGAGGCAGGACTCCCCAAAATGTATAATTTATTGTACAGAATAACAGACATTTATCAATCATTTGAGCTGCAAATCTAGATTCTATTTCCCTTCTTTTATCGTTTAAAATCCAACACATCACAAACTTATTATTCTCTAATAATAGCCAAAGAAAAGCAGCCAGGTCTGAGAGAACCACCCTCCTCTGGTAATTCAGTCTCCAACAAGATTCTCACAGAAGATAAATGGCCAGATAATCAAAGATGCTTCTTTTGTGAAAATCCGCACAAACAGTGTGCAAATAATCCCATGGAAGATAAAGCACCTATTACCAGCACAGAGTGTAAGTCCCTCTAAGCAAGGTTTCACTGGTGTGAATGACTGATACCATCTGGAAGCAGAAGATTGACAAGCCAGAAGACAGTTAAAGATAACAACAGGGCACCTGAGATTCACTGAGGGAATTTATCACTGTCACAGTGTGCGATAAGTGGCATACTGCAAGCATTTTGAGACTTTAAAGGGTTTCCCCCCCTACCCAAACTCATACATTTTCTGTTTTTCTAAACTTACATCATATGTAAGTGAAACAATACAGTCCTTTTACTCTGTACTGTAATTTTATTGATTTTCACATGGATTTAATTGGCATATACATGGCCATGAAAATGTGAAAACACGCAGACTCTGATCCTGAAAACATTTCAAAGTCAAAGGAAAATTTGCAATGAAAGTTATCACTAAAATGCTGATGGACAGCAGTGTAATAAAATGGTGGCCTCTCTCTGGTGACAGCAAACAGATACAAACACCAGCAAAAGGTATATTTTAACAGAGCTCCCTAGTGTTTAAATATCTTTTTCTTTGTTTTTCATATTTAAATTCTGTTCTAAATCTGCATACATATGGTAGCAGATGGGTGTCATTGCTCATTTGGGAGTCTTTCTCCTTCAGAGCTCTCCCTACCCCCAAAATTACTAGTAATGAATGTGTGGGTCTAATGTGGAAAGCTGAGTAGAGTTTGGCTATCTGGCTGGTGAACCAGCCACCTAATGCACCAGAAGGTACCCTAGGCCTGTTGGAGGGTGTATGAGGCTGGGAGCTGGAGTATTCTAGGCTACTGGTACTCCAGTCCATGCTGATGATGTGGTCTCCTCACAGGCCAGGGGCCTAGTGTCATCCATGGCAGCGCAGGGACTCTCCCAATTTGTATAATCTCCCACACATCAAGAAGGCTACATGCTGGGTATTTTTGACATGAGAATAGATACGGGGCTGATGGCCACTGAGGCAGTGCCATAGTCAGACTACCTTTCCCTGAAGGCCTGACTGAACAACCAACCGCTCCTTGTTTAGGTGGTGAGCTAATTTATGCTTCCCTGCAGAGACTAATGGATCCTGATGGTCTCCAGAATGCTCTGTGGGATTTGATGCCCCCTAGTGATTCATTAGATGAGCTGGTGGAGGACTGAAACAGCTGTCTCTCTGAAGCCATTGACAAAATTGTTCCCCAATGCCATCTTTGCCCCTGCACCAAACAAGGTCCATGGTATGCCCTGGAGCTCCAGAGGATGAAGTTGGAACTAAGATGACTAGAGCAAGGGTGGCTGCACACTTGTGATGAAGCTGCAAGAACATCTTAGGAAGCTTATGAAAGCCTATGAGACAGCAATGAAGGCTGTTAAGAAGGAATTCTGTGTAGCCTTCATTGTATCTGCTAGCTCTTGCCCAGTCCAATTGTTTAGAACAATTAGGTCATTTACTTCCCTACCACGATGGAAACAAAATGATAAGGAATTGCCCCCCCATTCGGAATAACGAGACATACAACCATGTTGGATAAAGGGCCACTTTATTGAACTTAATGGCAAAGGGAAAAAATTGGGGTCAGGCTGAGCCAGGGGTCATACCGCTGACCACCTCCTCAGCCTGAGAACTGGGCGAGCCCCAAGGCCCCGAGCCTGAGCCAAACCAACGGCTCAGACCCGGCCAGCCAAGCACGAGATCCCGTTCGCCGAGCTCCACCCCGTCCCAGCCGTGCAGCCTGAGATGTGGAGGCTCCCTAGCAACGGGATCACGAGGCTCCCTGGAGCCAACCTTGGGCCGTGCAGCTTAGGTCACCCCAGGGAAACCGTACACCCAAACGGTGTGTTGCCAATGGAGCTCACCGAAACCCCAAAAGAACATGTTCCCAACCTAACAACCGCCAGTGACCAATTAAAACGGCACCAGCCCGAGCCAATCTGCCAACGCTCCTTCTGCAGTGCAAGGTAGGCGAAAACACTCCCAAGTCGAGCCAATGTACTTGAGAGCGAAAAATTCCTACCTGGCCCCGTAAACCTGGCGACCAGCCTGTGCCTGCACTGCATGACGGGCGGGCGGGCGGGCCGACAAACCCTGCAGACCAACTGCGCCACAAGGGGCTGGACCAGCCTTATAAGGCTGCCCATCCCCGGCAGTTAGATCAGACCATTGTCTCTCCTCCTACAGGGGAGGCAATGGACGGCCCCCAGCCTAGGGCGTCCGATTGTCCGCTTGGCTGGGCAGGGCCGAATTGCCCCCCCCCCATTCGGAATAACGAGACATACAACCATGTTGGATAAAGGGCCACTTTATTGAACTTAACGGCAAAGGGAAAAAATTGGGGTCAGGCTGAGCCAGGGGTCATACCGCTGACCACCTCCTCAGCCTGAGAACTGGGCGAGCCCCAAGGCCCCGAGCCTGAGCCAAACCAACGGCTCAGACCCGGCCAGCCAAGCACGAGATCCCGTTCGCCGAGCTCCACCCCGTCCCAGCCGTGCAGCCTGAGATGTGGAGGCTCCCTAGCAACGGGATCACAAGGCTCCCTGGAGCCAACCTTGGGACGTGCAGCTTAGGTCACCCCAGGGAAACCATACACCCAAACGGTGCGTTGCCAATGGAGCTCACCGAAACCCCAAAATAACATGTTCCCAACCTAACAACCGCCATAGACAGAGCCAAGCCTCAGCTTAGGCCTCTGACCCCCACTAAACAAGAACATGTTCCAATCCCTGCCGCAAGTCGGCCAAAAAGGCCTCATTGCCCTTCCTCGAAAGATGTACCCCATCCGGCCTGTACAACTCTGCACAACTGGCTTTAATGGCCGGATGGGGCACGTAAACACCTAAACCGGCCTCTAAGGCCAAACACAATGCCCTGTTGGCTTTTCTCCTGGCCCGCTCCAAGCCTGCCGGCTCCCAAGCCGCCCGCCAGACGCGGCGCGGCAACATGGCCGACCAAAGGACAAGGACGCCCGGCCATCTCCGCTTGATCTTGATGATGTCGTCCCGGGCCTGAATTGATAGGGCCTTTCCCTTCATTAGACCCAAATCGTTCTCCCCCAGGTGAATCATCAGTATATCAGGCGCAGGGCCCCTCCGTTCCCTGAACAACAGGGAAAGGAGCCCAGCCCACCTCATGCCCCGCCGGCCCTGCCACTCGATCACGGCCCGCTCGCTCAGGCCCAACTGGGATCCTACTGGCGTCCGGCGAGCATGGTGGGCCGCCCAAAAGACAATACTGTGGCCGCAAATGAGGACCCTCCTCCTTCTCCGGCCAGCCACAGCACCTATGGAAGAAAAACAAATAACTTAGCATGCAGAAAACAGTAACAAACCATGGAAGGCACACGACCATTATTCAGTGAGGGGGCGAATATAGGTCCGAAAAGCCCCGGACCTCCAACGGCCCACCCTGCGAATGGCATCACTACCATATCCCATTGCCGCCGTGGTGGACGCCGCACCAATGCGGAAGGAATGTGTGCCAAACTTAGCGCCGCCCAGACCCAGTTTCTCCAAGGCCCTACATGTGATGGCCCAAAACTGGTACTTAGACAGAGGAGAGGAGTCCTCGTGACAGAAAAAATGGCCCGGAGCCGAACCACGCACTGCCACGTAACGCGTGAGCGCACGCACAGGACAGAGTTCCGACTCGGAACAGGGGCCTAAGGTTATCGAGCACCCCCTCTGTCGTTGATCCGTCTTGGACCGGCGAACATGAATAACGGCCTGGCCCTCCACGAACTTAACGTCCCCAGCTTGGAGGGCCCTACCAGAAGCGTCACTACGTGAAATTGCACTAACTCAGATACACATAGCGCACCAAAAAACGTCGTAAGAGCAGCTGCATGAAACAACTCCTGCTCATAACTAGAGGCGCAGACCGAGGCCCAAGTAGCGTAAAGTCCCCGGAGAATCACAGGAGAAATGGGGCGCCTTGTATCCACCTGTCTCCCGCTTTCCTGGGACCACCCCTCTAACGCCTTAACAATCCTGAAGTCCTTCACTGAATCAGCATGACCCCGTGCCTTACTGATGAATGCCAACCCCGCGAGCTGCCCTCTAATGGATTTTACAGAAAGGCCACGCTCCCTCTGTTGCACGCAGAACTGTAGCAAGTGATCAACCGGGAGAGGCCAAATCTCTTGCAAACCCGCGCCCGCCCGGAAACTGTTAAACTGGCTGGCCGCCCGAAGGTACGTCTTCCTAGTGCTGGGTGCGATTGCCAGATGAATGGCCCGGCTTACTTCGCTCCTCCAATCCGCCACAGTTCTGCCGGCATGCGCACTGGACTTGGGTCGGCTTCTGGTGCCAGCCGCCAGAAACGCGCCATCTGTTGGCAAGACAAAGTGTCTGCCACTCCGTTACTGATCCCTGGCACGTGCCGCGCGACAAACACCACATTCAGTTGGAGGCAACGTAAGGTAAATGCCCTAACTAAACACATAACTGGGGGGGACTTAGAAGTTAGGTTGTTGACGACGTGGACCACCGCCTCGTTGTCACACCAGAACTGAACAGAGTGGTTAGAAAGGGCTTGCCCCCACAGAAAAACAGCAACTACGATGGGAAAGAACTCTAAAAACGCCATATTGCGTATTAAATCAGAGTTCCTCCATTCGTCTGGCCAAGGTTCAGCGCACCACTGGCCTCGGAAATACACCCCGAAACCGATGGTGCCCGCGGCGTCTGAAACGATCTGCAGCTCCGCCTCCAGCAACATGGCGTCCCGCCAAAAAGACGCTCCATTGTAGCGCTCCAGGAAGGTCTCCCACACCTCTAAATCCTCGCGCATACCTTTGGTAACGCGGGTAAAATGATGCGGCAAGCGTAAGGCGGTCATGCCTTCACAAAATTGACGCAAAAAGGCCCTGCCTGGAGTCACCACCTTGCAGGCAAAATTCAAGTGGCCAACTAACTGCTGGAGCTCGACAAGCGTGACCTTCCGCTTACATTTAACTTCGGCAATCTTCTGCCGTAACAACTGTAACTTATTCAAAGGGAGCCTTGATAGCTGCTGCCCGGTGTCGAGCTCAATCCCTAAAAATGTCAGAACAGTGGATGGGCCCTCCGTCTTTTCCGCGGCCAACGGAACTCCCAGCTCCTCCGCTAGGCCCTTGAAAGCTCTGAGCAAGTGGGCGCATTGCCCCGTGCCCGCCGGGCCCACGAAAAGAAAGTCATCAAGGTAATGCGCTGTATCGCGCATCCCTGTCCGACGTTGTAAGGCCCACTCTAAAAACGTACTGAAGCGCTCAAACGCGGCGCAAGAAACAGAACATCCCATGGGAAAAGCCCGGTCCATATAAAAAGAACCCTCGAAGGAAAATCCCAACAATTCAAAATCATCCGGATGCACCGGTAACAACCGGAATGCCGACTTAATATCGGCCTTAGCTAACTCAGCGCCTGGGCCGCACCTCCGCACAATTCCCACCACCTTATCAAAAGATGTGTATCTCACAGAACACAATTCAAAGGGGATGGCGTCATTGACAGACTGGCCCCGTGGGTATGATAGGTGGTGAATTAAGCGGTACTCCCCCTCAGCCTTTTTGGGGATTACCCCCAAAGGCGAGACGCGTAAATTAGGCACCGGGGGTGCCGGAAAAGGACCCAAAACTCGTCCTTCCGCACATTCTTTCCTAATCTTGTCCCTAACAACGTGCTCCAACCCTTTAACAGACTTCAAGTTGGCACACAGAAACGGGGCCCGCGGTCCCTGGTAAGGGATCCTGAACCCAAACTCAAACCCCTCTAACAAAAACTTTTGGTCCTCCGAACGCGGATAGCCGTGGAGCAACCGCCTAAGAACCATCACCCTGATGGGGCTGGGACCCTTTTCCAGGCTGCTGACTGGGGCCCCCGGGCCGCTTGAAACCACTTTTTGGCTTGGACCGGTTACATGCCGTAAAGGCGTGAGGGCCCCCGCACAACGGACATTCGTGTTTATAGCGACAGGCCTTCCTGGCGCAGACCCCTTGGGAGGTGAACTCCCAGCAAAGCAGCCGCGGTTGAACTGGCTGCCCCGCGGGGGCGCGGGTGGCAGGAGGATGAGTCGACTTCTGGACGATATGACCGCTGTCGGATCGATCACCTAGGTTGGGTTTGGCCGGCGCCATGAGCTGGAGCCAAAGCTGTTGGTTAATTTGGTTCCATGGGAGCCCGGGGTTCACCGCAGCCCGCATCCTAAACGCCTCGTCATACTGCAGCCAAGCCCCGCCAACAAAATCGCTATAAGCGGGATAAATAATGTCGCAATACTGAAAGAGATGAGCGGCACGCCAAGGTTGAGCTCTGGCAATTACACCCGCGTAAATTAGAAAACCGGGTAACCAATTGGACCAAGATCTGTCCACCTTCCGCTTTTTCAGCTTTTCTTTATCTTTTTCGTCCAATTCCTCTTTGGGCTTCTTCTCCAGCTCCCTAAACAATAGGCTGAATACATCTACGTATTCGCCCTTTAAAATTTTTTCTTTCGTGGCCGGAGTAAGATGATCGCCCAGAGGCAAGGCCGAATCTCCAAAGGGGATAGCGTGAAAAGCCACAGAACCGTACGGAACCGCTGGGGTGGCGGGCAAACCCCACCCCTCCAGCTGCTGCGAGGGTCCATACGCCGCTATGTGCCCTGGTTGCAGTCCCCAGGGATGCCCCCAACCTGTAGAAGGGCCTGCTACTCCGCCCGTGGACCCATGCTGCGCTACACCCAATGGGGAAGCTTGCCAAGAGGGACAAAACCCCGCCTGCCCCTGAGAAAAGTGGGCTGAGGCTGGCCAACCTAAGAACGTCTGTTGGCTAGAAGAGGGGAATCCACTTGGAGACTGAGGGCCTGTTGAAAGTTGCTGCCCCCACCCACCTAGGCCCGGTCCAATAACTGGGCCCCATGGGCCCCAAGGCCAACCCGGCCCCTGCGGTTGACCCGGCAACCTACCTTCTTGATCCAACGGCACCACTGCAACCTCCTCATGTTGTTGCCCGGGCTCCTCCGAGGGGGTCTCCTGCACTGGGTCCTTGTCCTCCTCACGGCCCTGCAGAGCAGAGAGACGTGCCAGCACCTCCTTCTGGAAGGCAATGGTGGCCGCCCTACCCGAACCAGTGAGCCCCGTGACTCTCCTGGAGGGCCCCACAATCCCCATCTCGCCTTCTAATGCTGCGAGCCGTTCCAAAATGGCTTGTCGCGTGCCAGCATCAACCGCCTCCTCGGCCGGTGGCTCAGCCGGAGCGGGCCGCTTAGCCGGCTTCTTGGCTGGCTGCTTGCCTTTGGATGGTCCTTGCCCCTTCCTAGGTCCCATATCCCCAGTCGCCCTGCACAAGGTTTCAAATTCCCAAACTCAAATATAGATGTATGGTGCCAGAAACCCCAGCAGCACCCCAACTGCCAACCAGCACTGGGAGGCTGGCCCACTGACTAAGGATGGCCCGTAGAAAAACTCCTGAGAAGAATGGGAGGGGGAAGGGCCCAACCAGTTTAGCCCTAAGGCCCGCCCAATAGCTTGACTGGCTTTGGAAAGGAATTGCGATGGGGGGGTAGAGTGCCGAAAAGAAGCACCCGATGCCCTTAGAGCCGCCTCATCACGCGGCTAATTCAGTAAGGCCTGACCCCCGTCGTTGTGCAAAGACGCCTGGGCCAACCAACAATCACTGGCGCGCACCCGCCTCCCGGGCTCCGTCCCTACCGCCGACCAGCTGAGCTGATGTTGGGGGATCCCCTGCTAAGCCGCACCACCCGAAGGGAGGAGGGGAGGGGAAAATCCCGCCGGCCAAGGGAGCCGATGCTCCCGATCCGCAAAATTGCCCTGGGGCTGGGCCGCCCTCCCGCAACAGGAACGGAGAAGCGGGGGAAGGGAAGCCCGGAGGCCGACAACAGACCGCCCAATCGCCGTCTGAAAAGCCGCTCCTTTTCACCGGCGCCGCGGCGCCGCCTCGCCCGACTTCCCAGCCGACTGCCCTCAAAGGAAGCGTCCCACGCCGGTCGCTCCGCCTCTGCACCACCCGGCCTACTGTGCAACGCACGCGGCCGTGTGCAGTCCGACAAACCCTGCAGACCAACTGCGCCACAAGGGGCTGGGCCAGCCTTATAAGGCTGCCCATCCCCGGCAGTTAGATCAGACCATTGTCTCTCCTCCTACAGGGGAGGCAATGGACGGCCCCCAGCCTAGGGCGTCCGATTGTCCGCTCGGCTGGGCAGGGCCGAATTGGCTATTGGCTGTGACTCATTTGTGAGCTATTTTGTGGACAAAGTCTTGTTCCATCAGGACCTCCCTGCCACTGCAGTACATGAACTGGAAGCTCTTGGCCGTCTTCTGGTCCAGTATTGGAGGAAGAGATTGACAAGACCCTGGCAGGTGTGAGGTGCACCACTTGCCTCCTGGATCTGTGCCCATCTTGGCTCATTAAAGCCTGTGAGCACAGGATTCGGGCTCCCCTGGGAGATATTATCAATCTGTCCCTACAGTTAGAGACATTCCAGGGGTGCCTTAAAGAAGTGGTGGTGTGACTGCTCTTAAAAAAAAAAAAAAACATCTCTGGACCCTAAGGGATAGTATGCATGGGTTTTGTATTTTCAGTATATATAGGTAGATTGAGAATATTTCTGTGGCTGCAAAGCAGAAACAATTCGGCACATTACTTGTGTGTTTATATAGGAAACAACTTTAAAATTTTTTGGGGAAAGAGGCTTAAACTTGCCTCTGTCTACACAGTAATCAGTATCTGTGCAGCAGTTCAGATTGACCTCCCAAAAAAATAAAACTGAAAAAGCAATCTCCTACTGTACTCACTATTGAGCAGATCAAGTACAATTATTTACAAGCATCTTGGTGGAGCTCAACAATAAGGTATTATTTACTAGGAGCAGTTTAAGCAGACTTGCTGTGTAATGGGACTCTAGCGTAGCACCATCAGGATATTAATTTGTATGAATAATGAATGTCATGAATACTGTGATAGCAAGAAGTACTCCACCATGAGATCAGGGAGCCCAAAATGTGATCCTTCACCCTAATTATATTGACGTTTTTTAATTACATCATCTTAAAGGCATGCAAAAGTTATGAGAATATTGATCCTATGGCAAACTATATGGATGTTATATCTCTTGAGTAAACATGTCCTCTATTTAAACTGACAAAGCTAGAATGTCACCTAGATTTGCCCCCCCAAGTCGAAATAAAGAGACGGACACATTAGATTGGTGAAACTATGGGCCACTTTATTAAATAACACAGCAACGACAAGGGCAACCGAACTGCAGCCAGGTCAGGGCCAGGGGTCTCCTCAAACCACTCCCCTGCCTTTTCCAGCGGGCGAGAGACCTGGCCCCCCAGCCAGAGCTGTGTACCACAGCTCCCTCCAGGCAGGCCCAGCAGGGAGGCTTGCATCAGAGGGCCCAAACACCAGACGCGAGTCTCAGTGAAAGGCACCCATCCAATCGAGTCTCCAGGACAGTCTGCATTCACACACCTCGGGCCACACCCAAAGGTTGATCCTGCCAGACCCCTAACTCCTCAAAAGGGGGAGGCTAACCGGTCCTCCCCAGGCCGCATGGTGCCATAAACCCCGTAAAACCTGCCACAACTAAGGCCAAGTCTCTACTTAGGGCTTAGCACCCACCGAAAGGCCCAAAGCCAACACAAGCCCCTGCCGAAGATCCCTCAAGAAAAGCATGTTACCCTTTTCCGAGAGATGCACCCCATCCCCTCTGTAGAGGTCGGGACATTCCCTAGAAATATCTGGATGAGGCAGATAGTGGCCCAAACCACCCACCAAAACCTTGCGAATCTCCTTATTTGCTCTGTAACGAGCCCTCTCTATCCCAGCAGGATTCCAAGCACTGCGCCACACCAAGCGCGGAATCATGGCCGACCAAACTATAATGGTACCAGGCCATCTGTTCCTTATGTACCTGAAATCATCTCGGGCTTGCAAGATCAATGCCTTGCCTTTAATCAGCCCGAGATCATTCCCTCCCAGGTGAACAATTAATACCTGCGGAGGAGGGCCCACACACCCATGAAATAAAAGGGGGAGCAAGCTAGGCCACTGAAGACCCCGGCGCCCCCGCCATTCCATCATAACAAATTTGCTGAGCCCCAGCTGAGAGCCAACAGCAGTTCTCCGAGCTTGATGTGCCGCCCAAAACACATAACTGTGCCCACAGATGAGAACTCTGCTCCTCTGGCCAGGAACAACAGCATCTAAAAGGAAGAAACAGACAAGTTATACAACCCAAACCTTAAACTACCCTAGCTCCTAACCAAAACTTATTAGCGGAGCAAAGGGCGAATATAACCTTTGTAAGCCTGAGAACACCAATGGCCAAGGCGTTGAATGGATGAAGTAGGATAACCCAAGGCAGCAGCCGTAGAGGCCACGCCGATTCTAAAGGAATGGGTATCAAACCTCACTCCAGAAAACCCCAACAAGGCTAAGGCCCTGGACGTCACGGCCCAAAATTGATGTTTTGTCAGAGGGCTGCCTCCAAAATGACAAAACAACAACCCTTCGCAGCCTCCCCGCAAAGCCAAATAGTCGACCAATGCGGAAACTGGACAAAGCTCCACTTCTGAACATGGACCCAACTCCAGCACAGTCCCTATGCCCACTTGATCCGTTTTGGATCGTCTGATAGTAAGAACCGCCTTACCTTCCAAAAACTTAATATCCCTCAGAAACAACGCCCTACCTGAAACATCACTCTTGGAGCTTGCCACCAATTCACTAACCCTCAGCGCCCCCCAAAAGGCCACCAAAGAGGCTGCGTGAAACAAAACTGCCTCAAAATGAGACGCACAAACTGCGCTCCAAACCCCCTTCAAACCCCAAAGAATCACAGGAGACATAGGGGTCCTAGTATCAGGCATAGGCCCAACCTCCTTGGACCACCCTTCCAGCATCTTTCGAATACAAAAATCTGCTGTTTCCTCCCTATACCCTAAAGCTTTGCTGGCAAAGGCCAGCGCAGACATGCGTCCCCGAATTGATCACACGGCCAGTCCCTTACCTCTTAAGGAAACACAATAATGGAGCAACTGCTCCACTGGGAGGGGCCAAACAATGCGATACTCTACCTCAGCCCTAAAGTCCTCAAACTGCTACACAGCACGTTCATAAGACTTCCTGGTGCTAGGCGCAATGGCTAGGCCTATCGCTCTGCAGGCCTTGGCTCTCCAATCAGCCATAGCTCCTGGGGCATAGGCGCCGCATCCAGATCGGCGTCCGGGGCCAGCTGACGAAACCTCTCCATCTGTTTGCGAGAGAGAGCGTCAGCCACCCCATTATTCACCCCAGGCACGTGCCTGGCCAAAACCAAAATGTTAAGCCGCAGGCAACGCAGAGTGAAGGCCCTAACCAACCTCATAACCCGTTGCGATTTGGACGAAAGGGAATTGATAACATGAACAACAGCCATGTTATTGCACGAAAAATGAACAGTGCGATTGACCATATCGCTCCCCCACAGCCAAACCGCAACCAAAATAGGAAAAAATTCCAAAAATGTGAGATCCCAGCTCAAACCAGCCTGGACCCATGACTTCGGCCATACCTCCATGTACCAGTGTCAACGGAAGAAAACCCCAAAACCTAATGACCCGGCAGCATCGGACATAACCTGAAGCTCAGCCTCGAGCCTCATGTCCTCTCTCCAAAAAGAAATCCCATTAAAGGATTCCAAAAACTCCTGCCACATCCGCAGGTCCTCCCTCATGCTGCTAGTAACCCTGGTCCTGTGCTGTGGCGAGCGAAGGCCCGCCATCGCATCACAGAACCTGCGAAGAAAAGGCCTGCCCAGGGCAACCACTTTGCAGGCAAAGTTAAGATGCCCCACCAACTGCTGCAGCTTGAGCAGTGTAACCTTCTTTTTGCGAAGGAAAGCACTAATCCTCTCCTTCAAATCCATCAGCTTCTGACAGGGAATCCTGGATGACTGCTCTAAAGTATCCAGCTCAATCCCCCAAAACACCAGGCAATGGGCTGGGCCCTCATTTTTTTCCTCCGCCAATGGCACGCCCAACTCAGCAACCAACTCAATAAAGCCAGCTAACAACTGAGAGCAGCGACCAGAACCAGCAGGGCCCACAAACAGATAGTCGTCCAGATAATGAACAACATCCTGTAAACCTACTTTCTTGCACACAGCCCATTCCAAAAAGGTGCTGAAACACTCGAAAGCGGCACACGATACAGAGCAACCCATAGGCAATGCCCTGTCCACGTAAAATTGCCCTGCAAACGAGTAGCCCAGAAGCTCAAAATCATCTCGGTGGACAGGGAGGAGGCGAAACGCAGATTTGATATCGCATTTAGCCAACTCAGCTCCCTGACCACAGCGTCGAACGATGACAACAGCCTGATCAAATGAGGTGTACCTAACAGAGCATAGCTCCTCAGGTATGCCATCATCGACCGAGGAACCCCTGGGATAAGAAAGATGGTGAATCAAATGAAATTCACCAGGCGCCTTCTTTGGCACCACCCCCAAAGGGAAACCCTAAGATTAACCACAGGCGGACTAGCGAATGGGCCCAAAATCCTGCCCTCCGCCAACTCTTTGGCAATCTTAGCCTCAACTATGTGCTCTAAACCCTCAACTGAACTAAGGTTTCTGGACCAAGTTGGTACCCGAGAACCTTGAAAAGGAATTCTAAAACCCAACGTAAAACCATTCAATAAACTGTCTTCCCTACATGGGTACCTACGAAGCCATTCTTCAAGAGGACCCACCTTTATCAGGCTGGGACCCTTTTCCAGTTTGAGAAGGGCCCCCACCTGATCTTTTCTGACCCTTGCGCGGCCGAACTCTCGGGCAGTTGTTGAACGAGTGTGGGCCAGCACACAGGGGGCATTCATGCTTGAACTGGCAAGCTTTATGACTACACGCCCCTTGCGACCCAAACTCCCAGCAAAGCAAGCGGGTTTGAACCGCCTGCCCCACAAAACTGCGGGAGAAGGAGGACACACTAGAAGGAGAAGAGGAAGCCTTAGTTACTAGGTGACCACTGTCCGATCGGTCCCCCAAATTGGGCCGCGCAGGTGACATCACCTGCAGTCACAACTGTTGGTGAATCCGATCCCAAGGGAGTGAAGGGTACAAAGCCGCCCTCATCCTGAACTCTTGGTCATATTGGATCCAGGCTGGGCCACTGAACATCGTATACCCTTTGTATATGATGTCCATATATTGTATCAACGCAGCAGCCCGCCAGGGCTGTGCACGCGCTATCACTCCCGCGTATATAAAAAACCTCGGAAGCCAATTGGCCCAGGTCCAATCAACCTTCCTCTTCCTAAGCTTCTCCTTCTCTTTATCATCCAGTTCCTCCTTGTCCTTCTTCTCCAATTCTCTAAATAAAAGGGAGAATACATCCACATATTCCCCCTTTAAGATTTTTTCCCTCGTGGCAGGCAGCAGGTGATCGCCCAAAGGTAACGCCACTTCCCCAAAAAGGCATAGCACTAAAGGGGACCGCCCCGTAAGGAGATGGGAAACCCCAGCCGCCAGGCCAAGCCGCTGCTGACCCCTGCTGCCCCACCCCGGGCCAATTACCAAATGAACCGAACTGACCCTGCGGCCACATCCAATTGCTCTGCTGCTCCAATCCTAAAGTTCCAGGAACCCCTGAACCTGATGGGGCACCCACCCCACTAGGACCAGAAGACCCCCAAGCCCTCCAAGGCCACAACGGCCCAGTGTGAGGCAAAGAGCCATCCTCAGACTTACCAAGAGATAAAGCAGGCACCAACGCTGCCCCAGCACCAACCGCACTGGACGATGGGCCAGCTTCAGCGCCAGAACCAACAGGCCCCACAGCTCCTCCAGCCGCAGCTGCCGCAGATCTGCCCTCCAAAAGAGACAAGCGGGTCAATATATCTGCCTTCAAAACATGCTTAGAAACCCACCCCTTCTTAGGCATCTGAGAAGGTGGAAACCCCGATGCCTGCTCCAATGCTTGCAGTAGCTGGAAAATGACTGCGTTCACTTCATCGTCCCCCTCTTCATCAGAAGACAAAGGGGGCGGAGGGTGCTTCGGGGGCAGCTTAGGTGCCTTAGGGTCAGGCTGCTTCCCCTTTGATTTTCCAGTACCTTTA
Source organism: Heteronotia binoei (assembly GCF_032191835.1). Taxonomy (NCBI): domain Eukaryota; kingdom Metazoa; phylum Chordata; class Lepidosauria; order Squamata; family Gekkonidae; genus Heteronotia; species Heteronotia binoei. The sequence goes on from NC_083231.1 coordinate 71,574,216, forward strand.
CCCCCCGCCATGCTCACTAAAGAAGACAGCACCAGTCGCAATTAAAGGGAGAAAGGCCTGCTGCAAAGCAGTTAGCTACTCTACACCCAAAAGTGAGGAAGCAACCCCCCCCCCACACTCCTCAACTATCTTAACTGGAAAAAGGGGGGGGGAGGGCAAAAGCCTACCTCTAAAATGGCCACCGCCCCACTATACACTAAAATGGCCGCTGCCCCAATGTGCTCTAAAATGGCTGCCTCCTCACTATACACTAAAATGGCCGTTGCCCCAATGTGCTCTAAAATGGCCGCCACCTCACCACCTCATAAAAATGGCCACCCAAAAGCAAGGTCTGAGCAAGAAGAAGCAAGTCCAAAATGGCCACCAAGCACAAGATGGCAGGAAAGAACAACCACCCCAGTGCCAAAGACAAATGGCCACCTATAAAATGGCCGACCCACCCTGACAATCACCTCAGCCCTGCTCCACTCCACCACAAAATTACCTAGCTCGCCACCCAGACTAATACCTGCACCAAATAAGGACGATCTGGCAGCAGGGGCCCCTATACACTATACACTGACGCCTCCCACCCCCCAAATGATGCTCCCTTACAATCTAGAAAAATTATGGAGCAGAACAAAGTCTCAAGGGCACCCAGACAGCAACAGCCCTCATGGGATGCAGATCCAGCAACCTGGGCAAACCAAAAGCCGTCCCACGACGATCCTCTCTTCCCACCGCAGAACGATCAGGCCTCCCAGCCTAATCCCCTCCCAACTCAAGCCAAGAGCATGCAAGCACGCTCTCTGCCGCCCAAGCTCAATGAGAGGACTGAGGAGATGGGGCGCGGAGGCTTAGAGACAACCGCAAAGCCCCGCCACCTCCAGACACGCTCAGAAGCACGCCAAATCGTCCGCTCTCCTCCGGGGGGGGGGGGAATTTCCCCTGCAGCCAAGCCATGACGCGGAGGGCTGCAGGAGGCTCCGTTATGTCACCCCTATGACAGCAGTCTGCTTTTTATCACCTAGTGTTTTTTCAGCTGTTTTGTCCTACACTAACAAACACAGATCCTATTTGTGAGGATCTGTGCTGAGCCTTAGAAAACATATCAGTATTTTCTTGGGCGGGGTGGGGGGGACCTTGTTGTTTACTTTGTTTGTGTGTTTGTGTTAGTGAAATATGACAACCAGTGTTACAGGTTAAGTATAACATAGGAGAAACAGAACCCTGCCTAACCTAACAAACAGGAAGTTGCTTAAATGTTATCAACCTGTCCAAATTAATTATTTATTCAAATATTTATATCTCACTTTTCCCTGTGACTCAAAGTATCTTACAAATAATACTGAGAAGTATAACAGGGCTGTGAAAAAAATCATTTTTCCCAGCTCCATTATAGCCCATGAGGATCTATTGTAGTCAATGGGCCCCAATAGGCTATAAAGGAGAATTGATCTGGGGGTATCTGGGGCTCTGGGAGGATGTTTTTTGTGGTAGAGCCACCACATTTACAACATAGCTGCTGGTGCCTCTCCTCAACCTCCTGCCCTTCCCAATTTCAAAAAGATTGGAGAAGGGGGTTCAATTATGTAGGCCCCAAAAGGAGATGTCCCACCCTCCATTGTTTGCAATGGAAGGGGGAAATATCTTATGGGTTGAAGCAGAAATCCCTGAGCTGCCTGTTAAAATTTTGTGTGCCAATGTCCCGTAGCACAGCTTACAGGGAACTAAGGGGCCAGCCTTGCTTAGCTTCTGAGATCTGATGAGATTGGGCTAGCTTGAGCTATCCAGGCCAGGGCATAGGATCAGTATATCTATTGGGAGTGGAGCTTATCACTGTGATACTATTCCATTCTGAATATGTGTTCATTTCTCACTATGAATATCTGAAGCGAGTACTTGTGACTCACCAAGTTCAGTGCAGTCCTTGCACCCTGGGTTGTTGCCTGGCAGATGATTGAAAGTCTTTCAGTTGCAGTAATTCCAAATCAGCATCAAAAAGCGGGGGTGATTGAATGTTCACAGAATATGAAACATCAGGCTTCCTTTGTTACTTACTGTTTGCTGTTGACTTAATCATGGCAATGATTTGCTTGCAATTCAAAATGAGCAGCATTTGGAGTAGTTTTGTGTCTGTGCAGTGGCAGCCTTCAGCATGTCTTAGTAGCAGCTGTTGATGCATGTTCACAATTCCCTGGCTTTTTGGATTATGTATGCCCTAGAATCATCACTGAACATTGAACTGTAGCATTTAAAATCAACTTTGCTAGAATATGTTGTAGTGTATCGGCAGCGCGTCAGGCCTTGCGCGACGGCGACCAGGTGGCTGGACGCCCAGCGCAAGGCACGACGAGCTCCGCCCCTCACCAGCAGCGGCGGGAAGTTCAACAGGCCACTATTGGCCTGACCTGTCCAGGGGGCTGAACCGGGGTTTGTAGATAAGCGGGACCCGGCCCGCGTGTTCTCTCTCTTGCGACGTGCTCCTAATAAACTATGTTGCCCTACTCTCGTCTCCGCTTCGAGTACGTTACACTGGCGACGAAGGTGGGATCTTAGCCTCAGCGGCTACCACGGAGATCTAGGGCAACCACGAGTCCTGACCGCCGCCGCCATGGCCACACAGAACGGAACCACCGGCTACATCGAGACATTCGATCCCGCCAATCCCGAGGGCTGGGAGTCCTACGCGGAGCGGGTCGAGTTCTACCTCAGGGCCAACAAGGTCACCGACGCCGGCACGAAGAGGGACGTTCTCCTGAGCGTCTGCGGGCCAGCCACGTTCGAGATCGCCAAGGGTCTCTCGGCTCCCGTCCGCCTCACGGAGAAGTCCTACGCGGAGATCATCAGACTCCTCACCGGCCATTTCTCGCCACAGGCTTCGCGGGTGGCCCGTCGGTTCCTGTTCCACAGAAGGGACCAGGCAGTGGGGGAATCGGCCGCCGACTACCTGGCGGCCCTCCGCAAGATCGCCGGGAACTGCAACTTCCCCCAGCTGGAAGACACCCTGGCCGACCGATTCACGTGGGGCCTCCGCGACGAGAGGCTCCAGCAGAAGCTCTTCGCCAAGGAAGAGTTCACCCTCCAGAGCGCCTTCAGCGAGGCGGTGGCGTTCGAGAAGACCTCCAGGACCTTCCCCAAGGCCCGGACAGAAGCCGCCCACCACGAGGAGCTGGACCACGACTGCCCAGAGGAGGAAGAAGCCCACCAGCGGCGCCGCCCAGCCGGGCCACCCAGCAGAGCCACCCAACGCCCCCGAGTGGCCGAACGGCCCCCAGCGACGGAGAGGTTCCCGGCCACCAAGTGCGCCAGCTGCGGCGACCCCCACGACAGGCGGGACTGCCGGTACCGGACCTGGGACTGCCGGAGCTGCGGAAAAACGGGCCACATTGCGAGGGCTTGCCGAGCCAAGCCCAACCGCCAGAGGCCGACCACGCACCAAGAGTCGGCAGACTACCACTCCACGGCATCCACTTCCCTACAGGTACTGAACTTGCCCCCATGCGTCCCTAACAAAATCAAAATGGCGGTCCGCTTCGAGGGCGCTCCATGCAAAATGGAAGTGGACTCGGGTTCCTCCATTTCGATTATATCGGAGGAGACCCTGAGAGACCTGTGCCCCGGGAGGTGGTTTCAGACAAGACCAGCGGACTTTGTTCTAAGAGACTTCCAGAAGAACCCGGTCCAGACCGCGGGGTGGGCCCGGGTGAATGTCGAGCGGGGGTCCTTCAAGGGGCGGTTGGACATTTTGGTGGTCAAGCGCCAGCTTACCACCCTGTTGGGGCTGGCGTGGTTTAAACCCCTGGAATACGGTTGGAGGGGGTGGGGCAAATCCTATCCACCAGCGGGGTCGGGGACGTATGCCGAGAGTTCCCCGATGTGTTCGATGGGTCCCTGGGCAGTTACAAGGGGCCGGCCATCTCCCTACCGCTGGACCCCACAGTCCGACCCATCAGGCTCAAGGCCAGGCGGGTGCCGTTCGCGCTCAAGCCTAAGATTGAGGCGGAACTGGACCGATTAACGGCCCAGGGGGTACTGGAGCCAGTAGAGTACGCCACGTGGGAGACCCCAATAGTCACACCGGTCAAGCCCAACGGAGAGGTGCGCATATGCGCCGACTATAAATGCACCATAAACAGGGCACTTCAAGACAATCCGTACCCAGTCCCGGTAGTAAGCCACGTCCTGGCGGCCCTAGCCGGGTCTAAAATCTTTGGGAAGCTGGACCTGGCGCAGGCCTATCAACAGCTCCCGGTAGATGAAAAAACAGCAGAGGCCCAAACCATAGTTACGCACAGGGGGGCTTTCAGGGTGCGGAGGCTACAGTTCGGGGTGAGCGTGGCTCCGGGGATTTTCCAAAGCATCATGGATGCTCTCCTTAAAGGAATCCCCGGAGTCCAACCGTTTTTTGACGATGTTCTAATCGCCGCCCCGGACCCAGAGGAATTCAACAACCGCCTCCGAGAAGTACTCCGTCGGTTCCAGTCAGCGGGGCTCAAGGTCAAGCAGGAAAAGTGCTTACTGGGTGTCCCGCGAGTGGAGTTCCTGGGGTTCGCTGTAGACGCAGCAGGGATCCACCCAACGGAGGAGAAAACACGAGCCATTGTTCAGGCCCCAGCCCCAAAATGCAAGGCCGAACTCCAAAGCTTCTTGGGCCTATTAAATTTTTACCACACGTTCCTCCCACACAAGGCAGCCCTGGCGGAACCCCTACACAGGCTGCTAGACAAAAATGCCCCTTGGGTCTGGGGCAAACGCCAAGCCGCCGCGTTTCAGGCGGTGAAAGATACGCTGGTTTCCAATGCGGTGCTCCACCACTTTGACGAGAACCTCCCGGTCATACTGGCTTGCGACGCATCACCATACGGGGTGGGCGCCGTCCTCGGGCACCAACTCCCGGACGGGAGGGAGGTGCCAGTAGCATATTACTCTCGCACCCTCACGCAGGCGGAGCGGAATTACGCGCAGATCGATAAGGAGGCGCTGGCCATAGTAGCGGGGGTCCACAAATTCAATGATTATCTTTATGGGCGCAGGTTTACGATCGCCACCGACCACAAACTGCTCTTGGGTCTTCTAGCGCCGGACCGCCAAACCCCCCAAATCCTGTCCCAGAGGGTACTGAGGTGGAACCAGTTCCTGAACTCCTACATGTACACGCTGGTCCACCGGGCGGGCAAATCCATGGGCCACGCAGACGCCCTCAGTAGGTTGCCGCTGCCCGAGGAGGGGGCAGACCCAGCCCCCGCGCACCACATCATGCTAGTGGAAAGCCTCCCGGAACAACCCCTACACGCGGCAGAGGTCGCCAAGGCCACTCAGAAGCACAAGATACTGGCACGGGTGCTCGACTGGGTGGTGAGGGGGTGGCGGAGGGGAACATGGGGGAAGAATTCAAACCCTACAAGACCAGGGGGGAGGAACTGACGGCCCACAAAGGGTGTCTCTTATGGGGAAGCAGGGTGGTGGTGCCGCCCCAGTTACAAAAGCGGGTACTAGAGTCCCTACATGAGACCCACCCCGGCATAGTTCGCATGAAGGCCCTGGCCAGAAGCTACGTATGGTGGCCGGGGATGGACGGGGAAATCGAGAGCTGGGTGCGGGGGTGCCAGGCCTGCCAAGAGTCGAGGCCCGATCCGCCTAGAGCGCCCGCCACACGTTGGGAACCCTCCAGGAAGCCGTGGTCGAGGCTTCACCTCGATTTCGCCGGGCCCTTTCAGGGGCAAATCTTCCTGATTCTCGTGGACGCCTACACCAAATGGCTGGAGGCTTTTCCCGTAGCATCCACATCCTCAGCCTCTGCCATCCGGGCCCTACGCAGGGCATTATGCACCCACGGCATCCCGGACACCATCGTCTCGGATAATGGGGCGGCGTTTACCTCGGGGGAATTCCAGGCGTTCCTCCAGAGGTACCTCATCAAACACATACGGTCCGCCCCGTTCCATCCGGCCACCAACGGCCAAGCCGAGCGCATGGTGCGCACGACAAAGGAGGCCTTAAGCCGGATAGTACAGGGAGATTGGGAACACCGGCTAGCGGCCTTCCTATTCGACAACCGGGTGATTCCCAACCCTGCCACCGGGGTGAGCCCCGCAGAACTCCTAATGGGGCGCAAGCTCATTACACGACTCGACAGGCTGCACCCAGACAGGGCTTCAGACATTCGCGGGGACCCTGAGGTCAGGGACGCAGCCCGGGGGTTCTTTGCGGGCGATCCAGTGTACACACGAAACTACGTCAGGGGCCCCGAGTGGGTGGCGGGACGAGTACTGAGGGTCACGGGTTCCCGCCACTACGACATATCCACAGAGGGGGGCCAGGTAGTGAGGCGACACATCGACCAAATACGCCGCCGCACAATACCGGAGGAACCAGTGGGGTGGGAAGATGGGAAACCCAAGGAGGAGCCGCCCAGGGCTCAACCGGAGGACACAGCCCCCCCACCGAATGGCCCGACACCGGAAGCGGCCGGGCCGGCAGCGACCGATAGACCGGCAGAATCGGACCAGCAGCCGCGGCCGACACCAGCGGAACCACCAGCCGAGGTCCCCCCGGAAACCCTACGCCGGTCCACCAGGGAACGGCGACCCCCAGCTTATCTTCAAGACTATGTGCATTCACTAGGAGGGGAGGGGTGTAGTGTATCGGCAGCGCGTCAGGCCTTGTGCGACGGCGACCAGGTGGCTGGACGCCCAGCGCAAGGCACGACGAGCTCCGCCCCTCACCAGCAGCGGCGGGAAGTTCAACAGGCCACTATTGGCCTGACCTGTCCAGGGGGCTGAACCGGGGTTTGTAGATAAGCGGGACCCGGCCCGCGTGTTCTCTCTCTTGCAACGTGCTCCTAATAAACTATGTTGCCCTACTCTCGTCTCCGCTTCGAGTACGTTACATATGTGTTCTGCCTTTGTACCTTTTGAGTGTAGTATAGTAGCAAACGTTTGTTGATATTATGAACAGAAGGTACTGGGCTTGCTGGACACTCTGCATTGCACTGGTTCTGCTGAGCTTTCAAACACCCCCCCCCTTCCTTCTTGGACTGTGATTTCTTGCTTGACATCAGCTGGCACTGCCACAATGGCACTGGGTTCTGCTGGGCACTATGTGATTGCACTGGTACACTTTTAAGTTTCTACTACAGAGATTCTCTAGTTTGATTTTAATAACTGTTCAGCAGTTATTAGCTTTATTTGATTTGCAAGATTTAGTGGAAAAAGCACCGTTTCCTATAAAGTTGAAACTATTCAGCAGCTTGCAGATAACATTTTTATGGAAAATGTCCTGACCCAAAAGACTGCATTTATCAAGACCCATAATATAACCAGAAGGAAACAATGCAGGATTTCTCCTTTGTCTGCGGGGTCTAAATTGGGGGGTGGGTGGGAAGGGAAACTGATAGGGCCTGAGATGTTGGGTGGGAGAAAGGTCAGCTATAGCCAATAACTGAGAAGGTAGTAACTAACAGGCATTAAAGCTGTATCGATCACAAAGGTGCGTCACCTACCAACTTACCAAGTCAGGTTCAAGGTTTTGGTTATGGCCTTTAAGACTTTTAGCTGTCTGGGACCAAAGTATCTACAGGACTGCTTCCTCCACTATTGCCCTAGAATAGCATTTCATTTTACTGGTCAAAACTTATGGATGATCCCTGTTTGGCTGGGACTTATTCAGTCCTGGCCCTGACCTGCTGGAACTCTCTGTCAGAGAACATCAGGGCTCTGTGAGATCTTTTACAATTCCTCAGGGCTTGTAAGGCAGAGATGTTCTGCCAGGCTTTCAGTTAAGGACAGTGACGGTTGCTGAGCCGGCACCTCCCCCCCCCCACCCAGGGGTCTCTTACTTTTGCATCCAGAAATCTGGATTGAAAAATGTTAATAGGATTTGTAATTGTTATTTTAATTGTTTTTACTGGTCTTAAATGCTATATTTATAAACTATGTTGTACATTGCCCAGAGCCAGGCTTTGGTCAGGATTCATCAAGTCAAAGGTATAAATAAATAAACTTGTCTCTTCATTCACAGCTAAATATTAAATGCAATATTTGAGTCTTTTGGAGCCTCTTTAAAGCATTTCAACTTACATGTTTTTGTTATATATAAACCGAGGAGTCATTGAAGATGACCATTTAAAACTCTAATGTTCCATTCTATGAGCAATGTATGCCTCATATATTCCTTCTCTTTAAAAAGTCCCACATGTGCATATATAATTGTCCTCACAGATAAACCCAAAAGGGCTCAAAGTTGTCAACACCAGTGACTATCAAGAATAAAATTGTGCTTCTTCTGGTTCTGTTAGTCTTGAATGTCTGTATGTGCTGGATATCTGATAACTCACTTAAATTAGATACCACGGCAAGTGAACTAGGGAAGGAATCAACATAAAATAGCTGCCTTAGTCCACCTAGGGAATAATATAAAATTTAAAATAATGACTTTGGGTAAAATTTGCACACTGTGCAGAGTCAGCAAAAGGGTACACTAAAGAAAAGTCATTCCTAAATCCAAAATTGGGACCTATGCAGTGCAGCCTTCAGGAGTACCTTTGAGCAGCAAATTTTACACTACAGGGACACCAAATTGAATGCCACTTTAGCTAGAAGAGACCACTTTCAGAAGAATGTAAAAGGAATATAATAGATAGATGACTACCCAGGCTGTAACATTTAGGTAATAATAGAATAAGGGCAGTTAATCTAGTATTTCCCATGAACAGTAAGTAACCTCACCTTGCAGTAAAAGAGAACATTTCAGATTGTACAACTTGTGAAAAAGACCTGTTTTATCAAGAAAGAAACATATGGAATCTAAAAATATATGACTATATGAAGGGTTCATGAAAGGTTCAGATTCTTAAGTGATTTTTCTTTTATTGTGGGACATTTCTCACAGAGCATGTACCTGAGGTGTTAGAAGCATATGCTTGTCCTTTTGCTATGGATAGTTTAAGATTGATGCTGCCTATAGATGCTGACAGGATGCTTGGCAATAGAAGTGCCACCCCTTGCCTGTCCTGTCTTTTAAAACCTTGCCAGGAGAACGTATTGGGTTAATTAGTAAAAATTATTAATTCCTTGCTGAGCCAGTAGTCTTTCTCCAAACTTTGAAAGAGGCACTTATTAAACCTCTGCTCAAAAAACCTTACATAAGAACATAAGAGAAGCCATGTTGGATCAGGCCATCAGGAGGTCCATCACTGGGGCCAGGACACTAGAGGACCTTCCACTGTGGTCCCCCTCAAGCACCAAGAATACAGAGCATCACTGCCCCAGACAAAGAGGTCTAACAATACACTGTTGCTAATATCCACTGATGGATCTCTGCTCCATGTGTTTATCCAATTCCCTCTTGAAGCCATCTATGCTTGCAGTTGCCACCACCTCCTGTGGCAGTGAATTCCTTGTTATATATCTTTTCTACGAAAGGTGATTGAATGTATGGTGGCAGAGAAGCTCCAGGTTTTTATATATGACATGCCTGCCCTTAACCTCTTTCAATCAAGTTTCAGGCTTGGGTTTGATACCTAACAGTGCAATCCTAAAATCCACTGAATAGACCTTAGTTGAATTCAGATTAGACCTGTTTAGGATTGCTCTCAAAATGGCTGTAGTTGTACTGAAAGAGATGTACAATTCTACTCTTGTTGTATAGGTTATTGAATATTCCATTCTGCTAAGTGTATTGACTCACTCTGTGTCCAAGTGAAAAAGACAGACTATAAATAATAAAAATAAAATATAAATAAATAAGTGGGAGGAAATTGTTTTTTCTCTTCCCACTCCATTCTTTTTGAAGGGTGCCTTGAAATAATAGCATTTCAGGCACAAGTTTCTCTATACTCATAATTCATCCATTCTTTTTTTATTTCTTGTTAATTGGCTGCTGTTGTTATGTCTCTACATACTTTAGTGGAATAGGGGAATGTTGGAGCCCTTGGTATTGCTGCTGATCCCCCTGTCTGTGCTCCCAATAAGTATGGCACAAAGGGAGGATAATGGGAGTATCAAGAAAGTGAAGGGGCAATGATGGTGCAGAAAGCCACAATAGGAACCAAAACTATTTCCATCTGGGTAGTTTGTATTCTGAACTTGTCAAACTCAAGATGTTGAGCCTCATTTTCTATATCTTGAACAAAAACTAACTAAAATCAAGATAATTATGGCTTAAGGCTCTCCATAGAATGCTTCTTAACATTATACTCTTATGGCAGGACATCGCTGGGACATGTGAGCCTTGAAACAATAAAATAAGATACAGGGTTCATAACAGTATTATAATTATAATGAAAATACTCATTTAATTCATAAAGCAATGATGTAATGGTGAATAAATTTATCTTCAAACAGTTCCAGACTGTGTCACTTCCCAGGCAGGGGAAGGAGGAGATGATGGGAAAGATGAAAGAGAGAAAGGGGTGCCAGCTAGATAAAACCTGTTGCTGTCCTCAGCCAAGGACCTGGTGGAATGCCTCCACCTTGCAGACCCTGCAGAATTGTGTTAAGTCCCATAGGGCCCTGGTGTTCATGTGGAAGAGAGTTCCACCAGGTTGGAGCCAGGTCCAAGAATTCAGTTCCTTTTGTGCAGCAATAATTTTGTACTTTTTTTTTTAAGTACTTCAGTAGCATGTGTTCAGATTAGTAAAAATGGTTTGGGAGGCCATACCATTGGTTTCAGTGGGAAACATATTTCCATCTGGAACTTTTCCTCACTCAAACTACTGAAATTCCCAAGGACTGTATCTTTCACCCAAGGAATTGTCCTTCCATACTGACATAGATACCTGCATATTTGAGTTGGTACTGCTCTGTGTTTTATTTCAGGTTGGGAAAATGACAACTCCTTGTAGTATATGGTTATAGTTTCCTTCCTATCATTATGGTGAGCTGATATTTCATTAATTGTTTGAATGTCAGTATTTTTAAGTTTCCAAAACAGAGGTTTAATCTTATATCAAAGTTTTCTGCATTTACCAAGATAAGGACCTTTAGCCACTTGTGGACACTTCATACCCCACCCCCTAAATTGCTTGCCCACCAGGTATTTATGCTAAAAATAGCATGGAACAATTCTCTTGACTAAAGACTGCCTTGTGGATCCTTAGGAGAAAACCAGGAAAGGAAACCAGTTAATTGGTGTGAGTGAATGATCTTGAATGAAGGTGACAGAAACAAGTGGGGAACTTGGGAGGATTTGTGGAGGGATGTCTCATTTCCCCCTCCATCACTATATCCTATTTCCTTTTCCAGAAAGTGCCCATAGCCTCTCCTCTTTTCCTACTCCCTTCTCTCCTTTTCATCTACCAGCCAACCTAATGATATTTGCCCCTCCTCTTCAGTTTTTCTTCTTTCCCTCCCCCTTGTAACCTCTTTCTAGGAAAAACTGTGGCCCAGTTGCACAGTATCAGTCAAGGTGGGTTTATCTTCATTCCATGAACTGGGGGGGGGGGTCTGCAAGGACTTGCAGGGACACCTCATATTGTCCTGCATTCCCTTCTTGCACCATTTGTTCTTTTCCTTATTCTAGAAACTCTCACATCCTCATCTTTCCCTGCTTCCGTCTTTCCTTCACACTCACCTACTAACTTACCTTTCATCTGCCCCCAATTCTTGTCTCCTCCATTTTATCCTAATAACAGCACTGTGATATTTTGAGAAGAAGAAATTGGGTAATAATAACCTTTTACCTCTGGCTGAGGCTGAAGAGTAACAAGGCTTCTTCATAACAGCTCTTTTAGAGACTTCTTCCATATCCAGTGCTTCTATAGAATCTTTAGTTGGTGGATCCTTACATTATTTTGATATTATTGTGTATCAGGGTGACACATGGGGATATTACTATAATATACCTTGCATATCAGAAGGACATTCATGTCAAAACAAGATGCCAAATCATAAAATGCATTCTCAGACCAGGAGCTCAGCTGACAGAGTGTCCTGTTGCAATTTGGAGATGCCTCATGAGAGTCTAACATAAAACAGAACATGAAACAAGAATCTGAGAATGTCAGCACATTTGTAATCACAATTTAAGCATCTCTGGTAAATTGAGCTTCGTCCTCTGTGGCTAGAATATAGACTAGAGGATGAAAGTACAGTGCATGATTCAGACAAAGGGCAAAATGTATTCACTAAGGAAGTTAGGTGAAAATATATATTTCTCACATATTTGTCTGTCTTCTTTGATATCTCCTCTTCCAACCTAAGTCTCAGTATTGTGCTTCCCCAGCATTATATTTCTAATATTTGAGGCAGTGACCTGACAGCCTGCAAGAACCTCTTTATACCCTCAGAACAATGTAGTGTACAAAGCAGCTGTTATATGATTAGATTTTGGACGTTTTCATATGTTATAAATTGATTCTCAGCCTGTCCAAGAGAAAAGTTTGAGCTATGATCTTGAGATAACATATTGATGGGAAATAATATGCTCCACTGTCATGTCTCACAAAAAGACTCAACAAGAAATGAGAGGTGAGACAGTCCCTATCAGGAAAAAACCTACACACCTACATTTAAAGGCAGCATATCCAAATATCTGAGGCAGCTAACAAACAACATTGAAACAATGTAATAAGCACTTAAAATGTAAACTAGAATAATTCTACAACTCATCAGTGATAATCAACTTCAAAAAGAACAAAACTATGTATTAGTTCTTATCAACTGCAAGGCTGCTGTCACACACACTAAATAATGCACTTTCAATGCACTTTCCAACTGGATTTTGCCAGTTCAAACAGTAAAATCCAGTTGGAAAGTGCATTGAAAGTTGCTTGAAAGTGCATTATTTAGTGAGTGTGATCATAGTCCAAGTGCCAAGCACTGGCAGAAATTGTTCTTTCTCCTTCCCCAGCAGCCCTGTAAGTCTTCTGAAATGCAAATACCAGAGCTTCATGTACAATGCCTCCAGACACAATGAAATTCAGTGAGATGATAGAACTGTGAAAGACTGTCCCCAGCTCCTTCCTTCCAGGAACAGAGAAAGGTAGAAAAATAAGCTTTCTATTTTTGCAGGAGGGAAAAGTGATGACTTTGTTTGAACCCAGCTCCTCACAATGCCTCATAGCATTTTTTTCCCAGAGCATTCTTTTATTTTTGAGACTTAGCCAGCAACATTGGTTTTTGGAGGGTGTGTGCTGGGTAGAGGAAAGACTAGCACCCTTATTGCCTTCTGCACATTCTTTATTGTCCTTACTTAAGAGTATCAAGAATTTTATTTAGTTGGAGCCTCCTGTTGATACTGGCTCAAGCAGATGGTTTTTACACATATTACTGCTAAGACAAGTCTTCCCCATCCTGTAGCCATGCATTGAATTTTTCCTACATAAATGCAGAACTTTACATTTATCCCTGTTAAAATTCATTTTATTGGTTTTAGCCCAGTTTTCTAGCCTGTCAAGATCATCCTATTTCTGTCTTCTACTGATTCTAATTAGCATATTTTCCTAGAATTAATAATGAGTTTCTAATAAGGATGGGAATCAAAGGGGGGCGGTTTCTATTACTGCCCCTGCCTATGGCATGCTCTCTACCAGGAAGACCACATTCCTGGCCATCTAGACTGGCTTAAAGTCCTACCTCTTCTGAAGGACTTTTATTTAGACTGAGGAAGTGGTATTGACTATATTGTCCTTCAGTGCTGTTGGTGGAAGGCTCACAGCAACCCTGCAAGATAAGTTATGCATGTGATGTTTCTGCCTTAGAATCCAGCAGGCTACTCCCACTTATCATTCAGGCAAACAGCCCTTGAGCAAGTAAGGAACACAGCCCTGCTTAGAAGCTAGAACAGAATTCATTCTTTTGATGAGGGAAATCTGTTCATCTCAGTTGAAATCCCTTGTGACTTCCCAACCCCCTGTTAAGATTTGACTTGTGCCTTTAGTAATAAAGTTGTGCTAGTTAAAAGAATACATTGCCTTGATTCCTACTGTGACGGAACTGGCCCGATTCAGCCTTCAGACCCGGTCCCATCAGCTCCCTATTGAGTCGCCAACTCCTGGAGGGAGCTATTTCTCCTCCTGCCCCTTGGGCTCGCTGCCACCACCTGCTCAGTCTAGGGGTTCAGATTGAGAGGAACAGGATTCCCAATCCCCCTCTCCAGCTATGAGGCCAGGCCTCAAGGTCCTCTGCCACCCCGTACTTGGGTTTCACAGAGACCTCAGCACTTCTTTGGGGCACCCCTGGAGGATTGGCACCTTATCCAACTGCATGCCTTCCCCCTTCCCCGGGGCCCCCTTCATACAACAGCGTGGTCTAGAGCGGTTGGGGATCTATGTGGTACAGAGATTGACTGCCAGCATTCAAAACAGAAAAAATAATTATTTACAAGAGAAAAAGAAAGGGAAAGAAAAACAAAACAAAAACAGTTGCTTGTAAAAGGTTACACAGCACAGCACCCGCACAGCAAACAGCATGACAAAGGAAATGTGGTTATAAACGCATCCTACTGTCCCTGATCTAAACACGCCCTGCCTTTTGGATGACTTACTTTGTCTGGCTGCCTGGGGGCCTCATTTTGCATAAATAGGCCTCTTCCCCAGGCAGGAGCTCCCAGGCTCACATCCTTCTCCATTGAGTGCTAGCTGAGAACTGGTTTCTCTTCCTGCCTAACACATGCCAAGAACAAAAGAACTTCCTGCCTCTCTAGGAGGCTTTCCCCTTAGAGTTGTTGGTTTGGCTCTGGAAGGGAGGGGGGAGTGAGGGGAAGGCTAGGCCCAAGCCTGCTTAGGAGTTTCATGTTTTCCCTCCCAATGAAGCACCAACATGGACTAAAATGGCGTTTCTCCACACCTACTATGAACATTGTCCAGTTTTGACAGCTCTTCCTGGCAGCCAAAATAGGAAAGGGGCAGAAATAGGCTTCCCAATCCCCAGGTCCCAGCGGGGGATCCCCCGTTTTGACAGGCTTCTCCCCGCCCCAGCCAGCTGGCCAGCAGGGGAAGCCCCGCCCCCACAGTCATTCTGTAGATTTAGAGCTCCTGCAGGTTTAGAAACCTGCAAACAGTTTTTAAAATGTGTGCCTTTAAGGCTGAGCAGGAAGTAGGGAACAGGAAGGGCTTCATGGGAAAGGATCAGTAACAGTTTCCTCAGAGAACGGCCCCTCCCTTTCTTTTGCTTTCATTTTCAGAGCGAGTAAAGTTCTGCAGGAACAAGACCAGTAAGTATTTGTGCGTGTGAGAGAGGGAGGGGGCAGGGGATTCCCTGGTTTGGAGGCCCTCCCCCTGTTTTAGAAAGTGTGAGGGGGGAGGGAAATGTCTATTGGGCACTCTATTATTCCCTATGGTGAACGATTCCCATAGGGAATAATGGGGAATTGATCAGCGGGTATTGGGGGCTCTGGGGGGCTATTTTTTGAGGTAGAGGCATCAAATTTTTAGTATAGCATCTAAGTGCCTCTCCCCAAAATACCCCCCAAGTTTCAAAATGATTGGACCAGGGGGTCCAATTCTATGAGCCCCAAAATATGGTGCCCCATCCTTATTTCCTATGGAAAAAAGGTATTTGAAAAGGTGTGCTGCCCCTTTAAATGTGATGGCCAGAACTCCCTTGGAGTTCAATTATGCTTGTCACACCCTTGTTCCTGACTCCACCCCCCAATGTCTCGTGGCTCCACCCCCAAAGTCCCCAGATATTTCTTGAATTGGACTTGGCAACCCTAGGCAGAAAATATGTGGTGGTGGCAGCTATTGAAGGTAAGTACAATTTTCATGACTGGGATATAGACTAAGGAAAAGAATGAAATGTGGAAATGTTGCTAACCTACTTGACACTTGCAAACCGTGAACATCTGATCCCCCTTTCTCACTTTATGTGTGTATGCATAAAGAGGATGCTTCCTTTTGCATTGTCACACTCCACCCCCCACCCCTGCCCCAGTCACATATAGACAGAAGGGATAGCTCCATTTCAGGCCTCTCTCCTATTTGTGCAAAAAGGCCAAAACAAATCCAGGCCTCTGCTTCTAGAACAGGGGTTGCCAAATTGTAGCTCGGGAGCCATATGTGGCTCTTTCATACATATTGTGTGGCTCCCAGGGGTTAAGGAGGAACTTAATGCAAGCTTACTCTCAACTTCAAGAAAGCATGCTTAGCATTGGGATCTCAGTCAGCCTGTAGGCACTGACCCATAGGTAGGCAACTATTTCCACCATGTGTAAAGCAGCAAAGCAGGGAGAATTAGGTAGGCTTGCAGGCTCTTCTCTTCCACCACAGAGGTTGCCCCAAGAAGAAAGAGAGCTCAAAAGCTGATGGAGCCACTGGAAGGAGGGATGAAATTAAAAAGGGCTGCACAGAGTTCTCCATCAGTTTCATAGCTCTTGTAGGAGTTGTATTCACTAACCTTGGTGTCAAGGCACAGAGGGTTGCATAATGATGCAAATGGTGGCCAGTGATTTATATGGCACATGTGTGTTTCCTTCCCCCACTGGTGCAAAAAAATAATTCCTTAATTTTTCCCTATGCTGTTTTTATGGGGACTGTTATTCCCAGTTTTTGTTTTTTTAAAAAAATCTATTTCTAAAAATGTCCTTCTAGTGTGTATTTTACCTTTGTGTCCAAAGAAATTAATAGTTTTAATAAAGTTGTGTACATAATATTTGTTCATGTCTTGAGGCTCTCAAACATCTGCTGTTTATTCTATGTGGCTCTTACATTAAGCAAGTTAGGCCACCCGTGTTCTAGAACAATGAAGCCCATCAGAACCTGGTTAGCTAATAGAGATATCAAAGAGGTGCCCAGCTGATAACAAAGCCTATCCAGCCAAATACCATTTCCCCCAACCTTTGTGACCTCAAAACTGGAATATTTTCACAAATGTCCGTTCCCATCTGCCATCATGTATCAGAATAATCATGTATCATAAGGCTAAGTGTATGTGACTGGTTCATCAAGTAAGGTTTCATGGTAAAGTGGGGATTCAGACTTGGATGTCCTAAATCCCATTCTGAAATTCTAACTACTACTCCACAATGGGTTTTGTGGGGTGCGCACTGTTGATATAACAAGCTGGCAACCCTGGGAATCATGTGGTAGGAAGTCATCCAGTGAATGCTGCAGGGCTTGGTCCTGATGAGTTTTTCTTCAAAGGTTCAAACAGCACTGGGAAGGGCTCTGCCCATCTGCCTTTTACTCACAGAAACTTTTGTGGTTGCCTAACAACCCTCACAAGGTCCAATGAGTTCTCCTTTCTTAAAGGTATAGGCTTTGATTCTATTATTTGGAGTGTTATTCCCCTCCAATTAATATTTTCATTCATTAATTCATTTAGGTTTCAATTTTTTCTGGGGCTTTTGAGAATTATATATATGAATGAATTCATCATCATAGGACTGGTACATAAAATAACTAAAATATGCTACCAGAATGTGCTACTGTCATTAAAGGCTACATAATGAATCTTGAGAGAATTACTTTCTCTTCTGCCCTACACAAACAGAAATAAATGAAGGCTGGCAGCAATCAGTACATTGAATGTAGGTTACAAGACTATGAATATGTACATTGCTGAAATTCAAGACTATTCTAGTACAGAGTGATATGAATTCCTATTCCATACTGAAAAAAATGCCAAGTCAAATTAATCAAAGATAAAGATTAATTAAGGATTATCAAAAAGAAACATTGAAAAACAATAAAACATTGCAAATTCAAACAATGAATAGTAATTAGAAATGTCCATAATAACTGTAACAAACATGGCTTTAAAATTTGTAGACATTAATGTGCACATCTGTTTTCTTCTGTTGCATGATTAATTGGAATTGAAGATGTGAAATCACTTTGACATTGGTTTCATATCTTTTGATGTCTTCCTCACTCCCATCCCATCTCCTAGAACATTTTAAACTAGTTGCCAGTGAATGAACTGAATGGAAATGAATGAACTGGGTGACATTTGCTCATTTTTTGTTCATTATTATTACTATTTGATTTCATTATGTTTATGGACACAGTAGGTGCAGTTTTTCTTTTTAAATGTTTTGTTAGTTTGGTAATCAATACATTGCTTCAATGTATAACCATCCTGCAGAAAAAGTACACAACTGAATACCTGTTTGTTAAGGTCTTATAATGGTGCATTTCATGTCTATTTCACTACTGAGATGTGCTTTCAGTTTCTATGTCTTTATTTGGGAAAGAAATTGATGCACATCTAACACAAGTAGTGATATACCTATGAATTTCCATCCACAAATTATGTTCTCATAAAGGCACGATAAAGCATAGCTCTAATCAATCAAAGTTCTATATATATTCTGAAAATATTTTACAGATTAGAAAATTGCTCTGATATAGCAATAATGCTGACATTTTCTGTTTAAACTTTGTTTCAGGTTGCATTAAGTAATAAAAACAGCATCTGAACAAGAATTCATAAATAAAATTACCTCCATATATGTATCAGCAGGAGCCAATTGGCAAGATATTATTTTTAAAATATTTTGATATAACACATGCATGATGAATTAGTCATAAAGAGTCAAAACATGTAAAATTAATGTTCAAAGATGTAATGTATTTTCTGATTCTCTAGCTATAAATTAGTTCAAATGGCTTTTAGCTATGAGTGATAGTGTTGTGCAGAGCTGAGATGGGCCTGTCGTACAAATTGATACTAATGGCATGAGTTATTAAGCAAATTAATATAAAATTTTATGACTGGGGCTTAATCTTACTTCAGTGAAAACTGGATCAATGATAAAATGCTTCTGTAAATGACGGAGATAGTTCTGTTAAAAAAAAGTCTCCATTCTGATTCTATAACTGTTTAACAGCAGTCCACATCCATATACAAATATTTTATACTTTCAATCTAAATACTTTACATAAGAACATAAGAGAAGCCATGCTGGATCAGGCCAACGGCCCATCAAGTCCAACACTCTGTGTCACACAGTGGCAAAAAATGTTATATACACACATACACTGTGGCTAATAGCCACTGATGGACCTGTGCTCCATATTTTTATCTAAACCCCTCTTGAAGGTGGCTATACTTGTGGCCGCCACCACCTCCTGTGGCAGTGAATTCCACATGTTAATCACCCTTTGGGTGAAGAAGTACTTCCTTTTATCCGTTTTAACCTGTCTGCTCAGCAATTTCATCGAATGCCCACGAGTTCTTGTATTGTGAGAAAGGGAGAAAAGTACTTCTTTCTCTACTTTCTCCATTCCATGCATTATCTTGTAAACCTCTATCATGTCACCCCGCAGTCGACGTTTCTCCAAGCTAAAGAGTCCCAAGCGTTTCAACCTTTCTTCATAGGGAAAGTGCTCCAGCCCTTTAATCATTCTAGTTGCCCTTCTCTGCACCTTCTCTAAAGCTATAATATCCTTTTTGAGGTGCGGCGACCAGAACTGCACACAGTACTCCAAATGAGACCGCACCATCGATTTATACAGGGGCATTATGATACTGGCTGATTTGTTTTCAATTCCCTTCCTAATAATTCCCAGCATGGCATTGGCCTTTTTTATTGCAAACGCACACTGTCTTGACACTTTCAGTGAGTTATCTATCATGACCCCAAGATCTCTCTCTTGATCAGTCTCTGCCAGTTCATACCCCATCAACTTGTATTTGTAGCTGGGATTCTTAGCCCCAATGTGCATTACTTTGCACTTGGCCACATTGAACCGCATCTGCCACGTTGACGCCCACTCACCCAGCCTCAACAGATCCCTTTGGAGTTCCTCACAATCCTCTCTGGTTCTCACCACCCTGAACAATTTAGTGTCATCCGCAAACTTGGCCACTTCACTGCTCACTCCCAACTCTAAATCATTTATGAACAAGTTAAAGAGCATGGGACCCAGTACCGAGCCCTGTGGCACCCCACTGCTTACCGTCCTCCACTGCGAAGACTGCCCATTTATACTCACTCTCTGCTTCCTATTACTCAGCCAGTTTTTGATCCACAAGAGGACCTGTCCTTTTACTCCATGATTCTCAAGCTTTCTAAGGAGCCTTTGATGAGGAACTTTATCAAAAGCTTTCTGGAAGTCAAGGTAAACAGCATCTATCGGGTCTCCTTTGTCCACATGTTTGTTCACCCCCTCAAAGAAATGCAACAGGTTAGTGAGGCAAGATCTTCCCTTGCAGAACCCATGCTGAGTCTTCCTCAATAACCCGTGTCCATCAATGTGCCTACTCATTCTGTCCTTGATAATGGTTTCTACCAACTTTCCCGGTATTGAAGTCAGACTGACTGGCCTGTAATTTCCCGGATCTCCTCTGGAACCTTTTTTAAAGATGGGGGTGACATTTGCTACCTTCCAGTCCTCAGGAATGGAGGCAGATTTCAATGAAAGATTACAGATTTTTGTTACAGACTTTGCCTTGTCTTCATAGTTGAATTTAAATTATTATTGCCCCCCTCTCTTTTTTTATTTGTTTCTTTTTAATCCCAGTTTCTGTCACAGATCCTCCCAACTCAGGATTTCAATGAAAGATTACAGATTTTTGATTACAGACTTTGCCTTGTCTTCATAGTTGAATTTAAATTATTATTGCCCCCCCTCTCTTTTTTTATTTGTTTCTTTTTAATCCCAGTTTCTGTCACAGATCCTCCCAACTCAGGATAAAATTACATCCCATGCTTTTTAGTTTTTACTATTATTTCTATTACTAGAATTTTTACAATTAACACTGATAACCATTAATACTGATTCTTCATCCATTTATTCTGCCCAAGCATTAAGAAATACAGGTAACAAATGTTTGCAATAAATAAATAAGATAAAATAAATTCCAGGTTTACATCAATTACATATGAATGGCATATAGTATTTAAACAAGTGGAAGACCCTCAAAGACTGGGGTGTCAAACATGCAGATCATGAGCTGCATCCAGTCCACACAGGGCCCAAGCAACTTCCTTCTGCTTCCTTTCCCAGTGTGGCTGCACTATAGCTTACTTTCCCGCTCAATTCCCTCAATGACTCTTCACTTCCTGCTTCCTGCCTCTTCCTTCCCTCCCTTTCTATCTCTCATGCGCACACACAGCTCAGTGGCTGCTTCTGGCTTCCTGAAGGAGAAATATAAGTCCTCTCTCTCTCACACACACACAGAGCTTCTGCTTCCTTCTCTGGGGCTGGTCCTCTTGTTTTGGGGAGGAAGGGAGGGGGAGGAAAGAGAGTCCCCTGATGGCAGCTTCAAGATCAACAATGTGTTATTCCATGTATGAGCTGTTGTGTGAAAGCACACTTCTTTGGAGGGAGGGTAGACTGATTCTTCTGACAAGCACAATGTACATTGAGAAAATTATTTTGTCTTATTCTGAAAAGTTGGGGTTTTCCCGCTCTTTTCCTATCTGGATTTTTTTAAAGACCCTGATTAGGAATTAAAATGCTTGGATTGCCCCTTATATCTTAGAGAGTGGAGTGATTTCAGGTGCCAAATGATAAAAGTACATATTGGTAATGAAACAAGAAAAGTAGCTTTCAATTTGATCCAGAAGATGCATTGTCCTGAGCTTCATTATCAATTACAATTCAGCAATCTTTCTTTCTAATTTCACTTTGAAATCCCTTTGTAAGAGGACTGCTGCTGTTAGGTCAGCAATTGAATGTTGTGGTTTCTTAAGTAAGATTTATGCCCATTTATTCTTTGCATCCTCCTGGACTGAATCCTTCTGGAAAGAATTGAGACCTAGGTTTTTCAGTTTCATCACCAATGCTGGTATCTCCACGTCTACTACCCCTCTGCATATGATACCTAATCCAATCAATCCTACTATTGTCATTCACCTGCTATTGCCATTTGACATCTGAAATCACCTTTATAAAGTTTATATCTCTGGTACCTCATGTTACATTTTATGGCACTCATGACTCAGCCCAACAAAGTGACATTCATGTCAGATCTTGTCCTTGTAACAAATGAGTTCAACACATCTGGTCAAGGACTTGGGGCCATCTTGTTTTCCCCTCCCCCCATTTCATATCTCCCTTCCCTAAAAGTCCTCATAGCCTGTCTCCTTTTCCTGCTTCATTCTCCTCTTCTCACCCACAAACCAACCTGTATATACCCCTTCATCTTCAACTTTCCCTCCTTCCCTCCCATGATAGCTTCTACTGGGAAAGTTGTACAGTCTCCTGGACGGGGCTCAGTTGCATGGAGGGAAGATGAAAAGACTGTGTCCTCCTCCCCACACCCCCATACTATTTCATCTTTTGCTCCTCTTAGCAATCTTTCTGCTTCCTTCTTTGCTTCCCAACCGGCCTTTTATCTGCCTTCTATATTCAGCTTTATTTATTTTATGCCCACCTTCCTTCACAATAGAAATGCAAAGCAATTTATATCATTCTCCTTTCCTCCATTTTATCTTCATAACAACCCTATGAAGAAGGTAAGGCTGAGCATGTGTGATTGGACAAAGGTCACTCAAAGAGCTTCCATGGCAGAGTATTGATTAGAACCCGGGTCCCCCACACCCTAGTCTGAAACTTTAACCACTACATAGTGCTGGCTTTCCTGGGTCAGGTGTTGCTGAAGAGTAGCAAGCAGCTAGTCCTAGGTAAGTCATCTAAGTCACATGGTATCAGGTCACCAAGTTGCTGCTGCCAAGCCTGATGAGTTATTCCTGAAAGGTTAAAATAGCACTGACAGAAACAAAAACTTGAAGGTTCTGTTACTAATTCCTCAGTAGCAGTCATTCTGCTCACGGGCTTCTGCTTTCCTTGACTCAACCAATTAATTCCTCACATGCACAGCTGCATTTTGACCCATGTCTTTCTCCAATTCCCCCATGTCTTCCTGATCGCAACAAAACAAGACTAAGAAGAACCTTCAGTCCCTATAAACTAATATCACCCAAAACAGCAGTGTAGAAATGAGAAAGGCTAAGGTCTCATTGATGTAAGGACAAAATCCATATGGTGGTCATAAGTTTTGCAGCCTTCAGAAAGTATAGTTGCTCTTTCTATGAGGTTTTCCTAAAGGTCATTATGAGCATAATGTTTATCTTGTTTTATGTAATGGGACTGCTTAAGACTAAGTCCATGTAGAGTGCAGCTGTCCTCCCTAGTCACAATAGCAAAATAACTGTTGCTCTTACACAAAACCTTTGTATACATTGCATTTTTCCAGAGATTCCTGAATGTATGGTTAGAATTTTACATCATCACTGTATGAAATGTGTAGGCTGTACACTAGAATTTTAAAAGGAGCACAGAAAACAGGGAGCCTGAATGCCTGTCTCTGCTGCACATTATGCAACAGCTGAATTGAAAGCAACTAGTCTTTGCCCCCCCAGACGGAAGGAAGAGATGGACACAAGGGTTTGGGTAACTAAAGGGCCACTTTCTTTATTTATTACATTAATACAAGGGCTATAACATAGCAGGCAGCATGGCAGGGCCAGGGGACAAAATACCCCTCCACTGCTGCATGACATGTGAGCCACCCTGCCCCTAGGCATAGCCAAAATATATGACTAACAACGATTATGCCCTGGAGTTCCAACCCCCAGCTGCACGGCTAATGGGCGAATCAATCCATGCAAACCCAAGGCAGTCTGCTTCATCACTCAACTGTCCCACATGGTGCAGAAATGATTTAGCGAGGCCCCGTGCCCCAAAACTGGGGTGCTACAGGTGCTCACCAAGCTGCACAATGAAAGTTTAGGCCAAAACCCAGCCAACCTAAAAAGTGACCAACCTATTTAACCAGCCACACCCCAGCCAATTCCACAATCCCTTCTACAAGCAGTGTGAGGTAGACAAAAAACACCACTTCCTACAGCCAAAACAAAAGTTGCGAAAAAATTCCTACCCGGTCCCCCAAAACTGAGAGCAACCAGCAGTCGCCCACACTGCATCAAGGGTGAGAGGGAGGGCTGAGCACGAGGTGAAGAATGAGAGTAGGGAGCGGAGCCTGACTCTAGGGCGTGCCTGCTCCACTCCCACCTCTGATGATGCCCTGTCCGCTCCTCCTCCTTGCAAGGAGGCTGTGCAGCCTGCCTCTGGATGGGAGCCGTATTGCCACCCCAGAGGGAAGAAAGAGACGGATACAAGGGTTTGGGTAACTAAAGGGCCACTTTCTTTCTCTATTACATTAACACAAGGGCTATAACATAACAGGCAGCACAGCAGGGCCAGGGGACGAAATACCCCTCCCCTGCCGCATGACGGGCGAGCCACCCTGCCCCTAGGTATAGCCAAAATACATGGCTCATACCCAGGTGGCCTAGCAAAGGTTATGCCCTGGAGTTCCAACCCCCAGCAACACGGCTAATGGACGAATCAATCCATGCAAACCCAAGGCAGTCCACTTCATCACTCAACCATCCTGCATGGTCCAGGAATGATTTAGCGAGACCCCGTGCCCCAAAACTGGGGTGCTACAGGTGCTCACCGAGCTACATAACAAAAGTTTAGGCCAAAACCCAGCCACTGCGAAGCCAAGCCTCTGCTTAGGCAGCTGCACCCACTAAACGCCCAACACTTCCTTAAGCCCAAGTTTCAAGTCCTCTATTAAGGCATCATTACCCTTGTCCAAAAGATGTACACCATCGCTCCTGTATAAATCCACGCAATCAGCCTGGATCCCAGGATGAGGAAGAAAGTGGCCCAAACCCTCCTCGAAAGCTCTTTTAAGTTCTAAATTGGCTTTGTGGTGAGCTTTCTCAATCGCCCATGGGTCGCAAGCCCCACGCCATACCAAGCATGGGATCATGACTGGCCACATGATCAAAGCCTGCAGTCAACGCCTCTCAATGACTCTAAAATCATCTTTGGCCTGCAACACAAGGGCTTTTCCCTTGAGCAGGCCTAAATCATTACCACCCAGATGTATCACCACAACATGTGGCGGCAACACATGCACATCTTCGAACAAGAAGGGCAACAGGTCTGACCAATGGAGACCCCACCGTCCACGTCATTCAATGGTGGCCCACTTGCTGAGCCCCAGCCAAAGTCCTCCTGGCCCAATGGGCAGCCCAAAACATGAATGCTGTGTCTGCATATGAGGATGCGCCGTCTCTCCCATGGACCGCAGCACCTGAGAAAAGAAGAAACGATGAATAACACAACCCCCTAATAACATGATGCCAATTACTGCAGTGTAAGAGGGCGAACATAGCCCTTATAGGCCGAGGAACGCCACCTACCAAGCTTCTGAATGGAAGATGGGGAGTACTTCAGGGCAGCAGCCGTAGATGCTGCTCCAATACGGAAGGAATGGGTGCCAAACTTAACTCCCGACAGGCCCAGCATAGCAAGGGCCTTGCACATCACTGTTCAAAACCGATGCTTCGTCAGGAGACTGCAGTCCTCATGATGGAACAACAGGCCGGCACCTAAACCACGAGCAACCATAAATCGCGTTAAAGCCGCTAAAAGACAGATCTTGACATCAGAACAGGAACCCAAACTAATAGTATCCCCCCATTGCAGTTGATTGGTCTTGGAATGACGAACTGTAACATATACAGATCCACCAGTCAGACGAATGTCTTGGGCCATCAAGGGCCTCTTTGAACCGTCCTGTTTGGACTGAGCCACCAGCTCACTCACCCAGAGAGCCCTGAAGAATGCCATGAGAAAGGCAGTGTGAAAGAGCAACAGGGAGGAAGAATAAAAAGGCTGTCCTTTAAATGGCTGACCCGAGCTATCCACAAAATGGTCACTCTTCTGCCCAACAACAGGGAGGAAGTATCGAACAGCTCCAATAAAATGGCTACCCAATTAAACCCACGATTAGCTAAGGCCTCCTTCTAAACTGCACTTTCTGGAAGAACAGCCCTACACACTATGAAGTAATCATGCACTCCCCCAGAAGATTATATAAATGGGGGTGGGGGGGGTTGGTTCCCCAGCCAGCTTAATAGAGATGAGCAAGGGGGGGAGGGAAAAAAGGGGAAGGGCCGAACAGCACCCTCAAAAGGGGAGAGGCACCACAAGATATCCTAAAACAAAAGGGGAGGCACAAAAACGCCAGCCGTGCGAAAACACTGTGGCCAGCAACAAACCACCACGTCAAAGATGCTTCCAAAGATGCTCCTGACGTGATGAGACTCCTTCTGAAGACACCATGGCTCGCCACAAGCAGCCGCGGCAAATCTGATGCACCAACCACCGTGGCCCAAAAAGTCGCGGTGACTGGCAACAGGCCTTGTGCAGGGAAAGCTGCGCTCTGCCTTCCCCAAGCACAAGGTGAAGAATGAGAGGAGGGAGCGGAGCCCGCCTCTAGGGAGTGCCTGCTCCACCCCCACTTCTGATGATGCTCTGTCCGCTCCTCCTCCTTGCGAGGAGGCAAAACGGTCCCCAGATGCAAGGCTGTGCAGCCTGCCTCTGGATGGCAGCCGCATTACTTATTTATTTTAGTAAATTTCTATTCCGCACATTCCCCGTAGGGCTCAGGGCAGAGTACAACATATAATAAAACAATAAAATACAATAAAAACATTTTATAAACAGACAACTCAACAGCACTCAGATTACCATGACATAGATAATAAAACAATAAAATATTGTCTTAGTCTTCACCAAAGAAAATGACACTCTATGGAACAAGATCTAGTTTGCTTTTAGTATGATGCTGTTTTTTTTAATTACTCAATTATTCATTAGTCTGACTGCAGGATTTTGTGTCTAACCCCCCTACCCCCAATTGTCAACAAGGGAACACAACTGTACTGACCATTTGAACTAGTATATTCCTGCTAATTGAGAAATACACTGCTGCTGCACTCTGGAGAGCTTTTTCAGTGATGAGTCAGAATGATCTCCTGGAGGCCCAGTATAGATGTGTTTTTAGTACAAACTTGAAATCTTACATTTCCCTCATGGGGATCTTAAGTGTCCCCTGAAGAAGCATTTCTAAATCAAAACTTTTTAGTTTAATACCTCAATATTGTTTCGTGTGGATTTTCATGCCACTGTCAGCCCCAGCCCACTGTTTCTTCTTCTTTCAGTAAATGTTTCTTCTTCTTTCAGTAAATAATGGTACTAATAAAAATGGCCAAATGGATGAAAACTGGAGAGTTTCAAGAGACCAGTTGGCTGTTGTTACTACTTTAATGAGCAGCATGAGAACTGTGAACCTTCTTTGGAAACAAGCTGTCATAAAGAAACCCCCCTCCTTAGCTAATTGAATATGATTCCATATACAGTTATTACTTTCTCTCTTCACTTGCACTGTCAGCTTGAAAAGCCAAAATTTGACAATAGTGAAGAGAGTTGTCAGCATGCTATGATATTGTTAGTAGCTATTTTTGTTGTTGGTGATATTGTTACTAGCCATTGTAAGGAAATCACAAACTTAGAAGAACCTTCAGACCCTATATACTAATATCACCCAAAACAGTGTAGAAATGAAAAAGCTTATAGAATTTCCCTTAAAAACAAACAATCACCATGAAGGAAGGATCAATATATGAATCCATCATATTGAGGCTTATAGTAAAATCCTATCCCACTAATGAGGCTTATAGTAAAATTCTATCCTTTTTTATGAAACTCCTGTACTAAATTGTAATTGAGAAGAAACACACACCCCTTTAGCTTGGTGCATTCAAATTCTTTCCTCTTAACACTAAAAAGTGACCTCTGAGGTTTTACATGTTATTAGCAATCTTTTAGGTATGATTTTGCTGAATTATCTTCTGACCAAGAAGTATCTTTTATATGTAATTCCCTTGCAGTGGCAAAATCAAGTACCCTTATCGATTGGAACTGTGCTGCATAAACTATTGGCTCATGAACCGTTTGTCAGCATCTCTGGCCTCCCTTTGGCTTACTCACTTGTCGCCGCCTACTGCAGGCCCAGGAATGTTGAACAAAACAGTCTTACCTCAGAGACAGACACATCTCCAATGCTTCTCTGTGTCTTCTCTGTCATCCTGTGGGGAGGGAGTCAGATCTGTTTCATCTGTGGGGTGGATGGAAGATAGCAAGGGAGGAGGGTGTGAATGCCAAGTGTTGGTGGGTGAGTGAGAAGGCAGCAAGGGAGCAGGTGATTGAATGTTACAGCTGGGGAGTAGTGATGTGTCAAGGGTAGTTGAGAGGAAGAGGTGGGGGAGCTGGTATTAGGATGGAGGTGGGGGTGGGAAGTTGGGGTTTGGAAGGAATCAAGGGTAGGTGGAGTGAATGCCTTGATTTGGGTGGATGGGTGGGAACATAGCATGGGTGGGTGGGGCACTCGCCCAGAGCCTCTTTCTAGAGCCCATTGTATTTTTCTCCACAATAGTCCTTAATAGTAGTATATTACATATTTGGTATCCTGGAGCATATACGTACACTACAAATGTAAATGTTCTCCAAAGAATCATGGAAAATACAGTTTTCTCAAGCTTCTGACAACTTTGTTATGGAATATTAACCATGTAAGAGAACTTTGTGAGAGACAATGTCTATTGAACAAGTGTAACTTTATACATTATACTTTATTTGTTTTATATCCTGCCCTCCCCGCCAAGGCAGGCTCAAGGCAACTCACAGTATAAAATCAAACAATTAAAATCCATGCAGTATTATAAAATTTCACATTCAATAATTAAAACAGTCAAAAATGATTTGTCGCTAGCCTCTTTGATGTTGTATAATGTATTTCTTTAATTTCTCCACAGTACAGGCTCAGCATCAGTTAAAAGTCAACCAGAAGGAAGTGGTCTTGCAGGCCCTGTGGAACTGGACAAGGTCCCGCAAGGCCTTCACTTCCCCTGGCAATTGGTTCCACCAGTAAGGGGCTGCTATCGAGAAGGCTCTCTAGTGGTCTTTAGTTTGGCCTCCGTCAGCCCAGGGATTGCTGATAGATTTTGAAATCCAGATCTAAGTACCCTCTGGGGAATGTGCGGGGAGAGGCGGTCCCTAAGGTAGGCAGGTCGTAGGCCATATAGGGCTTTAAAGGTGATAACCAGCACCTTGTGGCGAATCCGATATATTATTGGCAGCCAGTGCAGTTCCTGCAGTCCTGGCTGTATGTGCTCCCACCTGGGAAGCCCTAATAGCAGCCTGGCTGCTGCATTCTGCACTAGCTGTAGTTTCCAGATTCGAGACAGGGACAGCCCCAAGTAGAGGGCATTACAGTAGTCCAATCTCGAGGTGACCATTGCATGGATCACCATTGCCAGGTCACCGCGCTCAAGGAAGGGGACCAGCTGCCTCACCTGCCTAAGATGGAAAAATGTGGATTTAGCAGTGGCTGCTATCTGGGCCTCCATTGTCAAGGCAGGCTCCAGCAGCGCCCCCAAGCTTTTGACCTTGTGCGCCATTGTCAGTGGCGCACCGTCAAATGCCGGTAAGGGGATTTCCCTGCCCAGACCACTGCAACTCAGGCAAAGGACCTCTTTCTTCATTGGATTTAGCTTCAATCGACTCAGCCTAAGCCATCCTGCCACAGCTTGCAACGCCAGGTCCAGATTTTCTGGGACAGACCCAGGTCGGCCATCCATCAGCAGATAGAGCTGGGTGTTATCAGTGTAGTGATGATAGCCCAACCCATACCTCCAGGCAATCTGAGCAAGGGGGTGCATGTAGATGTTGAAGAACATTTGGGAGAGCACCACCCCCTGAGGCACCCCACAACTAAGCATGTGCCTCCAGGACGACTCTCTCCCAATCATTACCCTTTGTCCCCGACCATCTAGGAAAAGGGAAAGCCATTGCAAAGTCAATCCCTGAATCCCTGTGTTGGCGAGGCGGTGGGTCAGCAACCGATGGTTGATTGTATCGAACGCAGTTGATGGGTCTAACAGCATCAATACCACTGAGCCGCCTTGGTCCAGATGCTGCTGGAGGTCATCCACCAGGGCAACCAGAACTGTCTCTGTCCTATGGCATGGGTGGAAGCTGGACTGGTGGGGGTCTAGGATGGAAGCGTCATCCAGAAAACTCTGTAGCTGTAGTGCTACTGCCCTCTCAATAATTTTACCCAAAAAGGGTAAATTGGAGACTGGCCAGTAGTGTGCCAATTCGGCTGGGTCTAATGTAGGTTTTTTCAAGAGAGGGCAGACCACAGCCTCTTTAAGAGGCATTGGAAAAAGCCCTTCAGAGAGGGATTTATTTATGATATCCCATATAGGATATCTAAGATCCTTCTGGCAAGCTTTAATTAGCGAGGAGGAGCAAGGGTCCAGATCACAGGTTGTTGGGTACACAGTGGAGAGGATTCTGTCAACTTCCTCCAGGCTGAGTGTTTCAAAGTGATCTAAAGCTGGTCCAGAAGACAGGCATGGAGCCTCGAGTTCATGTACTGCTTCCAATGTGGCGTGGAGGTCGTGGTGGAGCGACGAGATCTTATCTGCAAAAAAGTTCGCAAAAGCCTCACAGCCCATCTCCAATTCCCTAAGATCTGGCCTGCCTTGTGGCAGTGTTGTAAGGGTATGAATTGTGCTAAACAATTGAGCCAGGCATGACGTTACAGATGCAATCTTGGCCACAAAGTAAGTTTCCTTTGTGGTTTTGACTGCCATCTCATAGGACTTCATATATGATATCCCGTATGAATCCCACCAACACAGGGATTCAGGGGTTGACTTTGTAATAGCTTTCCCCTTTCCTAGATGGTCGGGGACAAAGGGTGATGATTGGGGGAGAGTCGTCCCAGAGGCACATGCTTAATTGTGGGGTGCCTCAGGGAGTGGTGCTCTCCCCGATGTTCTTCAACATCTACATGCGCCCCCTTGCTCAGATTTCCTGGAGGTACGGGTTGGGCTGTTACGGGATGTTCTAGCCACTTCATCTCGAGTACGCCGCCATTGCCTCTCTAGCCATCTGAGTCCTCATTTCATCTGCCACAGTTCTGGGGTGTACCACAGTGCTAGTTTAGAATGAGGGTGCAGAGGACGCCGAGGTGTGATCTTATCGATGGCTCTGGAGAGCCAGCCATGCCAAGACCCAACCAGGTCATCCAGAGAGTCACCAGGGAGCCGGGGATTTCATCAGTATAAATTACATTTGTGCATGGGAGCTTGTTTTGTTATTGTTATTAATTACAAAAGAGAATGTTTCATTATCAGATTGCTTCATATGTTTTTGTTTCATCTCTTTCTCTATTGTTTTGTTTCATAATTTTTGTTATAATTTTCCATTGGTTTCAATGGAAGATCCCGCCCCCCGGTCTGTACCGTCATGGTTTTCCATTCAAATTCGACAAAACGTGTGTGTGTGTGGGGGGGGGGTAATATCAAAGGACACCCAGGTTGCTGAATTTTAGACCAAATAAAGGATCCCTCCTATTTGGCAACAAAAGGCACCCATGTTTTAAATTAAAGTCTATAGGTGAATTGATAGCAAGGATTCCATAAACAGCATTGCAGCCATTTAAGCTCGAAGAAGCTTCCTTGTGACACAAGGAAGTGGCAGTCTGGAAACACAAGGGCATTTGGTGGCACAAGGATGGTAAGCAGCAACAGGGGGACCTTGAGGTAGATGTGTTTGGTTGGGAGATAAATTTGAAGAGCTACAGGCAAGTGCCAAGTAGTAGGAGAAAATTTGGCAGAGCAGGGCAGGCATTGGGAGGAGAGAGGAAGGCCTACTCCATATCCTTTAGGATTGGAATATTTCACATGTATGTAAGCCAAGTGGCTACAGCTTGCGGTCAATCAAGAAAGCCCAAAGCCTCCCTCCCACTTCTCTGTATGGACCACCTGAGCTCTCTCTATGCCTTTATTAGGAAATGCTGCCAATCTTGTAAAAGTGAAACCATAGACTGTCACAGAGGCTACAACAAAGAACCCAAAACAAAATGAAAGATAATGATATTTGTTTGGTTTTATTCATTATAAGCTGTTTAATGTGTTCCATTTTCATATTAATTTTAATTTCAAAACACTCCACTTTCACAAACATTGTAATTAATAATGGAAGAAACACACAAGTCAAGTGTAGATGGGGGTCCTCAGCCTTGTTGAGTATGTGGGAACTAATTTACCAGGGATGGAATTCTAGCAGGAGCTTCATTGCATATTAGGCCACATACCCCTGATATAGCCAATCCTCCAAGAGCTTACAAAAAAGAGCCTTGTAACTTCTTGGAGGATTGGCTCCATCAGGGGTGTGTGGCCTAATATGCAAAGGAGCTCCTGCTAGAATTCTACCCCTGGTGGTTACTGCTACAAAATGGCTGCTGAAGAAGACTAGACCAATCACAAAATGGCTGTTGTGAGGGGTGATTGCAATATGTTGAGAGGTTTCAAGACAAGCATTCTAAGGGTGAAGGCTTCAGCTGTTTCCAAATTATACTTCTTTATAATCTTCTTTATATATAATTTTATGATACCTCCCGGATGCTTCTGAATTATCTCCTGCTGGAGGCAAACCAGGACTGGCTTTTGCTTTACGGAACTGATGCTCTGGAGGCAGGGTGGGGGGAGGAAATCACACCAGGACGATTTCAGGTGCCATCTGGGGAGTTATTCCAATTCAACAGAACCAACAGAAGTTCTGAACATATGACTTTACTTGAATATGTCTATTGCTTTCGTAAAAAATATCTGTGAACATTTTTGTTGAACTAGTAACTACAGCTTGGTCCTACCATAATTAAGTGTGACTGGGCTTAATTTTTCATAAGTAGATAGATCCAGGTGGGGAGCAATAGAACAAAGTAGGAGTCCAGTATCACCTTTAAGACCAACAAAGTTTTATTCAGAATGTAAGCTTCTATATGTATGCATGCTTTTGTATGTATGTGTACTTCTTCAGACAAGGAATGAGATACTTATTCCTTGTCTGAAGAAGTATGCATGCATACAAAAGCTTACATTCTGAATAAAACTTTGTTGGTCTTAAAGGGTGCTACTGGACTCCTGCTTTGTTTTATCATAAGTAGGTTTTCGCTGCTTTGAAAGAAATTGGCCGCTAAGGCTGGGGGCCATCCATTGCCTCCCTGGAAGGATGGGAGGCAGTGGACTCTTCCAGGCTGGGCGGGGGCGAGGTCGGCTTTATTAGGCTGGACCCACCCCCAGTGGCGCAGTTCTCTAGCCGCTTTTGGCATGCCCACCCGCCCGTCATGCAGTGCAGGAAGAGGCTGGTCGCCTGTTTGTTAGGGGCCAGGTAGGAATTTTTCACCTCCAAACATATTGGCTGGTTTGGGAGTGTTTTTGCCTACCTTGTACTGTGGTTGGTGGGCGCTGGGAATTGGTTTGGGCGATGCCTTAAATAGGTTGGTCACTGACAGTTTTTTTGTTGGGAACATGTTTTGTGGGGGATTGGTGAGCTCCCATGGCACTGCACCATTGTGCTGACCCCTGTCCCTGGGGTGACCGTTAAGCTGTACGGCCCAAGGTTGGCTCCAGGGAGCTTTGGGAACCCGTCACATGGTGAGTTGTCCTCATCCCAGGCTGTACGGTTTGGGTGAGGGTGGAGCTCAGGTGAATGGGATCTTGTGGCCTGGCCAGCTGGATCTGAGCCGTTTGGTTGGCTCACACCCAGGGCTTTGGGGCTCGCCCTGTTTTCAGGTTAAGGAGGTGGTCTGGTATTGACCCCTGGGTTTTCCTGTCCCCATCATTTGGCCCTTGCCGTTAAGTTAATAAAGTGGCCCTTTAATCCATATCTTTGTCTGTCTCATTATTTCGATTGGGGAGGCAATTGTGTCTTCATATTTTTTAAAGAATAAAATTTTAGATCCTCATTCATTTTTAAGTGAGGCTAGACTTATAAAATGAAATCAACTGCGTGGCTGAAATTATCAAACTGCTTGAATAAAATGACCAATGAGAAACCCTTGCCCAAACCAACTGTTTTGGAACAAAGCTGAACTTCCCTTCTTTCATGCTAACATTCCTATATTTGTGTACATTTTTACTTTACTGAACTGATTAGAATTATTGCCTTCCTTTTATTGTTTGACTTAATTACAGCAGTTTGCAAAGCTATCTTTGAGAGTCTGTTTTCTAAAAACTTAACCAGAAAGCGACAATCCCCCTCCAGGTACTTGACACATTGTTCCATTCTCTAGTGCCCTCTTGTGGCTACTCTGATGTCCCTGTTATTGAAAGAGCTGTGGGCCATTTCAATAGCAGAAATAAATTGAACATTGAATTGTAGTAGTTATGACAATAGGACAGCTAAAGCAATGAGAGTTATAAGGGGTAGTTTTTGTGATAGTCTCAAATTAAACAATATCAAAGATATGCAATGTTGCAGGGTAATTTCAGCAATGTCATGAGCATTTAACAGGACAAAAATGGTTAATTGCTATTTTTGTAAGAAGTCCCCTTCACCTAGCAAGGATAAACATTTCATTGATATCAAGTTCTGAGGCAAATTTGGAGGCTCTTGCTCAGCCAAAGCAAAGTTTTACTAGAAGAAGAAGCAGAAGCAGCAGCACTAGGCTTTTCTGCATGCTCAATTTATTCCTGATTTTCTTTGCAGTTAATCCACAAGAATTGGAGTAAGTTTGGGTATAATTCTTTTGCATGTCTGCCCTCCCCCTGCATTTTCACAGTTTATTTTCTTCTGTGTGTGCCTTAAATAATCAGAATTTTCAATGGAGGGTACAGTTGTCACTGATGGCATAATCAGTGGTGTTGGAACATCCCCCTCCCCCTTTTTTTCATACATACTTGTATTGATGTATCAATATCATGGTTGATTTTTTTTAAAAAAGAAAAAATGAACACGTTCTTAGAGATGAGAAAGAGAGAAAAAAGAGTAAGTACACAAGGGAAGAGGATAGAGGGGTTTTTTTTTAAATGCAAGCTGAAAATTCAGAGAATTCGCAACAGCTAAATGTTTTGTTGTTGCTTTCCTTCTTTTTTGAAGTGCAAGCTTATATTGATATAAGAGTTCTATTTGTTCTTTTTAAAAAATTAAAAAAACAAAACCACATCTGGGGGGAGGGGGGCAAAGAGAATGATTTGATGATGACTTTCCAATCATTGGAAAGTGGGCTGGAGCTGTATGAGTGTAGATGGGACAAAGAAAATCATTAATTAGAAATTTAATACCAAGTAACCCCAACAAACTCCTGCCAGGTATCACCTTAAATATTATCTTTGAAGTCCTACTGATTCAAGTAATAAAGAATAGCATTGGTCTCATTCTGGAATTCAGTTAATAAAAAGAAAAAAAGAGTGCAGTTGAGAGAGCCTGGCAAAGCAAGCTCTTCCTCCCCCATCTTCCTCGCCATGGGAGGAGGCCTCAGCCAATGGAGAAAATAGAGGTTTTGCTCTATAGCTTCTCTGCAACTGAATAAGCCTTGCAAAGCAAGCTGTTAGGCAGAAGGAAGCAAGAGAGAGGGAGAAGAAAGCAAATGACAGCCAGTTGCTAGGGGAGCTGATAGGGGCCTGATTCAGCCCCTGGGTCACATGTTTGGCATTCCTGGGTTAGATAGACCAGTGGTTTGGTTCACTGTAAGAAAGTATCATATAGCTTCTCTGCTGGATCCACATACTGAGCTAACTATCTTGGTCTATCAATTAAAGCACAGTGAGGGAGACAGTTGATCAATTGTACTGTAGTAAGAAACCATACATAGAATCCAAAGGGAAGAGAGGTTGTGTAATGTTTGTGCAAAGGCAAGAAGAAGCCTTGAATAGAAAGAAGTGTAAAAGAACTGAGAAAGCAGCCTGGGTTAATTTTTCCTATTGAATAAATATAAATAGGTTAAATATAAATAAATAATTTGGCTATGTATTGGCATGTGAAAATATCAGAATAAAAAGGGATGGGAATTTGATGAACTTTCAAAAGAATGTTGAAAACTTGTGACATAAATGAGTACATAAATTCATTCCACACCATCTCACAACAGATATACAATTTAGTCATGCAGTGGTTTTAAATCTGAGAAAGAACAGTGACAATTTTATTGTCTCAAACTCATAAAGAGCAAAACAGATGTAAAATAAACAACATATAAAGAACCTAATATGATAAAGCCAATCAATGCGTGCAAAACAATTTTTAAAATCATCCTATTTAAAGATTTAGTGCAATATCTACAGAACATTTCACTGGTTGGATGAACCAAATGTTTTTTTTGGGTTTAGTTGACATTTGGTATCTTATTTCTTTTTAAGCTTGTTGGCAACTTGTTGAACAATGCAGTACTGAAATGAAATTTGGTACCGATCTCAGTGAAATTCTGTATTTTAGGTTTTAATACCTTCCAAGGAAGTCAGAAAACATGTGAATCATAATGCAATGTATTTTCCATAAAACTGCTATATAGGAATGAAAATTAGTGTGCATGATCAGAACACCATTTCAAGTTTCAGTATGAACATTTTTGTGAGTGTGTACGTGCAAATAGATTGTAAAACAATTGTAAAGTGACAGTGTTTTCCTAGTTCTTGTCATTGAAATACTAGCTCTTTTAAGAATTTTGTATTTATGTAGTACAACAAATGTGTATATGATGTGTATACAAATGTGTATTAGTATACACAAGGCAGCACAACAGCTATTCAGATGCCTCTGTTCCAGTCACCCCATTTCTTTTTCATACAGCATGGGCTGCCATCACACTTTGCCTTTGCAAAATCGTGCAGTCACTCCTGCTTCTTCCTGCAAGGATTTGGAGGAGGCTTAGGTTTCTGTGGCGCAGAGTGGTAAAGCTACAGTACTGCAATCGGAGCTCTCTGCTCACAACCTGAGTTCGATCCCAGTGAAAGCTGGTTCAGGTAGCCGGCTCGAGGTTGACTCAACCTTCCATCCTTCCGAGGCTGGTAAAATGAGTACCCAGCTTGCTGGGGGGAAAGTGTAGATGACTGGGAAGGCAATGGCAAACCACCCCATAAAAAGTCTGCCGTGAAAACATTGTGAAAGAAACATCACCCCAGAGTCGAAAACGACTGGTGCTTGCACAGGGGACTACCTTTACCTTTACTAGGCTTTGCAGGGAACCCACAGAGGAAAGAGTCTATATGAGACCTTTTTCAAATGGGCAGGAGGGAGCTTTGCTCTACCTCTAGACTCTTCACTCCAGATGCAGCATCCAACCAGTCTCCATCTATTTGAGTGGACTGAAGCTGTTTACCTTTGGGGAATCACTTATTTTGCTCTAACATGAATAAACCAGGCTAGTGCACTCTCATCAGACCTTGGAAGCTAAACAAGGTTAGCCCTGGTTAGTGCTTGGATGGGAGAACACCAAGGAAGCCCAGAGTTTCTATACAGACACATGTAATGGTATGTCTTTTG
Organism: Heteronotia binoei; assembly: GCF_032191835.1. NCBI lineage: Eukaryota > Metazoa > Chordata > Lepidosauria > Squamata > Gekkonidae > Heteronotia > Heteronotia binoei. The sequence continues at coordinate 71,611,285 of NC_083231.1, forward strand.
CCTTGAAATCTCTACAGGGTTGTTATAAGTTGGCTGCGACTTGACAGCACTTTTCACCACAATTCACATTTAAAAAAAACAACCTTAAATCTGGCTGGTCTTAATTTTGGATTTTCCTTTCACCACATACTTTACTCTGGTAGTTAGAGAACAACTTGCCAGGGCTGTAGTGGGTTGGTGACGCTGAGATTTTGTTGTTGTTGTTGTTATAGCTGTGATTGCAGTACTGGTTATCTAGTTTAGCTAGATGTAGTAACTTTGGTGACCATCCTGAGTCATCAGTTTAAAAGTGAAGGATGTGTTCCTTGATCAGGGTGTCAGGGTGCCTGCCATTCTGTTCTTAAAATGTAGTGCATGTCTGATGCTTCTTGCTTTTCAGCACTAATAAACTTTATCTATGGTTTCATCTGAGAAATTTGTTTGACTACTTGGCTGATCCTGACAAAGAGTTAATGTGGTTGTGGAAACTGGACTTTGATTCATGTCCCACTATGAAAGTATGTGGCAATCTCTCAGGCATTTCTTAGTGTTTGATTAGGAAGAGACTTAAGAGTACATAAGGCTGTTCAAAGCCTTGTAACCAGGATGACTCATCAAGATGTTTGGGATAGTTATTTAGAAGGGGCATCATTCTTGATTCTATTTGTTATTTAAAAGGGGCATCATTCTTGATTCTAGTTTGTGTCATTAGTTGCTGCTGATTGCAGATCCAGTTGGAATCATATAATTCATAGAGTTGGAAGGGACCTCCAGGATCATCAAGTCCAGCCCCCTACACAATTCAGGAAATTCACAAATACCTCCCCCCACACCACAATGACCCCTATTCTATGCCCAGAAGATGGCAGTAAAACCCTCCAAGTTTCCTAGCTAAATTGGCTGAATAAAATTAATTCCTAACCCCAAAGTGAATATAATAAAACCGTGGTCGATTCAGTACAAATGTAATGTTGATTGCATTTAGCGATGGGCATGAACTGCCTCACAAATTAATGTTCATGACAATTTTTGGCTGGTTCATGGTTTGCAAACTCAAATTGAAGTTAAATAAATGAGAGGATTTTTAGGACAATTGAGAAACCAGCTTCCCTCCCTCCCTAAATTTACACAATGGAAATCGGCATTCATGCAAGAGTTCTTGCATCCTTCATTTCCCCAGCACATCTCAGGCTGGCTTCTTCTCTTTCCTTGCCCACTCCTGTGCCTCCTTGAATCCCCATAACAGTTTCAAAATTCCAGGACATAAATTTTCATTAATCCTGGGATTTTGGGAGTGTTTTCTTTCATTTCAAATATCCCTGAGCTGACTCAAAACATCTAATTTCAGGGATAGTTTCAGCTCAGGAATACTTGAATGCACTCTCCTAATGCAAAATTAGCATGCCAGAGATCAGTAGCTATAGCTGAAATTGCAATAATATTTATCAGTAATAGTGGCATAGCAGGAGTAGTGGCCCACTGATATTGCACAGATATAATCAAATTTAAATTGGGCCTTTGTTTTGTCCAGAGACGCAGTAAAGTTTCCATTTTTCCCTCATGTCTGGGATGCAAAAAATCAGACACTGAAGGAGCAAATAGAAGACACAGGGAGTCAAATTGTATGCAGTTGGGTTGTTTGATAAGTGCCTCAAGAAGATGTTAGTTTCTATATAATTGTCAGGAAGTACCAGAGTCCCTCCTGGTTAAGCTTCATGGGGAGGCGTTTCTCTCAAAGGAGTGCCTTCTCTGGTCCCACCGCCATTGTTGGCTCAGGTAAGTCTTTATTCATTTCTATGGTTCTGTACAATAAAGGTGGCCTGTCATTTAAAGATAGTGACTTATGCTTTTCTTCCTAGGTTTGGAGCATGGCCTCTTTGGAGACTCTGTCCCACCTTAAAGCATGGCAACCAGCTACTGGGATCTTCAGATGTCCATGCTGAGCCCTCCATCTCTCTAGATAATAAGTAGCCCCCAGTCTGTCAGAGAGTCTAACACCTGATTTTCTTCACACTCTTTTCCTTCCCTGACAAGCTTAAGCTTTTACTAGGTCCTTTCTTGGGAGCAGGAAGGCTGCCCTGCTCATGGTGGGTCCATACTGTCTCCATGTTTAAATCCCACTGGGACAGCAGCAGTAGAACTAATGTGCAGTCCCCATGGCATCTCTACCCCATAGTCATTATGCATCTCATTCACTAGTGTGACATCCTTTTTTTTTTTTTTTTGCATTTGATTCTGCACCTATTTCATGGTGATTACTAGATCTACAAGGACTATCCAGGTAATCTGATTTAATGAGATGTGCACAGAGGCAGAGCTACAATGATGATCTGTGGCATGTTTAGAAAACTAGGAATTTTAGCTTCAGCATCACCTTACCATCCGTATCACCTTCAACACCTGGGATTCAGTGTTGCTTCTCTCAAGTGGATTTATTGAACAATACTGTCATTTCTATAGTATTTAAATGTTAAATAAAATCATGAATTTAGAATGGCATTAACTGCAATTATTACAGTATCTGTAGAGTGGAAGCCATATCTTTCTAAAAATAATGTGCTATGGTTCTCAATGTCTTTGCTGTGCAAAAGATGATTATCTGTGAATGTATCTGGTCACTTACCTTCATGAACCATAATTAATCCCTGTGCAGATGTCACTTTATATATCCTCATCCCTATAGCAATTACATTTGCTCTTAATAGGAATTCCTTTAGTGCTTTATTTAAATTCAAAGGACTATTCAGGTCACTTAGCACAAATATTTCTAGAGCAAAAGAGAAAGGCAGTGTCCATAATCAGATTCATTTCCCCCTTTTCATTTCTCCAAAGGAACACTGCTGCATATTGACATAACACAAGGAATACATTTGAATTTTCTTTCCCACAGCTCTATCATCTATCATTAGCTTTGGGTACAAGAATGCCAAGATTTGGCATGAATGCCTAATATGCTTTTGAAAACAGCATCCTAGTCTATGCAATTGTATCATGAACTTTGAACTGTTACCTCCTTTTTCATGCTAGCAATACTTTACTTATCAGGATCTCTGAAATAGCCATCTAATACATATTTTCAGAGAATAACACATTCATAGTGTCAGGACACATATAGAAGAATCATCAAGAAACCTGGAATAATGAATATATTTAATTCTTTAGCAGAAATTTGTTTCTTGCTTGAATAGTCTGTATCACAGAAAGAAGGATTGTTTGGTATTCAGGGTTCTCTTTGAGAAAGGAATAATTAGCTAGAGGTCTGCCATTAACAAGTGGCTCTACTTGTAGGTAAGGTAAATTATTTTTGTATCATCAAGTTTTTGATGATGATAAAATATATGTATATATTTAAATATATATATTTCATCCTACCTAACAGGTCAGTACCAGAGTCCCTCCCAGATCAGGGAGGCTAAATGTAATTAGATAATAGCCCTGAAGCTGCAAAACAGGTTGAAATCCAATCAGCAAATATGCAGCAAATATAGAAAATGGCATATATTACTATATTTCATGTTTGATAAGCCAGTAGAAAATCAGCAGCCTTTACAGTATACTCATATTCTCACACTATCTCATATTTTTCCCTTTCAAATCATAGTTCTAGTTTAACCATGCTTTCTTGTACCTAGTAGATGAACAGGACTCATTGTTCTCAGTCTCTCCATTATATCCGCATAACAACTATGGCAGATTAAATATACTGAAAGATTAGCATTTTTACATATATGGAGACCTGATTCCAGTCTCACTGTGTCCCAGTCTATAGTCCACAGCTTCCCTGAGTTATGGCTACTGCACATGAAAAGCAAATCCAAAAAGCTTTATAGGCACAATCATGTTGGATGCTATCCTAAAATTTAGATGTGATGACACATTCATTGACTGCATCATTGAATGATTTAGTAAACAATATAAAAATAAAAAAGTCTCATGAGGAATGTATATTGGTCAGATGTTTTAAAATACCAGCTATTATGACAATCCAGTACCATGGACATTACTCTAGGTGTTTTCACGCAATTTCATTGCACATAATGATCCCTGAAAAAACACATTCTGGGCAATCATGTGGAAGGTTACTCAGAAGTCCCATTTTATTTAAAGGATGTTTACTAGCAGATAAGTGTTCTTAGGATAGCAGCCATAGTGTAACATATTTTCCTCCCGCATAATTCCATCAAGCTGCGCTTCATGTTTCATAAAGCAGCAAATGGCAATGAACAATGCTTAGAAAAGCTTCCTACACATCCTTTGTGTGTTTGTGTAACTGTAAAGAAAATAATCTCATCTACATTTCTAAGATATGCTAATTACATACTGCATATTAAATCAAGTCCACTTGGGGAAAGGTTTCCTTAATTAATTAAATTAATTAGCAGTAAGGCAGAAGAGAGAGCTATGTTTATCAGGAGATAATCACCCCCTTGGGACACTGCTGTGCACTAGCAAGTACTGCTTCAACTTTGTAGGATGATAGTACAACAACTTTTACTTAATTTTAACAAATGGGTTCTGGATCTTTATCCCTCCCCCCATTTTCATCTAAGCTGGTCTTCCTTCCCCCACAATTCTGGCCTTCCAGACAGTCCAGCAATCAGCATCTTTACATTCTCATCTCACAAACTGAATCATTTTTATTTTTTATTTTATTTATTTATTTAATTTTATTTATCTCCTCCCCTCCCCACCAAAGCAGGCTCAGGGCGGCTCACAGTATAAAACAAGATCTTCATGGGTTTTTTTTTTTGGGGGGGGGGGAGGGTTACCATAAAACTACTCTCAAAGTATTGTCCATTAAGATAGTTAACAACCTAGTAAAATGGGCAAAGTTGTTCAGTACAATGACAAATGAAAAGTGGTGTATGACAGCATTCAAGATTCCAGCTGATAATGGAACATTCCCTGGACCAGGGGTGTCGAACTCATTTGTCATGAGGGCGGATCTGACATAAATAAAACCTTGAGGGGCCGGGCCATGTCAGGTTGGGCCAAACCATGTCGGGCCGGGCCATGTGTGTACCTATTTAAGGTTAGGTAGCAGAGATATAAATTTTATAAAGAACAGAGAAACACAAATACTTTTTAAAAAAACTTAAAACATGCTTAAAACGTTGGCACTCATTGGTCTTAAGGATGCTTTCTTTGTATTACTCCCATGGAATCCAGGGAACTGGGTAAAGGAAGTTCTGGCTCTTTTCTTCCATCCCCAGGGGACTGTGGGGAGGAGCCTCAGCCAATGAAGAAAATAGAGGTTTTGCTCTGTGGCTCCTGAGCAATTGAGCAAGCCTTACAAAGTAAGCTGTTATGCAGAAGGAAACAAGATAGAGGGAGAAGGAAGCAGATGACAGTTGCTTGAGGACCTGATAGGAGTCCTCCAGGGGCCTGATTCGGCCCCTGAACTGCATGTTTGACACTCCTGCCCTAGACGGCAGACCTAGTGATCTGACTGTGTGCATGTATGTCTGTTAAGTGCTGTCAAATCACTTCCAACTTAAGCTTTGAATTCTCTCTCTCTCTCTCTCTCGGCTTGGCTTCGCGAACGAAGATTTAAGAAGGGTGCAATACTCCACGTCTGCTGCAGGCTCGCTGGTGGCTGACAAGACCAATGCGGGACAGGCAGGTCCGGCCACAGTGGCTGCAGGGAAAAGTCTGATTTAGGATTGGTGCTGTAGCAGTGTGATTCTTCCTCAATCTCCTTTTGTCCTCAAGACCAGCTATGCGTGCGTTCTCAAAGGAAGAGACAGCCTGGTGGATGGTGTGTCTCCATGCTTTGCGATCTGAGGCTAGGTCAGACCACTGGTGATGGTTGATGCGACAGGTGCCAAGGGATTTCTTCAAGGAGTCCTTGTACCTCTTCTTTGGTGCCCCTCTATTTCGATGGCCGGTGGAGAGTTCGCCATACAGGGCAATCTTGGGAAGGCGGTGGTTTTCCATCCTAGAAATATGCCCTGCCCAGCGCAGCTGCATCTTCCGCAGCAGTGCCTCGATACTGGTAACCTCCGCCCGCTTGAGGACTTCAGTGTTGGTCACAAAGTCACTCCAGTGGATGTTGAGGATGGTGCGAAGGCAGCGCTGATGAAAGCGCTCGAGGAGTCGCAGGTGATGACGGTATAAAACCCACGATTCGGAGCCGTAGATGAGGGTTGTCATCACAACCGCTTTGTAAACATTGATCTTTGTGCCTTTTTTCAGATGCTTGTTGCTCCACACTCTTTTGTGCAGTCGGCCAAATGCACGGTTTGCCTTTGCCAGCCTGTTGTCAATCTCCTTATCGATCTTGGCATCTGAGGAGATGATGCACCCCAGGTAGCTGAACTGGTGGACTGTTTTCAGAACTGATTCACCCACAGTGATGCAGGGAGGGTGATAATCTTCCTGGGGTGCAGGCTGGTGGAGAACTTCTGTCTTCTTCAGACTAACTTCTAGGCCGAATAGCTTGGCAGCCTCTGCAAAGCAGGACGTCATATGCTGCAGAGCTGATAACGAGTGGGAGACGAGTGCAGCATCATCAGCAAACAGTAGCTCTCGGATGAGTTTTTCCATCGTCTTGGAGTGGGCCTTTAGTCGCCTCAGGTTGAACAGGCTGCCATCGGTGCGATAGCGGATGTAGACACCATCGTCATCATCTAGATCTACTAAGCTTTGAATTAATGACCTCCAAAACATGCTGCAGTTAACAGCCTTGCTTTGGTTTTGCAAACTGAGTGCTTTGGCTTCCTTGTTTGAGACCAACCATCTCATGTTGAAGCTTCCTCTTTTCCTGCTGCCTTCAACTTATCCTAGCATTATTCACTTTTCCTGTGGTCATGTCTTTTCCAGTGTCTTTTCATGTGACCAAAGTACGCTAGATTCAGTTTGGTCATTTTAGCTTCTAGGAAGAGTTAAGGCTCAATTGATCTAGAACCCATTTAGTTGTCTTTTTGGTGATCCATGGTGTCAGTAAAACACTTCTCCAACACCATATTTCAAGACAGGAAGAAAACTTTAGAGCCATTTGGTATCCAGTTATGGACTACTTAACAGAGCACAAAGTGTTGCCTAATGCTACATTTTATAGAACTTTGATGTGTACTTCCACAGTAGCCCTTACTTCTGTATTCTTTGCTTTGGCACTTTTAGCTTTAACTTGTTTCAAGTCTTCACTATTTTCATCCAGTAATATAGTGTCATCTGATTATCTTAAATTGTTAATGTTTCTTCCACCAGTTTTTATTCCACTTTCATCAAAATCTAATCCAATTTTTCTTCTGTTGTGTTCTGTATATATACTGAAGAGACAGGGAGATAAAATACATCCTTGTATGACATCTTTGCCAATTGGAAACCATTCTGCTTCTTCATATTCTGTCTTAACTGGCACATCCAGTTAAGATGCCAGACAGATGCCTGAGACATCTGCCTGGTGCATGGCCCTGTGGGGGAGGCCACAGGTTTTGGCCTGCCCACCTGCCCTTGCCTCCGAGGCAAAGGAAATGGCAAACTCAGCAGCTGCCACCTTGGGGCTTGCAGCCTCAGTTCACATGCACACTGCTCGCTTGCCATCGCTTCACGCCTCATGTCTGTGCTTCCAAGCACAGACGTGAGGGGTGGAGCAATGTAGGGTTGCCAAGTCCAACTCAACAAATATCTGGGGACTTTGGGGGTGGAGCCAGGAGACTTCTGCGATGTCATTTTCTGTGATTTCACTTCCAGGTCAAAGATCAAGTGATGTTACTTCCACTCATTCGATGATATCACTTCCAGCACACTCCACTAAAACCCCACTTCTTCCTTTGACATCACTTTCTGGGCACTCTCCCAAACCTGCCTTTTCCTCTGAAGAAACTTCTTCCCACCCCCAAACTTCAAACATACTGTTGTATATAACTTCCCACCCCCACTTTTTCCCCATTTTACATTACCTCTAGGCCAGGGGTGGTCAAAATTGCTTAATGCTAATAATCACATAGAATAAACATCAGATATTTGAGAGCCACAAGACATGAACATCAGGTGTTTGAAACAGGCACGTAGGCAAATAGATGTGGGCAGGGCTTGAATTTGGTAGTAGCTCACAGGAGCACAGCACCTGAACCTCCAGCCAGGGTCTGTATGCAGTGGGCAGTTCTCTCCCCACTGCACACAGATTCCAAGGCACACACAAATGAGAGCTCCCACACTACTGAGCTCCCACACCTTTTTTTCTACAAAATAACCCCTGGATGGGGGAGGAGGGAGGGAGAGGTGGAAAGAAAGCAACTTTAACTTTAAATGCATTCTCCAAGCTGCCAGCTGGCTTGGAAAAATGATTTAGAGAGAGAAATGCCTTCTCCAAGCTGGCCAATGGGGCAGCAGTGGGGGCTTCGGGAGCCACACAGTATGTGTGAAAGAGCTACATTTGGCTCCTGAGCCTCAGTTTGGCCACCCTTGCTCTAGACTTTTAGGCCTCCTGCCTGTGCAAAAATAACAAAAAATTTGCATAAAGCATCAAGGATGCTGTAGAACCTTACTGATGGGGAGAGTTATAGACGAAATAGCAAAACATATATTTACTTGTACCAAAATAAATAACCTAACCAAAGCACTCTGGATTGGTTTGTTTTTAAAGAAGGTCAAATTTCAGCAGAAAACAAAGCAGGCCAAAAGAAGAGAGTTTGACTTAAGCAGCAATAGGGAACTCCAGCAGATACATTTCACTCAGCACACATACCAAGCATAATTCACAGCTTCAAAACAGACCAAAAAAAACCTCACCACCACAAAAATGTAGTGTTAATTTGAAAATTATACTGCCATCAGATTGTGCTTTAACAATAAGAAATAATGCCAACAGAATACTTTCTGCATATACACAACTAATTTAAGAAGATATATACAACACACAGGTAGAGGCTATCCAACATATAACATTAGTATTGTTATCAGCTTCATTTCTAGCCCACCTTCCTCACTGAGACTCAGGACAGAATACAAAAAATGAAAAGCAATTCAATCAGACAGCAAGAGCCTTTAATAAACAATGTATTAGGACTACAATTACTGAAGTGGAGAACAATGCAAATGAACTACTTGGTAAAATATTCAAAAACAGTATAGTGCAGGGGTGGCTAAACTGTGGCTCAGGAGCCACGTGTAGCTCTTTCACACATATTGTGTGGCTGTCAAAGCCCACACCACCCTGTCAGCTGACTTGGAGAAGGCATTTCTCACTTTGAATCAAGCCTAGTCAACCAGTAGCTTGAAAAATGCATTTAAAGTTGCTTTCTTTCCACCTCTCCCTCCCCTCAGCTATTTGCCTGCCTGCCTTCCTGCTCTCAAATACCTGATGTTCATGTCTTGTGGCTCTCCTAAAAGTGATCCTAAGGGACCATACACATCTGGGCCATTTGCTTTTTGAGATCTTACCGTCAGGTAGACGATATAGAGTGTTGAAGGCTAGGACAAACAGATTTAAGGACAGTTTCTATCCAAGTGCTGTGGTTAGGTTAAATGCAGGGTTATGAAGGATTATCTGTTTTAGATGTATTTAATGGTTTAAATGGTTTTAATGGTTTTATGAATGTTTAATGGTTTTATGAATGTTTATTTAATGGTTTAAATGGTTTTAATGGTTTTATGAATGTTTATCCGTTTTAGATGTATTTAAATGGTTTTAATGGTTTAAATGGTTTAATGGTTTCAGATGTATTTAAATGGTTTATGAATATGTGTGTTTGATGTGTTGGTATGTTTGTGGAAGAGCACCTCATTTCGTTGCTCTCTTTTTGTTGAGAACAATGACAATAAATTCATCTATCTATCTATCTATCAAACATCTGGCATCTATTCTATGTGGCTCTTACACTACACAAGTTTGGCCACCCCTTGTCTAGAGTATGGCATAAAAGTTCTGCCAAAAATGAAGCCCTTTACACTGACTTTAGTAGGAAAGAGACACATGCAATGTTGATTCTGTTAATTTCTTCGTGAATTTCCTGCATTGTGCAGGGGGTTGGACTAGGTGACCCTGGAGGCCCTTCCAGCTCTAAGGTTCAATGATTCTATGCACTGAACTGCAAACTTCACACTATGCAAAATGCACAACAGAAAACGGTATGAACCTAGGGATGCCAGCCACCAGGTGGGACCTGGGGAATCTCCTGGAATTACAGCTCATTTTGACTACACACTAGAGAAAACTGCTGCTTCAGAGGGAGAACCGTATGACATTATACCCTGCTGAGGTGCCTTTCCTCTCCAGGTTATGTCCCCAAATCTCCACAAGTTTCTCATCTGGATATGGCAACCCAACTCCCCCATTCCCTGCCAGTGGCCAGGAGTTCCTATATTTCTTTTCTGTGGAAGGTAGCCTTTTGATACTTTTATTTTCCTAGCTGAAACTGCCTGCATCTTAACTATGATATATAACTAAAAGTACTACTGAATTTGTTTACTTTGCAAATTAAGTCTGTCAACTGAAAACTTGAGGGTATAACTGTGTTTCACACATCTCCTTCCCTGAGTCATAGGCAGGAGTGGCCAACAGTAGCTCTCCAGGTGTTTTTGCCTACAACTCCCATCAGCCCCAGTCATTGGCCTTGCTGGCTGGGGCTGATGAGAGTTGTAGGCAAAAAAAAACTGGAGAGCTACCGTTCGCCCCTCCTGTCATAGGGCGTTCCAGCCCCTCTTCTTCACAGTGCCAGCTGCTGGTTTGAACAACTAGCACCCACTGGATGTTATTTTGCTTTGTAATCAGTTCACAAATGTCTAGGAATCAGGCCTTGAATTCAGCACGAGCTCACAGGAGCACAGCTTTTGAACCTTTCTGAGGGTTCCCCCTTCCTCCTCCCCACCTACATTCCTTGGCCATTGAATAGTAGGTGCAGCTACAACAATCCCTGGATGAGCTCCATCACCTATTTTTCTACAAAATGACCCCTGCTAGGAATTATTACAGGCTGCCAAAGAAGGAAGGCACAACTAGATTCACAGCAACAACAGTCCCAAAGCAATTCCATAACTGGCATAAAGAAATCTCTTAGCACCTCTGTCAGGCAAATCTAAGATGAAAAACTATTTCTTTACATATGTCTCATGTCCACCATTTAAACAGGCTTGTGGGCCATCAAGGACCAAACCCTGACATATTTGCATAGCTGGAAAATATTCTTCACAACAGGCTGTTTTTAAACATTTGTAACTATGCATGGCTCTGATATGTTGCATGACTGTACAAAGCAAACTGGTTCTAAAACAGAGAAATACCTTATCCTTTCAGTTCCTCTGGAGATTAGCACAGAACAGCTCTTGTCCACTTCTGATCTTTGTAGGTTGGAGATGACCTGTAATTTTAGGAGAACCCCAGCTCCCACCTGGAGGCTGGCATCTTTCCAGGATATGCTGCAGAAAGGCTTCTGTTCTTGGTTTTTTAGCTCCTTGCTTTTCTGCTTCTTTCTATTCTCCACCCCTCCACTGTGCAAGTCTTTCCCCCTGAAAAATCCTCTTCTGTGCCCTTTATTTTATTTTATTTTAAAATTCAAAACTGGCCCTGAAATCCTGTTGCTGGAGCCCTGTTTTGTCCAGGTCCAAACCTCTCCCCCACGCCCACCTTTACACTCAGAAAAAAAATTACAACTTACAGTGCAGTTGGGAGAGAAGAAGAAAGGTTTGTTTGGGAGACCAAGGAAGCCGGGGAAGGAGGAGGAAAAGCTGAGTCTGGGAGGAGCAAGTGCCAAAGTGAAACTGAGTTGGGAGGGGAGGAGCTGAGGTGGTGGTGGTGGGGGGGAAGAAGCTAGGGAACCTGTTTAAAGGAGCAGGGGAAATTTATTGTTCCAAATGCCGCACTAGGCAGGCAAGTCCCAACTCTTCCCAATTGTACTTAGCCACCCACGAGTGATCACATAGCTCAAAATAAAAGCTCCCAAGCCTCCCAGCCTCAGTGAAGCAACGAGCTTGATAGTATCCTCCACCCCCAAGCTCTGACAGCAAAGTGAAGCCTGCCTGGAGAGCCTGCATTCTCCTCCCTCCCCCCCCGCTTCCAGATTTTTGGAGAGCGGGGGAGGAGGCTTCTAATTCGGGGGTCCCCCACCAGGGCAGGGGGTTTGGGAAGCCTAGAGGAATGACATGCATGCATGTGTGCGTACTGAGCCTGGAAGCCCCACAGTGGTTGCTATCAAGCTCACCCTCACTGAGAAAGCAAGGGGCAGTGCGGGCACCTGGCCTGGGGTGCTGGCCCCACACCAGCTCCCCAGCGCCGGTGCTGACTGTAGCCTCTTTTTGAGAGTATAGTTTGCACATCAAAACATTCAGAAGCTGTGGCACACCTATTGCTTTTCATGATCTACATAGTCAAAAGCTTTGTTGTAATCTATTAAAGACAAGATGATTTTCTTCTGTAATTCCCTTTTCTGTTCCAGTCACCCCTGTACATTTGCAATATGATCTCTAGTGCCTCTTCCTTTTCTGAATCCAGATAAAACACCTGGTTTTTCTCATTCCATATATGGTAATATTATTTGTGGTCTAATTAGTACTCTCTTATAGAAATCAGGTTTTGAGTAGGCTGTGAGGCAAAGTAATAACTTCTGATGCCAGAATTTCCGATCTTGAATCTCCATCTAAATGAGCTATCTTCCTATTTCCTAGGACTGCTGACAGCCATTTTCAGGTGAATGTACAGAATCTTTGCATATATTTATTTATATTATTTTATTTATTTAATTTATAAGCCCACAATTTAAGGGTCACATAATCACATTAATATGACCAAATAAGACAACAGGCATGTGCTTTCAGGCCAATAAAGGTTTTTATCAAAGATTAGCATTAAGATTACAACTCAATATAAGTAACTATTAACATATCAAATAGTATGGAATAAAGATTGTAGCATTAACATTAGCAATTCCCGATGGGTAAAAATATGGAAATCTCTAGCATATCATTCTAAATGTTTTAAAATATGACTTCTAGCTTATAAAGTTCTAACTCACTGGTACACAACCCACTTTTGGTTACATCATGTAAATGCTCACATTTCTCCCAGATACTGGAAAGGTTGTAGTGAGCTAGGAACACTGCTGGTAGAATTGTAAATCATTGGAACAATTCTGGGATAATGTCATTTCCCAAATCAAGCTAATCACTGGATACCAAATTCTCCAAAAGCTTGAATTTATTTTAGTTATTAAGTTATGGGATAAGAACATAAGAGAAGCCATGTTGGATCAGGCCAATGGCCCATCCAGTCCAACACTCTGCGTCACACAGTGGCCAAATATATATATAAATATATATATATATATATATATATATATATATATATATATATATATATATATATATATATATATATATATATATATATACACACACACACACACACATACACACACACACAGACACAGACACATATACACACTGTGGCTAATAGCCACTGATGGACCTCTGCTCCATATTTTTATCTAACCCCCTCTTGAAGTGGACTGACACTGAATCCTGCGAAGACAGAGGTCCTTTGTTTGGGCCGTCGGGGACCGGGGGGGGGGGAAATCCCCCTGCCAACTTTTGGCGGTGTACCGCTGAGGCCAGCGGACAGGGTCAGAAGCCTGGGGGTGCTACTGGAGCCATCCCAAAAGATGGAGGCCCAGATAGCGGCCACTGCCAAGTCCGCGTTTTTTCATCTTAGACGGGCAAGGCAGTTGGCCCCCTTCCTGGACCCCGACGACCTAGCAACAGTGATCCACGCTACGGTCACCTCGAGGTTGGATTACTGCAATGCCCTCTACATGGGGCTGCCCCTGTGCCGGACCCGGAAACTGCAGCTGGTGCAGAATGCCGCGGCCCGGCTGTTATTGGGCCTCCCAAGATGGGGGCACATTCGGCCGGGTCTTCGGGCTCTGCACTGGCTCCCAATAACATACAGGTCCGGTACAAGGTGCTGGTTATTACCTTTAAAGCCCTATATGGCCTGGGACCTGCCTACCTGAGGGACCGTCTCTCCCCACACGTTCCCCAGAGAGTACTGAGGTCTGGGACCCAAAATCTTCTCAACATCCCCGGGCCCAAGGAAGTGCGTTTCAAGACAACGAGAGACAGGGCCTTCTCTACAACGGCCCCTATGTGGTGGAACCAGCTACCGGAAGAGGTGAGGGCCCTGCGGGATCTTACCCAGTTCCGCAAGGCCTGTAAGACGACCCTCTTCCGGTTAGCCTACCCCTGACTGGATAAATGTAGCTTTCTAGATTTCTGTGATAACTCTATAGTTAATACTAATTTTAAGGTTTTAGGTTTTTAAATGCTTGATTTTAAATGTAACTAATTTATTCCGATTTTATTGTTTTGTTGTCTGTTGTAAGCCGCCCTGAGCCACTCGTGGGAAGGGCGGGATATAAATCCCGGAATAAATAAATAAATAAATAAATAAATAAATAAATAAATAAATAAATAAAGGTGGCTATGCTTGTGGCCGCTGCCACCTCCTGTGGCAGTGAATTCCTCATGTTAATCACCCTTTGGGTGAAGAAGTACTTCCTTTTATCCGTTTTAACCTGACTGCTCAGCAATTTCATTGAATGCCCACGAGTTCTTGTATTGTGAGAAAGGGAGAAAAGTACTTCTTTCTCTACTTTCTCCATCCCATGCATTATCTTGTAAACCTTTATTATGTCACCCCGCAGTCGACGTTTCTCCAAGCTAAAGACCCCCAAGCGTTTCAACCTTAACTTCATAGGGAAAGTGGTCCAACCCTTTAATCATTCTAGTTGCCCATTTCTGGACTTTTTCCAATGCTATAATATCCTTTTTGAGGTGCAGTGACCAGAACTGCACACAGTACTCCAAATGAGACCGCACCATCGATTTATACAGGAGCATTATGATACTGGCTGATTTGTTTTCAATTCCTTTCCTAATAATTCCCAGCATGGCGTTGGCCTTCTTTATTGCAAACGCACACTGTCTTGACATTTTCAGTGAGTTATCTACCACGACCCCAAGATCTCTCTCTTGGTCAGTCTCTGCCAGTTCACACCCCATCAACTTGTATTTGTAGCTGGGATTCTTGGCCCCAATGTGCATTACTCTGCACTTGGCCACATTGAACTTTATCTGCCACATTGACGCCCACTCACCAAGCCTCAACAGACCCCTTTGGAGTGCCTCACAATCCTTTCTGGTTCCAACCACCCTGAACAATTTAGTGTCATCTGCAAACTTGGCCACTTCACTGCTCACTCCCAACTCCAAATCGCAAGTTAAAGAGCATGGGACCCATTACTGAGCCCTGCGGCACCCCACTGCTTACCGTCCTCCACTGCGAAGACTGCCCATTTATACTCGCTCTCTGCTTCCTATTACTCAGCCAGTTTTTGATCCACAAGAGGACCTGTCCTTTTACTCCATGACTCTCGAGCTTTCTAAGGAGCCTTTGATGAGGAACTTTATCAAAAGCTTTCTGGAAGTCAAGGTAAACAACATCTATTGGGTCTCCTTTGTCCACATGTTTGTTCACCCCCTCGAAGAAATGTAACAGGTTAGTGAGGCAAGATCTTTCCTTACAGAACCCATGCTGAGTCTTCCTCAATAACTCGTGTTCATCAATGTGCCTACTCATTCCGTCCTTGATAATGGTTTCTACTGACTTTCCTGGTATTGAAGTCAGACTGACTGGCCTGTAATTTCCTGGATCTCCTCTGGAACCCTTTTTAAAGATGGGGGTGACATTTGCTACCTTCTAGTCCTCAGGAACAGAGGCAGATTTCAATGAAAGATTACAGATTTTTGTCAGAAGATCCACAAGTTCAACTTTGAGTTCTTTCAGAACTCTTGGATGTATGCCATCTGGACCTGGTGACTTATTAGTTTTTAAGTCATCTATCAGTTGTAAGACCTCCTCGTTTGTCACCTCAATCTGACTCAGGTCTTTCACCCCTTCCAAAATTAGTGGATCTGGAGTGGGCAAACATTTCTCATCTTCCACAGTGAAGACGTAAGCAAAAAATGCATTCGGCTTCTCAGCCATTTCCCTATCCTCCTTCAGTAATCCTTTGACCCCTTGGTCATCCAAGGACCCCACTGCCTCCCTGGCTAGTTTCCTGCTTCTAATATATTTGAAGAAATTTTTATTGTTGGTCTTTATGTTTTTTTACAATATGCTCCTCATAGAACTAATTATAATCTTTTTTAATGGCAGCAATGTGGTTATTTGCAACCAAATGGAAAAATCCATATCTTCCATGTATTGATGATTGATACATATATCAAAATCTGGGAAATATTCTAGATGGATTAGGTAGCTGATTCCATATCCCACTTGGATACACATTCAGGTCTCTCCAATTTAACAGAAAAATGGATTCTAGTTTTAGCGTATACAGCAGACTAAAAAATATTTTGTTCATGAACAATATTATGATGTTATGGCAGTTTTATAGTTTAATAATACTAAGATAGTATTTCAACCTATAAATCTGTAAGTTACTACTGATTCGCCTATTGTACAAAATATGGTATCTCTATCCCTCAGACTTGTTTGTTTTATGGTATTGTATTACTGTATAACGTATCTTGATGATGTTGATGCTACTGATACTTGTCTATACAAGGTTATGTTTGTATATTTCTAAAACTTCAATAAAAAGTGGGAAAATAGGGCATCTCCTAAAACCATGTGGGAGGAAACTACCCCTATTTCTTCTTGCTGCAGGATCCTTGCAGTCTTTGAATTTCTCCTCTCCTCCCCTTATATTAAGCTTCTTTAGGACTGCCCTCCCAGAAGTCTGAGCATAACTGAGTCCACTCTTGCAGAAATATTTTTTTTTTGAGAAAAGGTTCTAAGTGATAGAGTTTTCATATAATCACTGATCCAAAGCCCTATGCCTTTCTGTGTACACTTTTAAACTAAAAATTATTTAAGTATTAGACTATCTGTTCTGGAGATGAATTTTTGTTTTGTTTTCACCTACTTAAGTAACAAACTCTGACCTACCAAGGGAGATCCGCACATGGAAACATGCTTCCACATGAGGTATGCTAATGAGCACTGTGATAGGGAGTATTCAAAACTATTTACATTTGCGAAATATGCTGATTCCCATTATTCTTGCCATGCACAGTACCATTTGCTGTAACATGCCACAAGTCATGTGAAACAAAATAGATGCACATAAAGGATGAGGCATTAGGTGATGTGAAAGACCTCTGCCTGAGACCTTGGAGAACTGTTGCCAGTCTGAGTAGCCAATACTGATCTTGATGGATCAATGGTCTGATTCCAGATAAGGCAGCTGCAAAGTGACTGGTAGAATTCACCAAGGTAAATCTGCCTCGAATCTCAATGAGAAAAGTGGACTATAAATGAAATTACTAATAAATCATATAAAACTGTGCTAACTGAGACTGATTTTGCACTAGGGCTTGTTCTGAGTGGGGAGCCCTTTTGATCCTGACGCTTCTCTCCATTTTCACACAAGTTGCCCTGGAGCTGCAAGTTGACACTTATTTAAGTATTAGACTATCTGTTCTTGGAAGAGGATCCTGCTTGCTGTGGAAGAGTGCCACACCAACTCGCAACTCCGGGGCAACTTGTGTGAAAATGGAGAGAAGTCTCGGGAGCAAAAGGGCTCTTCACCCGGAACAAGCCTCATACGAAATCAGTCTGAGTATTCAGATTTGAGAAACAGATGAGTTTATGGGTATCTTCTATACTTACTCCAGATTGGCTACATAGTATGAAATACTTTGGGCTCATGAAATCTCACTGTAATACTATTATTTGCAGGGTACACTGTATGTATCCAAGAAAACAAGAGACTTTTATAGATACTGGCAATAGTAGGTGAGATGGATTCTCACATAAGATAGCTCTGTTGGTACCTCCCAAGTCTGCTGTGAAGAGAAAAATGAGGGAAGGGTGATGCTGCTGCTCAGAGCTTCAAACATAACCAGTAATGATCCTCTGCAATCAATTTGGCTTCTGTGTTTTAAGAAATCATTCTCTTTAATTTTTTTTTGTTCGGTCTTATGCTAATTACTTTACATTACAGTCCTAAGCAGAGTTGCAAACTTTTAAGTACACAAAGATCAACAGATATCAAGAGTGTAATTCTGCTTAGGACTGCATTGTCACTCTGTTTTTTTAAGAAGAGTACTTACAAGAGCAGTTCGATATTCTACAGCCCAATAATTCAAATGGTTTCTTTTTCCTGTGGCATCTTTGGTACTATTCCTGTTGCTTAGCAAAACCATCTATTTGGATATGAATTTCTGTTAGAAAATTAACACAGAAGTTTACATCATTCATATTGAAAAGACAGCAAAAATGTATTATAGCTTTCATTTTACATCATCTTATAAAGAAAAAAACTCTTGCTAGAAAAAATACAATTATATTTTTATGTAAGCAAAAGTCTGAACTAATACAATTTAACAAAGCATTTGTGTGATTTGTTATGATCAAACTTCAGGTAGTGATAAATTCTGAGTAGTGCATATTTTTAAATTTTCAAAAATAGTTGCATAACATAGAGTTCAGTTTAATTTACATAAAATTGTCCAGAGAATTATTTTTGAGGGGAAACTAAATCAAAACTAAAATGCCATTTTTAAGACAGAACATCCATTTTTGTTTGATGTATACCTTGTTCTTCTCTCGAATGAGGTCTCGAAGAGGATTACATTGTTCTACTCTTTTATTTTATCCTCACAATAGCCCTGTGTGTGACTGACCCAAGGTCAGCCAGCACATTTCCATGGCATTGTGGGGATTTGAATACATAAGAACGTAAGAGAAGCCATGTTAGATCAGGCCAATGGCCCATCCAGTCCAACACTCTGTGTCACACAGTGGCCAAATTATATATATATAATATTATATATACACACACACACACACACACACACCACACACCCACACACATATACACACTGTGGCTAATAGCCACTGATGGACCTCTGATCTATATTTTTATCTAACCCCCTCTTGAAGGTGGCTATGCTTGTGGCCGCCACCACCTCCTGTGGCAGTGAATTCCACACGTTAATCACCCTTTGGGTGAAGAAGTACTTCCTTTTATCCTTTGCTCAGCAATTTCATTGAATGCCCACGAGTTCTTGTATTGTGAGAAAGGGAGAAAAGTACTTCTTTCTCTACTTTCTCCATCCCATGCATTATCTTGTAAACCTCTATCATGTCACCCCACAGTCGACGTTTCTCCAAGCTGAAGAGCCCCAAGCGTTTCAACCTTTCTTCATAGGGAAAGTGTTCCAGCCCTTTAATCATTCTAGTTTCCCTTTTCTGGACTTTCTCCAATGCTATAATATCCTTTTTGAGGTGCAGTGACCAGAACTGCACACAGTACTCCAAATGCGACTGCACCATCGATTTATACAGGGGCATTATGATACTGGCTGATTTGTTTTCAATTCCCTTCCTAATAATTCCCAGAATGGTGTTGGCCTTTTTTATTGCAAACACACACTGTCTTGAAATTTTCAGTGAGTTTTCTACCACGACCCCAAGATCTCTCTCTTGGTCAGTCTCTGCCAGTTCACATCCCACCAACTTGTATTTGTAGCTGGGATTCTTGGCCCCAATGTGCATTACTTTGCACTTGGCCACACTGAACCACATCTGCCATTTTGATGCCCACTCACCCAGCCTCAACAGATCCCTTTGGAGTTCCTCACAATCCTCTCTGGTTCTCATCACCCTGAACAATTTAGTGTCATCCACAAACTTGGCCACTTCACTGCTCACTCGCAGCTCTAAATCATTTATGAACAAGTTAAAGAGCATGGTTCTGGGGCGGGCAAAAAGTTCTCATCTTCCACAGTGAAGACGGAGGCAAAAAATGCATTCAGCTTCTCAGCCATTTCCCTATCCTCCTTCAGTAATCCTTTTACCTCATGGTCATCCAAGGGCCCCACTGCCTCCCTGGCTGGTTTCCTGCTTCTAATATATTTGAAGAAATTTTTATTGTTGGTCTTTATGTTTTTTGCAATATGCTCCTCATAGTCCCTTTTTGCCTGCCTGATCACAGTCTTGCATTTGATTTGCCACAGCCTGTGTTCCCTTTTATTAATCTCACTTGGACTGGTTTTCAACCGCTTAAAGGAGTCCTTCTTACCTTTTACAGCTTCCATTACTTTGTTTGTTAACCATGCAGGCCTTTACTTATTCCTGTTTGTGCCTTTCCTAACTTGTGGTATGTATTTTATCTGAGCTTCTAGGATTATAGTTTTAAATAGTCTCCAGGCTTCCCCAAGGGTTTTGACCATATTTACCTTTCCTTTCAGTTTCCTCCTCATATGCCTCCTCTTCTCAGAGAATTTACCCCTTTTAAAGTTAAACGTGGTTGTGGCGGTCTTTTTGGGCTACTTCCTATTTATACAAACGGTGAAATCAATAACATTATGGTCACTGCTCCCAAGTGGCGCAATCACTTTTACATCTCTCACCAAGTCTTGAGCATTACTTAGGACCAAATCCAGGATCGCTCCTCCCCTGGTAGGTTCTGAGACCATCTGCTCCATAGCACAGTCATTGAGAGCATCAAGAAACTCAATCTCTTTCTCTCGATCAGAGCACATATTGACCCAATCAATCTGTGGGTAGTTAAAATCACCTATTACGACACAGTTTTTACGTTTAGCCGCTACCTTTAAGCCTTCCATCATATTATAATCGTCCTCTCTCTTTTGATTTGGTGGGCGATAACAAACTCCCATAGTTAAATTTCCTTTTGGTCCCTCTATTTCAACCCAAAGCATTTCTAAAAGGGAATCTAATTCTCTGACCTCAGTCTTACTGGACCCTATATCCTCTCTGACATACAGAGCCACCCCACCTCCAACCCTTCCCTCCCTATCCTTCCGATATAACTTATATCCAGGAATCACCATGTCCCACTGATTTTCCTTATTCCACCAAGTTTCTGAAATTCCCACAATGTCTATGTTTTCTCCCAACACTAAACATTCCAATTCACCAATTTTACTTCGAACACTTCTAGCATTTGCATACAAACATCTATAATTTCCCAGGCAAGCTAGGCCCACCACCTTCCTCCTGCCGCCTCGAGACTCTGGCAGATAGTTCATACTGTTTGTCACCATCACAGTGGACAACTCTGATCCATTACCCGGTAGAAAAATAGCAGCCAACCCTTCATGTCTTTGAGATGAGTCCTCCCGAACCAGAGACATTTCATCTCCTGTTGGCTTTCCCCCAAGATTTAGTTTAAAAACTGCTCTGCCACCTTTTTGATTTTAAGTGCCCGCAGCCTGGTTCCATCCAGGGACAAGTGGAGACCATCTCTTTTGTACAGCTCCCGTTTGTTCCAGAAAGCACCCCGGTGCCTAACAAACGTAAACCCTTCCTCCTTACACCATCGTCTCATTCTCACATTGAGACTTCTAATTTGTGCCTGTCTCTCCAGCCCTGCACGTGGAACAGGTAGCACTTCTGAGAAGGCTACCTTGGATGTCCTGGCCTTAAGTCTCCTGCCTAGCAGCCTAAATTTTTCCTCCAGGACCTCATGACTGCATTTCCCCACATTGTTGGTGCCAACATGCACCACGACCACAGGCTCCTCCCCAGCACTGTCTATCAGCCTATATACTACATGCGTAATGTCCACTACCTTCACACCAGGCAGGCAAGTCACCATACGGTCAGTACGCGGTTTCTCCACCCAGCTGTCTACTTGCCTAAGGATCGAATCACCAACGACCAACCCCCCCTCCCCCTGCCCAAGGATGGTTCCTTGGCGTGAAAGGATTCCTGCTCACCAACCGAAGAAGAGGTCCCTTCTGAGGGCGCATTCCTGTTATCCTCAGCACGGTGCCCTGTTCCCTCTTGACCCTCACGCTCTCTGGCAGCAACGGGGCTGCCATGTTCAAAGCGGGGCTCATCTAATACGCCCCCGAGAGTCTTCCCCAAGTGCCTAACTAGCTGTCTCTGCTGCTCCAGGGCAGTCACCTCCGCCTCAAGGGTACAAACTCGTTCCCTGAGGACCAGGAGCTCCTTGCATCGAGCACACACCCAAGACTTCTTCCCTTTGGGCAGATAGTCATACATGTGACACTCAGTGCAAAATACATGTCTCCCAGATGCTAGTCTGACACTAACCACTACAGATGCTGGCTTTGTTAGAGGAGTTTTTTTTTGGGGGGGGGAGTGAAATATTCCTAATTAATCTGCTGTCTAACCTTAGGAAGGAATCTTAAAATTTCTACACTGTAAAAGTTCCAGTTTACTCCTGGGAAGTATTCTCATTAATACAGCCATAGTGATTGTGATGGAACTGGCTTGATTCAGCCTTCATACCCAGTCTCGTCAGCTCCCTCTTGGGTTGCTAACTCCTGGAGGGAGCTATTCTTCCTGCCACTAGGGTGTGCTGCCACCACCTGCTCAATTTAGGGGTTCCTGAGTGAGAGGAACAGGACTCCTAATCCCCCTTTCCAGTTCTGAGGTCTAGTCTCAGTCCTCTGCCAATCCAGCACCTGGTTATCACAGAGACCAAAGTTTTTCTTTGGGAGACCCTTGGAGTACTGGCACTCTTGCCAACTGTATGCCTTCCCCCTTCCTGGGACTCCCTTCTTACAGTAGCATGGTCTAAGGTGGTTGGGGAACTATGTGGTACAGAGCTTTACTGCCAGCCTTCAAAACCACAAAAGGCTTATTTTTAAAAAAGTGAAAAGTTACAAGCATAATCTTAGCACAGTACACAATCAGCAATCAGAAGATCAATTAAAAGTTGTTTTCAAATGCATTCTTCTGTCCCTGGTTTAAAAATTTGCCATTCCAGATGTTTAAGCAGAGCAGGCACATCTAAGCTTAGTAAGTTACAAAATCTTCTAACGATACCTCATTGCTTCAATATGGCTGCTGGCTACTGGCTAGTGAGTAGCAGTCTGCTATTTTCCAGTCCCAGCTTCAAGAGAGAAAAGGCCCCATGCTCTTCTGAGCAAGCACTTTTATTAATCCTCTGACTCCACCCACTTTACATCACTCTTCATCCCTTGTTACCTGGTCCGTCCAGGTTTAGGCTTCTTTTCCTGTTGTCCCCAGGAAGCCTCCTTTCTTGTAGGCATTCTGGGAAACCCTCATGCATTCTGCGAAAGCTCCAGCTCATTTCTGGAGATTGTCTCTGGGGCTGGTCTAGCCCAATGCCCTCCCCTGCCTGGAGGAGAATGATGCCCATAGTCTTCAAGTAGCTCCATTAGCATCTCTTAAGAAGTAGTCCAGATGCTGCTGTAGTGCCAGAGGCTAAATCCCCCCCCTTCCTGCTTGTCTCTGAGCTCAGGGTAAATTACGTTTAAAGCTTGCCACCTCTACAGGAGGCAAGGCATTTCTCCATAGTGTTCTAAACATCTCCTGTGAGAAGTAGGATTTTTGTTCCTTCTTAGTTGTGCTCTGGATAACATAGCAGTTTGTTCCACTCACACATAGTGCCTACCAACCTCTGTCTCTCTCAGGTTTAGGGTTACAAATAGGTTAGGGCATCATACTTGTTACCTTTCTTGTCTCTTTTAAAATAATCATTTCACACCTCAGATCCTCTTTCTCACTCCCAGAGTTATCCACAGACAGGGTAACCCAGCCCCATTAATAATAAACCCTTACTCACACAGAATTATTGGGGTTGTGGCTCAAACACTGTTCCTTTCACATGCTGCCATCATTTATTCATATCCTATAATATATATATAGACTGAGATATTAAATTGTGTGTGTGTGCTTCTTTCCTTTAGACACACAGCTCTTAGAAGTAAACAAAACACGGAAACTTTGTTACACCTCAACTAACTTTTTATTGGGAAATATCAATATTTCTTAGCTCAAAATGGTGAGTCTACGAGAGGTGAGGTGAGCAGGGATCTCTGTCAATGTCTACGGAGATACACCACTGAAAATCCTTTGGTTAAAAATGGATTTTATTATAGGTATAGGGTTTCAAATAGTTACATCCCAATCAAGCAATTTCAAGCATACAAGAGGAATACAGTGGTTAGCTGAATGTATGGAATGAGGGGGGAGGTTATACAATACCTAGATCTTGCAGGGTAGGCTCAGTCAGGGGAAACACAAGGCCTCTGGAGGGAGATTTCTCTTGAGAAGAAGGGGGGTCAGGGTAGGAAGAGATGGAGGAATTCCCTTTCTTTTTTCCTTTTTTCTTTCCTTCTCTCTTCTCTAACCTGACAGGTGGGGTTGCCTGTTTTCTAGGGTAAATTACGTCACATCAAGCGATTCAGTTACCCAATGAGGAAGCAGAGTGTCACATCAATGGAAAATCAGAGTGTCATATGTGGAATATCCAATCAGAGATCATTGTGTCATAGATCCATACCCCAATAGAGGAATTTTAATTACACTGGTCAAATGACTTTTTATGGCCCTGTTTTTCCAAACTGATTCCTTTGAAGCTCCCCAAAAGTGATAGATTTCTCCCTTAGTGTCAAACATGGATAGGCATCCATCAAGTGCTCAGGAGATTGGTTGACTTTGATAGCCTTAGCAATAATTAAAGAAAAATAGAAACTTTGTTCTCTGACAGAAATGCGAGACCAGTTTACGGTTATACCACACATTCACAATAAGATGACCACTTAACCGTAAGCCTTTGTGTTTCTGCTGTCTTGCCTTGAAGAATAACAGAACATATATATACAAGCCATTTATTTGTGTTGCAGGGTTCCTGGTAACCCTTATTTCTTTATGTTTTGATAACAGGACTTAAAAGGTTGCCAAAAGAAGTGAATGAACTTTTACAGATCTGCCCACTAGTCTCCCTCTCTGGGCTTGGAATTCTTCATTTCCAGGAGCAGAAAGATGGATGCTCCTCAGCCTTCCAGCATAGCCACCACATCTGTCTAGCCTGTGAACCAGACTTGACATCATTCCAGCCTGCCTGGGGCCCAGAAGGAACTGGATTTTTCTCCCTTATGTGCAAGAAAGACCATTCCAATTCAAATGGGCATTGCTGTGTCATATTAATATTCTAGGGTTACATTGTAATATCACATTCCAGTGGTGCATGGCTTGGGAATCAGTACAGGGGTGTCTTTCTGGATATCAACTTTTTATTTATGATATAAACATAAAACTGAGGAAAGTGAGATATACGTAACATTTCATTTCCATGGAACTTTTGAAGTCCTATTCCTCCACTTGAGTGATTATTTGGTTACAAATGGACTATTTTCCAAACAGAAAACAGCTCTTCTGTACAGTTCTACTCTGTCAGACATCCTCCTTTCCCCCCATAGCTCCTAAGCTGTCAGCTTCTAACTACTCACATTGGTTGCTCTTAGGGAGTGGCAGAACCTAGCCTGTCTATCACAGTTCCAAAATGTATTTACTACTTATTCAGAGAATGTATGATTCACTTTTCAATAATGTTTTGAAAGCCAGTTACACAATTAAAGAACAAAACTATAAAATCAATGATATAGCTACAATTATCTGATGAAGGGAACTGAGACTTGAAAGTTTATACCCTGAAAATTTTGTTGGTCTCTAAGGTGCTACTAGACTTGAATCTAGCTGCACTATTGAAGACAAACATGGCTACCTTCTGAAATTAAAAAGAGTTAAATATCACAATCACAAACAGCAAAACTGAAACTGACCAAATCAGTTTCAGTTCAACCTTCAAAGCTTAAACAAATATAAATGTCTTCAGAGCTCTTGTAAAAACAATGGATTGACC
Source organism: Heteronotia binoei (assembly GCF_032191835.1). NCBI lineage: Eukaryota > Metazoa > Chordata > Lepidosauria > Squamata > Gekkonidae > Heteronotia > Heteronotia binoei. The sequence continues at coordinate 71,636,937 of NC_083231.1, forward strand.
CTTGCCACTGAGAGAACAGGAAATGTGCAGAACTGGATCCTCTCTAATTCCTTTGCAGTTTGTGACCCCCCCCCTAAAAAAACCCCAAAACCCTCTGGTGAGAGTGAGGCAACACTACTAAATAGGGGCATGATATTGCAGCAAGACTGCAGAACAGATTAAATCATCCCCGTTCTGTCAAGCCTCCTCCAGTAGCAGAGGAAGAACAGATGAGTATACTCAGTTATCCTTTCATCTGACATGGTATTTTCAGGATTCTTTTTTGAGCAGGTACACAGTTCTGTCTGGCTTGGCATCAGGGAGTGTGGCCTAATATGAAAATGAGTTCCTGCTGGGCTTTTTCCACACACACACACAAAACCCTGAGCATTTCATTTAGGAAGGACCACTGATTCTCAATAAAAGGTTGTAGAGGTCACATGAACCTACTAAAGGAATGAGAAGACAGGGAAGATCTGCCTCCATGAGCTTTGTGGGCTTATATAATGTAGAATCCATTTTAATAAGAGCCTTGACCTCAATGGTAGTCACTGAAATCTGTGTCAGCCCTTATTTGCATAGTTCTGTCCTAGATTCTGCCTCTTGGTCATTCTTAGGAATAACAGCATTTTGGGAAAAGGATTTTATGTAGAAATAGAGAGAGGAATATCATTTGAAGTTCAACATTTCTTAAACGATTCAACAAATTCTACTAAAGTAAATACACCATGGGAGTCCACTGTTGGATGCTATGCTATATGGAAAGAAACCCCACTTCTGCATTTGGTAAAACGTGCTGTGCTTTTGCTGATGGCCAGATAAACACAAAGAAGCTGTAGAATGAACATTACTCAAGAACATTCCTCATTCATAACAGAGGTTTGCCACACTGAGGATCAAATCCTTGCAAATAACAAAGAACAGAATGAGTACATCCCAGAAACCAAGCCAAAGCATCTGAGGGAGCCAACAATAAGACAAAGCAAAGATTTCAAACCCAGAAAGCGATCAAAAGGAATGAGGAGGATATTTTGAAACAGACAGCAAGAACAGCTGCAATTATTGGCTAGCCTGGCTAGTCATGTTGGGGAAGGGGCTGCTGAGAGGCTGTGATGAATCAAACTAGACAGACTACAGCTAGATCTTATTGCCATGGCAACCTTTCTAGATGTGCCTCAATAGGGCTTGAAGAGAGCCCTGGCATGTTTAGGTGCCAGCTACATATTGTGTCCCTCATAGCTTTTCCTTTAGATTTTTTCTTTTAACAACTTGGTAAAAGTTAAACATCCATGGTATTGAAGACTTGGGTGAAAGAATGACAGTACATACAATGGGATATAATTTAAGCCAGGCTCATAGCCAGAAATGTCATGGTGAGCAGGAATTAGTACAGAGTGGGGAAAGGAATATCAGCTCCCTATCATCTCAGAACCTCTGATTTATTGTCTAGGGCCTTGTGGTGTCATGGGAGGGACCTAACAATGCCACAGTGGATAGCATTATTACTAGGAGAGCTTCCATATAGCACTAGGTATGTGTCAAATGCTACCTGTATAGACATGCTTGGAAGAAATGAGCTATTTAGCAGGCTAAACATATATGGAAATTAACTATGTGGTAAGTGTCAACTCTAGCTAAGCAATTTGTGCAAGATTATTGACTCCAATTTCCTTGTTTGCATTTATAGTAGTTATGCAAAGAAGTCTTAGCAGAAGACATGTCCATAATATGGCATACCATCAGCTATACAGGGAAATCAAATTTTATATAGGGAAAAGTTATTTTTATGACTACACCATCTAATTTAACTAGGACATGTTTGTCCATCTCCAAGTGACATAAGGAAATGGGGGCAGGACATAAGGCTATGGGGGTAGGATTCAAAACTGTACAAGGAAACATGAAGGGTGAGATAGATTGATATAATGGGAGGTTCCTAAATAACACTTGCCTTCAAATCAGTTTCTCCGGCCTAAAAATGATCCCTTAATACTAGGCAGTTAGCTGTTCATGTTTATGTGGAATAAGAGAAATGTACTCTTCACTTGTGCTGAATATTGGCATTCAGGGCAGTGATTATGCTTAGTACTTCCCAAAGACTTTTCTTTATTGTCCCACACTGAGATGGAGTGGGAATTAAAATGTCCTGAAAGTTATGCCCCCTCAGCCTTCTGAAGTGAAGTACATTTCCCCACCTGATGTGAGAGGTTCTGTAGTTTAAAGCTGTTTGAGTATTATGCCTCCTCAATCCTTTAGTTATAGTCTAGATTTGTGGGGAGGCACAGAAAGGAATTTGATAGTGTTATTCTTTGAGTAAAACACACACACACACACACTTATTCATACAGAGACTGGTACTAGGCTAAATAAATGAAACTGGGCATTCATTTTCCCCTGCTTCTGCCTTCCTTGTTTTCTCAGTGAGGCAAATTTCTACTGCAAATAGAATAGGCAACACTATCAGTATCCCTCAAGTTTTCTATTCAGTGTTTTGACTTATTATTGTGGAAAGGTGAGAAACAAGAAAGAAAGAAAAAAGCAAAGGATACAGGTTGAAAAGGTTATGGGACAGAACAGATTAGGATAGATTTGTCCAGGTTAACTAGCTCATCTTCAGACATCTTGCAACTTTCATTCTCCCATTCTCTCTCAGGCAATCTGGGCAGAACTACTTACACATTTCCCATTACAGCTGCACAATTTCTGCACAAGGAGGCATTGTTCCCATATGGAACATGTAGCTATAGATCTGCTCAAACCCAAACATTTCTGAAACAGAACTTGCATATTGCTTGATATACTGCTACTTCGTTTGTTTTTAACTGTATAAATTAAATTGCTATTTAAAATTATGTTAACCCTAACCCTGAGCCCATTCTTGGGAAAGGGCGGAATACAAATCAACTAAATTAAAAAAAAATGGTTAGTCAATATGATTCCTGGAGTGGTAGTTTACTCAGGGTTAGAGTTCCAGAAACAGTGGAGGTGCTCCAACATCAAACACTACCAGCATCTCTCTCTGCTGTATTACCACCAAAAGACATGCTAAAAGCTATGTTCTATCCAGCCTATGAAAGAAAATTTGGCTTCTAGAGATGATGGTAACTGGTGAGTTTGGCTGTTTTCCAAGGTCTTACTGCAGGCCCTGCAAAAATGCCACAAACAATAGTGGAAACAATAGACAGCTGAGGTGAGGGTTTAAATATTACTGTCCCTAATGCCTTTCATCACCACTTCAGTGCCAAAAGACGAGTCAGCAACTGATTTCCATCTAAAGTCCTATTTCTGGTATTGAAAACTGCTTTGGATATAATTTGAATGATAGATGAGGTATAAATCTTTAAGATGCATTAATATATTAAAGAAACATTGGGATGCTTCATCCTTTGTTTCCAATTTTCCCTTTAGTTTACTGCAGCCTCTTTCTACTTTTTGTGCATTTGAAGGCAGAGACAGAGTTTGCAATTTAAAGCCAGGGATGAAGAGAGACAGTGCATATTAAGAAATCTTAGTTAGTGTGTCTCAATTGAACAGAAAATAGCAGCAGTAGTAGGTGATATTAGGTCAGCTGATATTAGAGGGGGATTTTAAAATGATTAAGCCTTCATATATAGTAAGATTTTATTCCAGACATAGACAACAGCATGAAATCATTACTAATGTAGCCAGGAGCAGTTAAATTAATTGCAAATCAGAACAGTAAGAAAGGAATGAAATAGAAAGTGAAGAGAGAATTCAAACATTGTGGACTGGGACATTAAAAAAGCCCAAGAGCCAACTGAGTTTAGGAGCCTGTAGATTTACAAAGGATAGTTCTACTATTGGTACCTGGATTGCTCCTCTGGGTTTTGAGTTTATCTGAGGTAGTTAGTCTACCACTTGTGAGCTGATCTGTGGCATATGATTGACCACAGTATGATTACTGTTACATTCTAAGGCTAGAGCATAACTCAGAAAAGGTTCTTCTCAGTTGTGGCACCAAAACATTTGTACTTCGTCTCCACAGTTGGTTGAGGAGGCAGCCCCAAGTGTTACAGTTCTCCAATGTCCACAGTCAACACAGAAAATATGTCAGATATCGTAAGATTTCTCTACCAGTGAAATGAGATTTGAAGGCAAGAAAAGCAAGAAGTATTGGAGGAAGAAGAAGGAAGTCAACGAAGCAAACAGCCTACTCTAGGATTATAATACCAGAGATAAACATTGGTGGCCATTGTCGTTGGGAGGACTAAGTTTTAACATTGTTTTTAAAGTGATTGGGACATTAAAAATTGGTGGAGTTAACAGATTTGGCAATTTAAAAAAATATTACTGTTGGATAGTAGATAAGAAAACTTGAACTGGTAAAAGGGTAAAAAAGAATTTTTTTAAAAAGTGAAGCAAAAGTTGTGACTGTTATCTTGGGAGAAATAAAAACTTTAAACATTAATATCTGAGCCTGGGAGGCTCAGAGGACAGTGAAATTGGGTGCATTGGAAAGGGTAAGCTTCACTTTATCAAACCTGATGGTTCAAATTTAATTTGGTGAGATCAACATTTTTGATTTTTTTTTTTTACATGTCAGACCTGATACAAACTTGTGCTAGGTCTGCTTCAATAGAGAAAATGCAAGCCCAATTAGATGCAATGGAAGCTAGGATAATGAAGGGGGTGAAAGAAATGATAACTGCCTCTAAAAAAGAAATAAGAAAAGATATTGAGAACTCAAAAAAAGAATTAAAAAAAGAAATAGAGAATCTCAGAAATGACACTGTGGTAATAACAAAGAAAGTACAAGAAGTGGAAGAGAGAGTGAAAACAGATCACCTTGTTAAAATTACAAGAAAAAGTGACAATTCATGACTGCAAACTGATGGAAACTCAGATCCGTCTGAGAGGTGTACCTGAAGATGAAGAATCAGACTTGAAAGAATACATAAAAATAATTGCAGAATTTTTGGAGGAAGATCCTGAAGGGAATAGAAATATGTATGACTATATGTATAGAGTAAATTCACTCTATGCAAAAAAGAATAATCTGCCAAGAGATGTGGTCATAAGATTTATGACAAAAGAAATGGTGGGAAAGATCATGAATAAAAGCTTGAAAAATCAATGACAGTGGGAGGCAGTAGAGTAAAAATTATGAAAGAACTGCCAAGACAAGTGTTAACTGAGAGAAAGGCATATAAAAAATTGACAGAAAAACTATGTGACAATGGAATGAGGTATAGATGGATAATACCTGAAGGTTTGAGCTTTGAACTTCAATGGAAAAGGATTACAATCACAAATACACAGGAACTGCGTAGATTTTATGAAGAAAATAAAGAATTTGCACCATGATGGATTACAGATTGATATCTTGGAATGTAAATGGACTAAATTCACCACAAAAAAGAAAGGCAACATTTCATTGGATTAAAAAAAACAAAATTGTAATATAGTATGTTTGCAAGAAGTGCATATTAGACAAAAGGATTATAAATTTTTATGGAATAAACAATTGGGACTAGAATGTTTTACGTTGGCTGAACAGAAGAAGAGAGGAGTAGTCTTTTATATTAAACAAGAATTAGACCCAAAATCGGTATTTAAAGATAAAGATGGAAGATATATAGCGGTAGAAATTACTTTTAATGCCAAAAAAAAATTGTTATTGGGACTTTATGCTCCAAATGGTGCTAAAGACATTTTCTTTAAAAATATTACACAATATCTTGATGAAGTGACCTATGAGCAAATTTTATTGATGGGGGACTTTAACGGAACAATTCAGGATACGATAGATAGATCTGGGAAGAAGAAAAAATGATAAAGAAAGGAAATTGCCAGAGTCTTTTTTTTGAATTGGTTAAACAGGATAGTTTGGAAGATATATGGAGGAAGTTTAATCCTGAAGTATGGGACTATACCTTTTTTTCAGCCAGACATAGCTCTTTCTCTAGAATTGACATGTTGTGGGTACTAAAGATTTGGGACTTATAACAAAGAAAATAGAGATATTACCTAAAATAGGAGCTGATCATAACCCAATAATGTGGATAACAAAACTGTCAAAAAAGTCAAGAAGATGGAGATTAAATGAAGATTTACGACAAAATAAAGAAATAGTAACATCTATAGAAAATGAAACCAAAGCATACTTCCAAGTAAATGACAGAGAGGATATAGACTTTCAGACCGTATGGGATGCCTACAAGGAAGTAATGAGAGGATTACTAATAACATTGAATAATAAAGACAAGAGAGCAAAAGATAAACAAATGTTGGACATTCAAAATGGAATTAAGAAAAAAGAAGGTAAATTAAGGAAACGGCGAGGAAAAAAGAAAATTATAAGGGAGATTACAATATTGCTAATGGTATACCGTTAGCAGGAACGGCCTGTGGCAAATCTTGGAACGTTTAGGATGTCCCCCAAGGTTCTTCAGTATGGTCATCCAGCTACATGAAGACCAGCGAGGCCAAGTCAGACACTGCAACGATCTCTCGGAGCCCTTCCCAATAGGCACAGGTGTAAAGCAAGGCTGTGTTCTCGCGCCAACTCTCTTTATGATCTTCTTTAGCATGATGCTTCAAAGAGCCGCAGTAGATTTAGATGATGACGATGGTGTCTACATCCGCTACCGCACCGATGGCAGTCTGCTCAACCTGAAGTGACTAAAGGCCCACTCCAAGACAATGGAAAAACTTATCCAAGAGCTACTGTTTGCTGATGATGCTGCACTCGTCTCCCACTCGGTATCAGCTCTGCAGCATATGACGTCCTGCTTTGCAGAGGCTGCCAAGCTATTGGGCCTAGAAGTTAGTCTGAAGAAGACATAAGTTCTCCACCAGCCTGCACCCCAGGAAGATTATCACCCTCCTTGCATCACTGTCAGTGAATCAGTTTTGAAGACAGTTCAGCTACCTGGGGTGCATCATCTCCTCAGATGCCAAGATCAACAAGGAGATTGACAATAGACTGGCAAAGGCAAACCGTGCATTTGGCCGACTGCATAAAAGAGTGCGGAGCAACATGTAATGGCTGGGGCCGGGTCAGGCAAAGTCCAGAGGCAGTCCGAGGTCTGTAGCCAGTAAGCAGGAGGGTCTGAGGCGCCAAATCCGAATCAGTGTACAAGTATCGCAGGTCCGAGGTCCAGAAGCCGAGGTCAGGGAGTCCAGAAGTCAAAAGCCAAAGTCAGGGAGTCAGGAACCAAAGTCAAGCCGGAGTGGATGCTAGGATGTCAGGGAGATGACTAGTTGCTTCCACAAAGCCTCCTCCCAAAGCCCACAGCTATATAGCCCTCTGCTGGCTGTTGCCCGTTTGGGCTAATTGCTGGCTCAGGGAGGCAGCCAGGATCCTGTCATAACTCAAGCATCCTTGCTCTTAGGAGGCCCAGAATCCTCTCAGAACTCAGGGCTCAGGGAGCGTCTTGCTTGTGAGCGTGCCGCCCTCCTCCGATCCCTGAGGTCCTGCCGGAGGCGGTCACGCACACGAGCCACCCGAGAGGGTGAGGCAGGGGGGCTGGGATCTTCTCCAGCAGGAGGCAGGGGCACTGGTGCAGGTGGCAGGGGCACAGTTTCCTCGTCAGACTCAACTTCCTCTGCAGGGTCCCCAGCACCCATGACACTATCCCCCCCCAGGGCCCCCCTCCGTCGAGGGACCTGGAAGGTCGGGGTGGTCGTTGTGGAACCGGTGCACCAAGTCCGGGGCATGAAGATTGTCCTCGGGCTCCCAAGACCGGTCTTCTGGGCCGTATCCCTCCCAGTCCACCAGGTATTGGAGGCCTCCACGATGGTACCGGGAGTCCAGGATCTGGCGCACCTCATATTCTTCCTCGTCATCCACCAACACCGGTGGCGGCGGCGGTGGGCAAGGAGGCCGAGCTGGGTCAGGGGGTGCAGCTGGAACAAGGAGGGAGCGATGGAACACAGGGTGAATGCGGAGATGGGGTGGCAACTGGAGCCTGAAGGCGACGGGGTTTATTTGGTCCGTGACGGGGTAGGGTCCAATGAACCGCGCATCCAGCTTGTGAGACCGACCAGGCCGGCGCAGGTAGCGAGTTGAGAGCCACACCTGATCCCCTGGCTGGATTGGGGGGCCTTCCTGCCTCTTCCGGTCCGCAGCCAGTTTATAGGCTTCCTTGGCCCTCTGTAGCTGCTCCCGGAGCAAGTCTTGGCTGGCGCGGAGTTCTTGCAGGTAGGCCTCGACGGCGGGGACATTCGTGGGTGGCAGGATCGCCGGGAAGAACCGAGGGTGGTACCCATAGGTTGCAGCAAACGGGGTCATTTGGGTGGACGAGTGGACCGCGTTGTTGTATGCAAACTCCGCTAGAGGCAACAGACTGGTCCAGTCGTCCTGCTGGTAGCAGGTGTAACAGCGGAGATATTGCTCTAGCGTGGCATTGGTGCGCTCTGTCTGACCATCAGTCTGTGGGTGGTAGGCTGAGGACAGGTGCACTCGAGTACCCAGGCTGGAATGGAGGGCTTGCCAGAATCGAGAGGAGAACTGGGGGCCCCGGTCTGAGATCAGGTGGGCTGGGAGTCCGTGCAGACAAAAGATGTGTTGCAGGTAGAGCTGGGCTGTCTCCTGAGCTGCGGGAAGTTTCGGACATGGAATGAAGTGGGCCATCTTGGTAAATAGGTCGACGACCACCAAGATGCAAGTCTGACCTTTGGATCGTGGGAGTTCTGTAATGAAGTCCATCGAGATGGTGTCCCAGGGTCCTGAGGGTGCGGGCAAGGGCTGTAACAACCCCGAGGGTTTGGCCGGGACGTCTTTGGCCCGCCAACAGACGTCACAGGAGCTGACATAGCGGGCAACATCGGAGCGCATTCGTGGCCACCAGAATTCTCGCGTCAGCAAGTGGGTGGTCTTATGCTGTCCAAAGTGCCCGGCGGGTAACGAGTCATGGGTCAGGCGTAGCACTTCTGCCCGCAAGGGCCCAGGCGGCACATAGAGGCGTTCGCGGTATAGCAAGAGACCGCCTCGAGTTGTGAACTCGCCTGCTGAGTCGTCTTGGAGTGCCTGGAGGTGTTGCTGGACCCAGGGATCGTTGGCCTGGCTAGCACGAATGTCCTCCACGAGTGTGGGTGAAGTGGAGGTGGCTGCAAATACTGAGGGCGGCAGGATGGGAGCAGCGGGCGCGGCCTCAGTTGAAGCAGGGGCATATTCCGGTTTCCGGGACAGCGCGTCTGCTTTCCGGTTCTGGGTATGGGGGATGTAGGAGATCCGGAAGTCAAAGCAAGAGAAGAATAGGGACCACCGGATCTGGCGCTGGTTGAGACGGCGGGTGGTCTGGAGGTGCTCTAGGTTCCGGTGGTCAGTGAGCACTTGAACAGGGTGGTGAGCCCCTTCGAGGTAGTGCCTCCAAACCTCAAAAGCCGCCTTGATCGCGAGCAACTCCCTCTCCCAGATGGTATAGTTCCTTTCCGCAGCCGTGAGCTGGCGCGAGTAATAGGCGCAGGGCTGGAGTGGCTGAGACGGCTCCTCGCGCTGGGACAGCACTGCTCCCAGGGCCACGTTGGAGGCATCAGCTTCCACCGTAAAGGGAAGCTGGGGGTCAGGGTATCTCAGGAGTGGCCCGGTGGCAAAACGGGTCTTCAGGGTGGAGAAGGCGTTATCGGCCTCTGGGGACCAGCAGAAGGGTTCTTTGGGGCGGAGTAGTTGAGTCAGGGGTGTTGTCAGGGAGGCATAGGCCGGGATGAATTGCCGATAGTAGTTGGCAAAACCAAGGAATCGCTGCAGGTCTTTGCGATTCTGAGTAGCCTGCCAGGTCAGGACCACTTCTACTTTTTTCGGGTCCATGAGGATCCCTTGCGGGGACACAATGTGACCGAGGAACTCGACAGAGCGCAGGTCGAAGTCGCACTTCTCCAGCTTGGCGTAGAGGCCATGGGTTCGTAGGCACTGCAGGACCTGGCGGACGTGCTCGGCGTGCTGGGCAGGATTGCGGGAGTAAATTAGGATGTCATCTAGATATATGATTGCGAAGCGGTCGAGCAGGTCCCGGAATATGTCGTTCATGAACCTCTGGAAGACAGCGGGGGCGTTGGTCAATCCGAAGGGCATCACCAGGTGCTCGTACTGCCCGTACCGGGTCCCAAATGCGGTCTTCCATTCGTCTCCGGGCCGTATGCGCACCAAATTGTACGCTCCACGGAGGTCCAGCTTGGTATAGATTTGGGCCCCCTTTAAGCGATCCAAGAGTTCAGGGATCAGTGGTAGAGGGTACCGGTCGCGGATGGTGATCTTGTTCAGGGCCCAGTAATCATTGCACAGCCGGAGCTCCCCACTTTTCTTCTTCACGAAGAGGACTGGAGCCGACAGGGGAGAGGTTGAGGGTCGGATGAAGCCGCGTTTCAGGTTCTTATCTAGGAAGTCTCACAGAGCGGCCAACTCAGGCTCCGACATTGGGTACAGACGCCCCACCGGGAGTGGTGCCCCAGGTACCAAGTCAATGGCACAGTCATAGGGCCGGTGAGGGGGAAGCTGATCCGCTCCCGTCTCTTCGAAGACATCGGCGAAATCCGCATACTTCTGAGGGAGCTGAGGACCACCACTCGGGATGCCAGCTGCCAGAGTGGTGGGAGGAGTCAGATGGGGGCATGGGTCTTGGAAACGTAGTTCCTGCTGGGCCCAGTCCACGAGGGGGTTGTGCAGCTTCAGCCAGGAAAGGCCCAAACTCAGTGGGAAGTGAGGCATGCGGGCGACATTAAACTGCAGCTGTTCTTGGTGCTGCTGGATGTGGAAGGTGATGGGACAGGTCTCCTGGGTGACGGGCCCAGAACGGAGGAGGCGCCCGTCAATAGCCTCCACCAGCGACGGAGTCTCTTTTGTCTGCACCGGGATCTGGTGCTGTTTTACAAAGGCGGCATCTATAAAACAGTGGGCTGCTCCCGAGTCCAGCATGGCATACACGAACAGCCAGCGTTCGTCAGGCAGACGGAGTTTGACTGGTAGCAGGAACGGGCCCGGGGTATCAGCCTGCTGTTCGGAGGACCCAGCTAGTCACCCCAGGCTGGGGGGTCCACTTACGCCTGGGGCTGCCCTTTTGGCGGTGGTGGCGGTGAAGGCCCGGGTATCTGATGCTTAGCAGGGCAGCCAGAGGCATAGTGGCCTGCCGTGCCGCAGTAGAGGCACAGATTCTGCGTGCGGCATCTGGCCTTTTCCTCTGGGGTCAGGCGGGGTCGAGCAGCTCCACGCCGCATAGGCTCGTCCTCGGCGCTGGTATGAGCTGAGGATGGGCGAGGAGCCAAGTGGTACGGCGCAGGGAGCTGGCGCCCTCTGGTCTTGGCTTGGCGGCGACTTTCCAGGCGGCCATCGATGCGGAGGCAGAGGGTGATAAGTTGTTGAAGCGTGGGTGGTGGCTCCACCCTGGCCAGTTCATCCAGGACCTCCTCTGCCAACCCCTCAGTAAACTGGTCCATCTGGGCAGCCTCATTCTACGCCAAGTCTTGGGCCAGGAGCTTGAATTCGGTGGCATACTGAGCCACCGATGATTTGCCTTGTTTCAGTGCCCTGATCTTCCGGTTGGCTGTGGCTGCTTGGACTGGGCTAGAGAAAGCAGCAGACAGGTGGGCCTCAAACCCTTGGTAATTAGTTAGTAGGGGAGAGGATGCGACCAGCAAGGGTGTGGCCCATTTGGCCGCCTGCCCCTTTAACAGACTGATGATGAAACACACCTTTGTCTTGTCATTGAGGAAGTCCCGTGCTCTCAGTTCAAAGTACAGCCGACACTGTGCTAGGGAGGCAGGAAATTCTTCCACGGCACCCCCAAATCTGTCAGGTGGGGGAACTGGGCACTTGGCTGGAGCACTGGCCGCAGGTTGTTGCTGCAAGTGCACTACTGCCTGTGTTAGCTGCTGTACCTGGGCTTGGAGCGCAGCCAGTAGTTCTGTGGTTTCACTTGCTTCAGCATCCATCCTGTGGAGTGGGTGTTTGTCAGGTGGAAGCAATCTGTCACGGCTGGGGCCGGGTCAGGCAAAGTCCAGAGGCAGTCCGAGGTCTGTAGCCAGTAAGCAGGAGGGTCTGAGGCACCAAATCCGAATCAGTGTACAAGTATCGCAGGTCCGAGGTCCAGAAGCCGAGGTCAGGGAGTCCAGAAGTCAAAAGCCAAAGTCAGGGAGTCAAGAACCAAAGTCAAGCCGGAGTGGATGCTAGGATGTCAGGGAGATGACTAGTTGCTTCCACAAAGCCTCCTCCCAAAGCCCACAGCTATATAGCCCTCTGCTGGCTGTTGCCCGTTTGGGCTAATTGCTGGCTCAGGGAGGCAGCCAGGATCCTGTCATAACTCAAGCATCCTTGCTCTTAGGAGGGCCAGAATCCTCTCAGAACTCAGGGCTCAGGGAGCGTCTTGCTTGTGAGCGTGCCGCCCTCCTCCGATCCCTGAGGTCCTGCCGGAGGCGGTCACGCACACGAGCCACCTGAGAGGGCGAGGCAGGGGGGCTGGGATCTTCTCCAGCAGGAGGCAGGGGCACTGGTGCAGGTGGCAGGGGCACAGTTTCCTCATCAGACTCAACTTCCTCTGCAGGGTCCCCAGCACCCATGACACAACAAGCATCTGAAAAAAGGCACAAAGATCAATGTTTACAAAGCGGTTGTGATGACAACCCTCATCTACGGCTCCGAATCGTGGGTTTTATACTGTCATCACCTGCGACTCCTTGAGTGCTTTCATCAGCGCTGCCTTCACACCATCCTCAACATCCATTGGAGTGACTTTGTGACCAACACTGAAGTCCTCAATGGACCGAGGTTACAAGCATCGAGGCATTGCTGTTGAAGACGCAGCTGCGTTGGGCAGGGCATATCTCCAGGATGGAAAACCACCGCCTTCCCAAGATTGCCCTGTATGGCGAACTTTCCACCAGCCATCGAAATAGAGGGGCACCAAAGAATAGGTACAAGGACTCCTTGAAGAAATCCCTTGGTACCTGTTGCATTAACCATCACCAGTGGTCTGACCTAGCCTCAGATCGCAAAGCATGGAGGCACACCATCCACCAGGCTTCCTTTGAGAACGCACGCATAGCTGGTCTTGAGGACAAAAGGAGATTGAGGAAGAATCGTACTGCTACAGCACCAACCCCAAATCAGACTTTTCCCTGCAGCCACTGTGGCCGGACCTGCCTGTCCCGCATTGGTCTTGTCAGCCACCAGCGAGCCTGCAGCAGACATGGACTACTGCACCTTTCTTAAATCTTCGTTCGCGAAGTCAAGCTGAGAGAGACAATATTGCAAGCACAAATGAGACATTTGTTAAATAAAGAATTGGAATGGGATTTGAAAAAAATTAAAACAGAAATCTCTTGAGGGAGCAAATAAACCTGGAAAATATTTGGCCTGGCAATTGAAGAAAAAGAGAGAAAGTAAAATTATTAATAAAATTGTGGCTGATGGAAGAGAGATCGTAGATCAAGAAGGAATAAAGAGAGAATTTTTTAAATGTTATGCTAAACTATCTAAAGGTGTTAAAGTTCTCTTCTTGATACAGGCACCCCAGTGGTGGAACCAGCTACTGGAGGAGGTGTGGGCCCTACGGGATCTCAATCAGTTTCGTAGGGCTTGCAAAACCACCCTCTTCCAACTAGTTTTCTAAAACAGATCCTGGTGGTAACATCAAGCCATCTTTGTACATACTGAGATTGTGGCACTATTAAGTTATACTGGTTTTAGACTATTTATTTAATATATTTAACCTATGAATTGTATTTTAACTGTATTCTCTTGTTTTTATTGTTATAACATGCTTCGGCAGGGAGGGCGGGGTATAAATAAAAATTATTACTACTACTACTACTACTAATATTATTATTACAGTAAAGAAGGAAAAGATGGAAGTGTATTTGCAGAAGATTAAAATAGCACCCTTAACTGATAATATGGAAAAAGTTTTGAATGATCCAATTGAAAAAAATAGAAATTGAAGTAGCGATCAATGCAATGAAAATTGGAAAGGCTCCTGGACCAGATGGATTTATGGCAAAATTTTTTAAAACATTTAAAGAAGAATTAATACTGAAACTTCAAAAATTAATGAATGTGATACGAATAAATGAGAAAATACCAAATACATGGAAGGAAGCAGTAATTTCATTGATTCCAAAGGAAGATAGAGATGTCACTAATGTAAAGAACTATAGACCAATCTCATTATTAAACAATGATTATAAGATATACACAAGAATCTTAGCAGAACAGCTAAAACAATATTTAATAAACTTTATAAAGGAAGACCAAGTGGGTTTTCTCCCTAAAAGGCAAATAAGAGACAATATTAGAACTGTTGTAAATATTGTAGAGTACTATGAAAGACATCCAGAGAAGAAAGTTGCATTATTCTTTGCCGACGCAGAGAAAGCTTTTGATAATTTGAATTGGGACTTTATGTTTGCAGTAATGGAGAAAATAAAGTTGTGGGAAAACTTTATAAGAATGATAAAAGCAATTTATACTGAACAACGTGCAAGGTTATGTATAAATGCAGATCTTACAAAAGAAATGATGATCAGCAAAGGTACAAGGCAAGGTTGTCCGCTTTCACCATTGTTGTTTATAATGACTCTTGAAATCTTATTGATGCAAATACAAGATGATGAAGAAATTGAAGGAACAAGAATTAAAGGATTTTCCTATAAATACAGAGCATTTGCAGGTGATATAATGTTTATAAATGAAAATCCTACACAAGTAACACCTTTGTTGTTAGCCAACATACAAGATTTTGGAGAATTGGTGGGACTTTATGTTAATAAAGAAAAGTCAAAATTTTTTTGTAAAAATATGCAAGTAAGTAAACAAAAGGAATTGCAGAGATTAACGGGATATGAAGTTACCCCTAAAGTAAAATATTTGGGCGTGGAAATAACAATGAAGAATATTGATTTGTTTAAAAACAATTATGAAAAGTTATGGCGTAAAATGGACGAAGATATGATAAAATGGGACAAGCTTAATCTGTCACTGCTTGGTAGAATAGCTGCAATTAAGATGAACATTTTGCTGAGAATAATGTATTTGTTTCAAACTATTCCAATTGTGAAAGACAGTAAACAATTTAATAAACGGCAAAGAAAGATTTCAGAATTTGTATGGGCAGGGAAAAAACAAAGGATTAAAATGAAAGTTTTAACAGATGCTAAAGAAAAAGGAGGATTTCAACTACCAGATTTAAGATTATATCATGAAGCAGTTTGTCTATTGTGGATAAAATGTTGGGTGACGCTGTTGAATAAAAAACTCTTAACGTTGGAAGGTCATGGAAATAAATTCAGCTAGCATGCTTATATGTACTATGGAAAGAAAAAGTTGGATGGTTTTTTTCCCTCACCATTATATAAAAAAAAGTCTACTAAACAACAACCTTCTGGGAATTGTTAGGAAGGGAATTGAAAACAAATCAGCCAGTATCACAATGCCCCTGTATAAATCGATGGTGTGGTCTCATTTGGAGTACTGTGTGCAGTTCTGGTCGCCACAACTCAAAAAGGATATTATAGCATTGGAGAAAGTCCAGAAAAGGGAAACTAGAATGATTAAAGGGCTGGAACACTTTCCCTATGAAGATAGGTTGAAACGCTTGGGGCTCTTTAGCTTGGAGAAACGTCGACTGTGGGGTGACATGATAGAGGTTTACAAGATAATGCATGGGATGGAGAAAGTAGAGAAAAAGTACTTTTCTCCCTTTCTCACAATACAAGAACTCATGGGCAATCGATGAAATTGCTGAGCAGACAGGTTAAAACGGATAAAAGGAAGTACTTCTTCACCCAAAGGGTGATTAACATGTGGAATTCACTGCCACAGGAGATGGCGGTGGCCACAAGCATAGCCATCTTCAAGAGGGGGTTAGATAAAAATATGGAGCAGAGGTCCATCAGTGGCTATTAGCCACAGTGTGTATGTGTGTGTGTGTGTGTGTGTGTGTGTGTGTGTATATATATTTTGCTACTGTGTGACACAGAGTGTTGGACTGGATGGGCCATTGGCCTGATCTAACATGGCTTCTCTTATGTTCTTAAATATTTGGATCAAGTACAAGAAATATGGCGATGAAAGAAAACCACTATGGATAGTGCCAGCAGAAGTAATAAGAATAACAGCTGAGACAGGAGAGGAAAAAGGGATGTCATATAATCAATTATTAAAAATACAAAGCGGTAAAATAGAATTGAAAACTGCTGAAGAGTTGAATAATAAATATGATTGGTTTCAAATGTAACAAATAAAAAGTCTGGTGGAAAGCGATGTTAAAACTGAAGGAATAAGACGAGAACAAACAGAAATGGAAAAAGTTCTGCTTGGAGATAATGAAAAATTAATTTCGAAAATCTATAAGCTACTTTTAAAATGGTCTACGGAAGATGAAGTAGTGAAATCTCAAATGATTAAGTGGGCAATTAATGTAAATAAAGAAATGCAGATGGACACATGGGAATATTTTTGGAAGAACTCTATGAAACTCTCAACATGTCAGAGTATTAAAGAAAACTGTTTTAAGATTATGTACAGATGGTATATGACTCCTAAAAAGTTGGCAAAGATGAACAATAAGATGCCAGATTGATGTTGGAAATGTAAAAAACATGGAGGTTCTTTCTACCATATGTGGTGGACTTGTGAAAGAGCAAAAAAGTCCTGGCAGATGATTCAACAAAAGATTTCTAAGACCTTGGGATACGAATTTAACAAAGCTGCAGAGACTTTTCTGTTGGGATTACAAATGGAAAAAATTCCAAAAGAAGATAGAACTTTAATTTGGTATTTGCTCTCAGCTGCTAGGACACTGTATGCACAGTTGTGGAAGCCAGAGAAAGAATGCCAGAGAAATGGGATTGGATTGTAAAAGTTATGACATGGAGTGAAATGGACAGGTTAAAAAGAACCTCAAGAGACTATGATTTAGAAGTATTTCAGTTGGAGTGGAAATAGTTCAGAAGATATGTAGAAAAAGAGTGGAAAATAAAAGGGCATTGGGCAATTTTTGATAATGACTAAGTACAAGAGGGAGGAGGATATTAATTTTGGTTCTTATTAATTAAGGGTACCTTTAATATTAAGATTTTAAGTATATAACACCGGCGGGGGTCAAGTAACGGGGGGAGGGGTGGATAGAAAGTAATATATGGGATAGAATAAAAAAAAAGCAATTATTAATGAAGTAATAAATTGAAATTTATATATGTTACTAATAAAATTGTTTGAATACAAAAAATTCAGGTGCCCCCAAAATGTTTGTAGCTCCTGTTTGGATTTGGGTTCTGGGCATCGACTATAACGCTGACTTTGCTGAGAGCTGGATGGATGCCCTCTGCGTCGACTAAGAATCCCAGGAACTTGACCTGCGGGACTCCCAAGAGACACTTTTCCCACTTCACTTTTAGCCCAGCCGCGTCAAAACGTTGCAGGATGGTGTGGAGATGGCTAATGAAGTCCTCTTCTGTTGGGGCGGCAATCAGAACATCATCAAAGAAGGGTTGGACCCCATGGATACCTTTTAAGAGGGAGTCCATTTAAGTTTTGGAAGATCCCTGGGGCCACACTGACCCCAAACTGCATTCTCTGAACCTTGAATGCCCCCCTGTGTGTAACAATATTTGCACCTTGGCGGTGGCTTCATCGACTGGCAGTTGTTGGTATGGCTGTGCCAGATCCAATTTGCCAAAGATTTTCACACCAGTGAGGGAAGCTAGAACATGGCTGACCACTGGCACAGGGTAGGCATGGTCTTGTAGTGACTTGTTCAGCATAAACTTGTAGTCCACACAGATGCGAACATCTCCATTAGGCTTTATGGGCATGACAATAGGGGTTTCCCAGGTTGCTTTGGGCACTGGTTCTAGCACCCCTTGGGCCACTAGGCGGTCTAGTTCCACCTCAGTTTTAGGTTTGAATGCGAAAGGGATGCTCCTAGACTTCATTCTGATCGACCACACTTGGGAGTCTAGATCTAGGGACACTGGCGGCTCTTTGTAACAGCCCAAGGTACCGTCAAAGATGGACGGAAATTCATTGCAAACTCTCCCCAAGACTTGGTGGGTTAAGCTATGCACTCCCATGACTGCAAACCCCAAATGTGTGAACCATGCCAGACCCAGCAAACTTGTGCGTCAGCCACCCACCAGCAGCAAGTCCAAAAGTCCGTCAAAATTTCTGTATTGCACGCGGAATTTTCCCCACCCCCTTATTTCTATATTGTTCTGTGAAAAGTCTCTGAGGATGAACCCTGTGGGCCGGAGGCGAGGCTATCCATTCAGACAGATTTTCCTGACAGTCTCCTCCGAAATAATTGAAATGGAGGATTCTGTATCCAATTCCATCAGGCAAGGGACTCCCTCTAATTTAACCGTCACCTTAATTTTATCTGGGGTGTCCAAGGGCAGATGCAGTACCTGTAGCGGTTGAAGTGATGTGGTGTGGAGCTCTATCTCGTCTGTTGACTCCTGGTGCATGGTTTGTCACCTTCAGGTCCCTTTAAAGTGGCAGACTCGGGCGATGTAGGTGACCTTACCACAGTTCTGGCATTGGGCATCTCGGAACCGGCAGGTCCTCCGCTCGTGGAGCTCTCCGCAGCTGGTGCAGGGAGTTGAGATTGCAGCATGAGGTGGCGTTGCGGTTGGGCATGAGGCGTGGCGAGTAGGTCGGGGCAGCTGTAGGACCTCTTCCACTTCATCAGCCGATTCCATGTGGTGGGCTGCCATGGTGGCCCTTTTGGAAACTGGTGGGATTGGCGGCAGATGGACCTCTGTGGTGAACTGGTCTGCTGCCTCTGTGGCAAGGACCTCTTCCATTGCGACCTGGAATGTGGGGTCCTTCTTGGCAAGGAGTTGCCATTGGATTCTTTCATTCCTGAGGCCGCACACTAGCCGATCCCGGAGGGCCTCCTCCAGGTTGCTTAAATTGCAGTGGCGGGCCACCCTTTGGAGAGCTGTTATGAAAGCCATAATCAACTCACCCAGTGCCTGGTTCCTTCTGTAGAATGTGCGGCAGGCCATTATGATGGAGGATTTAGGCGCAAATGCTCTTGAAGCTGATTCAAGATGGTCCGGTATGGCATGTCTTTAAGGTCAGCCAGAGCCAGCAGGGAACAGGCAATCTCGAATGTTGAGCAACCTCAGATACGGAAGAAGGTGGCCTGCTTCTTTGCCTCATCCGTGATGTCTGAAGACTCCAGGAAGAAATCGAAGTGGGAGGTGTAGGATTCCCAGTCCTCGGTGGTGGCATCGAACTCATCAAAGTGTCCTGGAGCGGCAGCCATGTCGTCTGGTGGCAGCAATGCGTTGTGCAGTGCTAGATGCAGAGTGCAGAGATGCACGGTGCGGTGCCAATGGCTGGAACTCCTCGCTCACCAGGATCCCACCTTGGTCACCAGTAAAATGTACTGGGTTCAAATCATGAGGACGCCCAAGAGATAGGGAGTTCAGCTCTTTATTCAGTGATTCAGCATAATGTGATAGGCACAGAACTGTCTGGCAGGACCAACGGCCCTGCTTATATGCATGCAAATCTCCCCACCCAAAAACCCATTAACATCATCCCATTACTATAATCCCATTACACACAACTATAGGTTAATAGCTGGCCTAACAATCCCTGATGGGCCTCCTTCCTGAATCCAGGTGGCTATTGTTTTAGGATCTCTAGCTCAGCCAAGTCTCTGCTGGCCCTAAGGCCAAACTCCAGTTCCAATACATAACATGGTGGCATCCTTTTTTGTTTGTCTTTCACACAAGTGCTTAAGTGCACATCCAAAGTACCTGCTTCTTTCTGGCAGTTCTTCAATTCCTCCACCAAGCTGTGTGACCACTGGTTCCTGTACAACCGTATTTCTTCACCAGAAATTCCTCCCTTTCACACCTGATCTTTCTCCCTTTCCTGTTCATTTCATAGGGAAGTTTTCCCTTTTTCTTTCCCCATAGAGTTTTCCCATCACAGCAATATTATGAGGTGGCTTGGAGTAAAGTTCTCAAGGCAGAATCCTGGCTGCTATGGGAGCCTAAATAGGGACTATATCCAGTGCCATCCCACCCCAAGAAATAGCAGAAAGGGTCATTTTTCTTAAATTTGTCACTCTAAAAGAACCCCCTTAGGGCTCCCAATCTTGATGGAATATTTGGTTACTGAACTGACCAAGTGGTGATACATGACCCAGATGCAAATATGCACACATCACTGACTTTTTTTAAAAAAAGAAGCAAAAATGGAAGGTTCCTTCTAACTCTATGATTCTATAAAATTTGCTTTTGTAAATTTACCATAAATCACATTAGGTTTTCAGGACTGATAGGCTTATGCTGAATTAATGATCATTTAAATTTTTTATGCTCAAAGAATTAATATTTCACATACATTTTCAAAACAGAACGATGATACAAATTAATAACACAGCTGTTCTGCAAGGCTGACAGGTGGACAAGATTTTGCACAATTTCCCGATTAGTGAAAACTGCAAGCAGTGAATGCTGAAGTAAAGTAAAGCAAATGTTACTGCAATGGGGGATCTCATATTTTTTTTTTAGTCTGCTTTGCATGTGCTGATACTACTATTACAAGTTTCTATTCTTGCATCAAGGACATACAGAATTTGTGCTGTTTAGATTTCTTTAGAAATCACATGTATGAATGAACATATGAAGCCCCCGACCTATTGCAAGGTAGATTTTCCTGCCAAAAGTTGTGTTCTCTTCTATGACTAAGCAGCCCTAAGAAGTGTGTTAGTATTTGTGTTTTTGATAATCTGTTCTTCCCTGCTGCTGCTGAGGCAAAATAACCGTCTTGAAGCTTGTTTACATATAGTCTAGGCTCTTAATAGTGAGACATGTTTTACTTATAAGGTTGCCAAGTCCAATTCAGAAAATATCTGGGGACTTTGGGGGTGGAGCCAGCAGACTTTGGGGGTGGAGCCAGAATTTCCCATTTGCAAAATAAATGCATACAATTACAATAGTGCGGTTCACTTGAATAGTCATCATTTCCTCTTCCCCCAATAGCTGCAATTCTAGTAAATGAAAGTGTAAACACACAAAAAGCAGCCAAAATGCACAGAGTTTGCAAGCTCGCATTTTTGTGATCTCCCTTGGGCTTTACTCATAGGAACTGTTGTTCTTCAGGCTAACACAGGCAAATAAAAAGAGAGAGAGTTTTCCTCCATCCTATAAACAGGCTCCTATACAAAGACTCTGAAAACAATGCAAAACAAGCACAGCGACAGGCACACACTATTACTGTGTCCCCTACAAAGACTTCTGAAAAGTACACTCTCACTCTCTCTCTCACTGGGTCTGGTTCCTCCACAAGGACATCTGAAAATTACAGGGGCTTCGCTGCTCTGTCTCTGTCTCTGTCTCTGTCTCTCTCTCTCTCTCTCTCACACACACACACATTCTTACCTGCTCTGAAATGAAAGCAAAACAAACTGTGACTGGTTTCCAGAGGCTGCTGCTGACCCTTCCACATGAAATACTTTCTGCTCAACTTTAAAGTCACACACACATTTTAAAACCAGACTTGTTTCTAAATCTGTGGGAGATCTAGAGGTACTGGTGGCTGTGGGGGCGGGAGGGAGCATGTAAAACCAGGGGATCCTCCACTGGGACCTGGGGATTGGGAAGACTATTTACTTAGTATTTTAGTTATAACAGCAATTTTCTTTAGAGAGTTTCTGTGACAGTGCAGTTTTCCTGGAGTGGGTCTTTTTCTTTGAGCACCTAACTTGCTCCTTTCTTGAAACTACAGTTTCCATCTGTCTCCTGAGTTATCTAAAACTTTTTTCCCTTCGCATCAGACTTCCCCAGAGCCAAACTTCTAGAGAAATAGGGCAGGAATTAATCTTCTCCACAGAAAATATATCTCGGTTCATTTTGGCTTGAAAGGGAGTTTCAGCACACTATCCAATCGCTCTTATCAAATCATCATTCCAGTTCTGGCATAAAGTGTACGTCAGCTTAGGCTGAAACTTAAGGTGAGATCAGACAGGCCTTTTGGCCCACCATTGCAACCCACCCCCTTTGGATTTAGCAGCATGATGATCATACTCACACATCTGGCTCCTCCCAATGTCTACTCATCCCCACCTTGTGTTGAGACAACTGCCAAATGGAATTAATAGACACTGGCAATTTCCTGGTGGCAAAGTCAGTATGTGTTTCCATGGAGGGGGGTGGTTTCTGTCCACCTGATCGGCCTGGACATGTCATGGAAGCACTGGAGCAGTGTGATCACTCCACTCTGCACATTTTTGAAGCCATGGTCAGTGCTTGCAGCCCTTTGCTGATGTCACAGGATGTTGCTGGCCACTATTTGATTGCTGCAGCACATCTCAATCTCGAGTAGCTTTTTAAAAGCTAGGAGACTACTATGGCAACCTGCTGATTTGATTGCAATCATGGACTCCATTACAGTTAAGGCAAAGGAGACTTTTTCCTTCACTCTAAAATGAACCTGTCTCCAATGACTCATTGACTCCAGACTTTGTCGAAACCAACTGACTGCCTTCAGAATGGTTCCAATGACAGAACCCTCAGAATGAAATGAACTGAACTGAAGTCTCTTCAGCTCTCAGCTGATCTTGCAGTTTTTTCTCAATTAGCACTGGCCAATCCTTTAGTCATAAAACTGAAGCCATGGTGGCAAATTCTACTGTCCTGATTCGTTGCAGTTACCAAAACTGTACTGCACCAACTATTGGCTGACCCTCTATCTGTCACCACTTCCCACTACCATTGGGTAGCCTCTCTGTCACCTGCCCACCGCCGGCCCTGTCAGGCAAGAACCCCATCAGATGGCCACTGACGTTTGAGCGAGATAGTTCTCTGCTGACAGATTCTCCTGTGGGCCTAATGATCAGTACTGCCTCTCCTCAGGGCCCTGTCTGTCTTCCTCCTCCTCATTTTTCTTTCACTCCTTTCTCTCTCTCTTTTTTCTATTTCCCCCTTTTGTTCTTTCTCTCATTCTTTCTCTGTCTTTCAGTCTTTTTATTTCATTCTGTCTACCTTCCTCCCTTTAATCCACACAAACAGTAGCAATTAACATCTCTTCAGCTGACAAGGAATGTTCAATCACAGCAGGGAGGGGCCACTTCAGAGGGAGTGAAAGGGATGCTTGCAATGGCTTTCTTCACAGTGTCAGCTGCTTGATGCTACCGGCTATTTTCTCCCAGGGAACCACTGTTGCCAACTTCTAGGTGCTTGGTCCCACCCCCCCGCTCCCCCAAACTGTGAAGAAAGACTGTCCTTTTCGCATGTAGAGACAGCAAGAGGCCTTTAGTGCTACCTTACCAGGTTGGATGGAAATTCCTAAGGTATCAATACAGGCCTCTGAGAAAGAGGCCTTTCCTCCTGGGGAACCAGTTTTGCCAATCTCCTGGTGAGGGCTGGATATCACTCAGAATTACAACTGCTATCCAGGTTGGTGGGAAATTCCTGCAGATTCTGTGGTGGAGTTTGAGGAGGGCATACGAATTAGGGCATCAGAGTGGGGTCTGCCAGACACAAGTTCTTGCTGTTGAAGCTGACTGGGTGATTTTAGACCAGTCACAGACTTCCAGCCAAACTTGCTCCCAGAGTTGTTGTTCAGATCAAAGAGGGGAGAGGCAAATGTTGTAAGCTGCTTTTCCCTCCCCCACACTGTGAAGAAAGACTGTCTTTTTTCTGTGTAGAAGCTGCAGGGAAGAGGAAGGTGATGGAAACCTGAAGTCGGAGGGGCAGATAAAGGGATGACTCCACCTGGGTGTTAGCTACCCTATGCCTGGCTGCTTGCTACTGTTCAGCAGCAGCCACCCTATGACAGCCACTGTGGCATAGGAGTTAGGACTTCAGATTGGGATCTGCCAGATCCAGGTTCTTGCTGTGGAAGTTGATTGGGTGATTTTGGACCAGTCACAATCTTCCAGCCTAACCTGCCTCACAGGTTGTTGTTCAGATCACAAAGGGGAGAGGAGAATGATGTAACCTGCTTGGTCCTTCCCCACCCCCCACACACATACTGTGAAGAAAGACTGTCATTTTCCTATGGAGAGGCTGCAGGGAGGGGGTAGGCAATAGAAACCTGAAGTCAGAGGGACAGATAAAGGGAAGGAGATAGGTTGGCAACTCCAGGTAAGGCCATTTCTGGAGATTTAGGAGGTGGGGCCTGGAGAGGGTGGAGTTTGAGGAGGGATAGGACCTCAAATAGGTACAATGCCATTTCCTAACCACTGGAGATCACTCAGATTTACAGTTTTTTTCTAGATGGCAGATATCAGCTCCACTTGAGGTGTGTCAGTGCCTTCACTTGGGTGGATAGGAAGACAGCAAGGGTGGTGGGCACTCACCCAGAACCTCCTTCTGGAGCCTATTGTATTTTTTGTCACAATGGGCCTTACTCCTAGTCAGGGATAAGGAGCAGCCTGTCACTCAAGCTCTCCATTCCAATGGAGTGTTACCCCTTCACCTTCCATATCTCTGATCCTGCTGCACTAGAAACCTGTTTTTTTAATGCAGTCCATCACAGAGCACCTCTGATCCAGGTGCAAAAAGCTCATAACTCTCTGGGAAAATCCAGCATTTTGAGGTACTCAGTTCCCTGATAATTTCTGATAGAGAGACAATGGGTTGCAACCAGGTTTGGATGAGCAGATTTTCTTGCATGAGTAACAGGAGCTGACTTTGCCTAATTCCCTCCTTACTGCAGCCCCTCTCCCCCAAGGTCTGGTGTATTTTATTTGCACAGATTCCCCCAGGAGGAAAGAGGTGATAGATGAGAAAGATCCCCTTTCTATGAATCCCTTTTGATGCTCAAGTCTGGATCCATTCCAGATGAACAAGTAAATCTGAATCCAAATTGAAATGTAGAGTAACTATCATATCAAGGAAAATGAATCCAGGAATGCTTAGAAGGAATACAGAAATATATTTCACCCTTCCCCATTTCTTGTTCACCCCCTGCTGCCTTGAAAGTATTTGAAACTGGCATAAATTCACTCTTGTTGAGTTGAAGATTTTCTTCAAAATACAGCCTGGCAAATTGTATTGAAACCTATCATAGATTACACTCATGAGTAAGAAAGATAATGTTTATAGCGAAGCTGATGACTATATTTTAAGAATAGCTAAAGAAAACCTAAAGGTAAAGTGCTTCCTCTAAAGTGGTAATTCACACAGTAATTCTTTTTCATTTTAAAATTGATTCTGCACCCTTGCTCGATGACAACAGTCATTTCTCAACCCAGCTAGCCTTCTTAACCTTATTGTTGCGTATGAAGGATAACAGTAAGTGCCTATCAGATTGAAATTTATTAGTCAGTAGTAGTCTAGTTATAACGTGGGCTGCACATGAAATAGCAATCTTTGCCTATCATTATATGCAAAATTCATAAAACTAAAGAATTGCATTCCCATCTAATGGTTGATATACCCAAAGTGCTGCTGCATGCATATTGTTTTATAGCATTTGTCACAGTGGTGTCATTATGCAGCAAGCCATTTGGTACAATAACTTACCATGCTCATTGGATATTTTCCCACATGCTATGGCTAGCCTTCACAAAAAAAGATTTTGTGATGTAATCGGGGGGGGGGGGGAATAAATAATCTAGTCTAAATGGAAAGGTCATACACATGGGTGACTCATCTGGAGATGAGCTGGCATGAGTTCCATAATGTATGAAACTTCAATGAGAAATAGAAAGAGGCCAAGTTCATATTCCATTCAGCTATATATAAATTGGACATTGGTAAATAAGCATCTCCCAACCCAACCAAACTGAAGTCACAGATAGTGATGACACCAAATTTTGTCAGGTTGCCTGTTCACTTTGAACACCGTGACTTTGATCATTTCTGTGTTACAAAAGAAAGGAAAAATAAAAATTAAGCTTTACACTACTTTCCTGTTTTATCTGAACTGTTTTCCATGTAAAATATCTTCTTAATATTATTTGTGCTTCAGTTATACATAAATTGCATGTAAGCTCATGGAAATGGTATGTTTAAAATGTGATAAATTTTTTTAATGTTTTTGTTTAATTAAGCAGTGACAAAACCAAAAACGCAGGCTGAAATCTATGGCAGTGACAACATATAGGTTCTAAAAATCCCTAAAATGGAAATTTCATCTTATAGTTAGTAATACATTCTGAAACAGTACTCAAGTAACAAAATTTTCTTAACCACAGATCTTGTCAGTCATAGGGTTGGATCCAGCTGACTTCTTTGCCCCCCACTACTCTATTCCCTTTCTTAGTATAGCACCCATTCCCATAAATAATGGGAAGACCAAGCATTCTGGAAAGTGTGAAGTAGTGGTATATGCCTTTTCATTGCAAACCCAGAAACTAGTGGCCATCCTGATGCAACTGTATACCCTTACTTGGGAAGCAACAGTATTAGACACTGTGACCACAAGATCAGATTGCAAGGGTCTCCTGCAGGAGAAACCCACAATACATTCTCTCTCTCTCTCTCACCATCTATCCATCTATCCACCTATCTACCTATCTATCTCAATCAATCGCTGGCACATTAAAGACAGAAGAAAATGAGTGATATAAAGCATTTTTTTTTCATCAACTATCTTGTTCAGCATGTTCTCAAAAAATCTTTAACCAGTATTTACATGTCAAGGTTTTTGTTTTTAAAGTTTAAATTAATTGTTTATGTTAGTCGTAACTTAGGTGCTGATATTCAGGTATTCTAAAACACTGATTATGCCAACATGGCTACCCTCTGAATCTATCTATACAGAAAAAAAATCAGAATACCTCTGGTCCTAGGACTTCCGGGATTGGAAAATGCCAAGCTGAACTGCTTCTCAGAAGGGAAGCAGGCTGGAACTTCTGTTCGGGGTAGTGGAAGGCAATCTAATGCCTACTGCCTACTTTTCTCAGAGATCAGTCCAAGATATGTACAGGAAACTTTGAGGAGATTTACCTTGGCTAAAATTGAGTCCTGGGGGGGGGGGCTTGAGGGGTCTCCAGAGACGAGTTGCATTTTCATCATCTGCAGAAGTTTCCAGAGTCATTTATTTGACATAAGCTCGACAGGATCCTAATCTTCTTTGATACTACTAAACATCTAAAGCTACACAAGACCGGTGTTGATCTGGATAACTACAGAAAAGGTACAGATTCCGGGACTAATTAAAGTTAAACAAAATAAAATCAGAAGGTGGGACATTGAAATCTAGAAAGCTTGGAAGAAAAAGGGGAGAATGGGCGAACTTTGGACTTTGTAAATTTAAAGGACAGTGCTAAAAAGTGGAAAGGAATTTATTGTTTGGTCTACTTGCGGTTTTTGAGGGGGAAAAACCCATTGTCATGAATTGCAGCTCCCACAGTCAACACAGGAAATACGTCAAGTATCATAAGAGCTTTCTACCAGCGAAAACGGGATTTGGTGGCAAGTAAAGCAGGAAGCATTGGATGGAAAAAGGAAATCATCGAGGCAGCCAGCCTACTCTAGGACTATAATATCATAGAAAAACATCGGCTGCCATTGCAAGGAGGCTAAAGTTTAAATAAAATTTTTAAAGTGTTTGGGACATTAGAAATCGGGAAGCCGACAGATGTGATGTTTATAAGGTAAATACTATTGGACATTATTGTTAATAACTATTTTAGAAGCCTCTAGAGAAAAAATAATTTTTTTTTAAAGTGAGGCAGAAAGTCTCGACCGTCATTTTGGAGAAAATAAAAACTTTAAAATTAATATCTGAGCCCAGGAGGCTCTGAGGACAGTGAAATTAGGCTTATTGAGGAAAGCAAGCTTCACTCTTTTAAACCTGATAGTTGAAATTTAATTTGGTGAGGTCAAAATTTTCGGTGTTTTTACATGTCAGACCACAAGCAAGGACTGCTTCACTGGAGAAAATGCAAGACCAATTAGATGCAATGGAAGCCAGATAATGAAAGGGATGAAGGAGATGATAACTGCTTCCAAAAAAGAAATTAGAAAAGATATTGAAGAGCTAAAAAAAAGATATAGAAGATCTCAGAAATGAGACTGTAGCATCAAAGAAAGTGCAAGAGGTGGAAGGGAGAGTGAAAGTACATGATTTCACCTTGTTAAAAATACAAGAAAAAGTGGCAATTCATGACTGCAAATTGTTAGAGACCCAGATACATCTGAGAGGAGTACCTGAGGATGAAGAAACTGATTTGAAAGAATATATAATAAAAATAATTGCGGAATTTTTGGAGGAAGATCCTGAAGAGACTAGAAATATGTATGACTATTTGTATAGAGTGAACTCACTTTATGCCAAAAAGATAATCTACCAAGAGATGTGGTTATAAGATATATGACAAAAGAAATGGTGGGAAAGATCATGAATAAAAACTTTGAAAAGACATTGAAAGTGGCAGGCAGCAGAGTAAGAATTATGAAGGAGTTGCCAAGTGATAAATGACAGAAGAACATACAAGAAACTGACAGAAAAATTATAGGACAATGAAATGAGGTATAGATGGATAATATCTGAAGGTTTGAGCTTTGAATTTAAAGAAAAAAGGATTATAATTACAAACACACAGGAACTGTGTAGATTTTGTGAAGAACATAAAAATTTGCACCATGATGGATTACAAATTATTATCTTGGAATGTAAATGGACTAAATTCACCACAAAAAAGAAAGGCAATGTTTCATTGGATTAAAAAGCAAATTGTAATATAATTTGTTTACAAGAAGTACATATCAAAGAAAAGGATTATAATTTTTTATGGAATAAGCAATTGGGACTAGAATTTCATTCATTGGCTAAACAGAAGAAAAGGGGAGTGATTTTTCTTATATTAAACAAGAATTGGAGCTAAAATTAGTGTTTAAAGATAAAAATGGAAGATTTGTAGCAGTAGAAATAATATTAAATGCAAAAAAAAGTTGTTATTGGGACTGTATGCACCAAATGGAGCAAAGGATGCTTTTTTAAAAAGACATTATACAACAATTTGATGAAGTGACATATGATCAAGTTTTGATAATGGAAGATTTTAATGGAACAATTAAGAACTCATTGGATAGGTCTGGGGGGGGGGGGGTAATAACAAAGAAGGAAAATTGCCAAAGTCTTTTTTTGAATTGGTCAAACAAGAAAACCTGGAAGATATATGGAGAAAATTTAACCCTGAAGTTCGAGACTATACCTTTTTTTCA
Organism: Heteronotia binoei; assembly: GCF_032191835.1. Lineage (NCBI taxonomy): Eukaryota > Metazoa > Chordata > Lepidosauria > Squamata > Gekkonidae > Heteronotia > Heteronotia binoei. Next base: position 71,666,010 of record NC_083231.1, read on the forward strand.
GCAAGACATAATACTTTTTCCAGAATTGACATGTTGTGGGGCACTAAGGATTTAGGCTTTATAACAAAGAAAATAGAGATTTTACCTAAAATAGGGGCTGATCATAACCCAATATTGTGGATTACAAATTTTTCTAAAAAGTCAAGAAGATGGAGATTAAATGAAGATTTACTACAGAATAAAGAAATAGTGACATCTCTAGAAAATGAAACTAAAGTTTTCTTCCAAATAAACGATAAAGAAGATATAGAATTTCAGACAGTGTGGGATGCTTATAAAGCAGTCATGAGAGGAACATTGATTACATTGAATAATAAAGACAAGAGGGCAAAAGAAAAACAGATGTTGGACATTCAAAATGAAATAAAGAAAAAAGAAGGGGAACTGAGAAAAAGACCAGGGAAAAAGAAACTTATGAGGGAGATTACAACATTACAAACACAAATGAGACATTTGTTAAATAAAGAACTGGAATGGAATCTGAAAAGATTACAGCAGAAATCATTTGAAGGAGCAAATAAACCTGGAAAGTATTTGGCCTGGCAACTGAAAAAAAAGAGAGAAAGTAAAAATATTAATAAAATTGTGGTTGATGGAAGAGAGTTGGTAGATCAGGAAGGAATAAAAAGAGAATTCTTTAAGTACTCTGCTAAATTATTTAAGGGTGTTAAAATAAAGAAAGAAAAAATAGAAAAGTATTTACAAAATATTAAAATAGCACCATTAACAGAAAATATGAAAAAAAAGTTTTGAATGATCCAATTGAAAAAATAGAAATTGAAGCAGCGATTAATGCAATGGAAAATGGAAAGGCACCTGGGCCAAATGGATATACAGCTAAATTTTATAAAATCTTCAAAGAGGAATTAATACCACAACTTCAGAAATTGATGAACATCATAAAAATAAAAGGGAAAACACCAAATACATGGAAGGAAGCTGTTATTTTGTTGATTCCAAAAGAAGATAGAGATGTCACAAATGTAAAAAATTATAGACCAATTTTACTATTAAGTAATGATTATAAAATATATACAAGAATATAGACAGAACAGCTTAAACATCATTTGATAAATTTTATAAAGGAGGATCAAGCAAGGTTTCTACCCAAAAGGCAAATAAAAGACAATGTTAGAACTGTTGTAAATATCGTGGAATATTATGAGAGGCATCCAGAAAAGGAAGTTGCATTATTCTTTGCGGATGCAGAGAAAGCATTTGATAATTTAAACTGGGACTTTATGTTTCCAGTAATGGAGAAAATGGAGTTGGGGGGAAACTTTATAAGGATGATAAAAGCAATATATACTGAACAACGTGCAAGGTTATGTATAAATACAGATCTTACAGATGAAATGAAAATTAGCAAAGGCACAAGACAAGGTTGTCCGCTTTCCCCATTGTTGTTTATAATGACTCTTGAAATCTTACTGATGCAAATCCAAGAAGATAAAGAAATAGAAGGATTAAAAGTAAAAGGATTTACTTATAAATATTGGGCATTTGCAGATGATATAATGTTTATAAATGAAAATCCCATACAAGTAACACCTTTGTTGCTAGTTAAAATACAAGAATATGGAGAACTGGTGGGACTTTATATTAATAAAGAAAAATCAAAACTTCTATATAAAAATATGCAAGTAAGCAAACAAAAGGAACTTCAGAATCTAACGGGTTGTGAAGTTACCTCTAAGAAAAAATATTTGGGTGTGGAGATAACAATGAAGAATATTGATTTGTTTAAAAACAATTATGAGAAGCTATGGCGTAAAATGGATGAAGATATGATAAAATGGAATAAACTTAATTTGTCATTGCTTGGCAGAATAGCTGCAATTAAGATGAATATTCTGACAAGAATAATGTATTTGTTTCAAACTATTCTGATTGTGAAAGACAGTAAACAATTTAATAAATGGCAAAGGAAAATTTCAGAGTTTGTGTGGGCTGCGAAGGGATCAAAATGAAAATTTTAACAGATGCAAAAGAGAGAAGAGGATTCCAATTACCAGATTTAAAACTATATCATGAAGCAGTTTGTTTAGTGTGGATAAAAGAATGGGTGACGCTGTTAAACAAAAAACTCTTAGCCTTGGAAGGTCATGGAAATAAATTTGGCTGTCACGCTTATATGTCCTATGGGAAGAAAAAGATGGATGGTTTTTTCTTTCACCATTATATAAGAAACCATTTACTAAATACATGGATGAAATATAAGAAATATGGGGATGAGAGAAAACCGTTATGGATAGTGCCAGCAGAAGTAATAAAAATAACCGCTGAGACGGGTGAAGAAAAGTGGTTGTCATATAATCATCTATTAAAAATACAAAGTGGAAAAATTTGGTGTAGTGGTTAAGTGTGCGGACTCTTATCTGGGAGAACCAGGTTTGATTCCCCACTCCTCCACTTGCACCTGCTGGAATGGCCTTGGGTCAGCCATAGCTCTGGCAGAAGTTGTCCTTGAAAGGGCAACTGCTGTGAGAGCCCTCTCCAACCCCACCCACCTCACAGGGTGTCTGTTGTGGGGGAGGAAGGTAAAGGAGATTGTGAGCCGCTCTGAGACTCTTCGGAGTGGAGGGTGGGATATAAATCCAATATCTTCATCATCTTCTTCAAAATAGAATTCAAAACTGCTGAAGATGGGATGGAGAAAGTAGAGAAAGAAGTACTTTTCTCCCTTTCTCACAATACAAGAACTCGTGGGCATTTAATGAAATTGCTGAGCAGACAAATTAAAACGGATAAAAGGAAGTACTTCTTCACCCAAAGGGTGATTAACATGTGGAATTCACTGCCACAGGAGGTGGTGGCGGCCACAAGCATAGCCACCTTCAAGAGGGGTTTAGATAAAAATATGGAGCAGAGATCCATCAGTGGCTATTAGCCACAGTGTGTGTGTGTGTGTATATAAATTTTTTTGCCACTGTGTGACACAGAGTGTTGGACTGGATGGGCCATTGGCCTGATCTAACATGGCTTCTCTTATGTTCTTATGAAGAGCTGAATAATAAATATGATTGGTTCCAAATGCAACAAATAAGGAGCTTGGTGGAAAATGGTATTAAAACTGAACGAATAAGAAAAAAACAAACAGAAATGGAAAAAGTTCTGCTTGGAGACAATGAAAAATTAATTTCAAAATTATATAAATTACTCTTAAAATGGTCTACGGAAGATGAAGTAGTGAAATCTCAAATGATTAAGTGGGCAATTAATGTAAATAAAGAAATACAGATGGAAACTTGGGAATATTTGTGGAAGAATTCTATAAAGCTTTCAACATGTTATAGTATTAAAGAGAACTGTTTTAAAATGATGTATAGATGGTATATGACTCCTAAAAATTAGCAAAGATGAACAATAAGATGCCAGATAGATGTTGGAAATGTAAAAAAACATGAAGGTTGTTTCTACCATATGTGGTGGACTTGTGAAAGAGCAAAAAAGTACTGGCAGATGATTCAACAAGAAATTTCTAGGATCTTGGGATACGAATTTAAGAAAGTTGCAGAGACTTTCCTTTTCGTTTTTAAACAATTTTATTGATAACATATGGTAACAATTTCCATTAATAACTTCTTTTCATCTATCCCATATGTGTCTTTCTAATCACCCTCCCCCCGTCACTTGACCCCGCCAGTGTTATTTACTCAAAATACTAACATTAAAAGGTACCCTTAATTCCTAAGAACTAAAATTAATATTCTTCTTTCTTCTAAAGTTTAATCATTATCAAAAATTGTCCAAAGTCCTTTTACTTTCCAATCGTCTTCTACATAACTTCTAATTTTTTTCCACTCCCTTTTAAAATCTTCTAAATCATACTCTCTTAAAGTTCTTGTTAATTTGTCCATCTCACTCCATGTCATAACTTGTACAATCCAATCCCATTTTTCTGGTATTTTTTCTTGCTTCCATAACTGCGCATTTAGTGTCCTAACTGCTGAAAGCAAGTACCAAAGTATAGTTCTATCTTCTTTTGGAAATTTTTCCATTTGTAATCCCAACAGAAAAGTCTCTGCAGCTTTCTTGAATTCATATCCCAAGATCCTAGAAATTTCTTGTTGGACATCTGCCAATACTTTTTCACTCTTTCACAAGTCCACCACATATGGTAGAAAAAACCTTCATTTTTTTTTTTACATTTCCAACATCTGTCTGGCATCTTGTTATTCATCTTTGCCAATTTTTTAGGAGTCATATACCACCTATACATCATTTTAAAACATTTCTCTTTAATACTCTGACATGTTGAAAGTTTCATAGAGTTCTTCCATAAATATTCCCATGTATCCATCTGTATTTCTTTATTTACATTTATTGCCCATTTAATCATTTGAGATTTCACTACTTCATCTTCTGTAGACCATTTTAAAAGTAACTTATTAGTTTTTGAAATTAATTTTTCATTATCTCCAAGCAGAACATTTTCCATTTGTTTGCTCTCATCTTATTCCTTCAGTTTTAATATCATTTTCCACCAAACTCTTTATTTGTTGCATTTGAAACCAATCGTATTTGTTATTCAACTACACAGCAGTTTTCAATTCTATTTTGCCACTTTGTATGTTTAATAGTTGATTGTATGACAGCCATTTTTCCTCACCTGTCTCAGCTGTTATTTTTATCACTTCAGCTGGCACTATACATAATGGTTTTCTTTCATCATCATATTTCTTATATTTCATCCAGGTATTCAACAAATTATTTCTTATATAATGGTGAGAGAAAAAACTATCCATCTTTTTCTTCCCATAATACATATAAACATGCCAGCCGAATTTACTTCCATGACCTTCCAATGCTAAAAGTTTTTTATTAAACAGCGTCACCCAATCTTTTATCCACACTAAACAAACTGCTTCATGATATAATCTTAAATCTGGTAATTGGAATCCTCCTCTTTCTTTAGCATCTATTAAAACTTTCATTTTTATCCTTGTTTTCTTCCCAGCCCATACAAATTTCGAAATCTTCCTTTGCTATTTGTTGCAGAGACTTTCCTGTTGGGATACAAATGGAAAAATTTCCGAAAGAAGATAGAACTATAATCTGGTACTTGCTTTCAGCTGCTAGGACATTGTATGTGCAGTTGTAGAAGCAAGAAAAAATACCAGAAAAATGGGTTTGGATTGTAAAAGTTGTGACATGGAGTGAAATGGACAAATTAACATGAATTTTAAGAGACTATGACTTAGAAGTTTTTAAGGTGGAGTGGAAAACATTTAGAAGATATGTAGAAAAAGAGTGGAAAATAAAAAGACATTGGACAATTTTTGATAATGATTAAGTCTTAGAAGGAAGAAGAATATTAATCTTTGTTTTTATTAGTTAAGGGTACCTTTAAATAGTAGTATTTTAAGTAAATAACACTGGCGGGGGTCAAGTAACGGGGAGAGGGGTGTTAGAAAGTAATATATGGGATAGATAAAAAGAAGTTATTAATGATGTAAGAAATAGATATTGTTACCATATGTTACTAAATAAAATTGTTTTAACTAAAAATAATATCTCTGGTGCTTAATCCTTTGTGATTTTAATCATTCTCTGTGTAAAGTAGTATTTCCTTTTGTCTGTCCTGTACCTACTGCCTATCAGATTCATTGGCTGCCCTCAAGTTCTAGTATTTTTGGGGGGGGGAGGGGAGAAAAAAGTTCTTTTTGTCAATTCTCTCCATCTCATGCATAATTTTATAAACTTCCATCATATTCCCTCTTAGTCATCTCTTTTCTAAACTTAAAAGTCCCAGACTCTTCAGCCCTTTCTCGCAAGGAAGGTGCTACAACTGCCCCCCCCATCATCTTTGTTGCCGTCATCTGTACTTTTTTTCAGATCTGCAATGTCTTTTTGGCGGTATGGTAACTAAAATTGTACACAGTATTCCAAATAAGGCTGCACCATAGATCTCTACAGGGGCATTACAATGTTGGCTGTTTTATTGTCAACCCTTTCCTAATAATCTCTAACATAACAATTGCCTTTTTCACCTCTGCACTTTGACACTTTCATTGAGTAATCCACTATAACCCCAAGATCTTTTTCCCTCTTATTCTCAGCAAATTCAGACCCCATTAGCCTGTACTTGAAGTTGGGATTTTTTTTTGTCCCAATGTGCATCACTTTACTGTCACAGTATATTAATAGGTTAATTAATTCATAAACTTAATTTATATGCAAGAATTTATGAATTCAGAGCTAATTGTACTGGAAACATCACTAACATCACCAAAGAAACAAAGAAAAAAAATCCAACCAATAATTTCTTCCATATCGTTGCTCAAAAATAGGCTATAAATTAACTTGCAAAAATCTAAAATTATCTCCCCTCCCCCACCTGAATAAATTAATATAGAAACTGCAGAATGAACAAATTTATCCAATTTGATTGATAATAGTTCACAAACTAGTAATCCTTACTGATGCAAACTAAATCTCCTTAAACTAAAATACTGAGCAATAAAAATGTAAAAACAAATTAGTGATATGCAAACATAACTGGCTGGAACACAAACAGGGAGGAAAAAGAACATGCTTAGAATAAAGAAAGAAGGCTTGGTCTGTTATAGCTTCAGCATTTATACCAAGCCTTGCATGATAAGTCAGACTTGATTCCCAGACTTCTCTGGCTAAATGAGTATGACACTTTTAATGTCATAGTTCATAAATTTTACTTTCAGGTGGGCAAAGTAGCATGGCTTCCCACACCTCACATGATTTCTGAGATACACTGTTTTTCCTGTGTGACTGCCATTCCTCGTCCAGTTCAGTGGAGCTGTTTGGGACATGGGCATACTATTCTCTGGCATTTCTCTATCGCTTCTAAGCACTTGCACAGACTAAACAGAGTAACCCTTACTTACTTACATTGCAACAGGTGGATAGGATGTCTAATTTCAAAAAGTAACAGTATTGTAATATTTTTTAAAAGGTCAAATCGAAACATCACAAAATATAATCCTTACACTCTCCAAATCCTTATCTTTCTTGTCTTCCTTTCCTCTTTCCTACCACCCACTAAACAATCAATCTTTTAACAGCCCCTCACCTTCAGCTGTATTTATTATTTACTTTATTTAAACCGCAATGAGGACTCAAAGCAACTTACACCAATCTCCTCTTTTCTATTCTCCCTCTGCATGGTTCCATAGCTGCCACACTGGCTGAACCCACAGAAGGAACATCATCACCTCAGCAGCAGGGATGGCTGAGGGATCCCACACCTCCTTTCCTGATTATCCAAAGTGTCACCCCCTAGGCAGGTGGAAGGGCAGGAACATTCCTTGTCTCCTTCCCTGCCTGCTTCCACTTTTGGTGTCTCAACTGTGTGGAAGTATTACTGCCTTAGCAGGAGAGGGCTGGTGGGTCTTGCTCCACCTTTCCCACCACTCTTCAGTTTTACCTCCTCATTGGCTAAGAGAGGACAGAGTGTAACTGCTTCTCTTCATTCTCCCATACTATACTTCTTGTTTTCCACCTACCTCTGAAGAAAAGTTTTGTGTACTTGTGTGCACAGGGTGTCTGTTGTGGGGGAGGAAGATAAAGGAGATTGTGAGACACTCTGAGACTCTAAGATTTGTAGTGGATTGTGGGATATAAATCCAATATCATTATCATCAAACCCCCTTTTTAATTTTAGGATTTTTCTACATTACAGTAGAAATATCTGATTTGTGTCTACATGGCCCTGACCCACAGATTTAAGTATCTACAGATAGGGCTATGTTGAAAATTGGATAAGTTGATATGTTGATATTCACGATGATACAAAAATGTAAAAGGAAATGTCAAATGAATATGAAATGCAAGGTTGGCTGTGATATTTTATCTGCATAATAACCCTGAAAAACCCATACAAATCCTGAAAGAAGTCTGGAAAAAGGTGAGTAGTGCAAAATTAGGAGGAAGAGAGATATTTGATTTATACCCCACCGTTCACTGGGAGTCTCAGAGTTGTTTACAATCTCCTTATTCTCCCCACAACAGACCCTGTGAGGCAGGCAGGGTTGAGCTCTGAGAGAACTGCTCTTGAGAGACAGCTCTGAGAGAACTGTGACTGACTCAAGGTCACCCAGCTGGCTGCATGTGGACGAATGAGGAATCAAACACGGTCGTCTAGATTAGAGTCCTCTGCTCTGAACCACTATACCCAAACTGTCTCTATTACCTAATTATCTTACAAAATTCATGATCATTTCATTTGCACCAAAATGTCCCTAGAACAGATCCAGTACTGTAATCACTATGCCATGTAGACTGTCTCTCTGGCTGCAGTAAAGCACTGTAGCCACTTACTGAAGCCATAACCAGAGTGTCCTTGATCCAAGTGCTCCAACTACTAGTCACACATCTTATCATGGGGACAGTTCTTCTAAAAACAGCTGAATTACTAATTTTACTTGTTAATTTTACTTTCAGCTCTTCACCCATTTGGGAACAAAACTGAAATGAGTACCTTATTTTATTTTTTTTTTAAAAATAAGTTTAGCGAAGAAATGAGTATCTTATAGTTTTAAGGAAATGTTTCCAAATTAATATCAGAGCAGAGGTTTTTAAAATACAGACTTCTAAAAATATGAAAAACTTGGTGGACGGCTACCAGTTCTGGCAAGCAAATGATTTGTGAAGCTGTTGCAAGTGTTAATCCCAGCTTTAATATTTCTAATTAATTAACCTTGGCTACAGCAACTGTAAACAGCAAAGCAAAGGATTACTCTGAATTATCAGAGAATAAAATAAATCCATTATTTAAATGGGGAGGTGGGTGGTTTAGAAAACAGTTGCTGAAAACCCACTAAAGCTTTAAATCATATTTAAATAAGGAAACACATGCTAGGTATCCTATTTGATTTACTTAAGGAAAAGAACTAAGCAAAACAAATTTAAGTATTTCACAGTCACTTTTGATCATCCTCATCCAAGCTCTTCAGGTTCTCTGCTAATACAAACACAGAGCTCCTCACAAGCAGGAGCTTTACCATTTGCAGAAATGCCAGGAACAGCTCGTATAGCTGCAATGAGTACAGAAGCTAGGGATGAGTAGAGTTTCCCACTCTGTTATTTTAGTGTTCCAAAATTTCAGTCTGTTTGGCATTTTTATCCTTTTTTATTTCTGGTTTAACTAAAAGAATTTCTAATTATATGTTCTGTATTATATATTGTATATTCTAGATTCTATTTGGCTCTGTAGCCTAATAGAATATTTCTTTGTCTTCAGCTACTTACACCATACATTCTGTATTACAGATGTGGATGTATACATGGATAAGCCATTGTAAAAAGCAATCTTGATGTAATTTAGTCACAGAATATAATTGCACTAAGTTTCTGAGTGGAGTGTTGTAGTGATTCATGCACTCCTGTCCATGGGTAAACATTGCACAAGAAGATCACAACAGAGTGTTATCAGTGACTCTCTCTCTGTGTATACACACGCAGAATAAATACATACAGAAAGACACATATACACATACACGGTATATGTATATGTGTGTATATATGTATAGTTGTAAACAAATAAAGGGGAGACTTATGGTGGCAATAGTATGTGCAAAAAGGATCTAGGGGTCTTAGTGGACCATACCCTAACATGAGTCAGTAGTGTGATGTGGTAGCTAAAAAGGCAAATGCAATATTTTGGCCTAATCAACAGAAGCAGGACTTTTTTTGAGCAGGAACACACAGGAACGTGGTGACATCAGGGGTGTGTGGCCTAATATGAAAATGAGTTCCTGCTGGGCTTTTTATACCCAAAAAAGCCCTGAACAGAAGTATAGTGTCCAGATCACATGAAATGATGATATTGCTTTACTCTGCTCTGGTTAGACCTCACCTAAAGTATTGTGTTCAGTTTTGAACACCACAATTTAAGAAAGATATAGACAAGCAAGAATATGTCCAGAGGAGAGCAATGAAGATGCTTACGAATCTGAAGAACAAGTCCTATGAAGAAAGGCTGAAGGAGCTGAGTATGTTTAGAGATGACTGAGAGGTGATATGATCACTATCTTCAAGTATTTGAAGGGCTGTCATATAGAGGATGGTGTGGAATTGTTTTTTTGTGGCCCCAGCAGGTAGGACCAGAACCAACAGGTTGAAATTAAATAAAAATACTTTTTAGCTAAACATTGGGAGGAACTTCCTGGTAGAGTTAGAGTGGTTCCTCAGTGGAACAGGCTTCCTCAGGAGATGGTGGGTTCTCCTTTGGAGGTTTTTTAAACAGAGGCTAGATGGTCATCTAATAGCAATGCTGATTATGTTAACTTAGGCAGATCATGAGAAAGAGGGCAGGAAGGGTTGCATCAGTGCTTAGTTCTCCTTCTGACATAACCAGGGAAATGCTGTTTGCCCCTTTGGGGTCAGGCAGCAATTTTTCTCCAGGTAGTTTCCAGGATCTTTTTGTGTGTGTTTGTGTGTCATCTTCTGGGTGTGGAGCAGATGTCAATGTGGATGTGTGGGGAGAGGTATTTGTAAACGTTCTTCATTGTGCAGGGGGTTGGACTATATGACCCCGGAGGTCCCTTCCAACTCTGTGATTCTATGATCCCATTAAAGAAAAGGGTACAGGTAGCCTAACATGAAGAATGCTGTGCACAGCATTCAGAAATAAAATGGTAAATTCCTAATGCTTTCATTCCTATTTGGAAACAAAGAATAAGCTGAGAAGGTCTACTGAGAATCATGCTTAGGTCTGTTCAGTAGCTGTAACTCCCAAGAAAGCATTCTTAGGATAGTACTAGAAGTGCAAGAAGGATTGTACAAGAAGTGCAAATACGGAGGAATTCTTACACCACTGGGGGGGGGAGAATAAATGAGCCCACTAATTATATAATACTGGGATGTTTAAATGGTAGCTTGAGCCAACATTCTTGGCAATTATGAACTTCTTTAGATGTCTTGTGCTGTGTAATCCAAACATAATAATAATAGTGGCTCCCAAAGGCAAAGCCTTCTAAACTGGAGTAAGTTAAACAAATCAGATTTGAAACCAGCCAAACTGCTGCAAAGAAGGGATGCTGAAGTAGAGATGAGGGGCCCATATTTCAGATTTTTATCCCGTCAAAGCAGTCCACCTAACACAAAAAAATGATTAGTTCCACATAGTGTGAGAATATATATATTAAAATATCCCAAGTCTTTGGCTGATTTTACACTGGGCAAAAGATCCAGTAATGCTGCACTTTCAAAAGTGATCATCTACATTACAATGCGCCTTGACTTCTGTCTTGCTCAGGTGTTTTGACTGTCATTTGCATTTAAATTCCTGAATTGGCTCTGACACCGTTTTCGGCATGGAGTTGCCCCTGACTTTCCAAGACTACTTTAGAATGAGGGTTTTCCAGGAAGCGCATTCCACAGGACCATAAAGATGATATCTTTCCTGGGAAACAGGGCAATAAACTAATTTCTCAAGAAAGAACACAGGACCTCTTAAATCTGCCCCCCTCCCCTCCCCCCCCCCAGTAAAGCAAGCAAATGTGGAGGGGAAGTCCAGGATCAAAATATTTGAGTGTAGATGAAAAAAATATACTCCAGATTTCTAGAAGGCGATTTCAGTGCTCAGAAAATCAGACCCAAACATGAATGTAGAATCAGCCTTTGTTTATTTTTTAAAAAATGACTCTTGCTCATGATCAGGGCTTTTTTCGAGCAGGAACACACAGTAACACAGTTCCAGCTGGCTTGGTGTCAGGGGGTGTGGCCTAATATGCAAATGAGTTCATGTTGGGCTTTTTCTACCAAAAAAGCCTGCGTGAAACCATGGTGATGTCAAAGAGTATGACATAATATGCAAATGAGTTCCTGCTGGTTTTTTTCTGCAAAAAAGCCCTGCTCATGATTGACCTTTCATACTTGTCCTAAAGTCTTGTGTCTGTTCTTATGGCAAATGTGTTAGTAAGATGATGGAATGTTATTATTTTATGGTGCAATACTAAGAATGCTTTCTTGGTTGTAAGCCCCATTGAGAAAACTTGAATAGGATTCTGAGTACAGACATACTTAGGATCACACTGGAAAATAGTCAGATGAATAAACGTTATTCTAGAAAATGTTAGCTAGGAATTAGTATATCCCCTAGTGTAGCTCTTTTGAATAATAACTAGGAAATAATCTCAGATCTTATTCTGGTTCAAGAGAGTGTTGAATAATATTTCCAACTCAGTGCAGTAAAGGAAATGTGTTAAACCCAAAAAAGCTGATATAAAAATTGCATGGCTCTTGTCTACAGACTCTAGTGTACAGGACCATAAAAATAATTTGCTTGCATTGTTATTGCTTAATGGCAATGATCATATCTGTAGAGCATAATTAATATATGATGAGACAATCCCGCCAGTTAAAATGCATTATAAGCTCTCAGATGAAAGTAAACCAAGAACTGTTTCATGCTTTCCCTGCTTATGATTTTATCTGCCCCCCCCAAAAAAAAATGATTTAAAATGTCAGATGTTGGAGATTTTGCAGCTAAGAAGTTATCATTTCACTGTAGAGATATGAGTTGATTAACAAGCACCCTTGGGTGACAGTGAATAAAAGTTACTTATTTTTGGTTAAGAAAAATACATATTTCGTAATTCTGAAAGGTGCATTTGCGTATATCCTAAAACAGTATATATCCCTAAGGAAATATCATGCATATGTTAATACAGAGTAGTTCCAGTTATTTTCTTCTGACTATATTCTGGTCATAGTATAGCTACAGCAATCTAAAGATGCTGATCTTTTTAATATGCACTCAACATAGGTGTCAGTTACTTTCCTCATTTTGCTTGGAGCTGCACATGAAATTTGTGTGTATCTGTCAGCTTGTCTATTCTTCTCTTTAGAGACTGTCAAAAATAATCAGCTTGCTCTCTCCCTTTTACTCAGGTGAAAATGGAAACCCAACTTGCCTCATAACTGCCAAGGGATACAGCCCACATAATACTAGCTATTTACACTGGAGTAGTATCACTCAGCTGTGGAACATGCAGATGTGTAAACAGCCCTCACATTCACCACAGCAGTGGATAAATGTTGATTTGGAAATTGCATTTGCCAATGTTCTCTAATATTTACTATAAATAGTGCAAAGCAAATTCTATTTCCTGAAGAGGGATAAAAATCAATTGTATGATCCATTGATAGATAAGTGCACTTGGACAGCCATGAAGCATTAGTATTGCTGGTACCTAATATTGTATGCAATGAAAGTGAATTTTTCTCATTCAAAAATAGTCTCGTTACTGAAGGCACATGTATGTATTTGGAAGTTGCTGGTGCATGAATTTTATTACAAACACAAAATATTTGATTATGGTCGCAGTGTGTCTAGTAATAGGTTCCATGCTGCATTACTTCCAAAAGTGACAGTTCTAGTAACTCAATGCAAGTGGCATTCTAGAACTACATTAATGCATGATCTCACCTATACTCTATGTTGGTCCCTGTTTTTACCTACTACAAACAACAACAAAAGGTTTCAACTTGTGTGATTGCTGCATTTCCTATTTCAGAGATGCTACTATTTCTGTTTCACAGGAAATGGTGGAACAAGAAGGGAAGGCTAAACATTCTGAAAAATACTATAACTCTGCCTATAGTCTATGTGAGCCCTTAGAGACTGCTGTGGCATATGCTGAATGAGCTGGTGCATCATCTCATGCCCAGCATGTGTAGGAGGTGTTTATGGACATCAGGAAGTGAGTCTTTTCTTCCATCTGCTAGTTTTAAAATTTTTAACCTGTATATTTAAAATTTTTAACCTGTATTTTTGTATTACATTTATTGTATCTTATTTTAACTGCTGTAAGCTACCCCAAGTCCACTTGTAGGGATGGCAGGATATAAATGTAATAATAAATAAATAACCTGATTCTGAATGGCATAATGAGATATTGGCAATGGAATGTCTGAATATACACTAAGTCTGTGAATCAGAAAATTATTTTTAATTAAGAATTATTCTGTATGGGGGGATAAACTCACATCCTCCATAGGCTGCTTAGCTTTGAACATCTACTACTGTGTATCAGTTCATCCATTTATTTTCCCCTAGGTTTTGGACCAGTGTACCTTATTTGTGTAGGGATCTGTTACAGAGTTACCAGCCTCCAAGTGGGGCGTGGAGATTTCCCACTTTTACAACTGATCTCCAGCTGGCAGAGATCAGCTCCCCTGGAGAAAATGGCTGCTTTGGAGGGTGGACTCTATGGCAGGGGTGGCCAACAGTAGCTCGCCAGATGTTTTTTGCCTACTACTCCAATCAGCCCCAGCCATTGGCCATACTGGCTGGGGCTGATGGGAGTTGTAGGCAAAAAAAATCTGGAAAGCTACCATAGGCTAACCCTGCTCTATGGCATTGAATCATGCTGAGGCCCCTCTCCTCCACAAACCCCACCCTTTCCCAAATCCACCCCCAAATTCTCCAAGTATTTTCCAGCACAGACTTGGCAACGCTTGATCTGTATCTTTTCATTTCACCTAGTATAAAATATACACACATTTATTATATCACATTTGAGAATCACATGGAATTCCCAGGGTACCCCAGGGTTCTTCTGCCAGTTTCAATCTTCTGCAGGTGTTCCATTCATGTGAACAGGGAACCCACTAACCATGCATATCAGAAGCATGATACTTTTGATTGTGGTATTGTATGAATTGGGCAATATGAGTATTTTATGTGAGGTCAGGTTCTATTCATGCAAACTGGAACCTTGATTATCCAGAATTCTGTTTCATGTAAATGGAGGCTGTATTTGCACAGAAAATCTATGTATTATCCAATTCACATGAAATGGGAGCCATGAATAGCACATTCCCGATACATGTGCTTTGTGGGCTCCAGGTTCATGGAATGGGCTGTTTTCAGAGGCCTTACATCACCAGTGAAATGATTCATTCCTATTCTAGACATTTCAGCAACAGCAGAAGACTAGAACCACAGACAACATACCCAACTGAACCAGGAAAAAGAACCAATTATCCTAACTCTTCCCCAATGGTGCTTTGGCCTTAGGGCTAGAACTAAACTGTTTGACACCCTAGGCAAAGCTAACTACCTTCATCCCCCACATTGTTCTCCTTCCTTCTCCTTCTTTCCCCTGCTTCACTCTCCACCCCCAACTCATTCACACATGCATGCAAGCACCCCGACTTTCTGCAAAAAAAAAAAGCCCGCTGAAGTGTGTCAGGGTTGTGCTGCTGATGGGAGACAGGCACCTACAGCCTTCCCTCCACTGCCTTGTAGTGTCCTGGCACTTTGGAGGAGCTGGGGGTGGGGCACTTCAGTAAAGTTTCCCTTCCTCCATTCTGAGATCTTGTGGCTGGGAAATGCTGTGAGCCAGAGCCCACAAGACAAACCAACATTTCCAGTCTCAGCATCTTAATGGGAAAGAATCCTCCTCTGAAGCCCGAGTCCATGCAGGCAGGCATGTGCATCTGGAGAGCAGGAGTGAGGCCTTTGCCATTGGCTAGCACACATGGGCATGGGCACTCCCCCAGATGTTTTCGCTTCCGTCCTAGACCCTTGCCAGTCCGGCTTTCATCCAGGTCATGGGACAGAGACAGTGCTGGTTGCCTTGGCGGACGACCTCCAGCGATCTGGATCGAGGTGGTGTGGCGGTGCTGATGCTGTTAGATCTGTTGGCCGCGTTCGACACGGTCAACCATCGGCTACTGACCCACTGCCTCACCAACGTAGGCGTTAGGGGGTTGGCTTTACAATGGCTGTCCTCCTTCCTCGAGGATCGGGGATAAAGGGTAGCAATCGGGGGTGAGCTGTCCCAGAGGCGCACACAAGAGTGTGGGGTGCCTCAGGGAGCAGTTCTCTCACCGATGCTATTTAATATCTATATGCGCCCCCTTGCCCAGATTGCCCAGAGGCATGGGCTTGGGTGTCACCAGTATGCGGATGACACCCAGCTCTATCTGCTAATGGATGGCCGGCCTGGCTGCGTCCCAAGGAATTTGGACCTGGCACTGCAGGCCGTGGCAACTTGGTTAAGGCTGAGTGGGTTGAAGCTGAATCCAGCAAAGACAGAAGTCCTGTGCCTGGGTCGGGGCGTTCTGGGGAGGGAAATATCTCTCCTGGTTTTTGATGGGGCGCTGCTGAAAGTGGCGCCCCGGGTCAGGAGCTTGGGAGTTCTACTGGAGCCTTCATTATCAATGGAGGCCCAGATAGCAGCCACTGCTAAGTCAGCCTTTTTTTCATCTGAGGTGGGCAAGGCAGTTGGCCCCCTTCCTAGAGCACCAGGACCTGGCAACAGTGATTCACGCAACTGTCACCTTGAGACTGGATTACTGTAATGCCCTCTACATGGGGCTGCCTCTGTGCTGAACCTGGAAGCTGCAGCTGGTACAGAATGCAGTGGCTAGGCTGCTATTGGGGCTCCCAAAGTGGGAGCACATACAGCCAGGGCTGCGCGGACTGCACTGGTTGCCAGTTACATTCCGGATTCGTTACAAAGTGCTGGTTATTACCTTTAAAGCTCTAGATGGCCGAGGACCTGCCTACCTGAGGGACCGTCTCTCCCCATATGAACCCCAGAGAGCACTGAGGTCAGCAGGGAAGAACCTGCTGACCATCCCCGGGCCGAAAGAGGTAAAACTACAGAGTACCAGCATGTGGGCCTTCTCTGTTGTGGCTCCACACCTATGGAATCAGCTCCCAGAAGAAACGCGGACCCTGCAGGACTTTGATCAGTTTTGCAGGGCCTGCAAGACCATTTTTTGGGGGATGGCCTTCACCTATTAAAAGAAAGAGACTGCTTAAGTAATTTTACCATCTGTTGAAATAGCACCAGGATGTTAATTTTAATAAGCTAAGAATTTTAATTAAATTGTTATATTAGTTATTGTTTTTAAACACTGTTGTATAACTTAATGCATTTGATCTAATGTTGTTAGCTGCCCTGAGCCTGCTTCAGCGGGGAGGGCGGGATATAAATAAAATGATTGATAGATTGATTGAAAAAGGGAGGAGAAAGTAGCACCATGGAGTCTATCAGTGTGCTGGCAGCCATCCTCTTTGACTCCTCACTTCCTCCCCACAACTTCCAGCCATCCCTATCAGCACAAAAATCAGGCTCCTCCCCTCCCCTCAAGAGGGAGGCTTCCCATACTCACACACAAAATGAGACGTGAGGGGGGCCTACCACCATCCTCCCCAGAAGCCCAGTCCAAACAGCAGCCCATCTTGTGCCAGTCTCAGCTTGGCCTTCCTGCAGGGTGCGTGCTCTGTCCTGGTGGGTTACTCACCGCCCATGCCCCATGTCAAAGTCTCAGGTCTTTATGAGGTTTTCCTAGCTGAGGGGGGAAGTCAGGAAGAGGTGGCTCTCTGGCTCTTCCTGAGGCTGTGGAGCCTTGCACTCCAGCTCTTCCCAAGGCCAAAGAGCCTTGCACTGGGGAGGCTTCCACTTGCTCCCCCCCCCACTCGCCCCAGGTGCTCAAACAGACATGCACATGTGCAAACCACTTCCCCAACAGTGCTGGCTGCTGCAGGTCCCTGAAGGGCACTAGGCTGCACTGCTGAAGGGGGAGGAGGGCGTGGGGGCAGAGAGAGGGCAATTATTGGACTGCTGGCACCCTAGGCAATTACCTAATATGCCTAGTGGATGGTCTGACCCTGATCAACTTTTTCTTTAAAGTTTGATTTAAGAATAAGTAAAGACAGGTGAAAAGATCCTAGTTTTAAATCATTCACATTTCATTAACTCAAGACTACTCATTACTATTTAATCAATGATAACATGGCACAATGAAAAAGTTAAAACTTACAAGAATTAAACATGCCCCTTGTCCCGCCCAGCCCGGGCGGGGACTGCGCGGAGGAGACCCCCCGGCGCCTGCCAGCCGTTCCAAGCCCCTGTCATCGCCCCAAGAGCCTTCCCCGCCTCTCCAAGCCCACGGGGCGGCCCCAACCCTCACCTCGACTGACGGGGCAACAGCAGCCGCCCGAGCAACACCTCCCAGACGGTGAGCCCGGCTTCGAGTCCGCGAAGTCTGGCCAGGGCAAGACGCCGGGAAGCAAGAGGGAGAAGCTGAGCCCGGCGCCAGAGGGGGAGACCCGTTCGTCTCGTCGCAGCGCGAGACGCCCCATCGCAGCACGCAGCCAAGGGCTAGGACGCCCGAGGCACGCCCAGTCAGCCCAGCCCCGGCACGCCTCTCCTGGGCGTCGGGGGCTTTGAAGGGGGGAGGGGCCAGAGGGGGGCAGGACCCGGGAAAGGGGAAGGAGGGGTCGGGGAGCATAAAAGGAGGGAGGGAGGAGGTCGCTGAAGAAACTGGTTGATGCGCAAAGAGGCTGCCTCGCGAGAGAGAGGGACAGGAGCCACAGCACAGCCAAGAGGGGAACGGGGGCCTGCGGTGAAGTAACCCAGCGCCCACCCCTGTGTCTGAGACCTCCGGGGAACGCCCCAGAGTGCCCGGGAGGGGCAACGGCGACGCCGGGAGACCGGGAGGGGTACCGAAGACCCGACAACGTGGTGGAGGATGCGGGCACTCTCCCGAGCCTAGGACGGCCACGCCCCCATATTCCGGCCCCGCCCGGGCGGCAATCAAGCCGAGTGGCGACCCCAACCATTGAGCCGGAGTCCAGCGAGTCATCGACAGACGAGTCAAGTGAGGACTCCGTGATACACCTGGGGCGGACCGCCGCCATGGACACTAACCCCGCCCCCGTGGATTTAGCCCAGTTTGGGCAGTGGCTCGCAGACCACCAGGCGCAACTCCTGCGGGAGGTCACCCAGCAGCAGACGGCGGCCCAAGCCACCCTCGTGCGGGATCTTCACCAGGCGCTCCTCGCCCACCTGGAGCCGGCGGGGCCAGCACCATTCGGCGCCGGGAGGAGCCCCTGGCCCCCTCTGACGAAGCTGAGGGCGGAGGACGATGTCGAGGCCTACTTGGAGGCGTTTGAGCGAGTGGCTGAGGCCGCTCGTTGGCCCAGAGAGCAGTGGGCCTTTATTTTGGGACCCTACCTGACCGGGGAGGCCCAAGCTGCCATGAAGGCCCTGGAGCGGGCTCAGGCGGCGGACTATACCGCGCTTAAGGCAGCCATCCTGGACCGCCTGGAAATCACACCCGAAGCCCACCGCCAGAAGCTGCGCTCCTGGCTTCCAACAGGGGAGACGCGACCGCGCTCAGCAATAGCGACCCTCAAGGATGCCGCCACCCGTTGGCTCAACCCCACCACCAGCGATGGGCGGCGCATCGTGGAGCTGGTGGTAGTGGAGCAGCTGCTGCAGGTGCTGCCGCCGCGTACCCGCCACTGGGTGGCCTGCTGGAAGCCAACCCGTCTCAGCGAGGTCCAGGAGCTGTGGGAGAACTTTCAGGCCGCCGACCACCACGGCCTGCCTCCCCGCACAGAGGGCGGCAAGCCAGGGAAGGGCTTGCCCCCGCCCGGCGGACGGGCCGCCCCAGGAGCGACATCAGGGAGAGCGCCCGGAGCCGGAGACCGCGGGGGCCGGGCGCGGCCGCCGCCAGCCTGTGCCACGCCGGGGTGGTGGAGGCCCGGAGCACGCCCGGCGCTACCCGGACTGGGTCTATGCCCCAGAGGCCATGAGGGGGAGAACGAGGGACGCCCGCCACCAGAGGCCCGCTGTCCGACGGGAGACATAGGGCCCTGCTTCACCTGCGGCCAGTGGGGCCATCTCAAGCGTGAGTGCCCCCTGATGGAGTGCGACGTGAGCTGGGAGGAGTCCTTGCAGACGGCGGAGGTGGGGGCTCGCCCCCCCCCCTTGGACGGTCCCGGTGTCCTTGGGAGGACGGCAACTGCAGGCCATGGTCGACAATGGCAGCTCGCTGTCCATGATACGGGCCCACTTGGTGACCGCCCCGCTGCCCGTCATCCGCACCGCCGCCATCAGGTGCGTCCATGGGCACATCGAAAGAAGCCCAGTGTTGTCCATCCCACTGAAATACTTGGGCCGCTACTGGAGCGTGCCAGTCGCCAAAGTCACCAGCCTGCCCTATCCAATACTGCTCGGGCGGGATGCTCCGCGTTTTCGCGACGTAGTGGAGGCGGCCGACCCCGGCCGACCAGGCCAGCCCGCCGGGGCCGGTTACGACGACGCTGCCCCCGCTGGGGAGACAGAGGACAGCGACCCAGAGGAAGGCCCATCCACCGCGGAACGTCCCGGGGCGGGCGCCCGAGAGACGTGGCCGGCGGACCCGCAGTTCGTGGAGGCTCAGGCCGAGGACGAAGAGTTGGAAGCGCTGCGACGGCACGAAGCAGTCCGCGACGGGGTGATCGTGGACGAGCGCAGGAGCCGGCGCCTGCTTCGAATCATCCGGGAAGAGGGCGTGTGGTTCAGAGAGGTAAAAGGGCGGCTGGGCCCCGGGAAGCAGCTGTTGGTCCCTCACAGGTACCGGCCCGAGGTCCTGAAGGGCGCCCACGACCACCAATGGGCAGGCCACCAGGGGGTGAAGAGTACTCTGACCCGGGTGTTAGCCAACTTTTTCTGGCCTTCCGTAGCCCGGGAGGTCCAGGCCTACTGTCGCTCCTGCGGCATCTGCCAACGCCTCGCGTCTAGGGCCGAGCCGCAAGCCCCCCTTGCCCCCTTGCCCATAGTGGGGGTTCCGTTCGAGCGGGTGGCCATGGACTTTGTGGGGCCCCTACCCCGCACCCCTCGTGGGGCCCGCTACATCCTGGTCCTCATGGACTACGCCACCCGGTACCCGGAGGCTATCCCCCTGCCCACCATGAAGAGCGCGGGCATGGCCAGGGCCTTGATGCACTATTTCGCGCACGTGGGGCTGCCCCGGGAGATACTCACGGACCGAGGCACACCCTTCACGGCGAGCCTCATGCGGCAGGTGTGCCAGACGCTGCACATCAAGCAGCTCTTCACTTCCGTTCACCACCCCCAGACCGACGGGTTGGTGGAGCGGATGAACCAGACCCTGAAGGCCATGCTGAGGAAGACGGCATACGACCACCCCACTGCCTGGGATCTCTACGTAGACCCGCTGGTCTTTGCCATCCGAGAGACGCCCCAGGCGTCCCTGGGGTATTCCCTGTTCGAGCTGCTGTATGGGCGGCAACCCCGGGGCATCCTGGGGCTGCTCGGAGAGCAGTGGGTGCAAGGCAGAGCCGGGCCAGAAGAAACCCCGGAGGAGTACGTCAGACAGCTGCAGGAATGCCTAGAAGACATGCGGCGGGAGGCCCGGGGGAACCTCGCACAGGCCCAGGAGGTCCAGAAGAGGCGTTATGACAAGGGCGCTAAGGCCCGCGGGTTCCAGGCGGGAGACGACGTCCTGGTCCACTGGGGAGCGATGGGCCAGAGCCAGGGGGACCCGTGGCGGGGACCCTTCCGAATCACACGAGTCCTGGGTCCCCTGACGTACGAGGTCCAGTGCAGGCCTCGTGCCCGCCAAAGGAAGACCCTCCATGTGAACAGCCTAAAGGCCTGGGTGCGGCGGGAGGCGCGGCTGGAGCAGGGGCTCTTGGCCGAAGACCCGGGCGAGCTCCAGGACGGAACCCTGCCCTGGATGACCGCGGGGGGCGCCGGGGGAGGCCCGGTGTTGGACGCTGCTCTCACCCCCAGCCAGCGGCAGGAGCTGCAGAAGGTTCTGGCCGAGTGCCCGACGGTATTCTCCGACCAGCCGGGCCTGACCACCCGGGTCAAGCACCGGGTGGTGACCCCTACAGGCCAGGTGGCACGCGCCCGGTGGAGGCCCGTCCCACAGAAGCGCTGGGACGTGATCGCCCGGGAGGTAAGGGAGATGCTGCGCCTCGACGTCATCGAACCATCACAGAGTGAGTGGCGCAGCCCGGTGGTCCTGGTGCCAAAGCCCGACGGCAGCGTGCGCTTCTGTGTGGACTATCGGGAAGTGAACAAACTGGCCAAATTCGATGCCTTCCCGATGCCACGGGCCGATATCCTAATCGACCAGCTGGGGGAGGCCCGGTACCTCTCCGCCCTGGACCTCACCAAGGGCTATTGGCAGGTGCCCATGCACCCGGCCGACAGAGAAAAGACTGCCTTCGCCACCCCACAAGGCTTGTTCCAATTCAAGCGCATGCCCTTTGGCTTGAATGGGGCTGCGGCCACGTTCCAGCGGCTGGTGGATAAGGCCCTAGCCCAATGCGAGGGTTTCGCTCGGGCCTATATCGACGACATCGTGGTGTGTAGTCCCACCTGGGAGGCCCACCTGCTCCACCTCCGCCAGGTACTCCAAGCCCTGCAGGCCGCCGGGCTCCACGCTAACCCGCGGAAAAGCCGTCTCGGCTTCCAGGAGCTAAAATATCTAGGGTTCCTGGTAGGGAAAGGCCAACTCCGACCCCTGCCAGAGAAGGTCGTCACCCTAGAGCAGCAGCCCCGCCCGCGCACCAAGAAGCAGCTACGGCGCTTCTTGGGATTCGCGGGCTATTACAGCAAGTTTATCCCCAACTTTGCGGCAGTGGCCACCCCGTTGACGGACAGCCTGCGGAAGGCGTGCCCGAACGTCCTCCAGTGGGGGCCAGCCCAAGACGCAGCATTTGAGGCGCTGCGTACGAGCCTCTCCCGAGACCCCGTGCTGAGAAACCCGGACTTCTCCCAGCCCTTTGTGTTACACACGGATGCTTCGGGAACCGGTATCGGGGCGGCCCTGCTCCAGGGGGGCCCTGGGGATGAACGCCCGGTGCTATCCATCAGCCGCAAGCTCCTGCCCGCTGAGCGGGCGTACTCCACCGTAGAAAAGGAGGCCCTGGCGGTCAAGTGGGCCGTCGGGGCATTGAAGTTCTACCTCACCAACAACCCTTTCCGGTTGGTGGTGGACCACGCCCCCCTGCTGTGGATGTCGAGGATGAAGGACTCCAATGACCGAGTCCTTCGCTGGTATATGTCTCTTCTCCCCTTTTCCTTCACAGTGCACCATCAAGCCGGGGCCGACCACCGCGTGGCCGACTACCTCTCCCGGGTCTTCGAGGAGGAGGCGGAGAAGCAAGGGACACGGAGTGGTGTGTCCCGCCCAGCCCGGGCGGGGACTGCGCGGAGGAGACCCCCCGGCACCTGCCAGCCGTTCCAAGCCCCCGTCATCGCCCCAAGAGCCTTCCCCACCTCTACAAGCCCCCGGGGCGGCCCCACCCCTCACCTCGACTGACGGGGCAACAGCAGCCGCCCGAGCAACACCTCCCAGACGGCGAGCCCGGCTTCGAGTCCGCGAAGTCTGGCCAGGGCAAGACGCCGGGAAGCAAGAGGGAGAAGCTGAGCCCGGCGCCAGAGGGGGAGACCCGTTCGTCTCATCGCAGCGCGAGACGCCCCATCGCAGCACGCAGCCAAGGGCTAGGACGCCCGAGGCACGCCCAGTCAGCCCAGCCCCGGCACGCCTCTCCTGGGCGTCGGGGGCTTTGAAGGGGGGAGGGGCCAGAGGGGGGCAGGACCCGGGAAAGGGGAAGGAGGGGTCGGGGAGCATAAAATGAGGGAGGGAGGAGGTCGCTGAAGAAACTGGTTGATGCGCAAAGAGGCTGCCTTGCGAGAGAGAGGGACAGGAGCCACAGCACAGCCAAGAGGGGAACGGGGGCCTGCGGTGAAGTAACCCAGCGCCCACCCCTGTGTCTGAGACCTCCGGGGAACGCCCCAGAGTACCCGGGAGGGGCAACGGCGACGCCGGGAGACCGGGAGGGGTACCGAAGACTCGACACCCCATTTCAAATAATAATTCAAATAGTGCAGTAATTCAAAAATAGTAGCCATTAATTTCACTCTCTTTTTACTATTTTAAAAATGAAATGTTTCATAGAACAGCTGCCTTTAGATGAGAAATTTTAGATCCAGTGTTTTCATGAGAAAGAACTGCCTGCGTGTTTGATTTTTGTGATCAATATGTGGAGCAGGAATGTCATCCCCAATTTTGTCAATGATCTTCTACCAAAGTACTGTAAACACAGGTTTACATCTTGATATACTTTTCAGGAAAATGTTGCTGTTTAAAACAAAAACATGAAAAAAGAATATAGAGGCCCAAATCAACAACAAAACCTATTGTGAATGTTTATAGTGAACATTATGATTACAACAGAAAAAAGCACAAAGATACAGTGGAGTGGCACTAAATGAGGTATATCACTTTTTCTTTTAAAACAATTTTATTGGTAACATATGGTAATAAATCTATATCTTACATCTTTAAAAAAAGCATCTTTTATCTACCCCATATATTACTATCTACCTCCCCCTCCCCCGTTACTTGACCCTGCCAGTGTTATTTACTTAAAATGAAATATTTAAAGGTACCCTTAACTATTAAAAAAAAAATTTATATTCTTCTTCTTTTTAAAACTTAATCATTATCAAAAATTGTCCAATATCCTTTTATTTTCCACTCTTTTTCTACATATCTTCTAAACTTTTTCCATTCCGTCTTAAAAACTTCTAAATTATAGTCCCTTAATATTCTTGTTAATTTGTCCATTTCACTCCATGTCATAACTTTTATAATCCAATCCCATTTCTCTGGTATTTTTTCTTGCTTCCACAACTGCACATACAATGTCCTGGTGGCTGAGAGCAAGTAACAGATTAAAGTTCTATCTTCTTTTGGAAATTTTTCCATTTGTAATCCCAACAGAAAAGTCTCTGCAACTTTGTTAAACTCATATCCCAAGATCTTAGAAATCTCTTGCAGAATCATCTGCCAAAACATTTTAGCTCTTTCACAAGTCCACCACATATGGTAGAAAGAACCTTCATGCTTTTTGCATTTCCAACATCTGTCTGGCATCTTGTTATTCATCTTTGCCAATTTTTTAGGAGTCATATACCATCTATACATCATCTTAAAACAGTTTTCTTTAATACTTTGACATGTTGAAATTTCATAGAGTTCTTCCACAAATATTCCCAAGTTTCCATCTGTATTTTATTTACATTTATTGCCCATTTAATCATTTGCGATTTCACTACTTCATCTTCTGTAGACTATTGTAGAAGTAATTTATATACTTTTGAAATAAATTTATCATTGTCTCCAAGCAGAACTTTTTCCAATTCTGTTTGCTCTTTCCTTATTCCTTCAGTTTTAATGTCATTCTCCACCAAGCTCTTTATTGGTTGCATTTGAAACCAATCATATTTATAATTCAACTCTTCAGCAGTTTTCAGTTCTATTTTGCCACTTTGTATTTTTAATGGTTGATTATATGACAACCACTTTTCTTCGCCTATCTCAGCTGTTATTTTTATTACTTCAGCTGGCACTATCCATAACGGTCTTCTCTCATCTCCCTATTTCTTGTATTTAATCCATGTATTTAGCAAATTATTTCTTATATAATAGTGAGAGAAAAAAACGTCCATCTTCTTTTTTCCATAATACAAATACGCGTGCCAGCCAAATTTATTTCCATGACTTTCAAACACTAAAAGTTTTTTGTTTAACTACGTTATCCATTCTTTCATCCACACTAAACAAACTGCTTCCTGATATAATTTTAAATTCAGCAGTTGAAACCCACCTCTTTCTTCTGCATCCATCAAAATTTTCATTTTAATCCTTGGTTTCTTCCCAGCCCACACAAATTCTGAGATTTTCCTTTGCCATTTATCAAATTGTTTGCCATCCTTCACAATCGGATTAGTTTGAAACAAATACATTATTCTTGGTAAAATATTCATTTTGATTGCAGCTATTCTACCCAACAATGACAAATTAAGCTTATTCCATTTTAACATGTCTTCATCCATTTTACGCCATAACTTCTCATAATTATTTTTAAACAGATCAATATTCTTCATTGTTATCTCCACCCCTAGGTATTTTACCTTAGAGGTGACTTCACAACCCGTTAGTCTCTGTAATTCTTGTTGCTTGTTCATCTGCATATTTTTACACAGAATTTTTGATTTTTCTTTATTAATACAATGTCCCGCCAACTCCCCATACTCTTTTATTTTAGCTAGCAGCAAAGGTGTAACTTGTATGGGGTTTTCATTTATAAACATTATATCATCAGCAAAAGCTCTATATTTGTAAGTAAATCCTTTTATTCTTAATCCTTCTATTTCTTTTTCTTCTTGGATCTGCATCAATAATATTTCAAGAGTCATTATAAAAACAATGGTAAAAGCGGACAGCCTTGTCTAGTACCTTTGCTAATTTTCATATCTTCTGTAAGATCTGTGTTTATACATAACCTTGCACTTTGTTCCGAATATATTGATTTTATCATTCTTATAAAGTTTTCACCCAACTCCATTTTTTCCATTACTGCAAACATAAAGCCCCAATTTAAATTATCAAATGCTTTCTCTACATCTGCAAAGAATAATGCTACTTCTTTTTCTGGATGTCTTTCATAATATTCTACAATATTTACAACAGTTCTAATATTGTCTCTTATTTGTCTTTTGGGAAGAAACCCTGCTTGATCTTCCTTTATAAAGTTTTTCATTATGTTGTTTAAGCTGTTCTGCCAAGATTCTTGTAAATATTTTATAGTCATTATTTAATAGCAAAATTGGACTATAATTGTTTACGTTCGTGATATCTCTATCTTCCTTAGGTATCAACGAAATAACAGCTTATTTCCATGTGTTTGGTACTTTCCCTTTTATTCAAATCGTATTCATCAACTTCTGCAGTTTTGGTATTAACTCATCTATAAAAGTTTTCAGTTAAGGGCTCTATTTTTAATTTTTTTAAATTCTCATCCATCTTCTCTTTCTTTATTTTAACACCTTTAAACAATTTGGCATAGTACTTAAATTTTTTCTTTTTATTCCCTCTTGACTAACCACTTCTCTTCAATCTACCACAATTCTGTTAATAATTCTATTTTCTCTCTTTTTCTTCAATTGCCAAGCCAAACACTTTCCTGGTTTATTTGCTCCCTCAAAGGATTTCTGCTGAAGTCTTTTCAAACTCCATTCCACTTCTTTATTTAACAAATGTCTCAGTTGAGTTTGTAATATTGTAATTTCCCTTACAATTTTCTTTTTCCTGGCCTTTTTCTCAGCTCCTCTTCCTTTTTCTTTATATCATTTTGAATCTCCAACAACTGTTTTTCTTTTACTCTCTTATCTTTATTATTCAAAGTAATCAACATTCCTCTCATTACTGCTTTATAGGCATCCCAGACGACCTGAAAGTCAATATCCTCTTTGTCATTCACTTGGAAAAAGGCTTTAGTTTCACTTTCTAGGTATGTTAGTGTTTCTTTATTCTGTAGCAAATCTTCATTCAATCTCCGTCTTCTCACCTTCTTGGACAATTTTGCAATCCACATTATTGGGTTATGATCAGCACCAATTTTAGGTAAAATCTATATTTTCCTTGTTATAAAACCTAAATTTCCTTGTTATAAAACCTAAATTTTTAGCTCCCCATAACATGTCAATTCTAGAAAAAAGTTCTGTGTCTTGCAGGGTTAAATTTCCTCCATATATCTTCCAGATTTTCTTGTTTAACTGGTTTAAGACTTTGGCAATTTTCCTTCTTTACTATTGTTTTTTTTTTCCTCCCTATCTGTCCAATGAGTTTTTAACTGTTCCATTAAAATCTCCCATTATCAAAACTTGGTCATAGGTCAATTCATCAAGCTGTTGTATAATGTCTTTAAAAAAGCATCCTTTGCACCATTAGGCGCATACAATCCCAATAACAACTTCCCCCCCCCCCCATTTGATATTGTCTCTACTGCTACAAATCTTCCATCTTTATCTTTAAATACTAATTTTGGCTCCAATTCTTGTTTAATATAAAAAAAACCCACTCCCCTTTTCTTCTGTTCAGCCAATGAAAAAATTCCACTCCCAATTGTTTGTTCCATAAAAATTTATAATCCTTTTGTTTGATATGCACTTCTTGCTAACAAATTATATTATAGTTTTGTTTCTTAATCCAATGAAATGTTGCCCTTCTTTTTTTGTGGAAAATTTAGTCCATTTACATTCCAAGACAATAATTTGTAATCCATCATGGTGCAAATTCTTTATTTTCTTCAAAAAATCTACACATATCCTGCACATTTGTAATTGTGATTCTTTTCTCCTGGAGTTCAAAGCTCAAGCCTTCAGGTATTATCCATCTAAACCTCATTCCATTGTCTCTCAATTTTTCTATCAACTTTTTATGTTCTTCTATCATTTATCACTTGCCTTGGCAGCTCCTTCATGATCTCACTCTACTGCCTCCCACTATCAATGTCTTTTCAAAGTTTTTACTCATGATCCTTCCCACCATTTCCTTTGTCATATATCTTATGACAACATCTCTTGGTAAGTTATTTTTCTTGGCATAAAGTGAGTTCACTCTATACATATAGTCATACATGTTTTTAGACTCTTCAGGATCTTCCTCTAAAAATTCTGCAATTATTTTTATTATATATTCTTTTAAATCACCATCCTCCCTCTCAGGTACTCCTCTCAGACGTATCAGAGTCTCCATCAATTTGCCGTTATGGATTGTCACTTTTTCTTGCATTTTCAACAAGGTGGAATCATATCCTTACATTCTGCCTTCTACCTCCTGCATTTTCTGAGATGTTTCCTCGGTTTCTTTTCTGAGATCTTCCATATCTTTTTTAATCTTTGCAATAATTTCTTTTTTCCGATTCATTTATCATCTCTCTCACCCCTTTCATCATTCTGGCCTCCATTGCTTCCAACTGGTCCTGCATTTTTTCCAATGAAGTAGCCCTTGTACAGGGCTGCTTGTGTTCAGACATTTAAAAAACAGCAAAAATTTGGACCTCACCAATTTCCAGTTCGACTATTTGATTCAAAAGAGTAGGCCTTGCCCTTTATAACCAAGCCCAATTTCGCCATCCTCGGAGCTCCCAAAGTCAAGATATTTATTTTTAAAGTTTTTAAATCTTCCAAAATGGCGGTCGCAACTTTTTACTGCTCCTTAACAATTTTTTCCCCTTTTAAAAACATCCAAGGTCCACACAAATAATATGACCAATAGTAGTTATCTTCTTACCCTCTTCTCAGTTTACTCCAATAATTTTTAATGTCCCGAATTCTTTAAAAACATTGTTTTTATTTTGACCTCCCAGCAATGGCCGCCGATGTTTCTCAATGGTAGTAAATTCCTAGAGTAGGTTTTCCTTCCACTGCTTCCTGCTTTTGTTGCCACGAAGTCTCATTCACACTGGTAAGGAGATCTCATGATACTTGACGTACTTCCTGTCTTGCTTGAATGTGCTGCAGGTCTGTGACAATTGTGCTCTTTTTTCAAAACCGTAAGTAGACTAAACAATAAATTCCTTTCCACTTTTTAGCACTTTTTAACATTGTCTTTTAAATTTATAAAGTCCAAATTTCACCTCTTACTCCCCTCTTCTCCCAGACTTTCTAGATTTTCCTTTCCCTCCTTTTAAATTTATTCCATTAAGCTGTAAATAGTTCCAGAATGAAAGATAGTAATTTGTACCTTCTCTTCCAATTATCCAAGTTCCCACCAGTCTTGCAAAGCTTTAGATGTTTAGCAATGTCCAAGAAGATTAGGATCCTGTCGAGCTTATGTCAAATAAATGACTCTGAAAACTTCTGCAGATGATGAAAATGCAACTCTTCCCAGAGACCCCTCAAAGGAGCCCCCCCCCCCCGAGACTCCCTTTTAGCCATGGTAAATCTCCTCAAAGTTTCCTGTGCATATCTTGGACTAATCTCTGACTGAGAAAAGTAGGCAGTAGGCATTAAATTGCCTTCCACTACCCCGAACAGAAGTTCCAGCCTGGTTCGTTATGAGAAGCAACTCAGCTCGACATTTTCCTCCCCTGGAAGTCCCCAGTATATCACTTTTTAAAGGGAGTCATTTATACAAGTATCATATCAGTTCTACCCATAGCTTCTAATATTCATGGCAGCCTTCTCAGCAGGTAAAATAAAACAATTTTAAAACATTCAGACTATGAGCTTGCTTATGAGGCACCCCATGGAACTTGCTTACATTATAAAGGACATGTCTGCATATGTCTTTTTAAAAATGCCTTTGCATTTATGATACAAAATGGTCAAAATTATATTTGAGATCAGTTTTTAATAGTATACTCTCAATGGTATTTTACTTGTATCTAGGGGTGGAATTCATCAGGAGGTCCTTTGCACTATTAGGCCATGCACTACTGATGTAGCCAATCCTCCAAGAGTTTACAAAAAAGAGCCTTACAAAAAAGTTCAGGGTTGTGTGACCTAATATGCAAAGGAGCTCCTGCTAGAATTCCAACCCTGCTTGTATCCATAATGTAATATAAGATGGTGTCAGCCTTCCCATCACCTGGGATAGAGTACAGGGCTGTAGCTGCCTCCAGAGTCCTTTCTCAGCCCTGTGGCTTTGGCTAAATGTCAGACTAAAGAGGGAAAATATTTTAAAAGAGATAAAATATAAAAAAGATGTTAAAAGAAAAAAAAGATTTTCTTTTTTTAAGCTTTTTTCCTTTTTCTTTCTTTCAAATATATTTTATTGCATTTAAATCATCAGATACAAAGATCATACATATTATGTAATATGATCATGCACCAAACATATAACATAGTAAACTATGGTTTACTTCCCCCCCCCCCTTTTTAAATATTTTTTTTGTTTTTATCTTTTGGTTTAAAAAATTCTCATTTTTTTTTAAATTAAAAGATTAAACAGGGGAGTCCATGGCACCCTCATCTATCTCTCTTCAACCATATACCTCTTCTTGCAACTTTTTTTCCCGGGCTGCCTGCCAGCCTGCCTCTAAAAAGCTTTCCGGAGGTGGGGCATTCACATACTTCCCCAGTTCTTGAGGCCCTGGGACTGGGCCCTGGTGACAAGAATCCTGGTCAATGAGGTCCTTCCTGGGATTCTCACATTTTTTGCAACTACCCTCTGAGCCCTTTGATGTAGTGGTTAAGTGCATGGACTCTTATCTGGAAGAAATGGGTTTGATTCCCCACTCCTCTACTTGCAGCTGCTGGAATGTGTCAGCTATAGTTCTGGCAGAGCTGTCTTTGAAAGGGCAGCTTCTGGGAGAGCTCTCTCAGCCATAGCTCTGGCAGAAGTTGTCCTTGAAAGGGCAACTGCTGTGAGAGCCCTCTCCAACCCCACCTACCTCATAGGGTATCTGTTGTGGGGGAGGAAGGTAAAGGAGATTGTAAGCCACTCTAAGACTCTGAGATTCAGTGTGAAAGGTGGGATATACATTCTCTATCTTCTTCTTCTCAAATGACCATGGCTGCAATCCAGTCATATATAAAGACACCTTGTGGCATCTAAGGATAAAATGTCATTCCCAAGCCATACCAGGGCTGGTTAAACCTGATGGGTGGGTTAGGGTGGATTAACAGTGCCAATGAGTTGACATAAGGAGGGAGATGAGATCTCACATTTCAAGATTTTTGTGTGTGCCAGTGATGATGAACAAAGATAGAGGTAAAGCTGACCTGATCTAGGGTGGATTTATCCCAAAACAATGGTAGCTATGATAGACTATTTGTTAAGCAACAATTTCCAGTAATTCAGAGACTGACATCAATCAGCCATTATTCAATGAATTAATCCACACACTCTTTTTTTTTGGGGGGGGGGCAGGGGGTACTGGTACAAAGGAGATATGTGTCCTATATTTTATCATTACTTGTCTTTTGGTAACCATAGTGTTTGATAGTGTGTAAGTTGGTGTGTAAATTGTCAACTGTTTTCCTGAATGGAGCTTTTCGTCTGAGAAATAATCAAGTTGATGGGAGCCAAAGTTAAAGAACATGTTTGCCTCAGTGTGTCACTGTACTGATGTGAACATGAAAGGAACTGTCAAACTCCCAACACACAAGATTATTAAATGGCTGCAACTTTCTTCTTAGTTTCTAATATACAACAGTGTTATGGGAAACAGCATTTCAGATAAAATAGAAACATAACAGTTTAAGCTTTCTGCAGAGTTCAGAAAAGAGTACAAAAAATCAAGGTCAGATCAAACAAAAGTCTTTAATCATTAAACTCCAATGAAGTTTACTTAGCAATAAGAAATTGTCTGTAGAAAGAGCTAAAGAACAGTTTAATGACTTCCTTCCAATTATTTACTTGGCTTCCTGAGTCAAATACCTGTTCCCATTTTGATAGCATGTTGACAACCTACACACAATTGTTTTCTCAGAGTTAGTGAAGCACCTAAAGTTCACATTTACTTCGGTCAGAATATAAACATGTCCAAGTAATAATGTTTGGTTGCATTGCTATCAGGCTTTTGCTCCTCCAAGGCATAATAAAGAGGCGGACACAAGTACATGGGTGAAACTATGGGCTACTTTATTAATTACACATCAACGGCAAGGGCAACCCAAACTGTGGCCAGGTCAGGGCCAGGGGTCTCCTCAAACCGCTCCCCTGCCTTTTTAGTGGGCGAGAGACCTGGCCCCCCAGCCGGAGCTGTGTATCACAGCTCCCATCAGGCAGGCCCAGCAGGGAGGCTCGCACCAGAGGGCCCAGACACCAGACGCGAGTCTCAGTGAAAGGCACCCATCCAATCCAATGCTGAGTATGGTTTTCTTTTAGGTCAAGAAAGTATGTATTATCAGCAAGGAAGGAAAGAGTGTAAGAATGGTGAATAGTAAATGAACCTTCCCTAAAGCCTACCTGTACTGGAGCAGTAGGGTAGTAAAGGAACTGTCTCCAGGACAGTCTGCATTCCCACACCTCGGGTCACCAATACCCAAAGGTTGATCCTGCCAGACCCCTAACTCCCCAAAATGGGGAGGCTAACCGGTCCTCCCCAGGCCGCATGGCGCCATAAACCCAGCAAAACCTGCCCTAAAAGTGACCAATCTAAAAGAAGGCACCATCCTGAAGCCAATTCCTCAATCCACTGATATGCTATGCAGGGTAGGCAAAAAACACACCCCATTCAACAGCCGGGGAGTAAAAAATTCCTACCCAGCCCCTCAAAAAAGAGGCGACCAGCAAATGCCCACATAACAAACAGGGCGGGCGGGAGGGCCGAGCACCGCAGGAGGACTGCCTCAGGAGGGAGCGGAGGCTTCAGCAGGCATGCTGAGCCACGCCCCTGAAGATGCACCTAAAGCGCGCTGCTTCACCCGCTCTTTTTGCCGAGAGGAGCAAAATCTCCCCAGCAGCCACGCCTCAATGCGGTGGGCTGCCAGAGGCCCCGTTCTCTCAAGTGCTCTTCTGCAAGTTGGATTGAAATACAAGCATATCTTGTTTTCCCCTGCCACACCTTGCATACTATGATGGCAGTATTCCAGATACTAATAAATCTCCAGGTCTGGATTGGGTTCCAAGGGAACTTTTTAAGTTGGATAAAAATTAGTGGGCTTCAGTCTTGCCTACATTATTTACTACCCTATTGCTCCAGTACAGGAAGGTTTTAGGGAAGGTTCATTTACTATTCACCATTCTTACACTCTTTCCTTCCTTGCTGATAATACATACTTTCTTGACCTAAAAGAAAACCATACTCAGCATTTATCGATTTGCATGCTGCTTTGATTCAGTCTCTTGCTCTTGTCCTTGGAGTAAATTGAAATGTTTAAATATTCCTGATAGATTATTATTTCTCATTAAAATGTTGTACACTGATACCTTGGTAAAGGTTAGAGGTGCTGTTTCTGGAAATTATTTAAACCCTACCTTTCTGACAAAAGGTGTTCAACAAGGCTGTGTTTTAGCACTGGAGCTTTTAAATCTATATCTATATGACTTGCTTCATAGATTAACTCATAGCAAATTTCATCCACGAGACTGAACTTTTATCCCATTTCCGTTCTGTTTTATGCAGACAGTACTGTAGTTTTGTCCAGAGGGAAACTAAAGCACACACGTAATATTATGGCAGACTTCTGTAAAGAGAAACATGTTGTAATTAATTCTAAATCTATGATTTTGGTATTTAGGAGTCTGGCCTTTGTAAAAATTCCAAATTAATTTGGATTTTAAATGGTTATCTTATCAAGCAGGTACATTATTTTTGTTATTTCGGACACCATTTTTTGCCATCTAATAAATAGACTGCAATTGCAATTAAATACTTGAGAGAATTCAAATTCATCTGTCCACAGTTTAAAGGTTTTTCATTAAGTTGGTGGCCAGTATGGCTCTTGCAATGTATTGTGCTAAGATCTTGTCTCTTCTGCTCTATGGAACTCCTTTATGGGAATATGCAATTTCTGCTAGTGAAATCAGTTCAGGCTTCCCTTCTTCAGGCCCTATTGCAGGCCCCAAAATGCATCTCTAGTTCCAACTTGCTTTTGGAAGCAGGCTATAGTTTCATTTCATTGAAGGCTTGGACTGCTGCAGTTAAATTTAGATTCTTTTTGGTAGATCATGGCTGCCAACAGATGGGCAGCTTGGGCTGTTTGGGAGGTGTTCCAAATTGGGCTGGCTCAAAAAGAGCCACCCTGAAGCTTCCACACACTCCCCAGCAAGGCAGCCTGATCCCATCTGCAAGGCAACTTGGCACATTCAGACGCAGAGGTGCCTCAGAAGCCGGACTGCACTTTTTCTCCCCTGAAGAGTCAAAAGCTTATGCACTCATGTGCTCAAGCACTCTGGTTAGGTTTTACAACAACAGCAACAACAAAAGCTGGAAATGGCTTGGGGCGGCTTGGTGGTTTCACACCACCAAGGTGACTCCCTTACGCCCTTCTGCTTCCAGATGCCAAGGAGGTCACTGGTGTGCGGCTCAAATATTTGCTACCACTTCAACAGTGGTAGCTTTTTGAGCCACTCTGAGACTGCCAGAGGACGGGGTGAGTATGGGATGGGGACGGGCAGCAGATGTTTGTGTGTGGAAGGATTTTATGAGTCAATTTCAGAGGCATCTCTGATTTGGTCCAAAATGCCAGTCTGTAATCAGCCCATGATTATTTGTCAGTTTTACTATATTGGTCACAACAGCACTCCTACATGTAATCTTGGAGCATCTTAGTAGATATAAATTTAAGAAGCATTGGAGTAGCTTAATGATTGGATATCCCAAGTGTTAGGGAGTAAATGTTTCAATTGTTAAGGAAGAAGGGTCAGGAAGGATAGAATTAACCAGGATACTAAAAGTGTTTGTTCTGCACTTTATTGAAGCTTTTCAACCCCATTATTTCCTGTTCAGCAGCAATAATTTAACTTTTTTACACTCCCAATCAGTCTTTCATTTTCATCCTTTCATTTTAGACCAGGTAAATGCACTATCTGGCACAAACAGTGGGCTGTTGTGCTGGAGTCTCTCTAGCCCAGAGATCCTGTTCATGTGGAAGACTCACTAACTTATTCCTTCTTTAGTTGTGGTTTATATTTTACTCAAAGGGCTTGCTTTATAACACCTCTTGTTTTCAAATTGTTTGCATGATTCTCACTTTTTATTTCTCTTGGCTGGTAGCAATAAGGGAGTTACACTCTCTGTAGTTAAATTTATTCTTTCTGCTCTTAAAGTCAGGAGTCTGTGTAAAATCTAAAGCTGGAGATTAATTTATTCTTCTATTTTCTCATTTTTTCCCAAATATTTAACAATGTGTGACTTTTTAATTTTAATTTGCCCAAGTGTTTTGGTGCATAGATGCTTGAATTTCTAAACAGGAAATTTAGTATTGCTGATGCCAGGCCCCCTGAAATATGTATGTTTCCTATCTTATATAACACTCATAATCATACACCTTGGAAGAACTAAATTTCCATTGTTGCAGGATTTAAGATACCAGGAAGGAAGGAAGCTTCACAGTGTTTCATGTGAGAGACCCTTGTGAGTGATTATAGGAGGGATTCAGACCAATGATACTTCCACCATGGGATTGCTCTGAGGTCTGCATTCAATTTTGTGGGGGAACTGAGCTTTCTTTCTTTTTTTGGAGGGGGGGGGGAAGGAATCTGTTAGTTTGTTGCTCTCTACTTAAAAATCAAGCCAAGGGGAGTTCCCTCATCACTGCTTGCATCCATTTAAGCAGTGATGTTCAGTTATCTTCCAGTTTACCTGTTTTACAGTAACCATCATTTGTGTTCTTGTACCTTCAAACCATCTTCCTAGGATTAATATTCACCTCACTGTGATATTAGAGCCCCGTGGCACAGAGTGCTAAATCTGCAGAACTGCAGTCCTAAGCTCTGCTCACGACCTGAATTCGATCACCAGTGGAAGCTGAGTTTTCAGGAAGCCAGCTTGAGGTTGACTCAGCCTTCCATCCTTCTAAGGCCAGTAAAATGAGTACCCAGCTTGCTGGGGAGGGGGGGGGGAGCATAGATGACTGGGGATGGCAATGGCAAGCCACCCTGTAAAAAGTCTGCTGTGAAAACGTTGTGAACGCAATGTCACCCCAGATTCAGAAATGACTGGTGCTTGCACAGGAGACCTTTCCTTCCCTTTTCATTGCACTGTTGCAAATAAAAGAGAAAAAATAAATTTGAACGTATCTCTAGGAGTAGGTGTGTGCAAAAAAAAAAATGGGAAAAAATCAGATTCGGAAATATATGGGGCCAAAAAATTCAGAGTACCGTATATTTCTGAATACCAGTACTCAGAATAGTCATATATATGGTAGATGTGCGGCTACTTCTGAATATATGGCCCCATTATACCCTGTGGCCATTGAAATCAATGGCAAAATAGGGTATATTGGAAGCCGCCTGGAAGGGAGAGAGTTTGAGGGAGAGCCCCCAAACATGCAGGGGACCTACAGAGGACACTCCCCTACAAAATTCCCAAGGCCCAAAAAGATTGGGCCAGGGGGTCCCATTCCAGAGGCACCCAAAGAAGGTGCCCCTATCCCACCATTATACCCTATGGGTCATTGAAATCAATGGCAACATAGGGCATAATTAGAAGCTACTGAGGAGCAGGGGGTTTGAGGGAGAGCCCCCAAAACTGCAGGGAACCCACAGGGGACTCTCCCCTACAAAACCCCCAAGTCCCCAAAAGATTGGGCCAGGGGTCCAATTCCTGGGGCACCCAAAGCCAAACCAAACTTACACGAGAGAATCTCTATAGGACCCAAATGCACTACATCCATCTATCTACTCTATGAACCCTTCTGGCCTGGAACCAATATAAATCCAGTTGCCAACATCACTGCCACACAAAACACAATCTGGCTGCAGCAAACCCAGATGCCAGCTCTCCAGCCCTGCCCCAAACAACATAGGGAGAGCTGGCCAAGCACAACAAGCATGCTGGTTCTGGGTCTCTCACCCAGATGTCAGCTTCCCTGCCACAGAACACACAATCTATAGATGCCAGCTCTCCAGCCCTGCCCCAAACAATGCAGGGAGAGCTGACCAAGCACAACAAGCATGCTGGTTCTGGGTGTCTCACCCAGATGCCAGCTTCCCTGCCACAGAACACGTAATCTACAGATGCCAGCTCTCCAGCCCTGCCCCAAACAACGCAGAAAGAGCTGGCCAAGCACAACAAGCATGCTGGTTCTGGGTCTCTCACCCAGATGCCAGCTTCCCTGCCACAGAACACATAATCTACAGATGCGAGCTCTCCAGCCTTGCCCCAAACAACATGGGGAGAGCTGGCCTAGCACAACAAGCATGCTTGTTCTGGGTTTCTCACCCAGATGCCAGCTTCCCTGCCACAGAGCACACAATCTACAGATGTCAGCTTTCCACCCCTGCCCCAAACAACACAATTCTCAAACAAGAGAAGCGGTGGACAGATCCAAACCACAATAACAGATCCAAACAGATCACTGATAAAAGGCCAAGAAACTCAACTGTTAAAAAGTAACCTTTTCAACAATAAAAAACCTCAGGCCAAATCAATCAACCCCCCCCAAAAAAACACACCCCCCAAAAAAAAAAACAGAACCAGGAAAAGGGACAACAGGACATGATGCAAAACCAACAGCAACAGATCCAAATCACTGAAAAAAAAGCCAACAAACTCAACTGTTAAAAAAGTTACCTTTTTAACAATGAAAATTAGGCCAAAGCCTCCCCCCCCCCCAAGAATCAGAACCAGAAGAGAAAAGGAACAATAGCAGCACAACACAGCAGCAACAAGTCAAACACAAAATCCTTTTAAAATAGTAAAAAACTTGACTTTTAACAATACAGGAACTTTACCAACCCCTCCCCCCAAAAAAGCCTTCACCCTAACCCCAAGAAATCCAAGCCACCCAAATCATTAAATGTAAAAGGACACTGCACTTTTAAAAGTCCTCTCACTAAAGTAAGATATGGGCAAATTGACAATCCCCCACCCCCAGAAGAACCCCCTAACCCCAAATAAGCTACCCAGTGCTCACCCACCCAAATCTGGATAAGTAAAGGGACTCTGAGTCTTAAAAAGTCCTTTTACTAACTAAAATAAAAACAAGAACCCCAGGACTGTCTTACCTTAGATGTCTTCTCTTCTCCAGGCAGGTCAGGCAAGGCTGAGAGAGAGCAGCAGCAGCTGAGGCCAAAGGCTAGCACAGCACAATCTCTCTCACACACCAACACAGAAGCAATGAAATGGAGTCCAGCCAGGCAGACTCCTTAAAAAGGTTCTCTGGCCCTACACAGAGCAGTTTCAAAAAATACCACTGCTCTATGATTGGCCAGAGAACACTGTTTACTTGGATACCCAAGTAAACAATAGAACAACAATGTTGCTGATGGCTGGGGGATTAGTCCAGCCATCAGCTACACAACAGCCCTGCAAAGCATGCATTTGCAATTCATTTTGCAAATGCATGCTTTGGATTGGCTTCTGGGGCTCCTCTCCCCCTCCCCCTCCGTCCCTGATCCCAGGGAGGCTATGGGAGAGGTGGGAAAAGGCTTCCAAAGGTAAGAAAGGAGGCAAGCAGCTCCCCTGAGGCTGCAGAAGCTCCTTTCCCACATTTTCCATGGAGTTCCGTATACTTCCTAATATCGATTCGGAATTATACGGGGAGCCATACACAGCTCCTGTATAATGGCTTCCAGTTGGATTCGGAGGTATACGGCACCGTATACTTCCGAATCAGGGGTGATTCGGGGGTTTCTTCGGTTCGGCCAAACCGAATGCACACCCCTATCTAGGAGGTATAAATATTGTTCCCATCCAGTACTAGTCTTAATAAAACACACAAAACAGCAACAGTAAATAATATGGACTGCAATTAAATGTTAGATCAGCTAATCTCTCCTTTCAACTTTTCATAGTTTCTGTTTACCTCATTGCTTTATAATGACCCCTGCGTCAAAGTTCATGAAATCTTATTTAAGTGTTTAATTTGTTATCTCATAAGATCTCTGTCACAGCATAGTAGGGAGGGAAGTTATTGATTAGAATTTAAAAGGCCATGCTAGTTTTTTCAATGAACTGATTAAAAGATTTTATTTAAATAACATCTTGGATAAAGAGAAAATTCAAAGCAGCTAATATTTATATCTAATTTATTTTGTCTATCATTTAATGCATTCTTAAAAAATAGTTTGGGTCAGTGGGCAAGATCCAGAGAAATAACATACAGATGAACAACAGTGCAGGCTTTGGAGCGTTTGCGTTTCTGATAAAATCACTTCCGTTTCAAATACTACAGCAGGTTTTGAATTCAATGACTTTTCTGTAGCCTTGAAGCAATTGAACTGACAGGAGAGGAAAAATTCTCAAGCAGATGCATTGATAGCCCGTGCACTGATCACAGTTACTATCAGAGTTTCATTTACAATTACTAAGCTTGAATCTAGTGGTTTCAAAATGTGCATTGAACAAATGATTGCCTAAAATATAACCTGTCTCAGAAACTTCAAGTAACCTTTTATGCTGCCATTCAATTTGCTACCTCAATGTATAATTATTGCTGACAATTATCTCAATAGTTATCCATCATTTATCTTGAATTATATATGACTAAAAACAGCTGTATTTTCTCTTTGGAGCAGTTATTATTGATAGACAACTTGGTACACAAAACTTTAAGTAATCATATCTATCTGTCTGTCCATCTAATGCTGCCTTTTCCTATAGTAGCTCAGACTGGCTTGCATAATTATGTCCTTCTCTTTTATCTTCACAACAACTTGAAGATACAAATTAGGCTAAGAGAAGGTTCCTGGCCAGAAATTCCCAATAATCTTTATGGCAAAGTGGGAAGTTAAGCCTTGATCATTCCAACCCTAGTGTAACAGTCTACAGGGCATTGACATCCATTTCAGCATATCTCAAACAACTCACATACAGCAATACAACATCTTACTTGAGCATGGACCAGAGCCTGCAATAAACCCAAGTGACACCTTTGCTGCCACATACATCAAGAGAACATAGGACCTAACAATATCACAGGACCTAACATCAACTACACCATCTCAGGTTCATTCACTTGTTCATCTTCCAACATTATATATGCCATTAAATGCCAACAATGCCTTTCAGTTCTCTACATAGGGCAAACAAGAAAGACACTATGACAAAAGATAAATGGACACAAATATGACATCAGGAATCACAAAACTGAGAAACCCATAGGAGAACATTTTAACCTTCCGGAACATTCAGTGGGTGACCTCAGAGTTGCTGTTTGCTGCAAAAGAACTTCAAGAACAGAACGGAGATGGAAATTGCTGAATTAAAAATTATTATGAAACTTGGATTTAACACCTCCCCAGGACTGAACAGGGATATCACTATTTCTAATACATATTTTGTTATCCATGCCTTGTGATTTTATTTACTTCAGTTATACCCAATTGTTTTCTCCCCAATGGAAACGCGATTGTTTTCCATTGTTTTCTCCCCAGTGGAAAGTGCCTTACAACATTCTCTCCTTGTCTATTTTATCCTCTTGACATTGACAGCTCTACAAAATAGGCTAGGCTAAGAATGTGTAACTGATTTGGTGCCACCAACCAAGCTTCCATAGCAGAGTGGGGATGTGAAACTGGGTCTCTCAGCTTCTGAGCAATGCTTTAACCACATTGACTCTGATGTTCTAGAATATTGCACACCTTTGACTCAAAGTTCTAACAAAATTGTTACATAAGTTGTATCAGGAGCCCTATCCCACAACTCTAATCCAGAAATCTGGACCATAGCTATGCATAACAGCTTTCACAACAACTTTTCCCCGTGCATATTTAAAATTTGTCTGTGTTGTAAACATTTATATTTTGGGAAGTACAGGCTAAAATTCTCTACATGAATGCCTTACCGGTGAGATTTAATCCTACTTGTGAAATCAATCATGGAATCGGTGGTAAGAAGGCAGTAGATCCTTACCTGGTCACAGCTTGATGAGAGTGATATGAGAGGTCAACCTTGACTAATCTTTTGGAAGTTCTTATAGGGTATTACAGTCATGACAGATCTGTGAAATTCTGTAGAATTAATGTACTTACATTTTCAATATAGCATTTGACAAGATGCCGCATCAGAGATGAATGTTCAAGGTAAAAGGAGCCATACAGTAGAGGATTGCACAATAAATAAGTAATTTAAGAGCTGAGTGAAAAATGGAAACAACAGATTGGAAATGTTGATAACTTGAAAAGTGATCCTTGTGGAATGCATCCAAGGTCAGGTCCTGAGTCTGCGACTTTTACTATAGGGCACAAAATCATGTGGTAAGTGACAATTTCTCCTCCAGATATGAATAGGCAATATAAAGGGTGCAAAAATGAGGGATATTAATTTGAATAGGGGAGGGACGGTGGCTCAGTGGTAGAGCATCTGCTTGGTAAGCAGAAGGTCCCAG
This sequence comes from Heteronotia binoei, assembly GCF_032191835.1. Lineage (NCBI taxonomy): Eukaryota > Metazoa > Chordata > Lepidosauria > Squamata > Gekkonidae > Heteronotia > Heteronotia binoei. The sequence continues at coordinate 71,707,553 of NC_083231.1, forward strand.
GTTCAATCCCTGGCATCTCCAAAAAAGGGTCCAGGCAAAAAGGTGTGAAAAACCTTAGCTTGAGACCCTGGAGAGCTGGTGCCAGTCTGAGTAGACAATACTGACTTTGATGGACCCAGGGTCTGATTCAGTATAAGGCAGCTTCATATGTTCATATGAATAGAAAACGGAATGCATAATTCTATTCAGATAAAAGAGCATAACATATATGTATAATAGACTTTTGTTATTTATTTCACTAATTGTGACAATGGGGATTGGATTTATACCCCACTCTTCATTTGGAGTCTCAGAGTAGCTTACAATCTTCTTTCCCTTCCCCTCTCCAGCATAGGCCTATGAGGTAGGTGGGGCTAAGATAACTTTTTCAAGAACTGGTCTTAAAAGAACAGTTCTGAGAGAACTTGTGACTGACTCAAGGTCAGTCCAGCAGCTGCATATGGGGGAGTGGGGAATCAAACCCAGTTCTTCCAGATTAGAATCCAAACTCCTAACCACTACTCCAATCTGGATCTCTAGAATCACATACATTTGTGAGGTATTCCAGCTATGAATGATATGGTGTGGGACTCTGCCTTCTTCTCTCCTCCCAATTCCTGCTTTGCTGTGCCATTTTTCTGTTGCAGCCTGCTGTCCTCTGCTTGACCACTGTGCTCCAAACTTTTTTTACCATCTAAGCAAATCTTCCTCAAGGTCCTCCTGCTGCTGCCTGCGTGCCCAAATGTCTTACCCTCCTTGTGCAACCAAATGCCTTTGCTTTGTCAGTCTGCCACTTCTCCACACTACTGTTCTTCAAGCTAGGTGCTGCAGTGTTGTCTGTGTTACTGTTTGGGATATTTCCTATCAATTTTCCCATTGATTTAATGTTAAACATTGTCTCAGAGTGGCATCTGCAACATTAACAGCAATGGATAGGTTTGCTGAAATGAGGTGCAGGGCAGCATTGGCCAGGACAGGAAATGTTGCTCACCTCACTACATCTCACCTTGTGCTGTGTTTTCTAATCCTTTGGAGTGACTGGTAGAGTTGTGGAATGCTGTGTGTCCCCCAGGGACTTCTGCACTGTCAGACTGGGCACTTCACCTTGGAGGTGGAGATTTGCTATTTTATAATCATGAATGGGGCAAGAGTATCAGATGGTCTTATGATCATTGGGATTCCCAGCTGTGACCTAATCAAGCCTTGGTGTGTTCTTGGGAACACAGGGCTCTAGCCCAGGCGGCTTGTGCAGTACAGCAAAGTAACATGTTGAAGTCTAGTGGGTATAGGGCTACCAGCACATTGTTTGGTATTCATCCCTTGCACTCATAGTAGCCTCTGCAGCTTCAAGTTTAGACTTATTTAACTAAACAACTTATTTAGAGGTAGGTGGTATACTTAAAGCTATATCATTACCCAAACCCAAACAAATGAAAACTAGTTGAACCCATTTACTATAGTCTCATGTCTCATGGAGTGAGGCAGGACAATACAGTCCCCAAATTCAAAACAAAATTAAGATGAGGAAAGGTGTTATCATTCAGTGTTGCATAGGAAGAACATTGAGGAAAGCCACAAAAATCAAAACTAGTGGAAAAGCTATTTGAATACAACATATATAAGCCATTGCTAATGGCAATAAGATATAGTGTAGTTGCTTTTCTAGAACATCCCTTAGTGGCTTGATTCTCTTTGGCATTTATTTTGACATTTAATCTCGATCCTTTTCTAAAAAAGAGACCATATCTGTTTGATGCAAAATAAAAACATATATTTCCTTAAGGGATTTTGTCACCATTTTGCTTCTGATTTTTGTGACATCCTTTTTTTTTTTTTCAAGTATGCCATTATTTTTATAGGCACAAATTAGCATAGCGTTTTTAGAAATCAAAAGTTCAAGAATCTCCCTGTGGATATGCAGTATAAAGGACAAAGCAGCAGAAGGGTTTTAAAAACATTCTGGAAGAGAACAGTTCTAAAGTATTACTGGGCTTGTTAATGCACTTTAGTGAAGTGAAAATGTGATGTAAAAATTACTTTGGAGATGTTAGCATTTCAGGCCAAAGGATCAGAAATAAGCTATTCCAAATGTTTGACTTTGTAAGAAATTCAGGAAGAAACTGCCATTATCCTGAAAACTGAGCACACATTGACATCTGTCCTCAATGCAGTTACAATTGTTTAGATAGTCTAAAATCCTTTGCCTGAGATGTATAAGAGATGTTAGATTGATTAAGTGCAGGGTGGGCTGCAACATGAACAGATCATCCTCACCACCGTTATGTAAGAAAATAAGAGCCATTCTGGATCAGACCAATGGTCCATCTAGTCTAGTATCCTGTCTCACACAATGGCCAATGAGTTCCTCTGGGCAGCCAACAACAGGGCATAGAGGCCGAGACCTTTCCCTGATGTTGCCTCCTGGCTCTGGGATTCAGAGGCTTAGTGCCTCTTAATGTGGAGGTTCTCCTCAGTCACCATGGCTAGTAACCATAGATAAACTTGTCCTTATCAAGAACCACAGCTGTTGTTAATAAACACTGTTAACATTCAAAACAGACATCCAGGCCCAAGGAATATATCCAATGCCCTATGAGACCTGCTAAAAGGAAGGGAGAAAATCAAATAAAATAACTTGGGAAAAACTTAAAACAATATCTACGTAGGTTCTTGTGGTCAAGCGTATTATCAGGTCCCAGGTCTACAGAATAAAGAAACAAAACTTATAGGAAAATATATACAATTTATTTACAGAAAAGGGAACATAAAAAGGAATATAAAAACCAAATTAAATAAACACACTGTACACAGGAACACAAAACAAAACCTCAGGCAATTAGCCAACTTTCCTCCACACTGCAGCCTACTTTACTTAGTTACCTATGCTTACTCACTGATGCTCTCATGTCAGGCCCACAACACCAGGAGATGTCTCAAAGTCCCGTCTTCCTTGATCCTGTTGTTCTGTTGTGATGATGATGTCTGTTGTTGGTGGGCACCTAGCCTGATATACTCTGACTGATCAATTGGCCACCCAATCACTGATGTGATCTAATTAGGGAGCTGTCATCTGGCCTTGGATTTAGATGTTGAACTGTCAAGGCTAAATCAAAATTATCTACCTGTCACTTTGGTCTGACTCTACAGGTGTGACAGGTTACTTTTAACGTTAATTAGGTAAGTGCCTGTTATCTCAGCTGTACACTGGTGCAAATTCTGGTATACTTGCATACAAAGACAATGAAAAACACAAACATTTAGATGCATTATAGTTTCTTGACAATCCTCCATTAATGTATCAAATGCCGTGTTAAAGCTGTTTATTCCTATGACTCACTACATCTTCCAATAGCAAATTTTGTATTTTAATTACTTTCTGTGTAAAGTAGTATTCTTTTTGTCTGTTTTGAACCTACTGTATATTTAGCTCCCACCATATTTAACTTAGAGGCCAGAATCACTATTAAAATCTTACAGTCATAGCTAAGCAAACCAATTTATTTATACGAGGTGGTAAGCAGTAGGTCTTTTTCCAGGTTCACAATAATATTGCTTTCAAGCCTTGATTGTGAAAAATTCTTTGATAGATGAATTTCATTGCAAGTTCTTAACAATGGGAGGCTAATTATATGAGACATTATAACAACATCCCAGTGTTAGCTCATCTAATCCAGAAAATTTGTTCTTTTTAAAAAGTACTTAATAGCCTCATGGACTTCCTAAAGAGTAACTGGAAACCTCTAAACTGTTTTAACAACTTGAGATAATTTGAGTAGCTTTAATTTGCTTTAAAAATAAGCTTCTCTCTTTGTAGGTTTTATGTTTGGTAAAGGATAGGATAGAATGGAGATTTCCGGGTTTTGGCACCTCGTTATCGCTGGCAGTCCATGGAGCTTGTCTCCAGCAGCCCCCCTCAAATCGGGCAGTAGGATGGGTGCTACAGTTGTGTTACCCCTAGGGGGGGCAGGTAAGGGTACCCTGACAGCAGAGAGCTTGATAGGAGCTTGGGAAGCGAGCAGCAGCCGGTCCCTGAACCTCCTGTTGCTCTAATGCTCCACTGCAATGATTGCCATCAAGAGGTGAACACCTGCTCGCTTTTCTCTCTTAGCGATCCTTCATTGCATCTTTTTTTTGCTACAACTAACGGAATAGCACCTGGCAAGTAAGTTTATTTAGCAATGTTACCTGTCAGCAAAATTCTCACTATAAAACCAAACTTGCTTGTTCACAAGGAGGGGGGGGGGAGGATAAAGATCCCCCCTCCCCAAGAGTGGCTACTAAAAGGAAAAAAAGAACAAACTGATAATAATTGTCACGGTGCTAAGTAATATGATCTGGATTGAATAAATATATTTGGATGAATTTGGTTTAAAATTAAATAAGCATTAATTGGACTATTAATTAGTCCAATTAATTAATGCTTCAACTCATTCTTCAACTCAAACAAAGGCTGATTGTGACTGTAAATTAGAAAAGTTCATAGGATGATTTATCGGGACTGAAGTGATTATAATTGGAATGGAATGTAAGAGCACGGGACATGACTTGGAGCCAAAGCTGTTGGTGGATACGATCCCGCTGAAGGAAAGGGTATAGAGAAGCCCTCATCCTGAACTCCTGGTCATATTGAAGTCAGGCGGGCTCATTAAACATCGGATACTCCTTATAAATAATATCCATATACTGTATAAGTGAAGCACCCCTCCCAGATATTGTTTTTTCTTGATCTGTGGGATAATTTAAAAATCCCTATAATTTGTAAGGAATTAATTATGATAATGTTAACAGCAGCTAAAAATCATTGCTTTAAATTGGAAAGGAAAGGCTTCTCTGACATTAGAACAGTGGCACCAAAAGTTATGGAAATATTTTATTCTAGATGAGGTCATGGATCAAACAATGTTATGAATTGGACAGACCTAGCAGAGAACTGGTATCTGTTATTGAACAAACAATGGAATGGATCAACAAATAAGAATATGGTTTTAAGAAAAGAACAGTATTCTCTTTTATGTTTTCATGGGGAAATAAAATTACTGCTAATCCAGTTTTAGTATCCATGCCCAAAGGCTCTCTATATCCACTATTATGAGCAGCAGATTTGCCATTAAATTATTAAAAAAAAAATGAGCAAAGTGTAAGTGTTAACATGACACATAAAACTATGTAAAAATTACATATTAGGATCCTACCTTTCAGCAAGCTACACACAGCATGGCAGCATAGATCACAGACCCTAATCCATTAATGAAAGTAATTTGTAAACTATTGTGTAGAAAATTCTTCTTGAGTAATTCAGTTTTGTGTAGTTTGTGGAAAGCAAGGTGAGAGGGCAGACGTGACCTATTATGGCAGGTCATTCCATAAACTGGGAACAACGAAGAAAGCTCATGTACTGGAAATTGTTGATTTTGCCTATTTGCAGATTAGACAGTGCAATCCTGGACAAAGTTATAACATACTAAGCTATTTTTGTACACATAAATACTTAAAAGCCATTCAGCATTCCTGCACAATAAAAAAGAACCTTTAGAATCTATTAACAAAAAAGCAAAATATTGACACTATTGACAGCAGTACAAATATAAAAATAAGAAATATTTGCTTATCTTTAGTTAAGTTTTAGAACTATATAATAATGATTATATCTTGTGAAACTGCTGCATATATATTAACTGTTAGTATATTTACATTGCTTTTCCTGTTAATTACCCTTTTTTATGCTAGTTTACTCACTGGAAGTGCAACAATTTCCACTGGGCTTGGAGGGTGATCACTTAATTTACTGTAAAAGACTTTAAAGACTTCCCTTTGGGGTATAGTGCTTGCAGGTTATCACTGTGTCATCCAAGAAGATGTTAAATTTCCATTATGTCATATAAATCCTGTTAACTCATTGACTCTTTTTTGTGCCTAGAAGGCTGGTACTCTTTCCCCTTTACCGAACCCCCTTCTCTCTGGAGCACCAGTACTCTTCTTGAGTTTTTGACTGACTTTTAAGGTCTCTATAGATAGTTTCTAATTACAGCAAACCAGGAAATTTTGTACTATTCAAATAAATCCCTCAGTTTGTCTGGGTAGGAAATCTACTTCTGTCTCTAGAAGATCTATCCCCTTTCCTTTAGCCTGAATGGGAATCTTCTCTAATACCCAAACTTCTTTGCCAAACTCTGCCTCAGTTCTCTGCCTTTTTTCAAAGTGCTCTCAGACTGTGTTCAGTTAAGGCTGAAATCTAACTTTATCAGCACTAAATTTGTCAGGGCTAGTCTCAGACAATTCGGCCCCCACCCAGCCGAGCGACCAATCGGCCGCGTTAGGCTGGGGGCCGTCCATTGCCTCCCCGTAAGGAGGAGACAGTGGACTCTTCTGTTTCTAGGCGTGGGCGTGGGTGGCCTTATAAGGCCGGCCCCACCCCCTGTTGCGCAGTTGGAACAGCGCTCTTGGCCTGAACAGCCGCACATCAGCTGTGCGGTTGGTGGGCCCGGAGCGCGTGTAGGTGTGTTTTTTACACGCTAGGAAGCAGCGTGTGCCTGGGCAGTGGCGCGAGGAGCCGTGGCCCAGCTGATTCCCCCCCCCTTCACGGGGGTTTGCTTGGAGAAGCGGCACACGGGCGCGCAAAAAGTTTTGCCGGACCAGAGGGCTCCGGTCAGGCTGCGGATCTGGGGTAGGACCTCTGCTTGGTGGGCAGGGGCCTTCAAGGCTTTGGCCGTGCCCACCGGGGCAGTGGCTGGAGGAGCCACGGCCCAGCTGATTCCCCCCCCTCGCGGAGGCCAGCTTCGGCTGAGTAGCAGGGGAAGAGTTGCGCAGCCGAGGCGCGTCGGAAAGGTTTGCGGCTGCTGGTTCGGAAGCTCCCGGACAGGCTGTTGCTCGGCAGTGAGCCCTTGGCTGGGCATGCAGGGGGCCCCAGGTTTTGTCCCGTGTAGCTCCAGTTAAGGTGACTTTGGGCCGGGGACGCAGGGAGTTGCTGCCAGTATAAAAGTGGAGCCTTTAATTTATCCCCCCTCCCTTTTCAACTCACATTAGGCTTTACCAGAAGGCCAATGGTGAGTCCGGGTATGGACTATGATCCATGTTTTTTTCTGGATGGTCCGGGCTGGCCTGGTTTCACCAGGTTTTGGCAGTGAGCAGGGAGGTCCCTGTTGGTTGTTTGGATGGGAGAACACCAAGGAAGTTCACAGCCGCTATGCTGCGGCAGGAGTGGCAGACCACATTTATATTAAGGATGAAAGGGTTTGGTTTTAGTTTTGTTTTTTGTTTTTTTTTGGGGGGGGTAGGCATAATTTGTCAGAGACCTCTCCCCCCCATTTGCACCTTACTTATTGTGCTCGCTTAACATTTAGCAGGGGGCTTGTGCCATTTTTCCTGTAGTTTAGCATTACCTGGGGCCGGGGATAGGACACAGGGCCGCCCATGTGGGCAGTGGCCCATCCACATATTCACCAAGGTCCAGTAGTAGAGCATCTGCATGGTAAGCTGAGGGTCTGCCCTGCCTGGATGGTCCGGGAGGGCTTAGTCTGTTGGATTTTAGAAGGTGAGTTGGTGGTCTCGGGCACCTCCTTTGAACACCAGGGTCGGGAGGGCGGCGGCAGGTTTTTTATTCTGCTGCCGCACTGTATATCGTCAAGGCCTCCTATAGGGGTTAGTTCCCAGGGGTTGCCAGAACTTCAAGATGCATAAACACTTTTATCTTTAAACCCCTTGGCTTATTAAAAAAAAAAGGGGGGGGTCCATTGCAAATAGGTGTGGAATACATCAGCCTGAGACCCGGAGGTCTACTGCCAGTCTGGGTAGACATTACTGATTTTGATGGACCAAGGGTCTGATTCGGTATATGGCAGCTTCATAGGTCAGAGGTTTAGGGCCTTTAGTGAGGACATCGACTCAATTTAGCGGTTCGCCTTTTTTCTTGACACCCGAGTTCAGGGTTTTGTCAGGCGTAGCATGTGGGTCGCCGGGCCTTTGGCGGTTGGGAGTGCCCCCGTGGGGGTTGGCAAATAACCGCCCCCCTGGTAGCCTGCCTGGGCTGTGTAACAGCACGGGAGTCAGTGGATTCCTCCTCTCTCCCCCCCTGTCTCTTATAGTGCAGTGGCTTTTCATGCGCTACCCTTTGGGGAGCTGTCTATGCTGCTGGGTGATCATCTTATAATGGCTAGGGAGAAGAATTTAAAAGGAAAATACGTAAAAGTTTTTAGCCTTTATTTATTTATTTATTTATTTATTTATTTATTTATTTATTTATTATTAATTTCATTTATATCCCGCCCTCCCCCACCTCGGCAGGCTCAGGGCGGCTAACAACATTCCATAAAAACATACAGTAATAAATAAAACCCTAGATTTACAATATAGAACAATAAGACATTAAAACATTAAATTAAAACCAATCCAATAAATACAGTTGTACTGCGGTATAGATCTTTAGACCACATTGGCGGATCCTTGATTACCGTTTTTCTTAGCAGTCCGAATATGCTAATTTAAAAAGAGTGGTCTTGCAGGCCCTGCGGAACTGTTCAAGGTTCCGCAGGACCCGCACCTCCTCGGGGAGTCGGTTCCATAGGGTAGGGGCCGCGATCGAAAAGGCCCGTGCTCTGGTACTCTGATATTTAATTTCCTTCAGCCCAGGGATAGTCATTAGGTTTTTCCCCGTTGACCTCAGTGCTCTCTGGGGTTCATATGGGGAAAGACGGTCCCTCAGGTAGACAGGTCCTTGGCCATATAAGACTTTAAAGGTAACGACCAACACTTTGTACTGGACCCGGTATATAATCGGCAGCCAGTGCAGTTCACGTAGCCCCGGCCGTATATGTTCCCATTTCGTGAGTCCCAACAACAGCCTGGCCGCCGCGTTCTGCACTAGCTGCAATCTCCGGGTCCGGCACAGAGGTACCCCCAAGTAGAGGGCATTACAGTAGTCTAGTCTTGAGGTGACCGTTGCGTGGATCACTGTTGCGAGGCTCTGGCGCTCAAGGAAAGGGGCCAACTGCCTTGCCCGCTTCAGATGGAAGAATGCTGACTTGGCAGTGGCTGCTATCTGGGCCTCCATCGATAGTGAAGGCTCCAGTAAAACACCCAGACTCTTTACCTGGTGCGCTGCTTTGAATGGCGCACCATCGAAGGCCGGGAGAGCTATTTCCCTTCCCAGAGCGCCGTGACCCACGCATAGGACCTCTGTCTTTGCTGGGTTCAACTTCAGCCCATTCAGCCTGAGCCATGTCGCAACAGCCTGTAATGCCCGGTCGAGATTCCCTGGAGCGGGGTCGGGCCATCCATCCATTAGTAGATAGAGCTGGGTGTCATCTGCATATTGATGGCAACCCAGCCCAAACCGCCGGGCAATCTGGGCAAGGGGGTGCATATTAAACAACATTGGGGAGAGAACTGCTCCCTGGGGCACCCCACAATCCAGTGTGCGCCTCCGGGACCGTTCGCTCCCGATAGCCACCCTCTGTCCCCGACCTAGGAGAAAGGAGGAAAGCCATTGCAAGGCCGACCCCTCAACCCCAATGTCGGCGAGGCGGCGCGTCAGTAGCCGATGGTCGACTGTATCAAATGCAGCTGACAGATCTAACAGCATAGATACCGCAACGCCGCCCCGATCCAGTTGCCGTTGGAGGTCATCCACTAAGGCGACCAGCACGTCTCCGTCCCATGGCCCGGCCGGAAGCCAGACTGACATGGGTCTAGGGCAGAAGCGTCATCCAGAAACCCCTGTAGCTGCAACGCCACGGCCCTCTCAATAATTTTACCTAAAAATGGTAAATTGGACACCGGCCGGTAGTTCACCAATTCGGCCGGGTCTGCTGTAGCTTTTTTCAGGAGAGGGCGGACCAAAGCCTCTTTCAGAGGTGTTGGAAAATGCCCCTCTAAAAGGGATCTATTTATGATGTCCCGTAAAGGACATCTAAGTTCCCCTTGGCAAGATTTAATCACCCAAGAGGGGCAAGGGTCCAGATCACATGTTGTCGGGCGAGCAGCAGAGAGGATTCTGTCGACTTCCTCCAGGCTGAGTGGGTCGAAGTGGTCCAGCACTAAACCTGAAGACAGGCACAGAGCCTCAATTTCACTCACTGTATCCAATGTGGTAGGCAGATCTTGGCGGAGCAGCGAGATTTTATCTGCAAAATATTTCGCAAATGCCTCACAGCCAATTTCTAATTCTCTAACATTTGGTTTGCCTTGTGGCAACGTTGTAAGATCCCCAATTATTCTAAATAATTGTGCTGGGCGCGAATTTGCAGATGCAATCTTGGTTGCAAAGTAATCTTCCTTTGCAGCCTTGACTGCCATCTCATAAGACTTCATAAACGTTCTATAGGATGTTCTCATTGCTTCGTCCCGAGTATGCCTCCACTGCCTCTCTAGTCGTCTGAGCCCTTGTTTCAGCTGGCGCAACTCCAAGGTATACCATGGAGCCAGCTTCGTACGAGGGCGCAGAGAGCGCCGGGGTGCAATTTCGTTGATAGCCCTGGACAACTGGCCCTGCCAGATTTCCACCAGGTCATCGAGGGAATTGCCAGTGGGCCAGGGATCCCTCAGGGCCGTTTGGAACCATTCCGGGTCCATCAGGCTCCGAGGGCGAGCCAAAATAGGCTCTCCGCCCATACAGGGTTGGAGCGGCGTCCCCACACGGGCCTTAAGGGCTAGGTGATCCGACCATGGTACCGCTTCTACGGCGATATCGTTCACCAAAATCCCGGCTGCAAAGATCAGGTCTAATGTGTGCCCGGCCTGATGCGTGGGAGTCGTGACAAATTGAAAGAGTCCCAGTGTCGCCATGGACGACACTAGGTCCATCGCCTGAGTGGAGGCCGTGTCGTCGGCATGGACGTTGAAGTCACCCAGGACCATAAGCCTCGGGTACTCAAACGCCCAGCCCGCCATTGCCTCCAATAGTGATGGTAAGGCGTTAGCCGGTGCGTTGGGCAGACGGTACACCAGCCAAACTGCCAACCCCTCTCCAACATCCCACGCCAGACTGGTGCATTCAATCCCATCAATCTTTGGATCTGGGAGAGCCCGAAAGGAGTAATCCTCCCGTATGAGTAATGCTACCCCTCCCCCCCGCCCACTCATCCGTGATTGGTGAAAGACCGAGTATCCCGGAGGGGACATCTGGGAGAGAGCTACTGTCTCCCCATCCCTCACCCAGGTCTCGGTCACGCAAGCCAGGTCCATGTTCTGCCGTAGCAGAAACTCCCTAAGGGTTGCGGTCTTATTATTTATGGACCTGGCGTTACATAACACCAATGACAGAGGCGAGCATTTCCTCTTGGTCCCACTACCTGCTACCATTGGGATGGGAAGTAGACTGGAAGGTGGCCGAGCACCATTTTGTCTCTGTCTCCTTCCCTTATATTTTTGTCTATTCCCACCGTCATTTCTTCCCCTCCCCAGGAGCACTGGGATCCCCTGGCCGAACATCTGCACCAACCCAAGATAAACCCAAGATAAACCCAAATTTTTCAATTTTACACAGAAAATTGAAAAAGAAGTCCAAGGGGAGCGGGATGAGAAGGACAAAAAAAGTTGAAGCAGAAAAAGGTCATGGTTGAAATGGCTATCAGGATTCGTTATTTATACAGGGGTTATTGACAGGGCCCAGCTGTGGACGGTTGCCCCCTACCCTGCCTCATTATTGTGATTTTCTCGTGCATATAGCGATTTTGTGGGGGGCGCGGCTGTAGTATAATTAGCAATTCCTTATGCAAGTGGCTTTTAATCCTGGTCTCTCGCTGGATCGGATTGGTCAGAAACTTTTGTTGCTCATTTGGTTTTGGAGATAGCCATTGTTCCGCACGGTTGCAGGGCAGTTTGTTCAGCCAAGGGCTTGTGGGGAGTTTACCTCCCTAGGTGGGTGTGGCAGAATGGCTGCTGGTGCAGGTTTTAATGTTCATTGTGTGGTGTCCCCCAGGGCTTTATTGCCGGTTATAGATCCAGGCCATAAAAGGCTGACAAGCGGCCTGGAGGGTGGGCCCAGCCGGCTTCATGAAAAAGGGGCCTAGCCCCATTCAAACGAGGGTTCTTAGAGTGTGGTTGCTGGTTACCCGCGGGCAGATGAGAGCGGTTATTTGGGGTCGAGTTTTACGCAGCCCCTCCGGCGACCATTTGCGGGGGTCGCCTTTGGGTGTTGTCCCCTAGAAGGCCGTGGGGGAGTTTTGTTTTATCCATCATTATCCTACCTCAGGGGGCGGTCGGTCAGCGATACCATCCTGGTTGAGTTGTGTCTTGGGTAATGCTCACGATGGTTAACAGTGTTTAGCGGCTGGCAGCAGTCGGGTGTTCCTTAGCCAAGGAGATGATAGAGGGCCTGGCTACAGTTTGACCATTGTGGGGGACAGAGCTGGTATACGGTGTGCCAGCAATCTCGGTTGACGGTAGACCAGTTTGAGAATTTGTGGGAATGTGTGACGGCGGTGCGGGTTAAGCGTGGGGTCACCTTCCTCGAGTTATAGCAGCTTGTGGGACCCTGAACTTTGCAAGCAAAGTGGTTGCCCCGGGGCGGGCCTCTTTTCTTGGCAATTTTGTGATGGCATGGCGGCCCTGCGTTTACCATATCATTATACCCGTGTGACCGGGGGTATGTGTAGCTACCTTAACACATGGGAGACTTTTTTGAGGGATTTTAATGACATTTCCTCTGGGAGAGGTGTTATGCAGTGGGTGGCTGAGTGCAAATTGATGCTGCCGATCCCACTCGCTTTGGTGTAGGTTCAGGGCATTGGTGTGCTGAACGTTGGCCAAGGGAGTGGTTGGGTCCGAGTTATGCTGTAGTTGACTTTTTGGCAGTCCTTTTCCATAGTGGTAACTATATTTTAGGGGGTCACTCCCTGCCCAATCATAAGGTGCAATTTCGGGTGTGACAACATGGCGGCTGTTCATGTTGTTAACAGTCTTCCCTTTAAGTCCACACCTGTCATTAGGTGGGCCAGGGCTGCTCTGTTTTTAGGTTAATGTTTGTTTTGACAAAGCACACGGTGGTCATTAGTAATGGCATGGTGGACGCCCTGTCTCGCCAACAGATGCGGCGCTTTCGCTGCTAACTCCAGATTTTTTCCCGTGTGCATGAAGTTAGATTGGCGATTCGCCGTGCCATAGCAAAGGCTTCGGCAGCTCACCTGCTGCAGTTTTGAGTTGGCAGAAGTGGCGGGGGGCCTTTCGGCAAAATCCATCACGGGCCAGCTTATGGCAGCGGCCTTCATCCGATGGCCTGTGCTATTCAGAGGTGACTAAAGACCTCTGTGTTGGGAGATTTTGGAAGGTGGTTTCGGTAGGTAGGCCGACCGGCGGATCAGCACCAGGGATTTCCCCCCATCTTTCCTCTGTGGGCTACATGCCACCTGTGCCCTGGTTTGTGCCTCTGTGTTTAATTGGCACTATTTCATGCAGCCCCCACCTGACGGGTTTCGCTGGTGTCCGAGCTTCTTGCTTGGACACTCCTGGCTGGGGATGTCAAGCTCTTGGAGGGCCAGGTTTCTTTGCTGGTTTGTCGATATAAGACAAATCAGTGGTTCCGGCTCTGCACGGTCACATTAGGACCTGGTGCAGAAGAGGAGTCGTGTCCGGTGACGGCCCTCGAACATTATGTTGAGTCGAGAGGGTGGGTATGGGGTCCACGTTTTGTCATAATGACTCCACCCCTTTGACTAAATTTCAGTTTGGGGAGGGACTGTGGCTCAGTGGTAGAGCATCTGCTTGGGAAGCAGAAGGTCCCAGGTTCAGTCCCCGGCATCTCCAACTAAAAAGGGTCCGGGCAAGTAGGTGTGAAAAGCCTCAGCTTGAGACCCTGGAGAGCCACTGCCAGTCTGGGTGGACAGTGCCGACTTCGAGGGACCGAGGGTCTGGTTCGGTGTAGGGCAGCTTCATATGTTCATATGGTGGCATCTTGCCTATAGAATGCCCCCCTTTAAAAAAAAAAAAGGCCCACCATGAGTTGGGCCTTGGCAAGAATTGGGCCTGAGTGGCGTGAAATTCAGTGCTCATTCATTGGATCGGGGCTGCCTCAGTGGCTGCGGCTATGGTTACGAGGCTGATGCCATTCGTCGGGTGGGACGGCAGAGATTTGGTGATTATCAGAGTTACATATGGCATTTCGCTCGTTGGGTGCCATGGCTGGTGTAAAAGAAAAAAAAAGAGGAGGGTCCTCATTTTTGGCCACAGTATTCACTTGGGCTGCATACTATGCTTGTAGGGCACCGGCGGTTCTCAGTAAGGCCTGTGTGAACGGGCTGTCATGGAGTCGCAGGGCTGGCAGGGCATGAGGGGGTCGGGGCTCTGCCACTTCTTTTCAAAAAGCGCCCCCCCCCCAGCAACATTTGTGGTGATTCATCCGGGGGAGAACGATTTGGGCTTACTCACGGGTAAGGCCCCTTTCGTGTCAGGCCCGAGATGGTATCACCATGATTGGTAATATGTGCCCGGGTCCTCAGCCTGTAGTATGACATGCTGCCACGCCGGTAGAGCGGGCAGCTTGGGACCCAGCAGGTTCGAGCGGGCCCGGAAGAAGGCTAACTGGCCTTGTGGGATAGCCCCGAAGGAGGGTTGGGTTTTTTATGTGCTACATTCATGCATAAAGGCCAGTTGCGAGCATTTGCACCGGCTGGATGGGGCCACGTTTTGTTAAAGGGCACAAGGCCTTGTGGCCGACTTATGGCAAGGGCTAGAACATGTTCCTGGTTAGGTGGGGGACAGTTGCCTAAGCTGAGGCTTGGCTCTGTCAGTGGCTGTTTATTGTTGGGAACATGTTAGGCTGGGGGCTGTCCATTGCCTCCCCGGAAGGAGGAGACAGTGGACTCTTCTGTTTCTAGGTGTGGGTGTGGGCGGCCTTATAAGGCTGGCCCCGCCCCCTGTTGCGCAGTTGGAACCGCGGTCTTGGCCCGCCCACCTGTCATGCAGTGCAGGCATTAGGCTGGTCGCCTTACTAGGGGCCAGGTAGGAATTTTTTACCTTCAAACATATTGACCAGTTTGGGGCGTGTTTTTGCCTACCTTGTACTGTTGTCGATTGGCGCTGGCAATTGGCTTGGGTGGTGCTCTTAATAGGTCGGTCACTGGCTGTTTATTGTTGGAAACATGTTGTGTGGGGTATCGGTGAGCTCCCACGGCACTGCTCCATTTGAGTGAATGGCGTCCCTGGGGTGACTGTTAAGCTGTATGGCCCAAGGTTGGCTCCGGGGAGCCTTGGGATCCCGCCACTTGGAATTGTCCTCATCCCGGGCTGCACGGCTTGGGGGATGGTGGAGCACAGGTGAACGGGATCTTGTGCCTGGCCGGCCGGGTTTGAGCCATTGGGTTTGGCTCCCACCCGGGGCCTGGGGCTTGCCCAGTTCCAGGTTAAGGAGGTGGTCCAGTTGACCCCTGGCTTAACTTGCCCCCACTGTTTTTTCCCCTTGCTGTTTAAAATTAATAAAGTGGCCCTTTAATCCATATCTTGTTGTCTGTCTCGTTATTCCGACTGGGGTGGCAATGTCGATACACGTCTCTGTCAGTTAAGGCAGGAATCTGACTGACTTTCTTCAGCATCCAGCTCTCTTAAGACTCTTTTCCACTCAGCTGATGCCAACCAGTCAGGAGCAGCCTGTCATTCAAGGCTCTCTGGCTCCGTGAAGAAATAACCCTTCACAATCCTTTAGTTGGTACAGCTCTTCTAAGTCTTCTAAAAAGTGCAGTCAGTTACGCCAGTGGTTTATTTCAACAGGGTTCTTCTTATGTTCTTACTTTCAGTATAATGCATATATATGCACAGTAAGCAACCAAAAAGGTGCTTTTTAAATTACAAGCACAAAGTTTTCAGTTACAGAATGACACCCATGAATAGCATGACTAGCATTAACATAATACAGAGATGCCAAAAAGATGATTAACTTGAACTTATATCCTCTTCTGTGTGGCATTAATACAAGCAAATTTCATATTT
Source organism: Heteronotia binoei (assembly GCF_032191835.1). Lineage (NCBI taxonomy): Eukaryota > Metazoa > Chordata > Lepidosauria > Squamata > Gekkonidae > Heteronotia > Heteronotia binoei. The sequence goes on from NC_083231.1 coordinate 71,723,447, forward strand.
ATTGATGTGTCAGACACCAACTGTTGTGCAGATATCCTTATGAATTTTTTTAAAATTACAATATAATGGTTGCTAATGTTGGACTTCTAGTAGAACAATGTTCCCTGAAGTTCTCTTTAAAGCATTCACATTAATTAAAGAAGAAAACTGTGATACGATTTCACAGATAGAGCAAAAGTGTTATATTCTGGCATTTCAGTTCCATGTAGAAACCTGATGGGGAAATGTATCACATATTGCTAGGTGCCATACCAGTTCAATGTAAACTGCTCATCATCACCCATCTTCAAAGTGTGAGTTGTGTCACATTTGGATAGAAACACATTCAAGCCAAATCCTTTTGTATTATTATGTCCCCCCACCCTTCTTCACAGGCATTGCTAAATAGTGTTCTATCTCACAGGCACCCACTGAAGGGCAAGAAAGAAGTTCACACTGAAGTACAAGTGGGAAGATTTTATTACAGCATGCTTTCTGTATGACAGGAGCTGACTAATTATAAATATGTGGGCATTAAGAATACTACTGAAGCTCTTATTGCCTAGAACAAGTAGCAATGGATTGTCCTATGTAAGTCATTTTAAATAGTATGCATATTATGATACAGGTGAATTACATTGTTTTATACACAGGGAGTGACATCCACCATGAAAAATAAAAGCCCAGACTCCACTTGCATGGTTTCTCTTGGTAACTCTGAATTGTTGTTTGTCGCATTATAATTTTAGGAATTGTATTTGGGTTTGTGCGCTGTTGTTTTTGGTTTTATTTTTAAAACCAAAGAAAGAAACAGTAAAGATGAAAATTCTGATACTAGCAAAATGCTCTCAGAGACAAGGTAAGGAGGAAAGGTTGACAATACTGGGAATGTTTTTCAAAGCATATAGGGTGTATGTTTCTCTGTAGTTAAGATTTTATATATGGCATTTTTGACAGATAATATCTGCTGCTCCCCAAATTCTAATCAATGTGTGTATGATCACATCACAGCCCAAACTACCATTTGATCACAAGTTGTAAGTAGCACCACAGAACATTTTTTTTAAAAAAAATTAAAAGATCAAGATTAAAAATCATTCTAAATTGCACTGCAAACATTTGGTGCATAAATGTTTTGTTTTGTTTTTATTCTTGGATTTATATCCCATACTCCCTGCAAGTGGTCCAGAGCAGATCACAGCAAGAACAACAATAAATATAATTAATAACAAATGAAACATTTTAAACAACCAGCATATAGCCATCTCTGGTGCCCATCAGTGTTTCCCACTGGATAGGGCATAACAAACCAATGGCAGTGCCCAAATTCAAGAAATGCCAATATGGTTCTTGAGGACCAATCACCCAGACAGTTCTCTCATTGCTTTCTCCTTTCTCTTTCCCCTTTATTCAACTATTAAGCTAAATCCACTATAAAAAATATTAATTTGCAAAATAGATTTGTTCTTTGGGTTTTTTTAAATCCTGGTGGGATAAAAGGAAGAGCAACTTTTTTCTCTAGTGTTCTATCCCTGCCTGCCTGACTCTCAAAGCTAAACGTGCTTCATTGAGTATTCTAAATGGGATCTCACCAAAGAACAGCACTTTGATCCCATAAATTCTGGAGCTGAACATGCACCAACATCATGAATTCTGCTAACTGAGCAGGTATTTAAAACAGCTTATACAAATAGAGTTGATTGAAAACTGGGCATGGCCTGACCCTTATGACTCCAGCTCACATGTGCTACTATTAGTATGGTAGATTGTGAGCATGCACAAGCAGTGGAAACCATACTTGAGTTGAACTTTCAGACACTTTTCCTAACAGTGCACAGTTATAACACAAAGTGACTCCTGAATTCTGTGCTGAAGGTAGATTCATACACGTGCTTGCAAATGCACTTCTTCCTATGTTGTCCAACTTGCCTGTTAAGATCTGCCTGACAAGCTTTGTTTTCTGTGCCCATGTCTTCAAAGATGAGCTGAGTGGCAACCAGAAACAGGGCTTTATCAGTAGTGGCACCTTGCTTATGGAATACCCTACTTCCTGAAGCTCATCTAAACACTTATGTTGTTGTTTTTTTAAAAGGTGCCTGGCCAAAATATTGCTGTTTAACCAAGGTTTCAGTTAAGGAACAGATTATTATGGTTTGTAGAATCTTTTGGGCTCAAGTGCCATGTTCTACTGGAGAAAGTTTTTCTTCCATACGTTTCGTTCTCGGATGCGGAGAACATCCTCAGTGGCATTGCAGCCGGAGCAGGCGCTCTGACCTTCTTGGCTGCTGTGCATTGAGTGAGGTCAGGGCTGCTGGAGAGCTGCTATTTTTAGGCTGGAGGGGCTGTGGTGAAAGGGCAATAGGTTTGTGGATGTGCCCATTGTTTGGTGGGGCTTCCTGGAAGGGTAGTGATAAGGAAACTGGCTGTTGATTGTGACCATTGTTCTGTGTTAATTGCTGGGAGGGTTGGAAGGGGTGTGAAGATAAGGAAGATGGTTGTTGACTGTGCTGATTGTTCTGTGGAATGTTCTGGTTGTTCTGTGAATTCAGGAAGCCCCACCAAACAGTGGGCACATCCACAAACCTATTGCCCTTTCACCACACCCCCTCCAGCCTAGAAATAGCAGCTCTCCAGCAGCCCTGGCCTCACTCAATGCACAGCAGCCAAGAAGGTCAGAGCGCCTGCTCCGGCTGCAACGCCACTGAGGATGTTCTCTGCAGCCGAGAACGAAACGTCTGGAAGAAAAACTTTCTCCAGTAGAACACGGCACTTGAGCCCAAAAGATTCTACAAACCCTAATGATGTTACCAGCTGTGAAAACCTGAAATCTTTGAGAACAGATTATTGATTGTCATTTTTCATGTTCTATGGTTTTATGCTAGGCTGGAATTTTGATACTGGATGAGGATGATAATTTTGTGAGCCATTTAGGCTGGTATGTGAAGAAGCAGATTTTTCAATAAATAAGTATGCTGGGGAAGCATGGGATGCATGAATGAGTCACATTTCCACACATCTCCATTCCATGCTTCCGTCACCAACTCATCATGAGCTCTACAAATATGAAAAATACATACATTTTTCTTTGAATAAATTCTTTTACTCAGGGTTTAAAAAGTGGGTTAAAAAGTGGTAAAAAGAGGATAAACTAAAGTGTTGCTACATCCTGTTTGATTATCTGTCAAGTGATTATTAGTGTCAAAAGCAACTGTAACCTCTTCCATCACTAAGAGCCATAGAGCTGGCAGCTTTAAAAAACTAGTCAGAACTTTACTCCTTTTTAGGTATTTTTTTTAAGAATGTGATCTAAGAATAGATCCTTGCATTTCTTCATATAGAAATATGCTCTGTTTCTGAAAGACACTATAAAGGCAATGTGTTTGCTTCCAAAATTACTAACACTTTATCACAAACAGACCTTCAGTCTCACATGAATACATGCAGCAGATGGCTAATACCACTATGCGTTAGGTCGCTCTGACACTTTTCTATAAAAGCAGGTGCCAAGTGTCATGCTTCCATGAAGATATAACCTCTGGGAGTGATTGTGCTTTTCCAGAGTGAAAAAGAGGGGTGCCTGTGGAGTTGGCCTTATTTCTAATTTTTCAATAAAAGGGTAGGATATTTCCATTTGGAAATAACCAATAGCATTGTTTAATTTTCTAGAGTCACATCAAATAGTCTGGGGGAGGGGAAATAAACCTCAGAATCCAGCAGTCTTTGCAGAGGGGGAAATGGGTTGATGGAGGGGAGGACTCCATGAACTCCCCATTAACTTTAATCAAACTCCACTTAGTAAAGAGTAAAGCAACATGAAAGTGAAGTGGCAGAGATCCTACCAAGATCCTACCTTCTTCCAACCACAGAGGATTGTCCTCAGCATGAAAATATATCAGTTTAATATCTGAAAGAATCCCATCCAAGGGATCATTTTACCTGCCTTAGCATGATGCTGTCCAACTTTAGGGCTCTCCTCTGCCTATCAGTGGTACAATTCTAATATTAGTAGCTGGTTTCATTCATCCAGGGAGTTAGCTGTGTTAGTCTAATGCCCCTCTGCACTTTATATAGGACAAAACAGCCAGCCTCTATGCAAAAGAATAAATAAACATAAATCTGACATCAAAAATGGCAATATCCAGAAACCAGCAGAACACTTCAGTCTACCAGGGCATTCCATCAAGGTAACCATAATTCAATAGAAACATTTCAAAAACAATCCAATGGGAAGCTTATGAATTAGAATTCATATGTAGATTTGACTCAGTCAGACTGGGTTGAATAGAGACTTTGGATGGTTATCTCATTTCCCGAAGTAACTGCCTTTCCCTTTCAGGCATTCCATTCAGATTCATCAATAGAAGGAAGCTTGGATTGAGCATTCTACCTTTTTCATAATTTTTGAAACTGCTTTGTATTTGCATGGCACTCATTCCTGCATCCACTGCCCCCATCCTCTTATCACCTATATATATCTCTCTTGCCAGTTTCTACATACCTTCCGTGCATCTGACGAAAAGAGCAGTGTTTCTCAAAAGCTTATGCTAAAATAAAATTTGTTAGTCTTAAAAGTGCTACTGGACTCTTTAGTATTTTGGTTTCATTCACATACCTCTGTCTCTTAGCTTCTCCCAGTCTCCTCAAAATAACAAACCTGTTCCTTGAGAACCATGATCTCCATGTTTTGAATACATACCCACAACTTCTAGTAAGTGAACAGATGATCATATGTGTGCCAGTCTTGAAAAATTCTGGATAGCTCCCTCCCTTGGACTTTTACCTTCATGACTTCTTTTGTTAGTCAAACCTGCTAAAGCTAAGCTGCATAACCAAAACCATGAAGATCTGTATCATGAGGAAGCTAATTCTCCACCTGATTTTCTCTCCTGTTACTGAACTCATACCAGAGTTTAACTTGTGTGTTCTTTTTCAAGATATTTTGTTCCCTGAGGTTCTCTCTTATTCTTTCTCAAACTTCCCCACTAAACTCCCTGATAAAACTCTTTTACTAGCACACTGTTTGCATGCTATGATCATGCACCCAAAGGAAAAAAAACGTGGCTTTTCCCATAATTAAGCAGTAGTTACACACCTGAAGACTGTGACTTCACTCCCAAATGTTGGACAAAAACAGTCTGAGTCTGTCTTTGTATTGAGCAGCATGTTAATTTGTAGGATTTTTTTTATAATTAAATGCTGATTTAGATAAAATATAGTTGGTAGGAAATTTAAGATGTTGATTGCTTTCAATCCGTCATCCTTTCATATATGTACCATGGCACTGCTAAATCGTTGCCTGCTAACAAGAAATTGTTTTGTGCAGGCACAGTTTTTCCAAGAGCCAGAGTCACTGCACATGCTTCCAGCAAGACTCTAAATGCTGCATTTGCTTTCACTAGGAGTCTGGTTGATTTTCTAGTGAATAAGCTGATGTGCATGGAGTCGGCTGGTTCTGTAAAATGAAGCTGGGTTGCTTATCTCATGCAATATTAATCCGTGCCCTCAAATGCCAAAACATTTCAGCTGTCAGCCTCCAGAAACACTGTAGATGTTATCTCTAAGACTTTTCAAAGGGGTCTCATTGTATTTTCTTTGTTGCCTGGTTAACAATAATAGAGATATTTACAGTTCATTTCCTATTCTACTCCTGTGAAGGCTTCCTCAGATCTACCACTAATATATTCAAAAGTCTCTTCAGCATAACAGTGCAAAAGAAACCCACTGTCACCTTTATCAACTTGACAAACCTTCACAAAGGAAGCCAGTTGAAGAATGTACATCTTACTCAATGAAGTATTCTCATTATGGATTTTTCTTATGTTGACAAACCTGTTTTAATTCTTCCAATAGATAATTCTAAATTTGAATTGTTCCCCTGTTTCAGACAACAGAAGTGTCATTGTTCATGCACTTATGGTAGTAATGAGATTTATGGATGTCAGAGGAAGCAACATCTGCTAGCAATCTATGATACTAAAATAAAAGTCTGAGGTCACAGCAATTTGTGTCTAAGATCCATGTGCAACATCCTACTCACAGGAATGGTAGACATGGAGATAACACAGCTGCACAAAAATGCATATTTAATGTAAAAGACAACAATCCTGTGTACCATATCCCCATGCCTATATTAATTATTGTGAGCATGCTGGCAGTGCACTGTACTTAGCCAAGGTGACTTCTGTGATGTGAAACATACAATAATCAAAGAAAATGTCTTCAGGTGACATATAAACTTGCAACTCAAATGTTACATTTCTCTCACAGAAGTCATTCCTGGGCAAGAAAAAACATATCCCATACTTTGGGGCAGCTGTTCTATAAAGGAAAACCAAATTGCCTCTTGCAGGTTAAAAATTTAAGGGGGGGGGCACGTTCATGAAATATGCTCAAATCTAATCTTGTTCACTCCAAATGTGCAAGTTTGTACTCAAGAGTATGTGTACATAGACTAACCAGAAGTTGTTTACTAAATAGAACCATTGCAACTTGTTTTGCTCCCTTGGAGTGCATTTGACCCTTGTAGGTAGGCTGGACCCAGAATGAGGGGTATGTAATGAGATTGACAGATTCATGAAAGAAGAAATGTGACAAACAAGTAGAAGAATAGTAAGGATTGAACCAGATGTCAATGATATCCAAATGAAGAGTACTACATAAATATACAAATACATATTGATTTTCTGTTGTGTGGCTATTATGAGCAGAGGTCCATCAGTGGCTATTAGCCACAGTGTGTATATATGTGTGTGTGTGTGTCTGTGTGTATGGCCACTGTGTGACACAGAGTGTTGGACTGGATGGGCCATTGGCCTGATCCAACATGGCTTCTCTTATGTTTTTACTACACTCAGGTATTTCAGGTCATGAGGGTAAATTCTTTTGTCATAATTTTTATCATGTTTCCTTATTGATTTAATAATCCATTTATGATTTTCTATAGATGTTGTAATACTGAAGTTTAAAGTTCTGTACAAGGGACTCTAACAAATTTGTGGATACCAAACATTAGAAAACATGGAGTGGAAACTTTAAGTGGGTCATGTGAGCATAATTGTTTATATTGAAATATATTTGAGTACATTATGCCCTACCTTAACCAAGCTGTTTAACTATAGAATGTTCACTATGTTAAACTCTGATCCATGCAGAACACACCCTTTTCATTGCTTTCATTTTAATAAAAACAATCCTAAAAGGACAATTTTCATTGCAGGATATTAAAAATTTGTGCCAGATGCTTCCTTCCTTTAACATTTGCAAAGTTTTTATTTCTGTCCTCCTGAGTCTCAGTGTTTTGTTTAAAACATGGAAAGGGTAAATGTTGGTGTAAGTTCATTTGCATCAAAAAGATCAAGTTGATCGGAATATAATCTAACAGCAAATACCCACAGCTCCAGAACATATACTTAGCTATGTGCCTTTTAAAAGTGGGAAACAAAGCTTTAGCCAAATGTACTGATAGAAAGGTGATTTTTTAAAAAAATGTTCTGTTTTTGGGCTTCCAACACGATCCCTTTCCATCTTTAATTACTGATGAGTTCAAGCTTATTTCTGGTATTTTCTGTGGTGGAAGGTGAGACAACAAACACAAGCTCTGTTCTGGCTGAAGGTTCTGTCTCTCGAAAATGGGAACACATGGTGGCTGGCAGTATTCCAGGTTTGAATATACACAGTACAATCATAGGCAGAATTACTCCATTCTAAGATCATTAATTTTATTTGGTTTAGACTGGAACAAATCTACATCAGATTGCATTGTAAAAGAGTTAAGGCTGAGACCAAATTTTGAAAGTTTCCAGGTTTGATTTGGAAATTTCCATTTCAAGTTTCTTTCCTCCTTCTTTCATTATTTTGGACCAGATTCTCTTTCCTCATGCTGATTTTTCCCATTAAAATTAATACTTTTGCAATAGTATTTTTGCATCAATTGTGCAAAAATGACATATAACGTATAAATACCATACAACTGGCAAGGTGTGTGTACACACACACATGCACACACACACCCCTTATATCTTAATAGAGAAGTTGATCAAATCTTTGGATACTTAAATCCAGTGACTAGAGCTGTGAACAGGCAACACAGATATTTGTACAAGCCTGAACAAGGGCTCCCTTTTCAGAAGAAAAATGTGAAATCTAAAAGAAACACCACTTTGGAGATTTTAAAAAGCCAAAAATTATAAAAGGAGTACCTGTAGCTTTAAACACGGGATTCCATCTGTGGCTGTTTGCTAGGCAACCTCAATATTCTGGGACTGGCTCTGTCAGTAAAATGCAAGGAGAGGGGGCAGGGCTGTTTGGACCTTTAAGGGGGGAGTATTGAGACCAGGGCTGACTAAGGTTGCTAGTTCCATATGGGAACTTCCTGAAGTTTTTTGTGATGGAGTCTTAAGGAGAGCAGGGTTTGGGGAGGGAGGAGTCCTCTGCTAAATATAATGGCATAGAGTCCACGCTCCAAAGCAGTTATTTTCTCCAGAAGGATTGATATCTGTCATCTGAAGTGCAGTTGAAATTTTGGGTGATCTTCAGCCCTCACCGGGAGGATGGCAACCCTAAGCCTGGCAGCAACCTCTGGTTGACTTGCATGACTTAACTAGGCCTGACTGTTTGCTAATATTGAACAGCAGCCACCCTATGCATACCAGTGTAGTGTAACCAGGGGTTGTTTCGTAGAAAAATAGGTGGTGGAGCTCATCCAGGGATTGTTTTGTAGCTGCACCTACTATTCAACGGACAAGGAGATGGAACTCTCAGAAAGGTTCAGGAGCTGTGCTCTTGTGAGCCCTCACTGAATCTGAGGCCTGGGTGTAACAGAGCTTCAGAGTAGGGTCTGGGAGACCTAGATTCAAATCCCCATCTTCCTGTGGAAACTCACTGGGAGATTTTGGACCAGTCACATACTTTCAGCCTAACTCACCTCACAGAATTGTCTTGCAGATAAAATCAAGGAAAGAAGAATAATCTGAGCTGATTTGTCTTCACTGTGGAGAAAGAGTATAAATGAAGAAAATAGATAATACATATACCTGAAGATGGTAAGCAGTTAAAAGGTAAATTGGTGAATTGCAGAAAAGAAGAGAAGAGTCAGGGAAAGGGGAGAGGGTATCCCCAGGGAGTCCCCAGAGAGAAGGGGAAATAGGAAATAATGTGGGGAGGGAGATACAGGGGATAGTGAAGTGCCACCCATTAATTTTTGATGGTTTGCTACTATGCAAGTGGCACCACACAACTGGTCCATGGTTTTCCTGGGTAAAGGCTGCCAGTGGGAGAGAGAAGAAGAAGAAGATATTAGATTTATATCCTGCCCTCCACTCCAAAGAGTCTCAGAGCAGCTCACCATCTCCTTTATTTATTTATTTAGAATTTATATCCCGCCCTTCCCACGAATGGCTCAGGGCGGCTTCCAACAATAGATCCCACATAACAATAAGCAATATTTAAACATGTGAGGGAATAGACAATTAAAACAGATAAAACAGATAAAACTCTAAAAATTAATAAATATTCAAGTATATATAAAGGAAATCTGGCAAGTTGCATTAGGTTCTCAAACTAGGTATGGGCTAGCCGGAAGAGGGTCGTCTTACAGGCCCTGCAGAACTGAACTAGGTCCCGCAGGGCCCTCACCTCCTCCGGCAGCTGATTCCACCATGTAGGGGCCATAACAGAGAAAGCCCTTTCTCTGGTGGATTTCAAGCGGGCTTCTTTCGGCCCAGGGACAGTAAGGAGATTTTGTGTTCTCGACCTCAGTACTCTCTGGGGAACATGCAGGGAAAGACGGTCCTTCAGGTAGACAGGTCCCAAGCCATATAGGGCTTTAAAGGTGATAACCAGCACCTTGTACCGGACTCGGTATATCACTGGAAGCCAGTGCAGGGTCCGAAGACCCGGCTGAATGTGTCCCCACTTTGGGAGACCCAATAACAGCCGGGCCGCGGCGTTCTGCACCAGCTGCAATTTCCGAGTTCGGGACAGGGGCAGCCCCATGTAGAGGGCATTGCAGTAGTCTAACCTCGAGGTGACCGTAGCATGGATCACTGTTGCTAGGTCGTCGCGCTCCAGGAAGGGGGCCAACTGCCTTGCCCGCCTAAGATGAAAAAATGCGGACTTGGCAGCGGCTGCTATCTGAGCCTCCATCTTTAAGGAAGGCTCCAATAGCACCCCCAAGCTCCTGACCCTGTCCGCAGCTATCAGCGGCGCACCATCAAAGGCTGGCAGGAGGATTCCCCCTCCTGGGCCGCGGCGACCCAAGCAAAGGACCTTTGTCTTCGCAGGATTAAGCTTCAGCCCGCTCAGTCTGAGCCACTCAGCCACAGCATGTAATGCCCGATCTAGATTTTCCGGGGCGCAGGTCGGCTGGCCGTCCATCAGTAGATAGAGCTGGGTGTCATCAGCGTACTGGTGACACCCTAGCCCGTGCCTTCGGGCAATCTGGGCAAGAGGCCGCATATAGATGTTAAATAACATCGGGGAGAGAACCGCCCCTTGTGGTACACCACAGTCAAGTGTGCACCTCCGGGACAGCTCCCCCCCAACTGCGACCCTTTGTCCCCGACCTTCCAGGAAAAAGGAAAGCCACTGTAAGGCCAACCCCTGAATCCCTGCGTAGGCGAGGCGACCCTTCAGTAGCCGATGGTCGACCGTGTCGAACGCAGCCGACAGGTCTAACAGCATCAGCACCGCCAAGCCGCCCCGATCCAGATGCCGTTGAAAGTCATCCACTAGAGCGACCAGCACCGTCTCCGTCCCATGTCCCGGGCGAAAGCCGGACTGAAATGGGTCAAGGACGGAAGCATCCTCCAGGAAAGTCTGCAGCTGCATCGCCACTGCCCTCTCAATAAGCTTGCCCAGGAAGGGCAGATTTGAGACCAGCCGATAGTGTGCCAATTGGGCCGGATCTAAAGATGGTTTCTTTAAGAGGGGACGGACCACTGCCTCTTTGAGCAGTGTTGGGAAGTGCCCTTCCATCAGGGATCTATTTATGATATCCCGTATAGGATATCTAAGGTCACCCTGGCAAGATTTAATAAGCCAGGAAGGGCATGGGTCCAATTTAGAAGTAGTTGGGCGAGCAGTTAAGAGAATCCTGTCAACTTCCTCCAGGCTGAGGGGGTCGAAGCCATCCAGCGTATAATCCGAAGACAGGCTCAGAGCCTCGATTTCGCTAACTGTCTCAAAATTGGCCGGGGGGTCGGGGCGGAGTAACGCGATTTTATCCACAAAAAATTTCGCAAAAGCCTCACAGCCTATTTCCAATTCATTAGAATTTAGTCTGCCTTGCGGCAGCGTTGTAAGTCCTCTAATTATGTCGAACAGTTGTGCCGGGCGCAAAGTTGCGGACGCAATCTTAGCCGCAAAGAACGCTTTCTTTGCGGCTTTGATTGCCATCTCATAGGCCTTCAAATTCACTCTATAAGATGTTCGGGTCACTTCGTCTCGAGTACGCCGCCATTGCCTCTCCAGTCGTCTGAGTCCCCGCTTTTGTTGCCGCAACTCCTGGTTAAACCAGGGTGACAGCTTCGAGCGGGGACGCAGAGGGCGCTTGGGTGCGACCTCCTCAATGGCCCTGGAGAGCCCATCATTCCAGGACTCTACCAGATCATCCAGGGAGTCGCCAGTGGGCCAGGTATCCCAAGAGCCATTAGGAACCGTTCCGGGTCCATCAGGCTCCGCGGGTGAGCTAAAATGCGCTCTTCGCCTAAACAGGTTTTGGGTGACACCCCCATACGAGCCTTAAGGGCAAAGTGATCTGACCATGGCACTGCTTCCATTGCAATATCAGTCACTGATATTCCAGCTGCGAAAACCAGGTCCAACATGTGTCCCGCCTGATGCGTGGGCGTTGTAATAACCTGGGAGAGTCCTAGTGTCGCCATGGATGACACCAGGTCCGTCGCCTGGCTGGAGGCCGCATCGTCAGCATGGACATTGAAGTCACCCAAGACCAAAAGCCTTGGGTGCTCCAATGCCCTGCCCGCCGCGGCCTCCACCAGGGACGGTAAGGCGCTGGCTGGTGCGTTAGGCGGTCGGTACACCAGCCAGATCGCCAACCCCTCCCCAACGTCCCACATCAGGCCGACACATTCTATGCCTGGAATCTCTGGGGCCAGAAGTGCCCTAAAGGAGTAAGCCTCTCATATGAGAAGTGCCACCCCTCCCCCCCGCCCGCTAGTCTGTGACTGGTGGAAGACCGAGTATCCCGGGGGAACAGTCTGGGAGAGAGCTACCGTCTCCCCTTCCCGCACCCAGGTCTTGGTCACGCAGGTGTGGGTCCCTCCCCCACAACAGACACCCTTTGTGGTGGGTGCGGCTGGAGAGGGCAACCTCTGCCAGAGCTATGGTTGACCCAAGGCCATGCTAGCAGGTGCAAGTGGGGAATCAAACCTGATTCTCTCAGATAAGAGTCCGCACACTTAACCACTACATCAAACTGGCTCTCCTTTAATTGTTTTCGAGCTCTTCAGAAAGCTGAAGAGAGATTGGCAGATAAATTTAAATTAGTGGTTGGGTGGGAAAGAAGTAGGATTGCCAGCTCCAGATTAAAATAATCCCTAGAGATTTAGGGGATGGAGCCTGGGATGGGTAAGGTTTGGGGGGAAGGACCTCAGAGGGGTATAATATCATAGATTGCAAAGCAGCCATTTCTTCCAGGAGACCTAGGATTGCCAGTCTCCAGGTGAGGACTGTACACTAAGAATTTTAACTTTTTTCCAGATGACAGAGATCAGTCCCTCTGTAGAAAGTAGCTGCTTTGGGGAGTTGGTTGTATGACATCATGCATGCTGAGATTGCTTCCCTCCCTAAACTGTGCCCTCTCAAGGCTCCACTTCCAAATACACAAGAATTTCCCAATGTGGAGCTGGCAACCCTAAGAGGGAACTGATCTCTGTTGTTGGGAGATCCGTTGTGATTCCAAGAGATTCCCAGGCTTTACCTGGAAATTGGCAACCCTAGAATGACAGAAGGAAGCTGCCCCTCTCTAAAATGAGTCATACAACAGACAAAATACCCCTTTTCACTTGACAGAAGGGCTAGTTTAGGTCAGGAAATGGTCTGGGGAAGGGTAGGGATTGCACAATGTTTTCTTTTAAGGAAGACGATTTTTATTTTTAAATTAAGGAGAATGCACCAAAGTTGTATATGGATTCCCCATTCCATACAGGGACCTTTTACTTAGAACAGAATATGAGTGATGCGGACCAAAATAAAATTGTTGGATTGCAGTGTATTTATAGTTACTCAATCTGTACCAGGCATGTACACATTCCCTGCCATATAAATGTCTGTTGCACTTGATCACTTATAATAAACATGAATATGAAGCCTATAGGAAAGATATCAGTACAAGACTGGATGATAGCAGAACCCAATCAGGGAAAGTTAGACATCGTGTTTCACTAATATCCTTTGGAGGAAAAGAAAAGGTCCCCTGTGCCAGCACCAGTCGTTTCCGTCTTGGGTAACGTTGCTTTCACAATGTTTTCACAGCAGACTTTTAATGAGGTGGTTTGCCATTGCCTTCCCCAGTCATCTACACTTTCCCCCCAGCAAGCTGGGTACTCATTTTACCAGCTCGGAAGGATGGAAGGCTGAGTCAACCTCGAGCCAGCTACCTGAAAACCCAGCTTCCACTGGGAAACAAACTCAGGTCGTGGGCAGAGCTTAGGACTGCAGTACTGCAGCATTAACACTCTGCACCACGGGGCTCTTAATATCCATTGGAACTGAAACACTTATGCATTTGAGCACAAACGATTGTCAAAGGACTTGTGCTTATTTTACTTTTTCTACTTGTCACATATTGGCAATGTAAAAAAAGCAATGCTGCAGTAACAAAAAAGAAACAATGAAAGGAGAATATTGTAGCTTCCATGCTATTAAACACACACATATAGAACATGGACACATTTTAGACATGAGAAATAAAATCTGGTGAAACAATTCCAGTTAAGAAACAGGAATAATAAAAAAAAAAAATGCCAATTGTTCTAGAACCAAGGATGTTAATTAAATGATAAATTGATTTCTTCTGTTCTTCAGTGTTTGAATTCCCACATAATTTATTTCAAGCCTACACAGTGAAAGTGTAATAATGCATAATCTTATTTGAAAAAAAAATATTTTCAGTTATTACTTATTAAAATATTTAGCTAAATATCAAACTACCTCAAGCCTCAAACATTCTATTTCTAAATCAATTTTTATTGTGGTTGTTTAATTTTTACTAATACTAATTCCATTAGTATTAAAGTGGATACAAGTATTCAAAGTACAGTTTTGATTAGACTTACAAGTGTAACAACAGCTTTAAATGCTTTCATTCAATTCCCAAAGCTGTAGACTTTTTTAACCATACTTTACTGTTACTTTTTATCAGTACAGATGCCTGTTGCATTTCATTTGTTGTAAAAAAAAGAAAAAGAAAAAAAGCTTAGTAGCTTAAATACAAGCTAAAAGTGTGTTCCAGTAGCAAATAAATTCTTTTTGAAGAATGTATCAGCTTTGTACTAGTACTTGTGTCAGCATTTATTGCTGCATTGCTTAATTGTTTAAATAAACAAACAAATCATTCTTTTAAAAATGATTAATATTGAAGTTGTCTGGTACATATTACTCTAATACCTCTTGTAACAGAATGGACAAAGTTGTTATCTTCACCACCTGATAAAAATGCAGGCTGTCTAGTACAGGAAAACCCCAAACAAATACAGAAGCGGAAATACCAGATGACCCCAGATGCTGTTCCCAGATGGTGTTGTAACTGGATGGAACCTATGTAACATTGGACATGTTCTGTTCCCCTCATTAATTGCCTTGACTTCATTCACTGTTATTGTGTTCTATATCTTATAAACTGAACTGAAAGAAGCTTCTTCCATTAATAGGGGCGTTTTTTTCATGAAAGTAAAGCTTCTGTTAATAGAGATGCTTTCCTCAAATTGAAAGATTCCACAAACAGAGAGACATTATTTGATACAACTCTATCACATTTAAAAATCTGAAACCATTTATGTTTGCTGAAGTTATTAAAAGTATGCACATTCAGATTCAAGGATCATAATATGCACACATTCATGATGAATGCAATTGAAAGGGAAATCTTTATTGACAGATTGGCAGCCATTAACCATGCAGTTAGCCTGGACAGCTGAAGGGAGCCTGAAGGTAATGGTTTTAATATAGAGATCTGTAACTAGCTAAATTTAAAGCGCCTATCCTATTTTAACAGCTGATAGGGTGTGTATAGAGAGAGGGATGGAGGATATGCTTTTTTTTTACCAAGTTCTTTTGCACTCCTTGCTAACATCTGGTTTTGTGCTAAAACTGTGCTTACAAACAATTTCTTTTAATAAATACTTTATAACTTTGGATGCTGGTAGTAGTTCTGTATACCAAATAGACCTCCCCTGTTTCAGACATACTATATAAAAAGAGGCTCTGGGGGGATGGCAAGTGACTATTCCCCCTGGGATGTCCAAAGAATTAATCTGTTCCTACAGTAGCCAGGTGTCTCTCACAGCAGGAGACACAGGGGCAAGGCCTCAAAACATGAAAGGGAAGCTGGGAGTCCTGTCCCTTCCAGCTGGGGATTCCATGAAAAGGGGAAGGTGATGGTAGTGGCCACCCTAGAGAGAAAGAAGAGCCCATCCAAGGAATTGAGAACCCCTAGGAGGCAGGGTGGAACAGGGGCTTCTGACCAAAGCAGGCACATTCTATCACATGTTTTAAGTATATTTTACTTGTCGGTCAGGTTTCTTTGTAAGCCACCTTGAGTTCCAATGGTTGGAAGGAAAGATGGCATATATTATAATAAACAGAAGGGCATTCATTGGTTATGTTATGTCCTTCAGGATGGTTGGGGACAAAGGTTAAGAATCACTGCTCTAAACATTATGCCACAGCAGCTCTTGCTACGTTGAATTCTAATGAGTTTAAATACTGGAAGTGGTTGGGATTTTGAATTTGTTTATTATGTTTTTCAATGGAGAATTAAGCAACCAAGTAAAATTATGCTATGTAAAACAGACCAGAAAAGAGGCTGGATTTAATCATATATAGGTTTTTCCTTTTTCTTTCTTATCTTCATTATCTAGTCCATTCCATGTTCTAACAAAAAAATCTTTCTGCTGCATGTGTAATCATTTTTCTGTCCTACTCAAGGTGCTTTTTTATTGATACCATCTTGTACCCTTTAGTGAATTAGGTTTTTTTTAAAAGAATGAGGTCATCTGTTTTGCTTTCCAGCTATTTTAATGTGAATGTAGCAACTTACATTCCTCCTTACAGATTTCATTATTGTTTTTTCCATCAGTCACTTCCGTGATATCCAGTAGTTTGATAGAGGGTAACTTTTTGCCATGTTTGAACAGGATATTCAAAGCACTGCTAATTTTTTTTGAAATTAGCAATGGGCACTACAAGGTGTACATACACTAAAAGTCTCCACAGGATTAACAACACAAATGGGTAACTTGCTATATGTTGTAAGAAAATATTTTTAAAATAGAGACATGGTTATCTTCTGTTAATATAGGACACATCTTTTGGCACCACAGAATGTTACTCTTTTTTTTAAAATAACAGAGCAAGATATGTATTGCTGATAAAAGTAAAATAAGAGCAAGTTGAAACATATACATGAATGATAACACTTTGTACAGCATTGTTTATAGAAAATCATATCTGGTTTTGTTTATCAAGGTATGGATTGCACATAAGTCTCTTTCACACTGTCTGAATACATTCATAATAAGTATGTGGAAGAGCCTGGTGAGCCTATCATTTCAATTCCATATCTTTATACCTTCATCCACATATCCATCAGTGTTTTATGCATAGATCTGTAGAGTCTCTAGCCATTTGTAAAGTGTTGTATGTGTTGATCTCATATGCACATGAAACCAAAGAACACATGGAGGTCACGAATGGAAGCAGGAGGTATTTCATATAGTCTTATTTCATATAGACTATAGTAGCTCTTTTCTATGTCTTTATTGGTGGGGGATGATGGGATTGATATAGATCTTAGCCCTGTTCACAAATTACATACAGTGACCATACATACAGTTTATACACATAGTGTACATTTGTTTTTTTGTTTATACATGTGCTTAGTAATTCTCATGTTACATTCAATGCATAATATACAGTTCAATCTGTGATTTACACTCCACATTTTCTATTTTTATTTTAACTGGAGTTTAACTTGAATACCTGTATACCAGATAATGTTTTTGTCAGTTGGATCTGGTCACTGTAGTAATAAAACTGAGCTGAAATAGACCCCACATTTGTCGAGTTCCCAGTTCATTTATAAAGTAAATGCACATTGGCTTTTTCATACAAACACATGTAAGAATGTATATTCAGGATGAATAAGTTCACTGTAATGTGACCCAGAATGTTGATAAACTGGGGAGGATTCCAGAAGCTGCTTCTTATGGAAGTCAAATATACCACTGAGAGCTTTCTTATCTATATTCTGTAGCATAGTTTAGTATAGAACAGGAAGGTAAAGCATCACCTGCTTGCCAAATTTATCCTATGAATACATAATTCAATATGCACTGGACATCTTCTGTCCAATCATATTTTTAACAATGTATGATGGAATTATGAAGTCTGACAGTCATCTAGATGTGACAGTATCCTGATGGAATTTCCTCTTTTTTTCTGAATCTGTCATTCTCTGTCATAAAGGCAAAGAATTATTATGTGTCTCTTTTGATTAACCACGATTTAGCAAATATTTCAAATTAGGCCTGGTACTGTCCTGGGCCTTCTAGCTGACATTTAGCTATTAATGAAACTAAAGGCCCAGGTATTCAACAGACATAGCATAATTTCCATGCAATGTGGTGCTAGTCTATTGTACTCTACTCTGAAAGGACTTATTATTTATTTACAGATACAAAATAGGGGAAAATGTAATATTATATGATGAATAAAGAAGTCTTTGTATGAATTGTTAAATGACATGTCTTTTCTTTTATTTCTTAATTCGTTTGTTTGTTTTTAATTACAAATAAATTTACATCATCCAGTCAACTTAAGGAAGAAATACCATAAGCCTCTTCCAACTTTACAGGTCACTTGTATCTAGATAAATAAAATAGCTTGTACTGTTGAAGGTAGTGGAGAAAAGACAGCACATGGGAGATTCTCATAGAAATGTTTAATTCGATTTAATTTGATTCTTTGCCTCAAAAGGCATTCTGAATATTTTCTCAAAATACACCAGTTTCTACACTTTTATTTGCGACCCCAGACGGAATAAAGAGGCAGACAACAGTTGTTGGGAAATGGGCCACTTTATTAACTGAACACAGAACAAACAGGCAAGGAGAACTATGAGGACAAGCCCTGGGGTCACCCCGGACCCCGCCAAGTCCTACAAGGGCGAGCCACCCAACCCCCAGTCATAGCCATACCCAGATGGCTATAACCGGGCGGCAGACCAAGCATGTCATCCCCCCCGTGCCTACCCCAATCACCAGAAAGGGGTGCAAAAAGGGGGGGGATACATGCACCCGATCCGTATTCCAGGACATTGAGCCGTAAAGCCCATCTGCCTATCGTACGGATCGTACGCACAACCACGGTACAGAGGCCTGAGTGCTCGCCGGCAAGGTCAGAATTCCTTGCAAATTCCGCCAACCGCAATGCCAAGCCTCTGCTTAGGCATTAGCGACCCCCGGGAGGCCCAAAGCCTCCCGAAGACCTTGCCTCAATTCTGTCAAAAAGGCCCAGTCCCCTGCGTCGGACAGATGGACCCCATCTGGCCGATAAAGCGCAGCATTGTGCACGTCAATGCCTGGATGCGGAAGGAAGGTGCCCAGACCTCCTTCCAGGGCCAACCGCAGGGCCCGATTTGCCTTCCTCCTGGCCCGCTCAATCCCAGCAGGGTTCCATGCGGACTGCCAGTACCTTAGAGGCAAAATTGCTGACCAAATGATCCGGACTTCGGGCCACCGCCTTGCGATGACCCGCAAGTCCGCAATCGCCTGCAGGGAAAGAGCCCTGCCCTGCAAAAGACCCAGGTCGTTCCCACCCAGGTGAACGACTAACACATGGGGAGGGGAACGGGGCCGACTGTCAAACAACAGTGACAACAACTGGGCCCAACGAAGCCCCCTCCGACCCAACCACTCGACTGTAGCCCACTCGCTCAGCCTGAGCTGCGAACCGAGCAACGAACTTCTTGCGAAATGGGCCGCCCAAAAGACCATGCTGTGACCGCATATGAGGATCCTCAGCCTCCCATGTCGAGCCACAGCACCTGTAACAAGAAATTAAAGTCAGAACAAACAGCAACATACCTTCCCCTCCCATGCACTAGGGGAGCAACAATGGGCGAACATAGGATCTATAAGCCAGAGATCTCCAACGCCCAACTCGTTGGATAGCTGGTCCAGGATACCCCATAGCCGCAGCCGTTGAAGCCGCGCCAATCCTAAAAGAGTGGGTCCCGAAACGGAAACCCCCCAGACCAAGATTACCCAACGCCCGGGTGGTCACCGCCCAAAACTGATACTTCATGAGAGGGGCACCGCCTTCATGGCGGAAAAATGGTCCCGGTTCCCCGCCTCTTACTTGGCAGTAAGCCTGCATCGCTTGAACCGGACACAGCCCAGGTTCAGAGCAAGGGCCTAACATGATTGTGGTGCCCTTGCCCCGCTGGTCCGTTTTGGATCTACGGACCTGCAAGCATACCTTCTCCCCCTTAAACAGCACATCGCCCTTCTGCAGTGCAGTGTCCGATGTGTCTCTCCGGGAGGACTGGACCAACTCACTAATACGCAGGGCCCCGAAAAAAGCTGCAAGGGCCGCAGCATGAAACAGGACCACCTCGTAGTCCGAACTACAAACTCTGGGCTCCCCCAAACCCCGCAGAATGGTGGGAGATATGGGCTCCCTAGTGTCAATTCTACGCCCGTGTTCCCTAGACCAACCCTCAAGCATCTTCCTGATTCGAAAATCATCTCCAGTAGCTGGGAAACCTTGGGCTCTACTGAGAAAAGACAACGCCGCCAACTGGCCCCTAATTGTTTTGACCATCAAACCTTTTGACTTCTGCTCCACACAAAACTGCATTAAATGGGCCACTGGGATGGGCCAAACCTCACCCAGCCCGGTGGCTTGACGAAATACCTTAAACAGCGATGCTACGCGGTCGTAGGCCCTCCGGGTGCTCGGGGCCAGTGCTAGAAGGATTGCCCTACCGGCTTTGGACTGCCAAGTTGCCATAGGTGTGCTGGCATCCGAGTCGGGTGAGGGTCGGCCTCCGGGGCAAGAAGGCGGAACCGCTCCATCTGTCGGTGAGACAGAGCGTCCGCTACCCCGTTGTTAACTCCTGGTACATGCCTGGCCACGAATACTATGTTTAACTGCAAACAGCGCAGAACAAAAGCCCGGACGAGCGACATCACTGGCTTAGATTTGGAAGTCAAAGAGTTAACCACATGAACAACAGCTAGGTTATCACACCAAAAGTGTACAACCTTGTCCGCCATTTGCTCACCCCAAATACAAACTGCCACAACTATGGGAAAGAATTCTAGCAAAGTCAAGTTTCTGCAAACGCTACTGCGGAGCCACTCCACAGGCCATGGTTCAGCACACCAATGGCTTCTGAACAAAATGCCAAAACCAATAGAGCCGGCCGCGTCGGATGAGATTTGGAGGTCAGCTTCGAGCAACAGATCGTCCCTCCAAAAGGACACTCCGTTAAACGACTTCAGAAACTCCTCCCAAATCTCCAGGTCGCCACGGATACTCTCAGTTATCCTGATCCTATGATGCGGCCGGCGTATGTTCGCCATAGTGTCATAAAGGCGCCGTATGAAAGCTCTCCCGGGGGCGACAACCCTACATGCAAAGTTTAGGTACCCAGCCAGCTGCTGTAGCTCGAGAAGTGATACCTTGCGCCTGTCCTGCATTGCACGGAGCCTGCTCCTGATCTGACAAACCTTATCCTCAGGCAACCTGGACGTCTGCTGTACTGTGTCCAACTCTATGCCCAGGAAAGTGATGCAAGTGGTAGGGCCCTCAGTTTTTTCCCAAGCGAGTGGAACACCCAACTCGGCCGCCAAGCCCGTGAAAAGGTCTAACAGCCTGGCACAGCTGTCAGAACCAGACGCGCCAGCAAACAAGTAATCATCTAAATAGTGCACCACCTCACGGCGGCCCGACCTGTGTTTAAGCAGCCACTCCAGAAAGGAGCTGAAACGCTCAAAGGCTGCACAGGATACCCAGCATCCCATTGGCAGTGCCCTATCCAAATAAAAGTTCCCTTCAAACTGGAAACCCAACAACTCGAAGTCTTCAGGGTGGACCGGCAATAGCCGAAAAGCGGACTTTATATCACACTTCGCCATCTCCGCTCCAACCCCGCAACTCCGTACAACTCTAACCGCCTGATCAAATGACGTATAACATACAGAGCACAGCTGGTCAGGAATGCCATCATTAACTGAACCGCCAGCAGGGTAAGATAGATGATGGATAAGACGGAACTCCCCCGCCGCCTTCTTAGGGACCACCCCTAAAGGGGATACCCTCAAATTAGGAACGGGGGGCGTGGCAAAGGGGCCAATGACCCTCCCTTCAGCGCATTCCTTGGCTATCTTTTGCCGGACCACGTGCTCCAAACCAACAACAGAACGTAGATTGGCAGCCATGCACGGGACCCTGGGTCCCGTGTACGGGATGCGGAAACCGAACGTAAAGCCCTCCACCAAATACAACTTGTCTGCAACCCGCGGGTAATTCTGAATGAAACGCTTAAGAACCTGCAGCCGAATGGGGCTGGGGCCCTTTCCCCATTGCCTGTGATCCGCCACCGCCCCCGGGGCGCCTAGGTCCTCCTTTTGGCTTTGCCTTGCTGCAAGCTGAAAAGGCGTGTGCTCCTCCACATAGTGGGCATTCATGTTTAAACTTGCACGCCTTCCTTGAACAGACCCCCTGGGACGTGTACTCCCAGCACAGCAGCCGGGGTTGAACCGGCTGGCCCGCCGTAGGGCGGGCTGTAGAATTGCTTACTTGCTTATGGACCCAGTGTCCACTGTCTGCCCGCTCCCCAGCGTTGGGTTTCGCAGGCACCATCAGTTGCAGCCATAGCTGTTGATTGATCTGATCCCATGGCAATAAGGGATTAATGGCTGCTCTCATTCTGAACGTTTCGTCGTACTGCAACCAGGCGGGCCCCGCAAAATCAGAGTACGCCCGGTAAATAATATCGCAGTACTGGAACAAAGCGGCAGCCCGGCTGGGCTGCGCCCTGGCAATCACTCCGACATAAATAAGGAAACCTGGCAGCCAATTGGCCCAGGTTCTGTCCACTCTTCGCCTTTTAAGCTTCTCCTTTTCCTTCTCATCTAATTCCTCTTTGTTTTTCTTTTCAAGTTCCCTATACAATAAACTGAAAACGTCCACATACTCACCCCTCAAAATCCGCTCCCTAGTGGCCGGGGTGAGATGGTCGCCTAGCGGCATTGCCGGGTCACCAAAGGGGATTGACAGAAAAGGAACGGACCCATACGGATTTTGGACATATCCCCACGGGTTACAAGGCACGGCTGGCCAACCAAATGGTTGCGCTGGGTGGACCTGGCCACCCCAAGGCAAAACTCCCGAGGCCGTAGCTGTTGGTCCAGGGACTAAAGGGGGCGGCGGCCCGGAATAGACCGAGGGTGAAAACCCCTAAGACGACGGGACTCCCTGAACCCGACCTAAGGCAACGCCGCCCGCAGCCCAAGATGGGCCTGCCACTGCCGCTAACGGACCCTGACCGCCGCCCCGTGTGGCTGCATCCTCCCTGGGCTCTCCTTGCTGCTGAGTTGCATTCACGTCCCAGTAGCCCCACGGCCATTGAGTGTGTTGGGGGGAAGAAACCACCCTACCTTCATCCATCACTGACGGTCCTGCCACCGCTGCTAATTGTTCAGCCGGCTGCTGGTCCTCTGCTTCCTCCACACTGCTGCTGGCACCGCCCACCGCCGGTCCACCGCTCGGCTCACCTGCTTGAGCGGGATCGGGCCTCGACCTTGCCACCATATTATCCTGGAGGAAAGAAAGTCTAGAAAGCAACTCCCTTTCAAAGGTAAGGGTACCTGACCTGCCACTAGCACTATGCCGCCCAGGCCACACCGGATGGGACCCGGATGCACCTTGTTCCTCCTCCATCACCCTCACCCTATCCAATATTGCTTGACGAATCACAGCACTGTCTAAATCCTCAGAAGGAGGGTCAACGTGTCGTCGCTTGGCAGCCACCTTAGCTGGCTGCTTGCCCTTTGAAGGGCCCTGTCCCTTCTTAGGGGCCATCCCCACCCAGCAGACCGACCACAAAGGAATAAGCCAAAGCCTAAGGCCAGCTGCTCAGTGTATGTCTCGAAAAACACCCCCCAGGTGATAATGCTGGGAAGGGCTGCTCCAGAAAGGAGAAGGCCAAGAAAGGTGGAGGGGGGGGGGAAGGTGGTATCACTCCACCAGAAGGTGCCACAAGCCCTCAGCCAAGCCTGCCGTCAGGCCGCGCCTGCCCTCCGGCCCCCCCAGGCTAGGACCAGCTTCCACAGGAAAGCCCTCCCCAAACAATGCAGCTGCAACCGCAACGACGCCTCCCCAACCCTCCTTCTAATCCACAGCCCCAGGCGATAGTGGGAACAGACGCAGGATGATGTGAGGCAGACCGTTCTCTCGGCCGCACAATCAATCTCCCCGGGGGACGTGAAGCGCCGAAAAAAAAAAGGGGGGGAGGGCCGGCGCCGTTGCCCGCTCCAAAGGAGGGGGGGATGCAACCCGAACTCCCAGGCCCTCCCGACAACCACCAAACCACGGAGGGTGAAACAGCCCGGACCCGGGGCCCTCTCCCACAGACCGCGCCGCAGCAAGCCTCCTGAGCTGTGCGGCGCGCCGCCGAACAGCTGATGGGTGTGACACGTCCCGCGCCGACCAGCTGGTCTCCCGGCCCGACGCTGCTAACGCGTGCTCGCCGCTTCCAACGCCGGGTAAGCCTCAGATGCTCCTCTTGCCGGTAAGTCAAGCCGCCTTCCGGCCTGAGGTTCAGTGACTCAGCTCCTGACGGCCAGCCAGCAGCACGCTGCTGCTCCGTCCAACGACTCCATGAGACTGCGTGGAGTGCTCTGGGGCAGAGGCTACTTAAAGCCTCCGACCCCCGCCCCCACTAAATTCCCGGATGCCCGGGAAAGCTGCCTTTCATCCTATCGGGGCCACAAAAAACGGCCCCACGGCGTGCAGCCGCTTTAGCGGCGCGGCCGGGGTGGGGCCGAAAAGTTGAGCTTTTATGAACTTCTTGAATACTCATGTCACTCATCTAACTCTATCTCTGCTAAAATCTAATTCCTAAAAAATACAATGCCTGCCTGCCTGGTAATGCAGATATGTAGATGTTGGTCAAATAAGGCAGAGAACTTGCAGTGCAATCACTTAAAATTTAAAACAGTGAATATTTTGGGGTGGTCACTGTCTCAGACATCCTGGCCAAACGGAGCTGTCAGCACTAGGTTCAGAGTTATCCATAATTTCCTGTAATGTATTAGTTAAGTAATTTGGTATGTAAACCAGCAGGTTTGTGGTTCAAACTTCTCACTTGCTGAGAGCTCACATGGTAGCCATAGAAAAGCCATCCACTCAGCCTGAGACACCCCTTTTTTGAATATGTGGATATACTAATACCTATTTTACAGGATCTTTGCAAATATTACTTTTATAATATGCAAAGGGACCCGTAAAAACTTGTGGTGTAGTTATCCCATGTCCCCACCTTTGCTTTCACCCTTCTTCCCCTTCCTCTCTTACACTGTTTCTCTTTCCTGCCCCCCTTTTCTTATTTTCTCTCTCTTCCATGTCTGTCACATCCTCACTCTTTCTGCTCCACCCACCACTCTTTGTTTCTCTGCCTCCCCACTTAATCACTGTTTTTGTCTCTTTCTGCCCCATCCCATCCCACCCCATCCCTTTCTTTCTGCTCCATCACTCTTCCTCCTGCTTTCTCTGCCTCCTGCACAGCAGCAGCGGTGGTGGAGGAACTCCAGTTTCCCACCTGCTTCCTCCCACCACAACAGTGATGGTGGCAGCTCTCTAGGAATACCTAATCTCTCAGCTTTCCTCTTAAGGTTGGGAAATTTCTGGAGGTGTGTTTTGGCATGGAGCCTTGGAATGGTGAGGTTTGAGGAGGGAAGGGATTTCTGCATGGTATAATGTCATAACTACAACCTCCAAAGCAGCCATTTTCTCCAGGGGAACTGATTTCTCTCATTTAGAGTCCAGTTGCAATTCCGGGTGATTTCCAGCCCTCACTTGGAGATTGGCAATGGTAGTTCCCATGGAGGAAGTGGCTACTTTGGAGAGTGGAACCTATGGCATTATACATATCTGAGGCCCACCCCCTCATCAAACCCCCCCATTCAGATGCTCAATCCCTCAAATTTCCAGGAATTTCCAAATTTTGTTTATCATCAATGTGACCCTGATCCATGGATTTAGGTATCCACAGATGTAGGCCACACACCAATGTTACTATAGAAATAGGGATGCAATAATCTCTGCATCTTTATGTTTGTATATCACTATTTTTTTTTTAAAAAAAAATGTTTTTGGCAGGGAAGGCTACATGGTATAGCCTGCCGTCAGATCTTGGAAGCTAAGCAGGATTATTAGTACTTGGATGGGAGACCACCAAGGAAGTCTCTGCAGAAAAAGACAATGGCAAGCCACCTCTTCTTTTCTCTTGCTATGAACACCCGCTGCTGGGGTCAGTATAAGTTGGCTGCAACTTGATGGCAAATATGTATGTAAATGCTTTTGTCCCACAGATGTAATGGCTTTTCTATTTTTCCCACACTATTCTAAATGACAGCATTTTGCTGCTACTTTACCTCTGTTTGCTGTATTGGCTGAGAAACAAATTAACCTCAAATCTATTTTCACAAGGTAGACATTAAAGAGGAGGTACTGTTGGTTCCCTATAAAGAAGAAGACTTGCAATAAAAAGACAAATATTGAGTGTACACATGCAATATGAAACTGTTCCAGCAGCTTTACATTCCATTAAGAGACTGAACTTTTGTCAAAAGAAAAGCATATAAAGCCTTATTGCAACATTTTCCATCTGTGAAGAACTTAGCTATTGACGTTAATTCCATAGGCTTGTGATATAGCACTCTATCACACCTGATGCTTTGGCTGCAGCCCCAGGTAACCATCAATTGCAGTGGAGACTGGAATTTGTCTTGCTTTAGGTGAAACATAGTGATATTTACTGAAATATTAAACAGGAGAACAGATTGCAAAACCCCAGGCTACACATCATGTGGAGTTTAAGAGACATCTTTAGGGCAATTCTTTTTCTGCTTCACTTCATAAGTAGGATAAGGTAAACACCTATCTTTTAGCAGCAAATGTTCCAAGAAAAATATAGTCAACTCATATTTGCTTACTAAATGGAGCAAAATCTAAATGGATTTTTTTTCTTACTGTAAAATCCTACTAATCTGCACAAATGACAGGATTTTATCTTAGAAAATACATTTTTTTCTTCCCATGCTACAATTTTTTTTCTTACTGTAAAATCCTACTAATCTGCACAAATGACAGGATTTTATCTTAGAAAATACATTTTTTTCTTCCCATGCTACAATTTTTAAATGTAGCTCTTTAAAAGGAACAAACCCCTCAAGATGAAGTTCCGGTCATATATTTATTTTTTCTACAGTACGAGTACCCTCAGTGAGGACACAATGCACACTAATTTTCTCTTGAGATAGACAGGCCTGAACAAAAGAAAGTGATATCTGCATTATTTTGAATTAATATGAATTTAGTCATTAATTTGATTGTGGGCCTTGTTAATAATTTTATGCATTCTCATTCTTTAGCCAACCAGTTCTTTCCAAAAGATTCCATCTGTTGTGAAAAATTATGTAAATTAAGTAATACAGATGACATTTTGATTTTCACAATCCATTCTGTATGGAATTGTTCAACACAGAATTTCAAATGGAATTGTGTTTTTATTTTTCTGAATGTGCGTATGGATTTAAATAAAAAATATGGAATGGAATTTTGATCATTGATTTATACAAAAATCAGGATATTTTTTTTTTAAGATTTCAGACCATTCAGTAACAAAAATGCATGATCATAAACAAGTAGGGATGTATGAACTGTGTTGATTTTCAGGACTTTGGAGTTTCTTTGTTCTTTTTAATGCCTTCTTTTTACATTATTATATTATTTTAACTGTAAACTGCCAAAAGCAGAAATCTGAAGAAGAGTTATAGCAACATTATAAGTAAATCTGCTAACTCACATGTGGACTACAAAAAGAAAGTTCCAGGCTTCTATGGAGAAAAGAAGTGCAGATCTTTCAGGATTTACCAACAAGTGTGTTAAAGAAAAGGAAAGGTATCAATTTTTGTGACATATTTTACACAATAATAAATAAAATATCATTGGAAAATACTGTTTGCAACAGATGCATAGTTATTAAAAGGAAGAAAAGTAATTGCAATAGAGGAACAAGCCAAGCAGTTGGCCAAAGAATTCCAAGCAGAGGACTTACATAGAGGAACAGAAGGAGAATTTACAAGTTTTACATGTTAACTCAAGTAAATTTGCTAGCAGCTGAAAGTTCACAGAGGAAAACACAGAAGAAGAAACAGGCCCATAAAAGGTCAAGTGGACATTGCAAAAAACATCAGGACAAAATGGATAAATTTAAAAACTATCAATAAATATCAATGGACTGAATTCTTCTTTGAAACACACAGTACTCTTTAATCGATTAAAAAAACCTACTGATATATTATACTTACAAGAAACTCATTTAAAGAAAAAAACATGACCATATTTTAAAAATAAAAAATAGGCAAAACATATCTTGCTTCTTTATTATGTATTACTATTTCATTGAACTTATAGCCCACTCTCCCCTGCAAATGGGCTCATAGTAGGTGATGTCATGATAAAACACAATATACAATTTAAAACATTCAGAGTTATAATACAATAAATACAGTAAGATGATAAAATTCAATCAACACAACTAATAGATGGTGTTAAATCTCAGAAGGAATATCTAAAACTGGTATGATGGAAAAGGGGGGAGGGAAAAGGGGAGAAGGGGGAGACCAATCAAGATAGAAAACCATTGCTGTCCTCATCCATATGTGTGTTGGAACAACGCTATCTTACAGGCCCCGTGGGACTACTTTAGATCTCCCAGGGCCTAGATCTCACTTGGAAAAGTGTTCCACAAGGTCAGAGGTAGGGCCAAAAAGGCCCTGGCTCTGGTTGAGGACAGCCAGACACTCTTGGGACCAGAGATCACCAGAAGGCTCTTGTCACTTAAGCATAGTGAACTTCAGGAGATAGAATCCTGAAGGCATGTTGGCCTCAGACCATTTAGGGCTTTAAAGGTTAGCACCAAAACCTTGGACCAGATCCAGTACTGAATCTGGACACAATGCTACTGACAGAGAAATGGCTGAATGTGAAGGATGTTCTCGTAAGGACACATGGAGCTGCATTCTGCATCACATTCAATTTCTGGGTCAGTCTCTCAAGGGTAGCCCTATGTAGAGCGAGTTAAAGTAGTCTAACTTGGAGGTGACTATGGATGGATAACTGTGGCTAAGTCTGGGGGAGATAGGAAGGGAACCGTCTGATCTGGTGCATCTGGTAAAATGCCAGTTTAACTACATGTGTGACCTGGGCCTCCATTTAGACATCCAGGATCACATTCAAGCTCTTGACAGCCAGTGCAGGTGTTAATGGCACACCAACAAGAGCTGATATATGGCATCCAAACTCTGCATCACCCCTGGCCCGGCCACAGAACCTCCATTTTCAATGGATTTAATTTCAGTAAGCTCTGCTTTAGCCAACCAACCATAGCCTCCAATCCCTTGCCCAAATCAACCACAGCTTCCAATCCCCTGCCCAAGCTATCTGGGGTGGCATTTGGCTGGCCACTTATCAGCAGATATAGCTGAATGTCACCAGCATAGTAGTGACACCCAAGCCCAAAGCTCCACACCAGCTGGGTGAGGGGGTGCATAAAAATGTTAAATAACATGGGGAGAGGATTGCCCTTTTGGGAACACCACATACCAAGGGGTATCATAGTGAAACCTCTTCTCCTAGCACCACTCTGTGTCCCCAACTATGAAGAAATGAGACAAACCACTGCAAGGCTATCCCTAGAATTCCCACATCAGAGAGGTGGTGGGTCAGCCGGTTGTAGCTGACCATGTCAAATGTTGCTGACAAATCAAATTATATCAGCAGCACTGACCCATCTTGATCCAGCTGTCTGCAGAGGTCATCTGTGAGAGTGACCAGTGCTGTCTCTATTTCATGGCCAGGACAGAAACCAGACTGAAAGGATTCCAGGGCTGAAGTACTTCAGCACAAAAAAAATGAGGTAGGTATTTACATAAACAATCCACAAGTAGAAATATTTAGAAGAATGAAGAGATCCAGATGAAAGATATGTAATCTTAAAAATGAAACTCCCAGGAGTCTCATTTTTAAAAATTTATTTTTTATTAAGAAATAAAATAGGTACACAACAAATAACATCATAGTTATAGTGTCTAGATATAGAAAGAGAAAACAGAGAAAATAGAAAGAGAAAACAGAAAATAGAAAGAGAAAACAGAAAATAGAAAGAGAAAACAAATTTCATTTACATACAGAGAAGTCTAATATCCAACAGTAGATAATATACACCCAACGCAATCTATCAAGTAAGTCCAAGAACATGACATAACATTTCTTAGAACCTCAACTCTCTAAAAATATTAGACATCTATAGGAAGCACTTCTTTTTTGGATGGGAAGAGTCAAAACTCTTGACCATAGCTCCAGATGTTCTACATGGGACATGATACCAGGAACTCTAGTAAAAAACAGATTGTCCATTATTCTACTGATTAAAAATTGTTCCCATAGCTTAGCTTACCATACATTTAAAGAAAGGGGAGATGGTCAGTTCCAGGCACTAGCTATAGGCAACCTGTCAACCACTAATAGGTTAGGAATCAGTACTTTGGATGTGCATTGGATGCATACAGCTACTCAATGATCAAAAAGGAAAAAAAAAATCAGGAGAGTAGGGGAGTTTTATGGACATTATGTCACAGATTTGGGAGTGAACTTGTTTCCAAATGTTTTGTATAATTGGGCCTTTCCACCATAGGTGATATGCTGTGCTGTCAAGTTCTGCATAGTCCTCATCAATGATTACTCCTCAGAGTTTAGCGGACTGAGTTTATTGAATAGTCATGGCAAATATAGAGCAAGATTCTTCTTGCTGAAACTGAGGCTCAGGGTCTCAGCCCTTACAGATATAGGCTAGAGTCCATTATACATTCAAAAGGCTAAGCACCAAATGTTACCAATAGCAGCCCCTCACCATCCCCACCCCCCTCAGCATTCCTAATAGCATCACTGAGTCAGAAACAAAAGTGACCTTGGTACCACAACATTCTCTGTTCCCAGGGCAGAGTGGTTACTTTGAAAGGTGCAGACATAACAGGCCAAGCATGCAAACATATACTAATAGCCAAGCTGGACCCAGTGAGCTCACTTCCAGTTATACACCACTACCGAGACTTATTTCATGGCAAGAGGCACTCATGACATGTGCCTATGTTGCCACATTTTTTCCAACAATAAATATCATAGGTCTTTGATATTAAATGTAGTTTATGTGGTGTGATGTACCAGTGCGACAACAACTTTAAAAACTGCACTTGAATATTGACTATTGGGGAGGTATTTGCCAGCGAGGCCCAAATCTGTTTCCATTCTGCATCATTAAAAGCTTGAGGGAGTAGGGAATGCCATTAAGTTGATAAGTTAGAGGCCTTACTTAAATTCAAAACCAGTAGTTTATACAACTCCAAAGGGAGTTCTGACCATCACATTTAAAGCAACCGCACACCTTTTAAATGCCTTCCCTACATTAGAAATAATGAAAGATAGGGGCACCTTTTTGGGAGCTCACAGAATTGGACCCCGTGGTCCAATCTATTTGAAATTTGGAACACATTTTGAGGAGAGTCATTAGATGCTATGCTGAAAATGTGGTGCCTCTACTTCAAAAAACAGCCCCTCTAGAGCCCCAGATACCCCCAGATCAATTCTCCATTATTCCCTATGGGAATCGATCTCCATAGGGAATATTGAAGCGCCCAGCAGACATTTCCCTTCCCCACTCCCGTTTCTGATGACCCTGAAGCGGGGGAGGGCCTGCTCCCACCTGGGGATTGGCATCTCTACTCACAGTTCCTGAACTTCAAACTTCTTCAAAGTAACACTGAGCAACCGACCTCTGAAAAGATTATGCGGCCAACGAAGGGTCTGGGCGGCAAAAGGCTTCTGCAAAGATTGTGCAACCAACAGAGGGTCTGGGCTGCTTTCACAGCCATGTTATTCTGCCTGCTCTCCCACCCTCATTCAGACTTAAAGACACAGACACACCATCCCAAGTAGAAGCCTTTCCCAATAGAGTCTGAAGCCTCCAGAGATGGAAAGGCACAAGGGGCCTGTGGGGGCAGGACTTCCCCCGCCAGCCAGCTGACTGGGAGTGGGAAGGAGTCTGGGAAAGCAGGAGAACCCCTGTTGGAACCTGGGGATTGGCAAGCCTAGTTTCAAAAGGAGTTAAGGGCCTATTAAAATTACCTTTGTTCATCAAGTCATGTATACAGGAATACAATTGATAATATGTTAGCCAAGGGATCTTCTGACCATTGAATCTTCTGACCACTTCTTAACAATGCCATCTGAATAAAGCCAGAAGGCAAGGCTAAACATATATTTTTTTTCTCTCCAGCAACAATATACACACCAAATGATGCTAAAGTTAAATGTTTTGAGATTTTTTTTCTGAACTGTGCTACACTTTCAAGATGAGGAAATAATTATTATTGGAGATATGAACAAAGTACTAGATCCAAAAAAGACAGATCAAGGAATATTAAAGATGAAAAACTACTATATATATTTTAATACATGGAAACACTGGAATTAGGAAATTCCTGTAGGACTAAGCATCCAAAGGGCAGAGACTACCTTTTTAGAAAGACATCAAACATATTCAAGAATACACATGTGTTGAACATAAAATTGATATTGCATTTAGAAAAGTAGAGATTCAGCTGTAGGTACTTGCAGACCACAATCCCATAGAAGTAGTCTCGCAATGGAACAAAGAATTAATAAGATGGAGATGCTCTTTTACTACAAGATGTGGTAAATAAGTATAAAAATATTTGGAAGAGTTTTTTTTTAAAAAAAAAATAAACAATATAGAAGAACTATCCCAATTGCTAAGTTTATGCCAGAACAGAAAAATATGAATTCAAACAATAACAATTCAAGAAATTTCTCATTCAATAAAGAATAATTGGATTGGATTTGTTTGTGGTAAATTAATTGGGAGCATTACTGGGGGGAGTCTATATTCAATTTTACCATTAGATTTGATTATATATATTTTACCAATTGATATAAAGGAATTATGGGGTGGGCTTAATTGGGTCAATTGAGAATGGAGATTGATGGGAGCAGAGCGAATTGGGGGGCTAATTAAGGACAGTGTTTTTAGATACTAGTGGCAGCAGCTACGTTAGCATCTATTCCACCAGCGGGAGATGACTGGCCTAGGAATTCCAGTGCTCCTGGGGAGGGGGAGGTATGGCGGTGGGAACAGACAGCAATACAAGGGAAGGGGACGGAGACCTGTTAGTGCTCGGCCTCCTTCCAGTCTGCTTCCCATCCCGAGGGTGACAGGTAGTAGGGTCAGGCCAGACCCACCTCCGTCATTGGTTTTATGCAACGCCAGATCCATTAATAACAAGACCTCTGTCATTCGAGAGTTTTTACTCGAACAGGACATGGACCTGGCTTGCGTGACCGAAACCTGGGTACGAGAGGGCGATACTGTAGCCCCCTCACAAACAGCTCCACCCGGCTATTTGGTCTTCCACCAATCACCGACTAGCGGGCGGGAGGGAGGAGTGGCGCTGTTCGTACGAGAGGCTTACTCCTGTAGGGCGCTCCCAGCTCCAAAGATAAAGGGTATTGAATGTGTCGGTCTGGCGTGGGAGGCTGGAGAGGGGTTGGCGATTTGGCTGGTGTACCGTTCACCTAGTGCACCGGCCAACACCTTACCGTCCCTGCTCGAGGCGGTGGCAGGCTGGGCATTGGAGCACCCAAGGCTGGTGATCCTGGGTGACTTCAATGTCCATGCGGATGACCCAGCCTCCAGTCAGGCGACGGACCTAGTGTCATCCATGGCGACACTAGGAATCTCTCAATTTGTAACATCCCCCACGTACCAGGCCGGGCACATGTTAGACTTGATCTTTGCAGCTGGGGTTGTGGTGGACGATATAACCATAGAAGCGGTGCCATGGTCGGACCACCGCACCCTTAAGGCTCGTTTGAATGCTCCACCCCAAACCTGCTTAGGCGTCGAGCCTATTTTGGCTTGCCCGCGGAGCCAAATGGACCCGGAACAGTTCCAAATGGCTCTCCGGTATCCCTGGCCCTCTGGTGACTCCTTGGAGGTCCTGGTTGAAGTCTGGCATAGCCGACTCTCCAGGGCTATCAAAGAGATTGCACCCCAATGCCCTCTGCGACCCCAGACTAGGCTGGCGCCGTGGTATACCCCGGAATTACGCCAGCTGAAACAAGGCCTCGGACGGCTAGAGAGGCAATGGCGGTGCACTCGAGACTAAGTGATCAGAGCATCTTATAGGAAGTGTATGAGATCCTATGAGATGGCAGTCAAGGCCACAAAGAAAATGTACTTTGCGGCTAAGATTGCGTCTGCAAATTTGCGCCCGGCACAATTATTTAGGATAATTCGAACACTTACTACATTGCCACAGGGCAAATCAAATTCTAAGGAATTAGAGATAGGCTGTGAGGCTTTTGCGAAATATTTTGCAGATAAAGTCCAATCGCTCCGCCGCGACTGCCCTGCCATATTGGATTCAGTATGTATAATCGAGGCTCTGTGCCTGCCTTCCAGTTTGATCCTGGATCACTTTGACCCGCTTAGGTTGGAGGAAGTTGACAGAGTCCTTTCAGCTACACGTGCAACAACTTGTGATCTTGACCCATTTCCCTCCTGGCTTATTAAAGCCTGCCTGGAGGAGTTAAGATGTCCTGTATGGGACATCATAAATAGATCCCTTTCAGAGGGCCGTTTTCCTGACCCTCTGAAGGAGGCAGTGGTCCGCCCTCTCCTAAAAAAGGCTACATCAGATCCGACCGAATTGGCACACTACCGGTCGGTCTCAAATTTGCCCTTTTTGGGCAAAGTTATTGAGAGGGCTGTTGCGCTGCAGCTGCAGAGGTTTCTGGAGGACGCTTCCGCCTTAGATCCATTCCAGCCCAGCTTCCGCCCGGGATGGAGACAGTCTTGGTCGCTCTCATGGACAATCTCCAGAGGCACCTGGATCGAGGTGGCGCGGCAGTTTTGCTGCTGTTGGACCTATCGGCTGTGTTCGATATGGTCGATCACCGGCTGCTGGCTCGCCGCCTTGCCGACGCAGGATTCAGGGGTCAGCCTTACAGTGGCTTTCCTCTTTCCTTGAGGGTCAGGGACAAAGGGTGGCAATTGGAGGAGAGCTGTCCCAGAGAAACTCACTTAATTGTGGGGTGCCGCAGGGAGCAGTTCTCTCTCCGATGCTATTCAACACCTTTATGCGCCCCCTTGCCCAGATCGCCCGGAGACATGGACTGGGTTGCCATCAGTATGCTGATGACACCCAGCTCTATCTATTGATGGGTGACCGGACTGACAATGCCTCGGAAAATCTGGATTGAGCGTTGCAAGCCGTGGCAGACTGGATTAAGCTGAGTGGGCTGAAACTGAACACAGTGAAGACAGAGGTCCTTTGCCTGGGCCACGGCGGCTTAGGGAATGGGGTCTCCCTCCCAGTTTTTGACGGGGCGCAACTAGTAGCAGTGCGTAGAGTTAACAGCTTGGGAGTTCTACTGGAGCCTCCCTTGACAATGGAGGCCCAGATAGTAGCTACTGCCAAGTCCACCTTTTCTCACCTTAGATGGGCAAGGCAGCTGGCCCCCTTCCTGGAGCGTGGCGACCTGGCAATAGTGATCCATGCAACAGTCACCTCGAGGTTGGACTACTCTAATGCCCTCTACATGGGGCTGCCCCTGTACCGAACCCGGAAACTGCAGCTAGTGCAAAATGCAGCAGCCAGGCTGCTACTGGGACTGCCTCAGTGGGAACATGTGCAGTCTGGGCTACGGGAGTTGCACTGGCTGCCAATTGTTTACCGGGTTCGTTACAAGGTGCTGGTCATTACCTTTAAAGCCCTATATGGTCGAGGACCTGCCTACCTTAGGGACCGCCTCTCTCCATACGTTCCCCAGAGAGCACTGCGATCAAGCTCAAAAAATCTTCTTGAAATCCCTGGGCCAAAAGAAACTGAATTAAAAGCTACCAGAGAACAGGCGTTCTCTACAAAGGCCCCCCAATGGTGGAACCAATTGCCGGAAGAGGTGCGGGCCCTATGGGATCTTAACCAGTTCCGTAGGGCCTGCAAAACTGCCCTCTTCCGGCTAGCTTTTTAAGACAGAATTCTTGATAAAGATCAATAATACCGAGCCATCTTATATGCCATACGACTCTATTTTAATGTCTTACTGTTTTATTGGTTTTATTCTTTAAATTATTAACTGTATTATCTATTGTTTATTTGTATCATGGTTTCTACCATGTCCTGTTAGCTGCCCTGAGCCTGGCTAGGCGGGGAGGGCGGGGTATAAATAAAAGTTTTTTTTTATTATTATTATTATTATTATTATTATTATTATTATTATTATTATTATTATTATTATTATTATTATTATTATTATTATTAACATAAAAATGGATAAAGTGCCTGGACTTGATGAGTTTACAGCAATATATTACAAATATCTTGAAAAAGTATTAATACCACTACAAAAAGTTATGAACAAGGGGCGAAAACACAATTCATTCAAGGTTCCAAGATATACATATAACACTAATCAGGGGTTGTTTTGCAGAAAAATACGTGGTGAAGCTCATTAACATAACTCATTAGCATATGCCACCACCCCCCAGCCAAAAGCAACCTGATGCAAGAAAAGAGAGCCCTGGTTGAGCGAGGCCTACTTGGGCTGGCTAGAGATCCAGCCAGTCCAAGCAGCCTCAGTCATCTGGGGTTCTCCTGGGCTGCACTTCTCCCAGTCAAAAGGCCAGAAAGCCACCTGCTGCCCAAAATCACATAAGAAGTGGAGAAATGGTGTTGTGGGCTTCTGCAGGGATTAATAAGGGCTGCTTGGGCATGGCAAAGCCCCTTGTAGCTGCCTGGCTGGCTGCTCTCCTAATCCAGGGATTGTTATGCATCTGCACCTACTATTCAATGGACAAGGTAAGTGGAGTAGAAGAGGGGGAACCTTCAAAAAGGTTCAGGAGCTGTGCTCTTGTGAGCACCTGCTGAATCTGAGGTCTGAAAGTAATACAAAAAAAGGGTAGTGATGCATCATTACTCCAGTTTTTAGACCTATTTCTCTGCAGAATGCAGACTACAAAATTTTGCCACAATAATGACAGAAAGATTAAGAAAATGCATACCAAATCTAATACACTTTGGTCAAACAGTTTTGTTTCAAAGAGGTACATGAAAGATATTACACAAATCATAATAGATGCAATTGAATTTGTGACTAAAAAGAGGAAGAAAGCAGCATTTCTATTTCATAACTTAACATGACCTATATTATAGGTAATACCTCAAAAATTACAATGAAGGGGATATAAGGAAAACTATTTTCTGTCTTATATATTGACAAACGAAATAATACTGTATAACCCCCTATTCCATTTTATTTTCTGTACCCCTGAATCTTGGGGGAAAGCCAACAGGAGATGAAATGCCTCTGGTTTGGGATGACTCATCTCAAAGAGATGAAGGTTTAGCTGTTACTTTTCTACCAGGAAATGGATTAGAGTTGTCCACTGAAATGGTGACAAACAGTATGGAATGTCTGCCAAAGTCTCAAGGCAGCAGGTGGAAGGTTGCAGGCCTAACTTACCTGGGAAATTATAGATGTTTATATACAAATGCTAGAAGTGTCCAAGGTAAAATCAGGGAGTTGAAATGCTTAGTGTTGGGGGGAAACATAGACATTGTGGGTGTTTCAGAAACTTTGTGGAATGAGGAGAATCAGTTGGACACAGTGATTTTTGGATATAAATTATATCGGAAGGATGGGGGTCAAAGGTTGGAGGTGGGGTGGCTTTGTATGTCAGGGAAGGTATATAGTCCACTAAGACCGAGAAGGTCAGAGAATTAGATTCTCTTCTAGAAATGCTTTGAGTCGAAATACTGAGTCCAAAAGGAAGTTTAACTTTGGGAGTTGTTATTGCCCACCAGATCAAAAGATAGAGGATGATTATAATATGATGAAAGAATTAAAGGTAGCATAACATAACAACTTTGTCGTAATAGGTGATTTTAACTACCCGCAGATTAATTGGGTCAATATGTGTTCAGGTCAGGAGAAAGAGATTGAGTTTCTAGACACACTCTGTATAAACAAGTTTTATTAAGTTTTAACAGGGAAGATTAGGGAACTGAGGAAAGGATCAGGGATAAGATACAGAAAATAAAAGAATAGATTACATTTATTACTACATCAAGAAAGGGGGAAAAAGTATAATTAATTGTACCTGCAAGTACCCAAACGTAGTTTTGTTGTTGTTCAGTCACAGTCAATTCCGACTCTTTGTGACCCCATGGACAAAGGCACTCCAGGCCCTGTCTTCCACCATCCTCCGAAGTCTGCTCAAATTCGTGTTTGTTACATCAGTAACACTGTCCAGCCATCTCATCTTTTGCCATCCCCTACTTCTTTTGCCTTCTGTCTTTCCTAGCATCAGGATCTTCTCCAGGGAGTGCTCCCTTCTCATTTGGTGACCAAAGTATTTGAGCTTCAGCTTCAGCATCTGACCTTCCAATGAACAGTTTGGGTTGTTTTCCCTTAGGACTGACTGATTTGATCTTCTTGCAGTCCAAGGGACTCTCAAGAGTCTTCTCCAGCACCACATCTCAAAAGCATCTATTCTTCTGTGCTCAGCCTTCCTTATGATCCAGCTCTCACAACCACACATTACTACTGGGAATACCATCACTTTGACTATTCGAACTTTTGTCGGCAGGGTGATGTCTCTACTTTTTATTATACTGCCGAGGTTCGCCATAGCTATCCTTTCAAGAAGCAAACATCTTTTAATTTCATGGCCACAGTCACCATCTGCAGTGATCTCGGATCCCAGAAATGTGAAGTCTGTCACTACTTCCATGTCTTCCCCTTCTATCTGTCAAAGTGTGATGGGGCCAGATGCCATGATCTTAGTTTTTTTGATGTTGAGTTTCAAGCCTACTTTTGTGCTCTCCTCTTTCACCCTAAACAATAGGTTCTTTAGGTCCTTCTCACTTTCTAGAGTGGTATCATCTGCATATCTGAGGTTGTTGATGTTTTCCCCAGCAATCTTAATTCCAATTTCTGCTTCATCCAGGCCAGCATTCCGCATGATGTACTCTGCATATAAATTAAATAAGCAGGGTGACAATATACATCCTTGTCGAACTCATTTTCCTATTCTAAACCAATCAGTTATTCCATATTCTGTTCTGACAGTTGCTTCTTGACCCTTATACAGGTTTCTCAGGAGGCATGTGAGGTGATCTGGTACTCCTATCTCTTTAAGGACTTGCCACAGTTTGTTGTGATCCACACAATCAAAGGCTTTAGCATAGTCAATGAAGCAGAAGTAGACATTTTTTCTGATACTCCCGTGCTTTCTCCATAATCCATCGAATGTTGGCAATCTGATCTCTAGTTCCTCTATCTCTCCGAAACCCAGCTTGAGCTTCTGGTAGTTCCAGATCTACACACTGCTGAAGCCTATCTTGTAGGATCTTTAACATGACCTTGCTGGCATGTGAAATGAATGCAATGGTGCGATAGTTTGAACATTCCTTGGCATTACCCTTCTTTGGGATTGGAATGTAAAGTCATCTTTTCCAATCCTGTGGTCACTGTTGTGTTTTCTAAATTTGTTGACATAATGTATGTGTCAAGCTTGACTGATTCTGACCAAAGACTAATGGGTTCCTGGCCTGTCACAAGCAGGCCTGGGTAAAATCATGGTGAACCAAATGCTGCTAGTTTATTACCCTTTATTGGCCCCTTTCTCCTTTATGACTGGTAACTGTTGAGAACAATGTAATCAGCACCTTCCCAGAGAGCCTTATGAGGGAGGAAGAGTCTCTAGAGAATACAAGGCCAAAAGGCTTGATAAACAACCTGGGAATGTATCTTTGTAGTTTTGTGTGAACGCTCCCCTACTTCCCCTCCCCGTAGGAATCCTTTTGAAGTGTATCTTAAAACTCCTGTATCAACGTATTGGTTTCATTCTTCTCAAGCTAAGGGCTTGAGCCAAAGTAACGGTCTATCAATAAATGTAGTCTTTGTAGCAAATCTGACTCATCATTGAATCTGTCTACTTGACAGTGTGCATAACTTTAACAGCATCATCTTTTAGGACTTTGAATAGCTCAACTGGGATACCATCCTTTCCACTCGCTTTGTTGTTAGTAATGCTTTCTAAAGCCCATTTGACTTCATACTCTAGGATGTCTGGCTCAAGGTCATCGATTTCACTGTGATGGTTGTCCAGAATATTGAGATTCTGCTTGTATAATTCTTCTGTGTATTCTTGCCACCTCTTCCTGATCTCTTCTGCTTCTGTTAGGTCCCTACCATTTTTGTCCTTTATCATGGCCATCTTTGTGTGAAATGTTCCCTTGATTTCTCCAATTTTCTTGACTAGATCTCTTGTCCTTCCTATTCTATTATTTTCCTCTATTGCTTTGTATTGTTTTTTCAGGAAGGCCTCCTTATCTCTCCTTACTGTTCTCTGGAAATCTGCATTGAGTTGGGTGAATCTTT
Source organism: Heteronotia binoei (assembly GCF_032191835.1). NCBI lineage: Eukaryota > Metazoa > Chordata > Lepidosauria > Squamata > Gekkonidae > Heteronotia > Heteronotia binoei. Next base: position 71,763,482 of record NC_083231.1, read on the forward strand.
AATTTTCACCTTTGCCTTTCACTTTTCTTCTTTCCTCAGCTATTTGTAAAGCCTCATCAGACAGCCACTTTGCTTTCTTGAATTTCTTTTTCTTTGGGATGGTGCTGATTGCTGTCTTCTGTACAATGTCACGAACCTCCATCCACAGTTCTTCAGGCACTCTATCAACTCTAGTTCATTAAACATATTCTTCACCTCCACTATATATTCATAAGGGATGTGATCAAGGTCAAACCTGAATGGCCTAATGGCTTCCCCAGTTTTCTTCAGTTTAAGCCTGAATTTTGCGATAAGTAGCTCATGATCTGAGCTGCAGTCAGCTCCAGGTCTTGTTTTTGCTGACTGTAAGGAGCTTCTCCATCTTTGACTGCAGAGTATATAATAAATCTGATTTCTGTGTTGCCCATCAGATGATGTCCATGTGTAGAGTTGCCTTTTAGGTTGTTGGAAGAGGGTGTTCACTATGACCAGCTTGTTCTCTTGACAAAACTCTATTAGCCTTTGTCTGGCTTCATTTTGTTCTCCAAGGCCAATCTTGTCAGTTGTTCCGGTCACCTTTTGATTTTCTATTTTGGCATTCCAGTCTCCTATGATGATGAGGACATCTTTTTTTGGTGTTAATTCTAGAAGGTGTTGTAGATCTTCATAGAACTGGTCCGCTTCAGCCTCTTCTGCATCAGTGGTTAGGGCATAGACTTGGATTACTGTAATATTGAATGGTTTGCCTTGGATATGGACTGAGATCATTCTGTCATTTTTGAGACAGATTTTTGTATCTATCACACCCACTGCTATGGCGACGCCAGCCTATCACCTCCTGCCTCAGTGAGGGCAGCTAAATATACGTTAGTCTCTTCAAGGGTCTGATCCGGTAGATGAGCAGGGGACCACTGCAGATTTGAAGTCTTTCCCAATCACACAGGCACCAGAGAACGTAACAGCAAACTGTAGTTCTTTATTTACAAAATAGGCTTAACTGGGAAATGGGATGTATATACAGCGGCTAGTTTGTATCTTGCAGGAATAACATTTGCTATACAGTATGTTGGCTAGACCCTCCAGCAATGCTCTGAGGTATTTCAGGGTACACAGTTCTTCTTTTAATCCACTCTCCTAAACTTAAATCAGGCTGGCCTCTTGGGCTTTGAGTGCCTGGTCCCTCAAATCATTTGGTTTGACAAGCCCCAGCTCTCCTGACTCCCTCAGACCCACGACTCTTCCTCAGCCACCTTATAAACTCCTAGGAGCAGTGTATCATATGTCTGTGACCCCTAAGGTTTTCCACTTAGACACTCTCTGTCACCTTCCTCTTCCTTAGAGGGCACTCGTGACCTAGATATATGCCTCATGCTCAGCCACCTGGCTGATTTCACAGAGTGTATATAGAGCTTCACTTCACACCAAGCCTCTCTCACACACTCTCTGAGTCCAACTCTCTCTTTCTGACCGTTTTTTCCTTTCTGACAGTTAACCTCTGAGCCATTAGCTGTCACTCAGGACTTGAGAGTTCTGAGCACCCCTGGCCCCCACCTTTGGGTCACATGACTCAGGGCTCTCTGAGTCCTCAGCTTCTCCATTAACCCTTTGATTATGTCACAGTATCCCATTACTGCCTTCCTCACTCTCTTGTTAACTATAAAGGCCACACCATTTCTTCTATTAGACTCTTGTCCACAATAATAGATGTAGTGATCCTCTGAGTTAAATTCACCCATTCCCGTTCATTTTAGTTCACTGATTCCCAAGATGTTGGCGTTCAGTCTTGCCATCTCTTGTTTGACCACATCTAGCTTACCTTGATTCATAGATCTTACATTCCACGTTCCAATGCAGTATTGTTCTTTGCAGCATCGGACTGTTCTTTCACCGTCAGACACATCCACAGCTGAACGTCCTTTTGGCTTTGGCCCAGCCGCTTCATTCTTTCTGTGGTTACTTGAACGCTCTTCCCCAGTAGCATTTTGGGCACCTTCTGATCTGAGGGGCTCATCTTCCAGCGTCATATCTTTTAACCTTTTGTTTCTGTTCATGGGGGTTTTTTTGGCAAGGATACTGGAGTGGTTTGACATTTTCTTCTCCAGTGGATCACATTTAGTCTGGGTTCTCAGCTGTGGCCTGTCCATCTTGGGTGGCCCTGCATGGCATAGCCCATAGCCTCATTGAACTGTAAAAAAAGTATATATTACCTTTAAAGTCTACAAACTTTTTGATATACTATGAAATGCTACTATTTAGTGGGAAATTCCAGATTTTTATCTGTCATATCTGTACCCATACAAAACCACATCTATATATCTTTAATCTACACTTAGCAACAAAGGAAGAAAAAGAAAAGAGAGAAAATTTCAAATTCTGATCTTCAGAACTATCTTATTAGGCAAGAAGTTTCTGTATATAACAACAGCAGCTGTATATTGGCAACATTTCTCTATCTAAGTTACAAAGGAGTCTCAAGGTTAACAAAACTAAAACCAGCTTTTCATGAAAGGCCTTTGAATTAAATGGGTACAGTTATGATGCACATGTCTTATAGCAAATGTTGATAACTTTAAGGACCTACTTGAAAAGCTAGCTCTTTAACAAGCAAAAAGGGTGGATTTTTTAAGAGAGAAAAAAAATAAGCAAGGGAGAAGAGTTTTTACAGCACATCTCCAACAATAAAGAACAGGGCAAGAACTTGCTCCCCCCCACCACCAATTGTTCCCACAACTTCACACTAAACCGAGAAGAGAACCCTTGATCTATAAGGAAAATTCATCTCACTTCCATCAAGCTGCACTCCCAACTTTTCTGAAATACAAAAGAGAAAAAAGAAAGAAAGAAAAAGCTCTCAGTGGATTAATTCATTAGCAGACATCTCAATGCATAAGGATAAACAATAGGAGCCCTTTTCATCTACCATTCTAAAAAGGGCAAAAATAATCAAGGTACGTACACAGTTTCCTTATATTCCCTTTCATATGCCTTCTTACATATGAGTGCATACCTGTATATGTATGTATATAAGTAATTCTAACTACAATAGTTCAAATTCTAATTTAAAAGCTTAACTTTTTAAGCTTATTTTAACATGTATTTAAATTTTAAGAGATTTTACAAGCTAACAGCTTAAAAAGCCTGCTTTTTAACAATAAATTTTTAAAACTTCGTTATGGTTTTGAGATCTGCAAAAAATCACAGCAAGCCAAAACAAGCTACGTATTCAATTTAAAAAATAAAATATTAAAAAATCCTGCTTTAGATTTGAATAATCCTTCAAAAACAACAGAGTTTCAAAACTGAATCCCAAAATATTATGCCCATTAAAGAATAATCTTACAGTCTCTTCTTTTAATTCATATAAAAATGTAAATCCCCTAATTCAACTTCCTGTTCTGGCTTTGGCTCAGCAAGGCGGGAGATTCGCAGCTCTTGTGATCTCCCCAAATTGAACAGATCGAGGGGTGTCTGGACATTCAGATACCCAAAAGGACCCCTGGAGGGGGAGCCTTGACGGCATGGGATGCGACATTCCCACGGATTTCATCAGCAGGCAATGTCTGGTTCTTGGTCTATCCTGAAGCCTCACTGCGACAATCGCTATTTTGCATGCCGCTAGCTGTGGTAACAAAATACTTTTTTTCTAATCGGCTTTCTACGTATACCTATAACTATACCTTGCAAATACGTTTATTTGGAAATGCAACCTATCAGCTCTCGTATCTAACTGTAGCCCATTGTTCTTGGTTAGGACTTCGAAACCAAAATCATAGAAAAGGCCCTATAATACTTTTAAGGTGAGCTCAGCAAATATAACACTGCAAACATGATACTTTGAACACATATATAATACTTTGTTAAGGCAGGTTAGTGCAAATGATCAAGATTAGTGCAATTCTATTTGGCACTCTGTCCATGCTCTAATGCAAATCTGAATCTACGTCCAACAGCCCCAAAGGCAAGCCTATGTAGAGCAAGTTACAGTAGTCCAACCTGGAAGTGACTGTTGCATGGATTGCTATAGCTAAGTCATGAAGGGGGGGGGGGGTCAGATAGGGCGCTAGCTGTTTGACCTGCTGAAGATGATGAAATGCAGATCACACAACTGCTGTGACCTGGGTCTCCATAGAAAGGGAGTCATCCAGTGTCACGCCCAGGCTCCTCACCTTCTGGGATAGCATAAGAGGAGCACAATGCAGGATGGGGAGGCGGATGTCCAATCTTAGTCCCCCTCGACTTAGGTACAGGACCTCCATATTTGTTGGATTAAGCTTCAGCCAACTTAACTGCAACCATCCAGCCACAGCTTCTAGTGCCCTGGTCAGATGGTCCGGGGTGGCGGTTGCATGGCTGTCCATCAACAGATAGAGCTGGGTGTCATCTGCATACTGGTGACAATCCAGCCCAAAACCTCAGGCAATCTGGGCAAGGGGGCACATGTAGATGTTAAACATCATTGGTGAGAGAATAGCTCCCTGCAGTACACCACATTCAAGTGAGTGCTACAGGGATATCTGCTCGCCAATCACCACCCTTTGTCCCTGATCACAGAGAAAGAAGGAGAACCACTGTAAGGCTACTCCCTGGACTCCAATATCAGCAAGGCGGTGGGTCATTAGATCGTAATCAACCGTGTCAAATGCTGCCGAAAGGTCTAACAACAATAGCAGTGCTGACCTGCCTTAATCTAGATGCCTTCTAAGGACATCAGTGAGGGGGACCAAGGCAGTCTCCGTCCCATGGCCAGGATGAAAGCTGTACTGGAAGGGATCAAGGATAGAAGTATCCTCCAGGAAAGCTTGGAACTGCTCTGCCACCACTTTCTCAATTACCTTACTAGGAACAGTTTTTCTTACAAACATGCACACATGTTGAAAATATATGCATGTTACACCCCGCCCCCCAAGCCCCTTATCTGGCATTCATTTTGCAGTTCTAGTGTTCTTCAGAACCCAGTTGACTTTGATGCCATTTTTCTCTTCAGATAGCCTTTCTTCACTGTAATAACAGTGATGTCATCACAACAGCCAATTGTATTGGGCTATGTAATGATATCTGAGTGCCAATAGAGTACAATTGGAGTAATGGAATTGTTTCCAGAATAGTCGCTTGATTGTTTCCAGAATGGCATTTGGGTTTTTTGGCCACTGTGTGACACACAGTGTTGGACTAGATGAGCCATTGGCCTGATCTAACATGGCTTCTCTTATGTTCTTAGTCACTACACTCTCTCCATATTGTTTGCTGTTGTTGCTTTGTGCACAGTAATATGATTGGTTATTTAGCAAAGTTTTAAACAAAAAGTGGGTCTGTAGCTGCAGCTGATGGAGAACAAAGATGGCTAATTGCTGTGAAAAAATAAGCTTTCAAAGATCTTTGGTGAAAATGTTTGGCCTCACTGGAATCCATTTTTCATGCCAAGAATGTTTCCTGGAGAACATTTGTCTCACCCTTATTAAAAGCATTACAAATAATTTGAATGTTTATACATTTTCAGTCTTTAGTGGTGCAAATATTTTATTCCCAAAGAATAATGATGAGTCAGCATCTGAAAAAAAATAAGTATATGATCTAAATTAAAATCTAAATTAAATCCTTTACACCTAATGATTCAGTGCTCTCTTTTGTGAATATTTTGTGATTGCAATGTTGTTTCAAGCAGGGCTTGCTTAATAATTTTTAAATCTCTGGAAGAAAAAAGACAAACCACTGAATTTAAAAAAATGGCATTACTAAGAGTTGTGATACTACCCTGTCTTACTGAAAGCTATTTTTGCTTGTATATATTACACATTTAAAAATGGAATTCCAGCTGTTCCCCTACCTCCATATCTGAATATTAAATTTTGAATGGTTACTGTAGCAAAATATCTAATTCTCAACATGGTTAAATCTGTGGATAATTAAATCCAGATACCTGAATCATGAACAGACAAGACAGATTGTTGATATATGTTTGCTGAAAAGTATAAAAACTGAAAATAATAATAATAATTGGGGATTAAAATCACCTAAAAAAATAGAAACAACAACTTTAGGTATAAGGTATGAATGCCCTCAGTTACTGTTGCTAGGCAAACACAATAGGTTTGCCAGCCTTAGAACCATGACTTCTGTTAGTGACAGGTAGGTAAGACGGGAAGGGTTGTTTTGGCTTTTTATGGAGAGTCAGATCTAGCAGCAACCATTAAGCACCATGCTATCATGTGACTTGGCCAAGCATGATGGGAGAGTGAGAGCCAGCTGGCTGTGAGAAGCAAGAAGACCAAGCCTGCCACCTTTGCCTTTCTGTCCCCTCCTGCTTGAACAAGCAGGATGGGAGAACAAAAGGCATTGTGTCTTCACCTCTCAGGGCTATAGCCCATTTTTTTTTTTAGGTCAGGGGGCTTCTTAAAAATTGAGTGCCCCCAATTTTTTAAAATCACCCAACTCAAAGATTCTTGGCTATGCTCTTACATGATGACCAGTGTGGTATAATATTTAGAGTTTCAGAATAGGATTTGGAAGAACCAGTTTCAAATCCTCACTCTACCTTGGAGGCTCACTAGGTGACCCAAGACCATAGAGGAACCTTCAGGCTAACATAACTTATGGGGGGTTTGTGAGGATAAAATGGAGAAGAATAGAATTATATGAATTGCTTTGGGTCCCTTTTTTGGAGAAATGCAGAATATAATCTAAATAAATAAACATAGCTGAATATGGAGGCATATAAAAATTGGTTGGAGGGTGGATAGGAAGGACAGAAGGAAGCAAGGTAAATTGAGCATATGAGGATTGCTGGGAGGAGGAAAACAGAAGAATGTGGAGAAGTGGATACAGGGGAAAGTGTGGTGTCTTCTACAAGTCCTTGAAGTTTACTTACTGAGCAGCTGAGCTGGGCCTGGCAGATGGCACTGCAACTGTACTGGACCTGGTGCCAGCACTTTGCACCTTGTCCACAGTTTTCATAGATGCCAGGTGGGAGGGAAGGAGGCAAAACTGAAGGTGTGAAAGAAAGGAAAAGGGGGAAAGGTATGGAGGCTTTCTGGGTAGGGAAAGAAAAAATAGTGGGAGAAGGTAAATTGAGATGCCCACTAAAGTCCTCTGTTTGATTAATATAATTAGCTAGTGTAGTGAATTATTGTTATTTAATGATGCTCAACTTTGATAAGTATCCGTCAACTAATATATTAACTAAAGATAAAAAAAAATCCAAAGCAATTTATCTAGCGGGAACTATATTTAGTACTTCTATCCCTAGTGGACTCCCAAGGTGGCTTCAAATAAAAAAAAGATTAAAACTACAATAACATCTGTAAATCCTATCAATCTAATCAATAAGAACTAGAACAAGGTGTCAAGCTCATTTGTTATGAGGGCTGGATCTGACATAAATGACACTTTGAGGGGCGGGGCCATGTTGGATTGGGCCAAAAAATGTCAGGTCGGGCCATGTGTGTACCTATTTAAGATTAGGTAGCAGAGATATACATTTTATAAAGAACACAGACAAAAACATATATATATATATATATATATATATATATACACACACATACTTAAAACATGCTTAAAATGTTAGCACTCATTGGTCTTTAGGATGCTTTCTTTGTATTTTTCCCAGGGATCCAGGGAACTGGGCAAAGGAAGCTCTGGCTCTTTCCTTCTTTCCCCAGGGGACTGGTGGGGAGGAACCTCAGCCAATGGAGAAAACAGAGGTTTTGCTCTGTAGCTCCTGAGCAATTGAGCAAGCCTTGCAAAACAAGCTGTTATGCAGAAGGAAGCAAGAGAGAGGGAGAAGGAAGCAGATGACAGCCAGTTGCTTGGGGACCTGATAGAAGCCCTCCGGGGGCCAGATTCGGCCTCCAAACTGCATGTTTGACACCCCTGAACTAGAAGTATTTGCCAACACAATCAACCCCTTAATAAATTCCTAATGAAAAGATAAGTCTTCTCTGGATGCCAAAACCTTAATAGACTCAACAGTATGTTCTGGCTTGAACTTGGAATCTACAGCTAAAGCAAAATATTGCTACTTAGCTTTTAAGTAGGTCAAGTCAATACAACTACATTATGCTAATTTTGAAGCAATTGTGTTGACTACTGATATTTATTCAGGTTAATAACATAAGAAAGTTGGATCAGGCCAATGGCCCATTTAGTCCAACACTCAGTGTCACACAGTGGCCAAAACCCAGGTGCCATCAGGAGTTACACCAGCAGGACCAGAACTACAGAAACTCTCCCACTGTTGCCCCCCCCCAAACCCAAGAATAAAGAGCATCACTATCTCAGACATAGCATTCCATCGATGCTTTGTGGCTCATAGCCACTGATGGACCTCTAATCCTTATGTTTATCCCCTCTTGAAGCTGTCTATGCTTGTAGCTGACACCACTTCCTGTGGCAGTGAATTCCATGCCTTAATCACTCTTTTGGTAAGAAGTACTTTCTTTTATCTGTTCTAAACCTACTGTTCATTAATTTAATTGAGTGCCCATGAGTTCTTGTCTGAAAGGAAGAAAAGCATTTATTTCTCTGCCTTCTCTATCCCGTGCATAATTTTACTGTCACCCCTCAGTTATCATTTCTTCAAGCTAAAGAGCCCTAACCTCCTTAACTTTTCTTCATAAGGAAGATATTCCATCACTATAATCATTATAATTGGCCTTGTCTGTACCTTTCCCAACTGTTCACAGTATTCCAAATGAGGCTACACTATCACTTTATACAGGGACATTATAATACTGGCTGATTTGTTAATAATTTCCAGCATAGCATTTGTCTTTTTAATTGCAGTTGTACATTGTGTCAACATATTTAGTGAGACCATTTTCGCTCACAGCTTACCTTGCAGTCACAATCCTGTTCCCTCTGCAGCATCTGGCCAGATTTCCCACCATCTGTGCCGGAGTTACAGGAAGTGCTGCGGATTTTGCGTAGCAAACGTAAACTGGGTTTTAGCGGTTTTCGTTTGCTACGCAAAAGTTGCAGCACTTCCTGTAACTTCGGCGCAGATGCTTACTCCCGACTTCAAATAATTAATGAACAAGTTTAAGGCAAGATCTTTCTTTATAGTATCAATGCTGATTATTCATCAATAGCTTTTGTTCATCTTTAATTCTATCTTTAATAAAGGATTCCATCAACTTACCTGGTATTGATATTAGACTGGCCAGACTGTAATTTCCCAGATCTCCTCTGAAAACTTTTTAAAAGATGGAGGGGTTACATTAGCTCCATTCCAGTCAAATGTGACCTTGTGCTGATGTGGCTTGCAGCCAAACAAAAAACCCTTCCTTTTAGCTTGCAATGAAATTGAGCAAAAATGTCCTATATGCAATGCATGTTGTATGACTTTATTGTAAGTTTTCCACTCAGGTTGTATCAGTATCTCCAAACAGGATGTTTCCACTCAGATGTTTTGCTTCACCTTGACTTCCATACTGCAGATCTGTTTTGGGAAGTTTCCATATGACATCTTCCTCAATTTGTCCTTTTTCTGCATTTTTCTTCACTTTGTTGTGGGGAACATGGTTTAATGCAATCTTTTTTATTTATGTTTTTTTTTTTAAAGATCACAGCCAAAATCATGTGAGTGAAATGGTGCATATATTTTCAGGTCCTGTCCATGTCAGTACTATTTCCCTTAATGTGCCTTCAGAAGCCATTTTTTTCTCCACTGAAGGGCTTCAGTGGGGCTTAAAAATGGTAATAGTTGTATAACTATAATATTATAATGCTTGATTGCAAGAATGAACTAGCTCCTTGTAACTCTACAACCAAAAATGATAGAAAAGAAAGAAAGAAAGAAAGAAAGAAAGAAAGAAAGAAAGAAAGAAAGAAAGAAAGAAAGAAAGAAAGAAAGAAAGAAAGAAATTAGTACACTATTGCAATATATTGCTGTAAAGCCTTCATTATGGAACAGATTTCCACAAGCAATTCAGAAAGCACCAACATTGATTTCTTTTATAACATCTGAAAGACAATTCTCTTTCAGAGGTCCATCTCCTGAGAGACAGATTTTGAAATGGAGGCATATTGACCTTTGCTAGCAGGTGATTCATGGGATAATGCTTAATCGAGCAGCCTACTAGGAACTCTTCATTAACTGGTTTAGTCTTCAGGTACGCTTCAAAGATTTTGATAATAACTAACCAATACATTAGTGTCGCTTGCTTTTATTTCAAGAAAAAAAATTTAGCCACCATGACACTATCATCTTTCCTCTTTCTCTCTGATTTAGAGAACCAGTGTGGTATAGTGTTTGAGTATATGACTAGGATCTGGGAGACTTAGGTTCAAATCCCTATTCTGACATGGAACCTTGGACCTGTCTCACACCTACAGACTATTTTAATTCAGTGTTGTCATGAGGAAAATGCAGTCTAGGAAAATGATGTAAGTCACTTTGGGGAGAACAGTGGGGTATAAATATATAAACAAATAAGTACATTTATTTTTAATTTAGGTAATTTATATACCACCTCTGCAGATATTTTTGAAATTTGTATACTCATCACCAAAACATCTTTCTTACCAATATATAATAGTGACTTTCTGAGATAACAAATGTAGAATTTAATACAGAAACCAACACACCATTAACAATGGAGTTGCTATCATGGCTCAATAACAAATAAAAAATAATAAATGTGTGATAAATAATATTGGCACCTTCTAGCCTTTCATTAATCGTCTCTGATTGTTTTATTGATTGTAATGTAAATGCACATTTGTAAAGTTGTAATTATCTAATCCAACTTTATTACAGCACTTATTTAAATCTGTATCTGCACCCATTCAAATTTTTAAATAAACTGATTACTTTTTAAAAAGTAATATTTACATGATGATTGTTGGGTAGTCATACAACATCAATGATGAATAACTGATTTTATGGAGTAATATAGAATGATTATAAGGTTGTTTGAAACCAAACCACAAATTGTGAGTTTTCAACAATATTTTTGTGAGCTTGATGGGAGTTTTTTGGAAGTGGCTTCTGTAATTACCAACTCTATAACAGTTTAAGAACACATATTGATGTTAAAAAAAATTCTTGGCAAGTTAGTTTTTCCATTAAGTGGAAATATTATGTCTGGCATCTGTAATGTAGCTAATTTATACAGTAAACACAATTCTTAAGACAGATGTAGATTTTGCTGTTGCGCAATAAAGATTACTATCCCTGAGCATAGACTACATTATTGTTCGGGATGTGGGGGAGAGAAACCAAGTATTTATAGACCTTTGAATCAATAAATACAATTAAAACTATAGTATGTTGCAATCATTTATTTGACTGTCTTAAAGGCACTGGATGGGACTACTGAAGTATGGAACTAAACAGCTAACATTACCTTTTGATTCATTTATTGAAATAATGAATGTGTGTTAATAATAAAGTATAAAACATGTAATAGAATTTAATGTAGTGTGAAATAAAATTATGTTTTTATATCAAGTAAAATACAGCAAAAGTTTAGAAATGCTTAAGTGAATATTGCATAATGCATACTTGGAGACCATTTTGTGTCGTTTTAATAAACGGTTGGCTACAAACTGCATGCCATGAAAAATTATTACAGTACATTCTAGACAGCAAGATCAAATTAGTTTCATGAAAAAAACTGTTTGAAGTTGCTGCTGAAATAATTAACAATGCAGAAAGCACAGATGCAACACATATTCTGATTTGCAGTCTTTCATTTGTAATCAAAAATATCATATATCACAGCACAAGCTCCAGTATACAAGATGTTAAATGCATGGAGCTATGGTGTTACAATTTCCACAGGATTATTGTTGAGCCATCAGCTGTGCTGTATGGGTTTTAACTTGCTATTACTCTTACTATGTCACTATTCTAACAAGTGCAAATTTCAACCTCATAAATGATTATTAAAGCAACCCCCCACCCCATGAAATAGGGTCCATAATAATTGCAGCTATCAGCTATAAGCCAGCAGCAAAAGAATTGGTTCATTGATTCAAAACAATATGTGAAATTATGCCACTTTCATTTCTTGGTGCCTTCTTAGGATATGAGCTCCCAGTGCTGTGGTAGTAGGAACTGCAACTGGATAGATTCTTCGTATAATGAGCTATTCAGGTACAGCAATCCTATCGAATCCAGATAGATCTAGCCACCCAATGCATCTTTTGGTCTCCGGCTAAAAGTGTCCAGTTTTCCAAACTTCTCTTGCCTGCTTTCTTCCTGGCAACAATGCACAGTTCCTCATAGCCCATAGGTCCATGAGAAATGGATGGTCCAATTCTGGTGTGCTTTTCTTCCTGCTTTCTTCAACTTCATGTCGTCATCATCAAGAATGAGCAGTTCCTGTTTTTCAGCATTTCATATGACGCTGTATCTGGCAATTTTTATTTCCATTGCATAAATCTCTACTTACACTAACTATTCTGAGGACTGTTCAAAGATTCTTTCAAATCCCACATTACCCCCTCATTTCCAGGATTCCCAATCCTCATTCTCCTTTATTCCAACTTCTCTACCTACTGTTTCTCTCACTTTTCTTTCCAAGTCAACAGTCTACCATACATCACTCCATCTCTTTGTTGCTGGTCTTTCTTCCCCTTACATTCTCTTGGTCCTAGTAGTTTTTCCTAGTTATCAGCTAGCCTCATTCCTTGTCCTTCAGACCTGTGTGAGATTTTAAACCTAGTTGATGTAATAACATTAATTTTACTCATTATGATTATTTAGATTATTGTGCAGTGGGGCAATGGGGTTGCTGGTGAACATTCCATGCCATCACACAAGTTCAGCCAATCACTGTCAGAAGTTTCACTGAAGCAAGTACAGTGCTAGATAAATTAGTTCTCATTTAAGAAATAAAACACTAAGGAAGAAAATTTGATTTCCATCAACATCAATTGCAGAAATAGAGTAAATTAATGCATTTGTGCAAATGCTGTTAATAAGCATGGAATTCTAAATTCCACCAAAAGTAATATATATGAGACTTTTAAGGTACTGTGCACTTACTCAATGTCTTGGGTGTGTTCATTTGAATTTTGATTCTTAAATCTGTTTAAACCATATTCTTCATTAATTCATAACTTAAAATTTCCTTAAATTTTTGCTTTGAACAAACTATGTTACCTACTCTCATCATGTAGATGTCGCACCATTGCCTTTTCAGCAGAGGAAGTGGTCAGTGTGTTTGCCCCCCCAGTTGGAAGAACGAGACAACATGGTATGTTGGATAATAAAACAGGGCAACTTTATTGAACAAGAACAGCCTGGGGCAACCTAAAAACTGCCGAACAGGCCAAGGGAAACACACCAGCACCTAAAATAAAAGAACAGAGTAACCAACATTATAACTAACACCCAACTAACACCCGCTGGGTAAAATTGGGCGAACATAACCCTTATACGCCATGGACCTCCACCGCCCCATGTGCTGAATGGCAGGTCCAGGGTACCCCACAGCAGCTGCTGTAGATGCCACCCCAATACGAAACGAATGGGTCCCGAATCGGACAACACCGAGGACAAGCTTATCCAAGGCCCGGCTGGTGATGGACCAAAATTGAAACTTGGTCAACGGAGACCTGTCTTCATGCCGAAATAAACGGCCAACATCATCGCCCCGAACAGCGATGTAGTTCTTCTGTGCCACAACTGGACAAATTTCCCATTTGAGACACAAACCCAAGGTGATAAACGTACCTCTCTGTCTCTGATTGGTCTTGGACTTGCGTACCTTAATGGATACGTGGTCCCCCACAATTTTGAAATTGCCCAACTGTAGTGCGCACCCGGAGTGATCCTTCCGCGAGCTAACCACCAGCTCGCTGACCCTGAGTGCCCCGAAAAAGCAGCCGCCTGGAACAATAAGGCTTCGAACTCTGAAAAACAGACTGTAGACCATACAGCCTTAAAACCCTTCAGAACGGAAGGAGAAAAGGGTTGGCGGGTGTCAGGCCGCGGACCCTGCTCGCGGGCCCAACCCTCCAACATCTTACGTAGCCTGAAATCATCCAAAGCATCAGAAAAACCCCTTATTTTGCTAGTGAACGCTAGGGCAGCCAACTTAGCCCTAATGGTCTTTACCACAAGCCCCTTACCTTTTAAATATACGCAGAACTTACCTTTAAATATACGCAGAACTGCATAAGGTGGGACACTGGTACAGGCCAACGATTGGCCAACCCTACCTGATCCCTAAAAGCCTGGAATTGCTCGACAGAGCGATCATAGGCCTTCCGGGTAGTAGGTGCCAGAGCTAGCATCATTGCCTGGTCAGCCTCGACTCTCTAAGCCGCCACATCTCTGGGGGCATCCGAGCCGGCAGGAGGTCGGCTTCCAGTGCAAGCAGTTGAAATTGCTCCATCTGCCGGCGAGACAGAGCATCCGCAACTCCGTTGCACACACCGGGCACCTGCTTAGCAAGGAATAAAATATTCAAATGTAAACAACGTAAAGTAAAGGCCCTAACCAGGCACATAACAGGAACTGATCTGGAGGTCAGGGTATTAATCACATGAACTACAGCCATATTGTTGCACCAAAAATGCACGACGTGGTTGGCTAAGTCCTCACCCCATAACTGAACTGCTACAACTATTGGAAAAAAACTGCAAAAAGGACAAATTACGGCACAGGTCGCTGGCCAGCCATTCAGCGGTCCAACTCTCAGCGCACCAATGCCCAGGGAAAAAGACCCCAAAGCCAATCGAGCCTGCGGTGTCCGATGTGATCTGAAGATCAGCCTCAATCCTCATATCCTCGCGCCAAAAAGACACCCCGTTAAAGTCAGACAAAAGCTGTTCCCAGACCTCAAAATCTTGCCTCATTCCCCGGCTGATCCTAACCCGATGATGGGGCATATGCAACACCCCCATAGCATTGCACAGGCACCACAAGAACGCCCTCCCTGGTGGCCCACGATCTGCTGTAGTTCCAGTAGTGAAATCTTGCGCTTACCTTTCACCACTGCCAGCTTCTGCCGTAGACTATCAATTTTCTCAGCCGGCAACCTTGAAGCCTGCCACACTGTGTCTAACTCAATGCCCCAAAAGGTCAAAATTAAAGCCGGGCCCTCCATCTTTTCATGGGCGAGCGGGACGCCTAGGTCTTCAGCCAACCGCAAAAAAGAGTGAAGCATCCAGGCACATTGTCCCGACCCCCGTGGGCCCACGAACAAAAAATCGTCCAGATAATGAACCGTGCTAGCGGAGCCCGCCCGCTCGCACAGAGCCCATTCCAAAAAAGTGTAAAAAGTTCAAAAGCTGAACAAGAAATAGCACACCCCATAGGCAAAGCCCGGTCCATATAGAACCTCCCCTCAAACATAAAACCGAGGAGTTCAAAATCATCTGGGTGCACCGGCAACAGACGAAACACAGACTTGATGTCGCATTTTGCCATTTCTGCCCCAATTCCGCAACTCCGGACGACTTTGACCGCCTGATCAAAGGAGGTGTACCGAACTGTACACAGGAAGTCTGGAATAGCATTGTTCACAGACGCCCCCTTTTGGATAGGACAGGTGGTGAATCAACCGGAACTCCCCAGGCGCCTTTTTAGGCACTACCCCTAAAGGAGATACCCGCAAGTTGGGGACTGGGGGTGAGTCAAAAGGGTCTAAAATCTGGCCCTCCTTGCACTCCTTACCGATCTTTTCTTTAACCACCTGCTCCATCCCCCTAATAAACTGTAAATTCTTGGCCATACAGGGTCCTCTAGGTCCCTGAAATGGGATATGAAAACCGTAAAGAAAACCCTCTAACAAATATTCCCTATCCCCTACCCTGGGATAATCAGCCAAAAGGTTCCAAAGAACCTTCACCCTGATGGAGCTGGGACCCTTTGTTAGCAGCTTGGGTGTTCCCACCCCCACCTGACCACTTACCCCCCACTCGGGGCTTAGACTTATTGCATGTCGACAGTGCATGCAAACCTCCACACAACGGACACTCGTGCTTGTATTTGCATGTTTTCCTGTTGCATACCCCCTGGGACGTGTACTCCCTACACAGAAGCCGGGGTTGAACCAACTGCCCTGCTGCTGCACAGGGACCCGACATGCTCGCCTGTTTGCTCACAAGGTGACCACTATCAGACCTGTCCCCTGCATTGGGCTTAGCCGGGGACATAAGCTGCAGCCATAGCTGCTGGTTGATCTGGTCCCAGGGAATGGCGGGGTTCAGTGCTGCCCTCATTCGGAACTCCTCGTCGTACTGCAGCCACGCTGCACCCAAGAAGTCTGTATATGCCTTTTACACGATATCGCAATACTGGAATAGCGGTGCCACCCTTAAAGGCTGTGCTCACGCTACTATCCCAGCATAAATCAGGAACCCTGGTAACCAATTGGTCCAATTCCTTTCAAACTTTCTGCATTTAATTTTTTCCTTATCCTTTTCCACCAATTCGTCCTTATCCTTCTTCTCAAGTTCCGTATAAAGAAGGCTGAAAACGTCGACATATTCTCCATGCAGAATCTTTTCTCTAGTAGCCACTGTCAAGTGATCCCCCAACGGCATGGCCGTATTGCCAAAGGGGCAACATTGGAAAGGTACTGACCCAAAGGGGGTCAGGGACCAACCCCAACCCCCCCACTGAGTAACCGGCCATCCAGAGGACCATTGACTACCCCACTGATGCCCCCATGGCAAGGACCCACTGGAGGACTGTTGACTCGAAGCCCCCTGGGATGTGGATGGGGTAGCGGCCGTTGCCGAAACCTATGCAGGGCCCCATGGCAGGATCTGTCCCTGCCCACCAGGACCCCAGCCACCAGCCGCCACCAGCAAGCCCAAAGACCCCCCTATTGCTCCAGGGCCTAACATAGGCGGAGAAACAGTTGATCCAGACGAATACAGGGGGCCCCAACCACCCCAGGGCCAAACCCCAGTGTTGCCAGGCCTCACTTGCTTACCATCAGAATCATCCACGCCAACCGCCACTACAATAGGCACTGAGCCGCTACCTCTACATGAACGACCAAGCCCTTCCGGGGGTTACCTTCTTCCTCAGAGTCCGTGTTGTTATCAGGGGGCTCCTGGTTGGGCCTGCCAGAAGGGCCCGGCAGGGCTGACATGTCCTGTAAGGTAGAAAGGTGAGCCAGGACCTCCTGTTCGAAGGCCCTGGTGGACGTCCGTGCGGCTTTGCATCCCCGTGCCAGACCAGTTGCCCCGGGGACCAACCCTTGTTGCCGCTCCAAGGCAGCAAGCCTGTCCACTATGGCCTGCCTAGTGCGGGCTTCCTCCTCCTCACCAGTGCGATCTGCAGGAACAGGCCTTTTGGGTGCAGTCTTCAGAGGCTGCTTGCCCTTAGATTTTCCTTGGCTTTTTCTGGGAGCCATGGCAGGAACACACGCTGTGTAATAACCCGGGGAGATACAACCCACCCCTCCCTCGAAGCCACTTGAGAACAGGGACACCAACCCTCAGGGGCTGCTATCCCCACCGTGGCCGCCCCCTCAGACAAGGCCAAAGGCAAGCTAAGCTGAACAGGGATTGGGGGGGGATATGCCCCTGTATGGGTGAGCGTGTAAAGGTCCGCCGCCTCCCTTTCGCGCACGTCACCCTCACTCCAATAGGGGACCCCGCCAGGAATACCACGCTCCCCCGCAGTCGCAACAATCCAACCCCCCCGACCAGATTGGTCACGGGATGCCAAACACCCGCTCCGCAGCTCTCAACAGCTGCCGCCAAGCGTGCCTGGCCGCACAGGCCGCTTTGAGGAGCCGAACAGCACACGCTCCCTTCCAAAACAGCTGGCGAAGTGCGTAGGGCTGGGCGTGGCTGGGCTTATAAAGCCCCCAGACCATGCCCAACAACGTCCCTGGATGAACGGAGGTCCGTTTGCCTTGGCTCCATCCGGGGAGGCAAACGCGGCCCCCGCCCTATGCCGCTGAATGTCGGTACGGGCGGGAAGGGGCCGGATTCTGTTTGTTTTGCTGCTTACAAAGTCACTAGAATTGTCCTCTCTCCTTTTCCTGCATGCTTTTCTAAACAGACAGGCCATGGCTATCTGGCTTATTAAATATCCATACATGGGATTTTTACATTGCCCTAACCATGCCCAATGGATTTAAAAAAAAAAAAAAAGATCAATAAGGAGATTATGTGAAGTAGCAGGTGACTTAGAAAACTGTTACTGAATCATAATTTTTAGTTTCAATGTGGGTGTTGAAGATTGGGGCACTAGAGAAAATGCATAGTTCTTGTGTTTATTTAGGAAGGAGTAAAAACTCATACAAAATTTTTTAAAAAATCAAAGTACCTATTCAGTACTAGTGGATGTCTATGGAAATCATAGATTTTTTTTTTTAAAAAAAGAATAAATGCTAAGATTATTATAATAAAATAATAGGCAATTTTCCTGCTTAATCAAAGAGTATTAATTTTGTTTCTATATGAGTGTATTTTCTGCTTTCTGTACTGTGATTCAATTTGTCACATGATAGCTTCATTATATCTAAGGTCGGACTGATGTCACTTGTTTCGTTAAATACTTATTTCACAGTTTTGCTACCTACATGAAATGTTTTCTTTTGTTTTCTGTTGATCTACTTTGAATTCCTGTGAATTACATCATATTAAATAGTATGCCAATTTATTTTTTTTTTTAAAGTGTATCCAATTGGTATTTAAAAAAGTAATCTGGACACACTAAAAAAATGTTTTCTGCTTAGTGACATGGCAGATTTGAGTCAGAATAGCACATTGCAGGGAGAATTTTTATTGGGGAGGAATTTGAAAGCATTCATATATATGCCAAAGGTGAATCCAATTTCCAACAAGGACTCAAATGGAATATAGTGGGGTTACCAAAAGACAGAATTGCTTGGCAGAATGCAAATTTGTAATGCTTGAATGAATTGCAAATGGTTATTTCCCAAATGACTCCTCACTATAATCATTGTACCTCTGGAATTTCTCTTAATACTTTCTTAGCCCACTGGATGGATAGCAGCTGTTCCCCCCATATTAACTATAGTCACACAGGTTGTAGGAACCATACAAAGGGCATTTAAAAGGATGCCTAAGTTTCTGCTTAGTTGGTGTCACAGAATAGTTTCTTTCAGCAAGCTTATTCATGCCGAGGTAAAGGAAGTTTATTCATCTTGAGTTAAAAATTCAACAGGTTTGTGGGTTTTTTGCCATGTTATGGCTGTCATTCTTCCCCTTCTCAGTTGTAAGAAAAAAATTAAAAGTCTGTTGGCTCAATGTCACTTCTGGGGAAAGCCAGTCCAAATTAGCACTTTGAACTGAACCCAGGAATAGAGAGGAAGACATAGTAGTTTTAAAAATATTGGTCTATCATGCCTATTTTGCCAACTCTAGGTAACATTCTGTCTGATAACATTCTAAATCATCTGAAGTTTCTATTTTTGTTGGTCCTTTAGGTTGCCAGCTACCAGGTGGGTCTGGGAGATCTTCAAGAATTAAAACTAATTCCCAGACTACAGAAATCAGCTCCCTTGTAGAAAATTAAAGCTAAAAATCACCAGAATAGCAATAACTCTTTTACACAATAAGTGTATATGCAACCTATTTTTATCAAAATACATGCATAACAATAGTCATCATAAGTAACTTGTTAACCACTCATAATGCTTAATTCAGCAAATGCTCATAATACATGATTCAACCAACACAACTGAAAAAAGAGTTCTGTTCACTCCCCCACACTGTCTGCTATATTAAGATTTTTAAAAAGTACAGTTCCTCAGAGGCCTTCCTGCTGTTTCAACTTATGTTCAAGCTTATGTTCAGCAACTTGGGTGGAGTCCTCAAACTTCCAGCAAAGCTTGTCTCTGAGAGAGCAAGGGACCATTAACCTGGGATTCCTCACGGTTTCAATTCTGGTCCTTCATCAGCCTTTCTCTCTCAATATTTTATCCTGGAGCCTCAGTACAACTTTTAGCAACTAGGATCAACAGAAATTATGTCTGTTCCCAGGAACAGAAAGAGCAATTGACATGCGTTGATCCTAGTTGTTAGATGTTGCATTGGTTGGGTGATTATTAAATGCATGCCCCTTGCCTAGAGTGTGAAAAACCCTGACACAGGCCCTGATGCTATGCCTTGTTTGTAAACCATGATGCATGCCTCTTGCCTGGAGTGCGGAAAGCCCTAACACAGGCCCTGATGCTATGCCTTGTTTGTAAACCATGAACTGCAAACCAGTTCAGTTTGTAAGATGGTAAAATGCCCCCCCCCCCCAATGAGCTAACTCTTTTCTACCTGCCTTCTAAGTTTGCTGAGGATTGGATTTATGGGGTGCAAGTTATGGTCCCCCAAAGTAGGTGCCCCGCAGGAAATATTTTCTGGGGAAATAACTACCAGGTATCTGAAGAAGTGAGTAATGAAACCTGCTACAAATTTTGTAATTCTTGAAAGTCCACTGGTTCTACTTTAAGGTTCTCCTCTTGTACTTTTCTACTGGATAAAATGAATTTTTAATCTCATTTTAATGGAACATTTGGGACATGAAGAATGAATTTGCATAGGATTTAAAACTCAACAAACTTGTGCTTGAAAAATAAAACTTTGGTCTGAAGCTGGAATTATTTCAGAATTACTTTTTACTGTACTGAACAAAGACAACAAACAAGAAAACCATAAAGTTTCAGATAACCTAAAACCTAACCTATCAGAATTTCTAAGCTCCAATCATTTGAATTGAGCTGATTATTTAAATCTTGTATCTTTTAAAATAAGATAAATTATTGTTCCTGAAATATGCTATTTCTATGATTGAGACAATTTGGCACATTACTACTTTGCAGACAACATATCCAGGGGTGTGGCCAGACGTACCATTCGTGGCGACACAGCTCCGTCTTGCTGACGGATTAAATGTGTTCGTTCAGACATCCACATCTGGCAATCGAGCGTGATCCAGCGTCATTCCGACTTGCTGCAGATTAGTGCCGCATTAATTTGACACCACAGAAAGTCCAGCCCTTTTTCAAAACAGCGACACAAGATTGGCTTTTTGTTGTTTGGACAGCTCACGCACGATACTGCCTCCCACCTTGTTTTTGAAAAAAAGTCCCAGCAGACATGCGCATTGCCAGATCATCCGGGAATCTGAGATGATGCTTCTGCTTCTCCAATCAACACAGGATGGGGGGGGGGGGACATTATCCCACTTTTCAGAACAGGAAAAAAAATCTTTCTTTTCAATGTGAGGATTTCAAGATATCATTGTCACTGCCAATTTCTAGGAAAATAATTCCTGCCAGTGCCTTGGTTTGGATTGGCAACGTTAATTCCGGAAACTTCCCCCCTTCCCCCCTGCCACTGAAGCAATGTTTGATTTCCCAGCTCCAAGCAGTTGGGCGCATGTTCAATGGACCCCCCCCCCTCCCAGAAATCACCATCACCGTGTGATCGATCAACTGCTTTTCACTAACGGGACCAACTCTTTATACGACCGTTCATGTGAACGCCGCCACGTCTGATTTTTCTGCCCCGGTCCAGAAAAAGGCTCTTCCATCTCGCTTTAAGTGGTCCGTCTGGCCGCACCCCAGTAAGAGCAAATTCGTATCTACAGTACTGAGTGGCACAGGAACACACCACTCAGAAGTGGGTCAGAGTATCTAAAAAGAAGTTTGAAAAGGGTCCACAATGTAAGTTAGTGGTGGGATCATTGTCCTTCTTTCTCTATCATTTGAAAAGGCTCACTAATATTGCTTGGCATGTACCAGCTAACTTTAAAACCATTTTCAAACATCCATTCTCTGTTTTCTTTCTCTACATATGCATGTACATGCAAAGACATTGAAAAATGGATTATACTATCGCTGTGGGTTTTGATCTGACATGAAAGTTTTAAGCATAATTATACAAACACACATATAGGATCATGCCCTTAGAACTATATATCCACAAATGCACAGATTAAGGCCATGTCACAGTAGCTACACAGTTAAAATAAACAAACATTACAAGCCAACTTTTTTTAAAAAAAAATCCATGATAAAAGTGTGTCATTGTGTTCACAGCAGCAATCAGCTCACACAAAGTATAAATGAATTTTCTTTTTTATCCCCAGCTTTTTATTGAGTTTCATCTTCCTTTTCACTGCCGCTGGCAATTATTCTACACACCTGCACTGAACCAGAAATGTAATGAAAGAGAATAAATCTCACAATAGAAAAGTTATCATCAGCTCATAATATTAGTCTGCTTTTATGGACTGAACCATGTCTCCACCAATTGCCAAACTTTTTTTCTCCAGGACATATTCCATTTTGCTTACAGCTGTACTTTCTGGTATATGCTAACAAGGGTTTTGATATCTGGAGCCAGAGGGACTGAAGAGCCAGTTCACAAAACTGCTTTTTTCAAGGTAAAAAGAAGGGGATGAGAGCTAATCATTATCCAAAATATTCAAGAAGAATGCATTGTTTTGATAATTACTCATGGCCAGTTTTGATAATTACTCATGGCCAGTTTGCTACAAAGTGCTGGTTATTACCTTCAAAGCCCTATATGGCCGAGGACCTGCCTACTTGAGGGACCGTCTCTCCCCATATGAACCCCAGAGAGCACTGAGGTCAGCTGGAAAGAACCAGCTGAATATCCCTGGGCCAAGGGAGGCCAGATTGAAGACCACCCGAGATCGGGCCTTCTCCATAACAGCTCCCTTACTGTGGAACCAACCCCGGAGGAGGTGCGGGCCCTGCGACGTCTAGACCAATTCCGCAGGGCCTGCAAGACCTACCTCTTTAAAATAGCCTTCACTTAACACCGAGCCAAGAAAGTCTTGCTGGATATGTTTTATGTTCTAGTCACTGAATTCTATAGAAGACTTTAGCCATAGCACCATAATGTTAATTTTAATACAAGTTGTTTTATTGTTTTAAGGAAGATTTTATAATTGTAACTGTAACTATCACATATGGCTTTATTGTATATTGTATTTACGTGTTGTGAGCCGCTCTGAGCCTGCTTCGGCGGGGAGGGCGGGATATAAATAAAAAGTATTATTATTATTATGATTATCTACATGTGTGCCTGCTCTCTACCTATATTGATGGCAAGTTCCAAAACCAGAACCCAGTCTGCTGAAATTCTCAGCCCTGGTGACATAACCTCTACTTGCAACTAGAAAATGTTTATCACTCTTTGTCTAGATGTTGGAATGCTTCAGGTGACTCCTGCCTTCTGGGACAAAGGAATGTCATGTATACACAGCCTGGGCACATAGGCTATATATGCACTGGGGTACATGAATTTCCAAACTGTATGTCCTCCTACACACTGTGAATAGATCATTCATTGTCAACTGAGGCACATGCATGGAATCATAGAATCATAGAGTTGGAAGGGACCTCCAGGGTCATCTAGTCCAACCACCTGCACAATGCAGGAAACTCACAAACACCTCCCCCTAAATTCACAAGATCTTCATCGCTGTCAGATGGCCATCTAGCCTCTGTTTAAAAACCTCCAAGGAAGGAAAGCCCACCACCTCCCGAGGAAGCCTGTTCCACTGAGGAATCACTCTGTCAGGAAGTTCTTCCTAATGTTCAGCTGGGAACTCTTCTGATTTAATTTCAACCCATTGGTTCTGGTCTTATCTTCTGAGGTCACAGAAAACAATTCCACACCATCCTCTATATGACAACCTTTCAAATACTTGAAGATGGTGATCATATCACCTCTCAGCCGCCTCCTCTCCAGGCTAAACATCCGCAGCTCCTTCAACCTTTCCTCATAGGACTTGGTCTCCAGACCCCTCACCATCTTTGCCGCCCTCCTCTGGACCCATTCCAGCTTGTCTATATCCTTCTTAAAATGTGGTGCCCAAAACTGAACACAATACTCTAGGTGAGGTCTTACCAGAGCAGAGTAAAACAATGCCATCACATCACGTGATCTGGACACTATACTTCTGTTGATACAGCCCAAAATTGCATTTGCCTTTTTAGCCACTGCATCACACTGTTGACTCATGCTCAGTGTATAATCCACCAAGATCCTTAGATCCTTTTCACACATACTACTGCTGAGGCAAGACTCCCCCATCCTATAACCATGCATTGGATTTTTCCTACCTAAATGCAGAACTTTTCATTTCTCCCCGTTAAAATTGATTTTATTGGTTTAGCCAAGTTTTCTAGCCTGTCAAGGTCATCCTGTACACTATTTCTGTCTTCTACTGTATTTGCAACTCCTCCCAATTTAGTATCATCTGCAAATTTAATAAGCATTCCCTCTATTCCTTCATCCAAATAGTTTATAAAGATGTTGAACAGAACAGGTCCCAGGACAAATCTTTGAGGCACTCCACTTGTCACTCCTCTCCAAGAGGATGAGAAACCATTCACAAGCACTCTTTGGGTGCAATCTCTAAACCAGTTCAGTTTAGACCTTTATTGGCATAAGAGCAATAATGATTCACAATCAAAAGTAGGTACAAAGGCCTGAAATATAGTAAGAACAATACATAAACAATCAATTAAAATAGCAGCCAATAATACTAATCAAAAGTACACACCCAGCAATTAAAATACAGTAGTATGCCTAGATTTAACTTTGTAGGCTTCTACTAAGAAGTTCGCAACACATGTAGTAATATGGGGATTAACATCTTCTAAAAGGTAGGATAGAATTTTCCTTTTAGTAAATACATTGTGTTGGAGATATTCAGCTAAAAATTGTCTACATTGTGAGGCCAGGAGAGGACATTCTAAAATAATATGGGATATAGAATCAAGGACTCCTAAACCAGTTACAGATCCACCTAATGGAAACAGGATCCAAACCACATTTTACCAACTTGTCAACAAGGATAGTATGTGGAACCTTATCAAAAGCCTTACTGAAATCAAGATAAACGATGTCTACAACATTCCCCAGATCCAGTAATGTAGTCACTTTCTCGAAAAAAGAGATCAGGTTAGTCTGACATGACTTGTTCTTGAGAAACCCATGCTGGCTCTTAGTAATCACATCCATTCTTTCTAAATGTTCCAGGACCGACTTTTGATGATTTGTTCTAAAACTTTTCCAGATATAGACATTAAGCTGACGGGTTGGTAGTTACCTGGATTGTCTTTTTTCCCCTTCTTGAAGATGGGGGACAACATTCTCCCACCTCGAGTCTTCCGGCACCTCTCCTGTTCTCCAAGAATTCTCAAAAATAATAGCCAGAGGCTCAGAAATTACATCTGCAAGCTATTTTAGAACCATTTGATGCAATTCATCTGGCCCTGAGGACTTAGTTTCATTTAAAGAAACTAGGTGTTTATATACTACCCCTATATCAGAGGTGGCCAACTGTAGTTCTCCAGATGTTTTTGCCTACAACTCCCATCAGCCCCAGCCCTTGGCCATGTTGGCTGGGGCTAATGGGAGTTGTAGGCAAAAAACATCTGGAGAGCTACTGTTGGCCATTCCAGCCCTACGATGATTCTAGGTTAGAACTTCATACCCTCCTTATATATTCTGTTTTTGCCATGTTGAGCACAATTTCCCTCAGAAGAGAAGACTGAGGAAAAGTAGGAATTGAGCAGTTCTGCCCTCTCTTCATTACCTGTACAATTTCACTTTCTTGCCCTCACAATGGGCCTACCATGTCCTTGCTCTTTTTCTTACTCTGAACATAAGAAAAGAACCCTTTTTTGTTGTTTTTAGCATTTTTGGCCAGCCTAAGCTCATACTGAGCTTTAGCTTTCCTAACATTTTCTCTGCAAGCATTGGTGATTTGTTTATATTCATCCTTGGTTATAAGGCCCTCCTTCCAATTCCTAAAGGAGTCTTTTTTATTTCTCAAGTTTTAGAGAGCTGTTTATGGAACCAATTTGGCTTCTTTAGGCTTTTTCCATTTTTTCTTCTTATAGGAATCGTCTGTGATTGTGCTTTCAGTATTTCACTTTTAAGAAACTCCCACCCCTCCTGAACCCCCTTCTTCCTAAGTATTTCTGAGCATGGGATTTTACCCAACATAGTTCTAAGTTTGTCGAAGTTTGCCTTTTTGAAGTCCAACCTATACGTCTGACTACGTATAGCTTTTCCCTTCCCTAAGACTGTAAATTCCAAAATCACATGGTCACTATTGCCCACTATTTCCACTTCTTCAATCAATTCTTCCTTGTTGGTGAGGATCAAATCCAAGATAGCAGATCCTCTTGTTTCCTTCTTCACTTTCTGGAAAAGGAAGTTTTCAGCAAGACAAGTCAGGAATCTATTTGACTTTTCATTTTTAGCAGAGTTGGACTTCCAACAGATGTCCAGGTAACTGAAATCTCTCATGATCACTGTATTCCTTCTCTTGGAGAACTTTGCAATCTGTTGTAGGAGTATCTCATCCAAGTCCTCTGCCCGGTTTGGTGGTCTATAGCAGACCCCTACAATAATATCACTGTTATTTCTTACTCCTTTTATTTTTACCCAGAGACTCTCAACTGAGCTGCCATGCTCAGATTCACATATTTCCTCACAAGTATATACCTCCTTCACATATACTGCTATGCCTCTACCCTTTCTCATTTGCTTGTCCCTTTTAAATAAGTTGCAACTCTGAATCCTAATATTCCAGTTGTGAGTGTCATCCCACCAAGTTTCAGTAAGGCCTATTATGTCATAGTCTCCTTCCTGTATCAAGACTTCCATTCCTCCTGTTTGTTTCCCATACCCTGTGCTTTAGTGTAGAGACATCGGAATCCACGTTTTATGCACCCCAAGTGTTTAGTTTCCGTACAAACCTGCAAGTTAACATTATCTAGCATATGTGCCACTCTCTGCAAATCTTTAATGTTCTTATCCTCAGTTTCTGGCATCATATGAGGCTTTGAACCACCATCATAAAAGAACAAATAACATTAGCACTTTTATTAATTTAATTAATTAATTTTAAACTTAATCAGAATTTTAATGTTTAAATGTAATTTGTTTTCTTTGCCTTTCTTTGTATAGTTGGAATTTAAATGATGCTGTTAGCCGCCCTGAGCCTGCTCCGGCGGGGAGGGCGGGATACAAATAAAATTTTCTTTCTTTCTTTCTTTCTTTCTTTCTTTCTTTCTTTCTTTCTTTCTTTCTTTCTTTCTTTCTTTCTTTCTTTCTTTCTTTCTTTCTTTCTTTCTTTCTTTCTTTCTTTCTTTCTTTCTTTCTTTCTTTCTTTCTTTCTTTCTTTTTTTGAATTATTGTCTTGCTCCCCCATACAATCTAATTTAAAGTCCTCCTTATTAGGTTAGCAAGGCTATTACCAAACACTTTTTTTCCTACTGCCATAAGGTCCAAACCATCTCCCGATAGAAGACCACCATCTTGAAAGTGTAAGCTATTGTCTAGAAATCCGAATCTCTCCTGACACCATTGACATAGCCAGTTGTTTACTTGAAGTATTCTTCTTTCTCATCCTAAGCCATGGACTTCAACAGGAAGCACTGATGAGAACACAACCTGTGCGCCCAGCTCCTTCACCTTCCAGAGCCACATAGTCCTTTATAATATGTTCAGGGCTATAATGGGGAGTATCATTTGTTCCCATGTGGATCATCAAGAAAGGATATCAATCCGTGGGCTTGATAAGTCTTCCAATCCTTTCTGTCACATGCTGGATCCGTGCACCCAGCAGACCTCTCAGGATGACAAGTCCAGTCAGTATACTTTGGGCTCCACCCCTCTGAGCAAGGAGTCTCCAATCACCACCACCTTTCTCTTCCAATATTGGGGAGCAGAAGCACCAGGCTTCTTATCCACAAGATCCTGAGAAACTTTGTTAAAGCTTTGTGGAGACTGGGGAAGTGTTGGGGGATTTCTATTGTACCCCCAACAATATAAAACACCAAAATCTAAATCTGCAGGAACCCAAAACAACCTGCAGTTATCAGAAGGCTAATACGTACCCACTAATAAGTTTTAAGACTTCGTAGATAAACTTTATCTGACTCCAGGCTTCTCAAAGCAAAAACAGTTTATTAGACTCCAAGTTTCTCTTTAGACAGAAGGCAAACAGTTTAGATACCATTAGTACATTTTGGTTTCTTCTTTGGACAGAAGGCTTCAGATATATGGATAGGACGCAAAACAGAAAACAGTTTACACAGTTTGAGCATAAAGCATAAAATACAATAAAGCAATAATGAAAAATATAAGTCCCAATAGGGACATTCCCTATTAGTTACATTTTCCCATTGACAATCATAGTCCCATGTCTTAGTAGATGCTGTGCTCTAGATTCTAAGTCTGAGCATTTTCTCTTTGCTTGAGATCTCAAACAGAAGATGATTTAAATCAGCAAAGGTTGTTTCCTCTCTTAGGCTGTTTAGCAGAAAAAAATGTCTCTGCAGAGCAGTCCAAGATTCTAAGTCCCAATTAGTGTGGCATAATCTGGCACAGAGGCAGTCTAGCTACACTCTGGTTCAGATCAGCAACGTGAGCCAAAAAATCTACAGCTTATATAGGCCTTAATGACCTCATACCTCATACACACAGCTACTTGTGTCATTCAGCAGTAAACAATTTTTGCAGCCAAATAAACAATAAACAATAATTGCTGGGAATGCCTCAGGCAACCAGTTCCCTAAATCTAGTTGCTGGGTTTATGCCAATGGCTGCCATAGTGGTTGACCTCGGACCCACTAACCTACTTAAGCTTTTAGATAGCTTGGTTTTATGTTTCTGAAAGACAGGGTCTCTGGTGGCCAAATGCTATAACTGCATCAGAGATCAGTTTAGAGCTACTGAGAGCAATTATTGCTGTTTAGAGAAATATGAATGCTTAATATTGCTGAAAAGCTTAGGACTCTCGTTGCCAATTTCATATATAGTACATTTAAGAGTATGTTTAAGACATATGGTTAAAGAATATGGTTAGGATCATAAAGAAAGCTAACCCAAAGGTGTTTGATAATTTCATAAGAGACTCAACCCAAAATTCTGCAACATATTCCCTCCTTTCGGGGCCCTTATGAACCAACCCAAGAATTTAAGACACTTAGGAAACCCTTATCTATTCCCAGTTATCTGTTACATCATTAAGCTCAATGTGTGTGAATACAGAATCAATGTGTTTTTACAGCATATCTTATACATACAAGAACACATATATACAAAAACAGTATAATAAGCTGCGTTTTTACAGCAGCAGCAGAAAGGAAAAAAAAACAAAACAAAACAACAAAGCAAAAAAACCATAAAAGATTTTACTCAGTACAACACCGAACTAGCCAATAACTTTCTTCTTTTCAAGAGACAAAGACAGAAAAAAAAACTTCTCAAGACCCAAGGACAGTAGAAAAATTTCTGCTGTGAGCAGTCCCAAAAAAACAAAACAAAACTCATGTCAGTGCTGGAGCTTGCTTCAGAAATGTTAGGAATATGTTTCAGTTCTGTTGTGCTGCCTTTATATCTAACTGCTTTGCAGTTTCAGGGGAGTCACGGCTTGCTTCAGGAACCTGTTGTCAGCTGGACGCTGGCAGATTTGTCAAATACTGGAACACAGACTGCTCGAATTTCTTCTGAAATGTTTCCCAGACAAAACAACATCCCTGCAGAATAGGACAGACTGCTTGCATTCATTCCTGGACCCAGGATGGCTATAGGCCCTTTGGAACGCTTAGTCTTTCGGCCCATTCCCGAATCAGTAATTTGCTTTCAGGCAGACTTGCTTCAAACTTTCAGCAAAGCACCGTGTAAGGCTTCCCTATGGAAACTTTCAAACAGTCAATCAAAAACAAGACACATTAGTGATGGCATTCTTCTTACTTATTTTCTAGCATCCATCTTTGATCCTTACCAGTCCGGCTTCCGCCCAGGCCATGGGATGGAGAAAGTGCTGGTTGCCTTGGCAGATGATCTCCAGCAGCATCTGGATCGAGGCGGTGTGGCGGTGCTGATATTGTTAGACCTGTCAGCTGCATTCAACACAGTCGACCATCGGTTACTGACCTGTTGGCTCGCCGACGCAGGGATTAGGGGGTTGGCCTTACAGTGGCTTTCCTCCTTCCTTGATGGATGGGGACAAAGGGTGGCAATTGGGGGAGAGCTGTCCCAGAGGCACTCACTGGATTGTGGGGTGCCGCAGGGAGCAGTTCTCTTTTCAATGTTACTTAAAATCTACATGCAGCCCCTTGCCCAGATTGCCTGGAGGTATGGGCTGGGGTGTCATCAATATGCGGATGACACACAGCTCTATCTACCAATGGATGGCCGGCCTGACTGCATCCCAAAAAATCTGGACCTGGCACTGCAAGCCATGGCAGGTTGGCTCAGGCTGAGTGGGTTGAAGCTGAATCCAACGAAGACGGAGGTCCTTTGCTTGGGTCGTGGCATTCTGGGAAGGGAAATTCCTCTCCTGGTTTTTGACGGTATGTCGTTGAAAGCGGCGCACTGGGTCAAGAGTTTGGGGGTTCTACTGGAGCCTTCATTGTCAATGGAGGCCCAGATAGTAGCCACTGCCAAGTCCACTTTTTCATCTTAGACAGGCAAGACAGTTGGCCCCCTTCCTCGAGCGCCAGGACCTAGCAACAGTGATCCATGCAACGATCACCTCAAGACTGGATTACTGTAATGCCTTCTACATGGGGCTGCCTTTGTGCCGAACCCAGAAGCTGCAGTTGGTGCAGAACACAGTGGTTAGGCTATTGTTAGGGCTCCCGAAGTGGGAGCACATACAGCCGGGGCTGCGTGGGCTGCACTGGCTGCCGGTTGCGTACCGGGTTCGGTACAAAGTGCTGGTTATTACCTTTAAAGCCCTATATGGTCAAGGGCCTGCCTACCTGAGGGACCGTCTCTCCCCATATGAACCCCAGGGAGCACTGAGGTCAGCAGTAAAGAAACAGCTGAATGTCCCTGGGCCGAGGGAGGCCAAATTGAAGAACACAAGGGAATGGGCCTTCTCTATCGCAGTTCCACACCTGTGGAATCAACTTCCAGATGAAGTGCGGACCCTGAGGAGTCTTGACCAATTCCTCAGGGCCTGCAAGACTACTCTTTTTAAGATGGCCTTCGCTGAATGCTGAGCAAATGATAGATTCACTGCTGTTGTATTCCGCCATCAATTTATTAAAAACCTGTAATTTAGCACCATAACTGTTAATTTTAATTGGAATGTCAATTTAAATGATGGTTTTATAATGTAGTATTTATTGAATTATATGATTTTATTGTATTGTATTGTATGTTGTGAGCTGCCCTGAGCATGCTTCGGCGGGGAGGGCAGGATATAAATAAAAAGTATTATTATTATTATTATTATTATTATTATTATTATTATTATTATTATTATTATTATTATTATTATTATTATTATTATTATTAGCATAAGACTTGTGTTTTTAATACAGACTGGCTAATAGATGCTTAGCCAAAAAATTTTCTGATAGAGTAAAGAGAAGGGAAAAATGGAATGTGCTTTTGCTGTGCTGTTATCAGTGAACAGTGGAATGTGCTTCAGGGTTTTGTTTTGTTTTTCTTTTCTTTGCAGTTAACAGTACAGTGGCTAGTCTCCTTGTTCCCAACTCCTGGCAAGGGTGTTTAAACATTTTGTACTTTGAATCAGTGTAGTGCTGCACTTTTATGAGGTACATTCCAAATGTTATTAACCCATAATTAAAATAATAAAACTATAAACAACATCATTTTCACAGAACAAAGTAACTCTTATAAGCATTGTTAATAGCATGTTCTAAAGACAGAAACGATGTAAAAGATATATTGTCAAAAACCTTAAACTATATATAAAAAGCATGTTCTAAACAGACTTATATGATGCTTATATTTCATAAACCTTAAATGGCTTAGGCATAAGCTTTGTAGAAAGGCAATTGCAAACTTAAAACTTAGACAACTGCAAATTTAAAGCTTCTACTTTTACATAAAAGCAATTTAGTGTGGCAAGCTTGATCTTCTTTATACTTTCACAATGCATTTTAAAACTGCACAATAGCTAAAATTCTGCACAATAGCAAATTTACTTACATTGCCAATTTATTTCCAAATTAATTAATTTCCTTGTACTCACCCAGTCTCCAATGAAATCAAGGCTGCTTTAAATGTTTCCAGGTCTTGGTACACAGACGCTTTCCAAAAAAGAAAACGGAGCAGAATTCCAAGCTGCCTTTAATACTCATGTTTGAGACACAAAAACACAAAAATCAAATTAATCCAGTAGTACATCTATCAGGTAATGGCTATAGAAGCTATAGAAGCTAATTCAGCCAATACCTACAGGCTCCTTGGGTAATTATTGGTGTAATACACACAAGGCATTTTGTTCTAGCAATGATTCTATCACTGACAATTTACATGCAGGCTCCAAAGTCACTGAAACAGGCTCTCTTACAGTTCCCACTTCATTCATGGAGGCTGGGGAAGTAGCCCTTGTTCCAGTGGTTCAGAATCAGCTACTGTGGAGAGATCCTGGAACCTATTGCTGAGCAGCAGAGGCTCAGAACATCTCCTGTTTTTCTTTCTCTTTCAGGTTACATTTTTCCAGGAACCCTCCTCCTGTGTTGGGTTCTCTTCTAATTGCTGAGATACCATTACCTCTCCCTCCTCTTGTCCTTTCAAGAGCGCCTCATGCATTTGGTCAAGAAAATCCTCACCTTCCTGTATACACTGCAGTTCGGACAATTCTGCCTCCAGTCCATGTATCTTCTCCTCCAGCAGGGCTACTAACTTACATTTGCTGCAAGTGTAATTGCTGCTACTCTCAGGTAGAAATACAAACGTTCCACAGTCTTTACACGTCACTACCTCTGCTCCCTCACCAGCCATACTGCTGCAATCCATTTCAAAAATTTTCTTTATCTTGACTTCTCTTTAAATCCCACTACCAGCTGCCACTTGAAACTACTTGTGAGTAACTACTCACCTTTCTACAGAACCCCCAGGCTAGACTCACAGGCTAAGATCCACAGGCCAAGAGCCCTTTGGCTTTTCCTTTGCAGCTTGTGCCAAAGGCTCACGCCTCTGGCAAGGATGAGCCTTGCAAATTAAAGTCTCAAGCTCCCACCCACCTCTGACTCAACAGCCAGAGCAACAACAGAGGGTGGGGCCAGCAACTACCCCCAGGCAAACAATCTCTCCTCATTCAGCAACAGCTACACAAAAGCAATCAGACACCTCTCTCCAGCAGGTAGGGTGGCCAGATAGTCCCGGTTGCCCGGGAAAGTCCCGCCGACGCCCCCAAAATCTCGCCTCCAGGGCTGGCTACCCCGGGACCATTAAAAATCCCGGTTTAGCCAGCTCCTGGAGCCGGCGGGCCACGCACGCGGGCAGAAAAGGCAGCGAGCGAGCGCCTGTCCGGAGGGGAGGCTGGGAGCTTTCTCCCTGCGCATGCGCGCAGCTCTGCGCATGTGCAGGGCCAGTAGAGTGGGCGGCGTGGTGGAGGCGGGACAATGGTAGCGGCCGGAGTGGGAGGTTGGCCGGCGGCACCTGCGGCGGCAGCGGCGGCGTGGCGGGAGGCCCCGGGTCGGTGGGCTCGGCCGCCTCCTCCTCAGCCACCGCCAGCCCCGCCAGCAGCGCCGCCAGCAGCACCAGCCGCCGCTGCGCTTCCTGGCCACCCCGCCGAGGCCGCCACCCGTGCCCTGGGAGAAGGTAAGCCCCCCCCCCGAGGCAGGCAGGAAAGGAGGGGGCCGAAAGCGGGGGGGCGGCTGGTGGGAGGGGGCGGGTGGCCTTCCTTCCTTTCCTCCCTTCCTCCTTCCTTCCTCCCTTCCCTCCCTCCTCCCTCCCTTCCTTCCTTCCTTCCCTCCTTCCCTCCTTCCCTCCCTCAATCCTTCCTTCCCTCCCTCCCTCCCTCCTTCCCTCCCTCCCTCCCTCCTTCCCTCTCTCCCTCCCTCCCTCCTTCCTTCCTTCCTTCCTCCCTCCTTCCCTCCTTCCTTCCTTCCCTCCCTCCCTCCTTCCTCCCTTCCCTCCTTCCCTCCCTCCCTCCTCCCTTCCTTCCCTCCCTCTTCCCTTCCTTCCCTCCCTCCCTCCTTCCTTCCTCCTTCCTTCCTTTCTTCCTTCCTCACTCCTTCCCTCCTTCCTTCCTTCCCTCCCTCCCTCCTTCCTTCCTTCCTTCCCTCCTTCCCTCCCTCCCTCCCTCCCTCCTCCCTTCCTTCCTTCCCTCCCTCCCTCCCTTCCTTCCTTCCTTCCTTCCTTCCTTCCTTCCCTCCTTCCTTTCTTCCTTCCTCCCTCCTCCCTCGGACCCCCTCCCCCCTCGGCGGGGCAGCCGCAGCCAGGCCGCCGGCTCAAGCTCAGAGGCCGAGGCGCCCCGCCCCACCCTCCCTGCAGGCCCGGCGGCCTGGCTGCGGCCTCCCCGCCGAGGGGGGAGTGGGTCTGAGTGGCGAGGAGGCTGAGGCGCCCCGCCCTCCCTGCAGGCCCGGCACCTGCGGTGGCGTGGCGTGAGGCCCCGGGTCGGTGGGCTTGGCCGCCTCCTCCTCAGCCGCCGCCAGCCCTGCCAGCAGCACCGCCACCAGCACCAGCCGCCGCTGTGCCTCCTGGCCAGCCCACCCGCCCGGAGGGGAGGCCGCCACCCACACCCTGGGAGAAGGTAAGTACCCCCCCGAGGCAGGCAGGGAGGGAGGGGGCCGGCCTTCCTTCCTCCCTTCCCTCCCTCCTTCCTCCCTTCCCTCCCTCCCTCCTCCCTCCCTTCCCTCCCTCCTTCCTCCCTCCCTCCCTCCTTCCTTCCTTCCTTCCTTCCTTCCTTCCTTCCTTCCTTCCTCCCTCCTTCCCTCCTTCCTTCCTTCCCTCCCTCCCTCCTTCCTCCCTTCCCTCCTTCCCTCCCTCCCTCCTCCCTTCCTTCCCTCCCTCCTCCCTTCCTTCCCTCCCTCCCTCCCTCCTTCCTTCCTCCTTCCTTCCTTTCTTCCTTCCTCACTCCTTCCCTCCTTCCTTCCTTCCCTCCCTCCCTCCTTCCTTCCTTCCTTCCCTCCCTCCCTCCTCCCTTCCTTCCTTCCTTCCCTCCCTCCTTCCTCCCTTCCCTCCTTCCCTCCCTCCCTCCCTCCTCCCTTCCTTCCCTCCCTCCCTCCTTCCTTCCTTCCTCCTTCCTTCCTTTCTTCCTTCCTCACTCCTTCCCTCCTTCCTTCCTTCCTTCCCTCCTTCCTTCCTTCCTTCCTTCCTTCCTTCCTTCCTTCCTTCCTTCCTTCCTTCCTTCCTTCCTTCCTTCCTTCCTTCCTTCCTTCCTCCCTCCCTCCCTCCCTCCCTCCCTCCCTTCCTTCCTTCCTTCCTTCCTTCCTTCCTTCCTTCCTTCCTTCCTTCCTTCCTTCCGTGGCTCTCAAAAATCCGATGTTCATGTCTTGCGGCTCTCAAACATCTGACCTTTATTCTGTGTTGCTCTTTTGTTAAGCAACTCCGGCCACCCCTGGAGTAGACAATACTGACTTTGGTGGACCCAAGCACTGATTCAGTGTAAGGGAGTTTTGTGTTTGTGTCTTCTGGTGCTTTCAGACATACCACCCAAATCCTTTCAGCAAAGGCCAGATAGGAGTTATGGGCAGTGTTTGCCTGCAGTGCAATTTTGTTCTCAAATCCTGTATTTACTTCATCAGTATATGGGATAAGGAACTTTCTCAACTGTGCTGCATAATGCAGCCTATTTATTTTGTCCTGTTTGCTCTGTTGGCTCTATCTGCGCCACCTTCATCACTTTCGGGGTGTGGATCCCCCAGTGGGGTGGTCTCCCGACTCCCTCCGCCGGCTGTTTCTGATAGCCCTGTGCCCCCTCTTTCATTTGATATGTGTCCCGTGCGGGTGCCACCCTCCCGCCGGGAGATGCCACAAAATGAGCCCCTTGAGGCTTATAGTGGCAGGGCTTGGGGGAAGCGAGCTAGACTGCTGTTCTTTTGAGGGGTTATAGAGTGTTTCGAGCCCGTCCCTGTGGCATCGGTCCCATCGTTGTGGGACCCAGGGGGCCAGCGCAACGGCCCGCTGAAACAGCCTGTCACTAATAACACAGGTCGAGATGCAGGACAGGAACCCGGAAGTGACCGACAGGCTGCTTCAGCGGGCCGCTGCGCTGAAGTGATGTCACTTCCTGTTTCCGGCGGTGGTGTGACATCACCGGAAGTGATGTCACCGGAAGTGACATCACTTCCTATTTCTGGCGGTGTGCACGCTGCGCACGCACGCACACACATCATTCCCCCCCTCGAGGTGTCCCTGGCTGGCCTGCAGATATTATGGCCACCCTACCAGCAGGCACCAAGCACTCACACAGTCCCCTCCCACAGCAACCCTAGGTAATGCTTCCCAATGGTTTGAGAAAAGCACATCAACTCTTACTCACCTTACCAGCAGCTCTGTGATAGCTCCAAGCACCTTTCTCTACTGCAGCTGAGCCACTTCTATATATATGAATTAACCTGTCTACCATTTCAAAAACAAAAGGAAAAAAGGGATATATATATTCTGCCTGAGAGAATAGCAATGTAGACTTTGGCTCCACCTGTGGTAGAAAAAAATGCACAAGCCTTCAACATATGGGGTTGGATCTTGCCCAAAAGGTTCACTTGCAGAAGTGGAAATGGAAGAAGAAGACTGTTAACTTTTTGTGCTATTCCCTCTTGGGCACTGT
The DNA here is from genome assembly GCF_032191835.1 of Heteronotia binoei. Classification (NCBI taxonomy): domain Eukaryota; kingdom Metazoa; phylum Chordata; class Lepidosauria; order Squamata; family Gekkonidae; genus Heteronotia; species Heteronotia binoei. The sequence continues at coordinate 71,799,939 of NC_083231.1, forward strand.
AATATATAGAGAGAGGAAAGCACAAAGTGTTGCACAAGATCTTATGTAAATTTGAACTGCACTAAGTGTCTATATGTGTTTCACGTGAGCATCCCTGAATCCAAGCCACGGTCTGAAGGGATGTAAAAACCATGAGCTAAAGTCAGACAAGAGAGCAAACCTGCTAAAGTTAAGCATGCCTGGATCTCGTTGATACTGAGCAGGACTTTTCTTCTGTGATCTAAGACTGTGATCAGGCAGGCAAAAAGGGACTATGAGGAGCATATTGCAAAAAACATAAAGACCAACAATAAAAATTTCTTCAAATATATTAGAAGTAGGAAACCAGCCAGGGAAGCAGTGGGGCCCTTGGATGACCATGGGGTAAAAGGATTACTGAAGGAGGATGGGGAAACAGCTGAGAAGCTGAATGCATTTTTTGCCTCTGTCTTCACCGTGGAAGATGAGAAGTGTTTGCCCACCCCAGAACCACTAATATTGGAAGGGGTGTTGAAAGACCTGAGTCAGATTGAGGTGACAAAACTGGAGGTCCTACAACTAATAGACAAATTAAAAACTAATAAGTCACCGGGTCCGGATGGCATACATCCGAGAGTTCTGAAAGAACTCAAAGTTGAACTTGTGGATCTTCTAACAAAAATCTGTAATCTTTCATTGAAATCTGCCTCTGTTCCTGAGGACTGGAAGGTAGCAAATGTCACCCCCATCTTTAAAAAGGGTTCCAGAGGAGACCCGGGAAATTACAGGCCAGTCAGTCTGACTTCAATACCGGGAAAGTTGGTAGAAACCATTATCAAGGACAGAATGAGTAGGCACATTGATGAACACGGGTTATTGAGGAAGACTCAGCATGGGTTCTGTAGGGGAAGATCTTGCCTCACTAACCTGTTACATTTCTTTGAAGGGGTGAACAAACATGTGGACAAGGGAGACCCGATAGATGTTGTTTACCTTGACTTCCAGAAAGCTTTTGATAAAGTTCCTCATCAAAGACGCCTTAGAAAGCTTGAGAGTCATGGAGTAAAAGGACAGGTCCTCTTGTGGATCAAAAACTGGCTGAGTAATAGGAAGCAGAGAGTGAGTATAAATGGGCAGTCTTCGCAGTGGAGGACGGTAAGCAGTGGGGTGCCGCAGGGCTTGGTACTGGGTCCCATGCTCTTTAACTTCTTCATAAATGATTTAGAGTTGGGAGTGAGCAGTGAAGTGGCCAAATTTGCAGATGACACTAAATTGTTCAGGGTGGTGAGAACCAGAGAGGATTGTGAGGAACTCCAAAGGGATCTGTTGAGGCTGGGTGAGTGGGCGTCAATGTGGCAGATGCGTTTCAATGTGGCCAAGTGCAAAGTAATGCACATTGGGGCCAAGAATCCCAGCTACAAATACAAGTTGATGGGGTGTGAACTGGCAGAGACTGACCATGAGAGAGATCTTGGGGTCGTGGTAGATAATTCACTTAAAATGTCAAGACAGTGTGCATTTGCAATAAAAAAGGCCAATGCCATGCTGGGAATTATTAGGAAGGGAACTGAAAACAAATCAGCCAGTATCTTAATGCCCCTGTATAAATCGATGGTGCGGTCTCATTTGGAGTACTGTGTGCAGTTCTGGTCGCCGCACCTCAAAAAGGATATTATAGCATTGGAGAAAGTTCAGAAAAGGGCAACTAGAATGATTAAAGGGCTGGAACACCTTCCCTATGAAGAAAGGTTGAAACGCTTAGGGCTCTTTAGCTTGGAGAAATGTCGACTGAGGCGTGACATGATAGAGGTTTACAAGCTAATGCATGGGATGGGGAAAGTAGAGAAAGAAGTACTTTTCTCCCTTTCTCACAATACAAGAACTCGTGGGCATTCGATGAAATTGCTGAGCAGACAGGTTAAAACAGATAAAAGGAAGTACTTCTTCACCCAAAGGGTGATTAACATGTGGAATTCACTGCCACAGGAGGTGGTGGTGGCCACAAGCATGGCCACCTTCAAGAGGGGGTTAGATAAAAATATGGAGCAGAGGTCCATCAGTGGCTATTAGCCACAGTGTGTGTGTGTGTATATATACACACTTCTCCGGTGACTTCTCCGGCTGGGGGAGTGCTTCCTTGGGGATGGCAACATGCCGCTTCCTGGTCCCTGCAGCAGTGGGGGAGTTGAGGGCTTTGATCGCATCCCCCGGTTCCGTACAGTTCAGTGGCGTTTCATGCACTACCCTTTGGGGATCCAGCTAGGTGATCATCTTACAGCGGCAACTAGGGAGAAGATTTTAAAAGGTGAATATGTAGATGTTTTCAGCCTTTTATATAGGAAGCTGGAAAAGAAGTCCAAGGATGAGCTAGACGAGAAGGACAAGGAGAAAGTGAGGAAGAGAAAGGTGGATAGGTCGTGGTCTAATTGGTTGCCTGGGTTCCTAATATATGTGGGGGTTGTTGCTAGGTCCCAGCCTTGGAGGGCAGCTCCACTCTTCCAGTACTGCGATATTATTTACCATGCGTACAACAACTTTGCGGCGGGGGGGGGGGGGGGCGCGTGGCTTCAATATGACGAAGAATTTTGTATGTGAGCAGCCATTAACCCCAGGCTTCCTTGGGACCAAATCAATCAGCAGCTTTGGCTGCAGCTTATGGCACCGGCAAAACCAAACATGGGGGATTGGTCAGACAGTGGTCATCTAGTCCAGAAGACAGCTCATTCTGCTGGCACCCGCGTGATGGTGGGGCAGTCGGTTCAGCCACGGCTGCTTTGCTGGGAGTTTAGCTCCCAAGGCACATGTGCCAGGAAAGCCTGCAGATATAAACTTGAATGTCCGCTGTGTGGGGGCCCCCATGCCTTCATGGCCTGCAACAGATCCATGTTATCAATAACCTTACCTCCCGGTCTCAGCCGGTTATGAGTCCGGTTATGAGTCTGGTTGTCAACGCAACGTGAACACCCTAACATAATTATGTCAAGCTGTCATCTATTTTTTTGTCCTGGAATAAATGATCTGGATTCCTTTATTATAAAATAACAATACTTCTCTCATATTAGTGCATTTCAATCTAATTTAGAGGACTATAGTCCAAGAGATTTTGTCAACCATACTTTCATTACATCTCCTAAAAATCACTTTTATATTTCTTTAGTTATTTTTAGGTTCTTCAAAACAGAATCACATGCCTGCACTCCACACTGTGATTCTGCCTATATGATCCCTGGCCTCTTCTATTACTATTTGCCAGGATTCTGTTCTTTAAACTAGACTAATCTAATTTAATGACTGTTCTACCATCATCTTTGACTCTGTGATGATGAGATCATGACAGTTAATGACAAGATGATAGTTCTACAATTTTGCTTGGACATGATTGAGTGAGACAATTTGGCACAGAATGTGCACAATAAGAACCAGAAAGACTTTGGTTCAGTTACACTGCATAAGTCATGCAGTTCTTCTTTCTTTTTTTCCTGCTTTTCTTTTATTGGATTCAATGTCCTGCATCTCATTTTCATGCTATCCTTCCTACCTTGCCACAAGGTTAACTAGAGTGTTGCTTAACTTTCTGTTTTCCTCTAACAATCTTTATTCCATGTTTCCTCTCTCCAAGCCATTATATATTGGAGAATATTAAGCAATATGTGTTGGAATGTGTCTTACCATCTTTTCAATTGTGAAAAATTGAGGGAGAATCCCTTTTGGACCAGCAAAAAGGTTACATTGTGGATTGTGGGATGTGACATCACCCCAGAGTCAGAAACGGCTGGTGCTTGCACAGGGGACTACCTTTACTTTTTTATCTGGACAAAATCCACAGAGGACAGTGGCCATAGTTAGAAGTGGCACCAATAGCCACCTGCACAAAGCATGCCTCACCTTCATTCCCTTTGGCAGCAGGAAATGGTGCTTTTGCTTTTTATATTAAACACCTTAGGGATCTTGCCGGACTTTGTACAACACATGGTTTAATTCAAAAGTTCAAGTTTCAGCTATGACTTTTCCATGAAAAAGGACAATGTTGCAATCATTCTATTTTCCTTACAGAACTAATGTGACAATGTTATCACTGAACCTGTCACCTGTTTATTATGTAAAATGATACAATACTGAGTATAATGTATAAACAGCATAAGATGACATAAAAAGAAACAAGCCAATACATGAAAAATGATAAAGTGGGATAAAAATATTCTCCCATGAAAAACCAACACAAAAATTACGTTTGTGTATCTTCATTTTATCCTTAGCCAGTAATCAAGAGTTTGGTTCAGGTTTCAAGGCAGTTCCAAACCAATTCCTGAACCAAATGCAACAACAACAAAAATTAGGGTTTGTAGAATCTTTTGGGATCAAGTGCCGTGTTCTACTGGAGAAAGTTTTCCTTCCAGACGTTTCGTTCTCAGCTGACGTTTCTCAGCTGATGATCAAGTGCCATGTTCTACTGGAGAAAGTTTTCCTTCCAGATGTTTCGTTCTCAGCTGAGAACGAAACGTCTGGAAGGAAAACTTTCTCCAGTAGAACACGGCACTTGATCCCGAAAGATTCTACAAACCCTAATGATGTTACCAGCCATGAAAACCTGAAATCTTTGATAACAACAAAAATGCCCCAAGCCAGCCAGTTCAGGTCCCTTTTTCTCCTGCTGCCAGGAAAAAAGGGAGAGGGCAGGAGAATCACCCAGGAAGGGTTAAATGGTGGGCAGCAGTTTAATCCATCTATTTCACTTCCCCTGCTTTGAAGTGGGGGGGAAGCAAAATTAATGAATTTAATGGCTCACAGTCATTTAAACCTGACAGCTGATGGAAGGACCTACCCCACTCTTAGGTTTAAATGGCAGCCATCTCATTGGTCTGTTTTA